>NC_138177.1:131564250-132164250 GCF_964165515.1 Mesoplodon bidens | reverse complement strand
GGAATTAGTTAAGAGCAAATTAAGACATTTTATAACATTTGCTGGTATCATTGACTTCTGAAGTCATAGGCAAGAAGGATTTCTGAGACAAAGATCTTTTTATTTAAATTTTATTTTTTATTGACTAGGTAATATATTCATATCATTGAATGTTCCAAAGGTAAAAAAAGAAAAAAATTTATACAGTGAAAATGTCAAAGGATGATGAGACCACCACTCAGTAGCTGAAATAAAAAGACAAAAATGAATTGATTGCTTACTACAAGGGAGAGCTATCTGGTCAGGTGTAGTTTCTCTATGCAAAGCAGAATGTTCATCTTATTTATAAAGTGTTTTGGGGAAGCATGGTTACTCAGGTGAGACTGTTGACTGGTTGGCACTCAGTGGTATATTTATTTACATGAGTCTGTCTGTGATTGCTTGACTTTCAAAAGTGAGGAGCCAACACTGGCTGACTTACAAAAGTGTGTTTATTGAAGTGAGTTGTTGCAGATCAACTGAACAGTTTTAAAACAAGTTTCTGGGGAGAGAGATCAAGATGGCAGAATAAAAGGATGTGGATCTCACCTCCTCCCACAAATACATCAAAAATACATTTACATGTGGGACAATTCTCACAGAATACCTACTGGATACTGGCAGATCTCATACAACCAAAACTACAAGAAAGATCACCACATAACTGGGTAGGATGAAAGAAAAAAACAAAAAAGGAATCAGGATGGGACCTGTACCCGTGGGAGGGAGCTGTGAAAGAGAAAAGGTTCCCTCACCCTGGGAACCCCCTTCACCAGCTGGGAGATCAGCCGGGACAGAAAGGGAGATTCAGAGGCTCAGAGGAGAGTGCAGCAATAGGCTTGCAACAGGCAGAGCAGAAAGAGACCAGCACAGATGGTCCTGGCCACCTTGCTGAACACTCCAGCCTGAGATGTGCATCTGTTGGTGTGCACAGTGACTGGGTGCTGAAACTCGGGCTTCAGTGGACAGACCTGGGAAGGGGACTGGGGTTGGCTGCATGGAGACAGCCCAAAGGGGCTGGAGTGTGGCCTGGGCCACAAATGGGGGTGTACATGGGATGAAGCCTAGGTCCACCATAGAAACCCTATTGTTAATGCATGCAAAGGGAGGGGCAGGGCCCCACACTAGCAGCCTCATTCTCCAGTGACCTCACAGCAGGCACAGCTCCACCTCCATGAACTCTGGGAGCACCAAGCTGCAGTTGCCCACGTGCAGAGGCAGAGCTGAAATCTGAGCCAATCCCCAGGGGCTGCTCAACTTCAGAAGCCGGGCTGAAATCTGAGCCTTGTCCAGAGGCTTTGCAACTTTGGTGGATGTATGCTGCCATCACCTTTGTAAGCTCAGCACCTGTGGGACATCTATGCGGATTACTGGTGCTCCCATGGCTGGGGCAGGTCTGGAGTTAGCAGCTGTGGGCTTTGCAGGCACGCACATGTGAAGGCAGGGCCAGGGTCTGCGCTGATTCCCTAGTCCCCACAGTGGGTTCAGAGGCACGACTATATGTGACTACTGTGGGTCCTGGTGCCTATGAACACAGTGCCTGAGGGACATCCGGGTTGATTGCCTGCAATCCCATGGCTGAGGTGGGGCGGAGGGCAGTGCCAACAACAGTGTACTTTGTGAGCACACAACAGGTGACACACGACACCAGAGCACACTACCTTGTGGACAGCTCCCACAGAGGAATACTCAGTGGCTCTCCCAGCAGAGGTACTTCCACCTACCCCACACCACAGCTAATTACTCCCAATGAAAATTACTTAATAAAACTAAGTAATTCGTTCTAAGAAGAACGAATAAGTTATCTGGAAGATAGAATAATGGAAATCACCCAATCAGAACAGCAGACAGAAAGATAAACAGCAAAAAAAAAAAAAAAAGAAAAGAAAGCAATATATGAGACCTATAGGATAATATAAAGCAAGCCAATCTATGCATAATAGGGATCCCAGGAGAAAAGGAAAGAGAAAAAGAGATTGAAAATGTATTTGAGGAAATTTTGCCTGAAAACTCCCCAAACCTAAAGAAAGAAACATATCCAGGTACAGGAAGCACAGAGGGTCCCAAACAGGATGAACCCAAACAGAACTATATCAAGACATATTATATAATTAAAATGGCAAACATCAAAGATAAAGAGCAGATTCTAAAGACAGCAAGATAAAAACAAAGAGTTAGTTACAAGGGAAGCCCCATAAGGCTGATTTCTCTACAGAAACATTGCAGGCCAGAAGGGAGTGGCAAGACATATTCCAAGTCCTGAAAGGGAAAAACCTGCAACCTAGGATACTCTACCCAGAAAAATTATCATTTAGAATAGAAGGAGAGATAATGAATTTTTCAGATAAGCAAAAACTAAAAGAATACAGCAATACTAAATCTATCCTAAAAGAAATATTGAATGGTCTTCTCTAAATAGAAAAGAAACAAGAATCTATAGGAAAGAGAAAATCACAGTCAAATCAGGCATTACACAGAAAAACAATTTCTTTGTGAAAGCAGTGATAACTACAATGAACAGCAAAAGCATAAACATGAAGATGTAAAAGAGGACATCAAAATAAAATATGGTGGAGAGGAGTAAGAAAATGTAGGGTTTTTTTTTTAAGAATGTGTTTGAGCCTATATGACTACCAGTCTAAAGCAAGTAGATATACTAATGGGTTAACATACTTGAAAAACAGGGTAACCACAAATCAAAAAACATATAATAGATTCACAAAAAACAAAAACAAAAGAACTCAAGCATAACATAAAAGAAAACCATCAAACCACCAAAGGAAAAACAAAAAGAGAAAGAAATGAACAAAGAAGAAATTGAAAATCTACTGGAAAACAAGGTTTAAAATGGCAGTAAATGCATATCTATCAATAATTACCCTAAATATCAATGGACTAAATGCACCAGTCAAAAGACATAGAGTGGCAGGTTGGTTAATAAAACAAGAGGCTACAATATGCTGCCTACAAGAGACCCACTTTAGGGTGAAGTACACACACAGATTGAAAGTGAGGGGATGGAAAAAGATATTTCATGCAAACTGAAATGACAAGAAAGCAGGGATAGATAGCAATACTCAGACAAAATAGACTGTAAAATAAAGGCCATAAAGAAAGATAAAGAAGGACACTATATAATGATAAAAGGATCAATACAAGAAGAGGACATAACACCCATTAACATATATGCACCCAATATAGGAGCACCTAAATACATAAAACAAATACAAACAGACATAAAGAGAGAAATTGATGGGAATACAATAATTGTAGGAGACTTTAACACCCCACTGACATCAATGGACAGATCATCCAGACAGAAAATCAATAAGGCAACAGAGATCCTAAATGATATAATAGACCAGTTAGACTTAATTGCTGTTTTCAGGACATTACATCCAAAAAACAGAATACACATTCTTTTCAAGTGCACATGGAACATTCTTTAGGATAGACTGCATACTAGGACACAAAATAAGCCTCAACAAATTTAAGAGGCCAGAAATTATTTCAAGCATCTATTCTGACCACAATGGCATGAAACTGGAAATCAACCACAGAAAGAGAAATGAGAAAAAAATGATTACATGGAGACTAAACAACATGCTACCAAAAAACCAATGTGTCAACAATGAATTAAATAAACAACTTAACCTACCACCTACCACCTTCTTAGAAAAAGAAGAACAAACAAAAATTAAGGTCAGCACAAGGAAGGAAATAATAAAGATCAGAGAGTAAATAAATAAAGTAGAGATAAAACACATTAGGAAAAATCAATAAAACGAAGAGCTGGCTTTTTGCAAGGGTAAGCAAAATCAACAAACCTCTGGCCAGGCTAACCAAGAAGAAAAGAGAGAGGACCCAAATAAAATAAGAAATGAAAAAGGAGAAATAACAGCTGATACTGCAGAAATACAAAAAACCATGAGTATACTATGAACAATTACTTTCCCAACAAATTGGACAACCAAGAAGAAATGGACAAGTTTTTAGAAGCATAAAGCCCACCAAAACTGAATCAAAAAGAAATAAGTAATTTGAACAGACCAATCACTAGAAGTGAAATAGAATCTATAAAAAAAAAAAAAAAAAAAAAAAAACACTCCCTGCAAATGAAAGTCCAGAATCAATGGCTTCACTGGGGAATTCTACCAAACATTCAAAGAAGAACTTATACCAAACCTTCTCAAACTCTTCCAAAAACTTGAAGAGGAGGGGACACTCCCAAAGTCATTCTATGAAGCCACCATCACCCTGATACCAAAACCAGACACTACCAAGAAAGAAAATTATAGGCCAATATCTTTGATGAATATAGAGGCAAAAATTCTAACAACACATAAAAAAGATCATACACTGTGATCAAACGTATTCATCCCAGGGTGACAGGGATGGCTCAACATACGCAAATCAATCAATGTGGTACACCACATCAACAAAAGCAAAGACAAAGCACATGATCATTACAATAGATGCAGAAAAAGCATTTGATAAAATTCAACATCCATTCATGATAAAAATTCTTACCAAAATGTGGTTAGAGGGAACATATCTCAACATTATAAAAGCTATTTATGACAAACCCACAGCCAACATAATATTCAATGATAAAAGCTGAAAGCCTTCCCACTAAAATCTGGAACAAGACAAGGATGCCCACTCTCACCACATCTCTTCAGCATAGTATTGGAAGTCCTAGCCACAGCAATCAGACAAGAAAATGAAATAAAAGGTACCCAAATTGGAAGGGAAGAGGTAAAATTGTCATTATATGCAGATGACATGATACTATATTTAGAAAATCCTAAAGACTCCACGCAAAAACTACTAGAACTGATAAACAAATTCAGCAAGGTATCAGGATACAAGATTAACATACAGAAATCTGTTGCATTTCTTTACACTGACAATGAAATATAAGAAAGGAAAGTGAAAAAAAATCCCTTTTAAAATCACATCAAAAAATTAAATACCTAGAAATGAACCTGACCAAGGAGGTAAAAGACTTATATGCTGAGAACTGTAAAACATTGGTAAAGGAAACTGAAGATGATTCAAAGAAATGGAAAGAGATTCCATGCTCTTGGATTGGAAGAATTAATATTGTTTAAATGGCCATACTTCCCAAAACAATCTGTAGACTTAATGAGATCCCTTTCATGACATTTTTCACAGAAATAGAACAAATAACCCTAAAATTTATATGGAATCACAAAGAACTAAAATTGCCAAAGCAATCCTGAGGAAAAAACAAAGCTGGAAGCATAATCCTCCCAGACTTCTGACAATATTACAAGGCTACAGTAATCAAAAGAGTATGGTGTTGGCACAGAAACAGACATATGGATCAATGGAACAGAATAGAAAGCCCAGAAATGAACAAACACACCTACAGACTATTAATCTTTGACAAAGGAGACAAGAATATACAATGGAGAAAAGACAGTCTCTTCAGCAAGTGGTGTTGGGAAAGCTGGACAGCTGCATGTAAATCAGTGAAGTTAGAACACTCCCTCACACCATACACAAAAATAAACTCAAATGGCTTAAAGACTTAAATATAAGACATGACACCATAAAACTCCTAGAGGAAAACATAGGCAGAACAGTCTTTGACATAAATTGAAGCAATATTTTTTTGATTAGTCTCTTAGAGTAATGGAGACAAAAGCAAAAATTAATAAATGGGACATAATTAAACTTAAAAGCTTTGCACAGCAAAGGAAGCCATAAACAAAGTGAAAAGGCAGCCAATGGACTGGGATAAAACATTTGCAAATGATGTGACCAACAGGGGATTAATCTCCAAAATATCAAACAGCTCATATAGCTCAATATCAAAAAAAAAATAAGCAATGCAATCAAAAAACAGCCAGGAGACCTAAATAGACATTTCTCCAAAGAAGATGGCCAACACACACATGAAAAGACGCTCCACATCACTTATTAGAGAAATTCAAATCAAAACTACAATGAGGTACCACCTCACACTGGTCAGAATGGCCATCATCAGAAAGTCTACAAATAATAAACACTGGAGAGCGTGTGGAGAAAAGGGACCCTCCTACACTGTTGGTGGGAATGTAAATTGGTGCCTACACTATGGAGAACAGTGTGGAGGTTCCTTAAAAAACTAAAAATAGAGTTACCATATGATCCAGCAATCCTGCTCCTGGGCACATATCCAGAGAAAACTCTAATTCAAAAAGATACATGCACCCCAGTGTTCATAACAGTGCTATTTATAATAGCCAAGACATGGAAGCAAACCTAAAAATCCATCAACAGAGGAATGAATGAAGAAGATGTGGTATATACATAGATACACACAATGGAATACACACACACACACACACACACACACAATGGAATACTACTCAGCCATAAAAAAGAATGAAATAATGCCATTTGCAGCAACGTGGATGGATATATAGATTATCATAGTAAGTGTAGTAAGTCAGACAGAGAAAGAAAAATACTATATGATATCACTTATATGTGGAATCTAAAATATGATGCAAATGAACTTATTTACAAAACAGAAACAGACTCACAGACATAGAACAAAAACTTATGGTTACCAAAGGGGAAAGGGGGTAGGGATAACTTATTAGGAGTTTGGGATTAGCAAACTACTATATATATAAAATAGATAAACCACTGCATATAAAATAGATAAAAAATAAATAAAATTTAAAAAAATAAAATAGATAAACAGCAAGGTCCTACTGTATAGAACAAAGAATTCTATTCAATATCTTGTAATAAACTATAATGGAAAAGAATATGAAAAAATATATATGTATATAATATATATGTACATATCTGTGTGTTTATATATATACATACATATATAACTGAATCACTTTGCTGTACACCAGAAACTAGCACAACATTGTAAATTAACTATTTTACTTATAAAAATTAAATATATATTAAAGAAAAAAAAGGTTCTGATGACTGCTCATTACCATCACGACAGAATAATCAGTGTTTTCATAAGTTTTTGGACACTTTTTTATTCCCAGTCTTTCCTTTTGATTTTCATCCAGCTAAGGCTGCAGAAAAAACCATCAAAGATTCACTCAACCACTGATGTTGATTCTCTTTGAAGAGGTTTCCTCTGTGGAGATCTAATTTTCAGTTTGTGCATGTATCATGATTTCATCCTGTTTTTGCCTTTAAGTCATCTGTTGGGAAAGTAACTTTTTAAGTTACTGAAGCATTTTAAGATTCTGGACAACAGTTAAACTCTGAGACAAGTACAACTAGAAGTATTATAAGAAAGGACTGAAGGGCACTCCAGAATCATGACCCCAGAGTTTCCAGACTTGGCCAAGAAAAGTCCCAAGGACTCCTTAAGTCTATTTTTTATAGCCTTTTGTAGTTTTAGTTGGTTTTACTTCTAGTGTTAATCCAGGTACAACCTGAAGTATTAGCATTAGTGCAGACTCCTCCCTGATTGTTCAAAAGAAAGTTGAGGCTTTTTTATTATCTATACCTGTTTGTGTTAAAGAATTTAACAGAACTGGCTTGTTGTGCCCCCAGGGCTTAGGCTATATTAATTACTGTGTCAACCAAAATGAAGGAGCAATGTTTTGGTGATCATGTGGAGTGGCATAACTGCTGTGAATTGGCTTACTATCTTCAGGAGTCTTTTGCAGAAAGAGTTTTATTCTTTTGGGGTGTATGTCAGGAAATATAACCCACTGAGGGTATTGGAGAGTCATGCCCTTGGAATGACCTAACTAATAGCTGTACAAAATAACTTACCTTCGTTCTGGGTTGGCATTAAATAGTCTGATTTCCACATAGAAGCTGCACATGTCATGTAATCATCCTTTGTGGGATTGTAGGTATATTGTTTCTTGGTGCTGTGACTAATAATAAATATTGCATTTTTATTTCTCATAGTTCAAACATATTTTCCTTAAAGCCTAGACTTAGGAAAGTCAGTATTACTAATAAGGAGAACATGATAGGCTAAGTCAGACATATATACCCTTAAATCAGTAAAGAGGAAAGCTATGTATAAACAAGAGTGTTCAAAGAAGACTGTAACCTATAGAAGAATCTTGCTCCAGTGGTCTCGAGAGGAAGCTTCTTACTTCATATGGTCATGTGCTTAGTGAAAGGTTTCTGGGTTAGCAGTTAATTCTGTGTACTGCTGGCTTCTGGAGGTTCTCTGGAAAACCTCACTTTAGGATCTTTAAAGGATGTATCTTTCTAATTCTGTTAAGGCCCTTATCGTTTTCCCAGAGATTTGGGAATGATAAAGACAAAAATGTTTTTGAGTAAGGAGCAAAGCAAAGCCTTACATAATCCAAATTTATGAATAATTGTTCCAGTTAAATGTGTCCCTTGTCATGGGATCAGTAATTTGGAATGTCCTAGGCAGTCATGGTTGTGACCTTTCAACAGGGAAATATTTTGATCCATTCTGAAAAGAAATGTGCTATTATTAGTACAACATATTCAGAAACCATGGCAGGAGAGGCAACTGTATAAATTCAATTTGGACATGCCCAGAGTCTTTTAGAGCATAGTCTCAGTTCATGTCCCTCAATTTTTTTAAGTTAATTTAGTTACAAATAAAGCATGGACCGACTTTATCCTTCATCATCCTCGGAAGGTTTTTTCCTTAGTGTTTGATATTATAGCCAGTTTGTCCCTGTTGGAATGAATTGTTTCACAGAGGATTTTATCCTTTATTTTTGTAGTCCAGGTGGCTATTTTGGTTTTGTCAGATCTTAATCCTTGTGGTTCTTATAACCTGATTGTACCCATTGTTTCTTTTCAGAATTTGGGAGGCCAAAATTTGTATATCTACAATGGAATCCTTGAACTTTTCCATGGATTTTATTTTATTATTCTTACAATGCTTTTACATAAGGACTTTAGTCAGAGTGGTCTGTTTAATATAATGGTCTGTTAAAAGTATTTGTATAGTACTTCTAAAGTATTTCTGTGGTATCTATAGTATAGATATTAGCTTCTATAGAACTTCTTTTACTGTCTCTTCCTTTATGATAGCAATTATTTTAGGTATCAAATAATGTATTTGTTGTTCATTTTTAAAGAGTACTTGAGAAAGCGCAAAAAAAACCTTGTTTTTTTCCTATAACATTTTTTAAAAGTCAATTATTCTAAAAGCATACTAGCTGTTAGCTTATATGTATTTTACTCTCTTCTTCTAGTGATTTGATATGCCTTAGAGAGAGCCATAATTTAATCATTTGAGCTAAGCTATTTCATGGTAAGGAAATAGATTTTACAAAAGAGACTAGGCTACTTATTATATGTCAAGCCTGGTATTGTCCTTTTTATTTTTTTAATATAACCCCATCAACAAACAATATTAAGTCAGGATTTGGTATTGAAGCATCCAAAATTTTTTTATGGGCATGGATACTTCTTGATTTACAGACTCATAATGAGGAGATTCTCCTCATTCAGTAAGGGTTATAGAGTTGTTGGATTGAAAGTATTAAATCAGCAGATGGTAATACAGGGAGAAAGTAATAATTCATAATTAATTAATTGGTATAAAAATATTGAATGCTTCCATTAATGATAGGGATATACACATGTGATAACATTTTATTTAAAGAATTCATACAAAATCTGAAGGTATTTGGACTCATTTAGTTTTGACTGATACCTGTAAGTACTCTGAGACAATGATCCTCTTCAATTAAGGTATTGGCTTTGATAGGCAATAGTTCTTTGATGTGTGCTATGTTACTGAGTTAATATACCTAGAGCATGACCTAACATTTTCATGTTTGTAAAAAAAAAAAAAGTTTTATGATAATTTAGGAAGAATCCATTTAAAATCTTATGAGCTGTGTTCTAATTGGTTTGAATATGTCTGTAGAGTCTTTTGCCCATAAGGATTCAGGAACCGTTTTTTTTGGCAATTTCTTGAGTCATATATTATGTAAGTAATCTAACGTCTAAATGAGCTATATTTTGATCCCACCTATTAAATTAGTAGGTATTGTGTCACAAAGACCAACCGAAGTATCAGTTACAGGTTAGGATTTAGGAAAGGGCTTAGGTTTGTTTGAAATCTCATTAATTGAATGGTTTTAGTAAACCAAAGTTTCTTTTAAGCATTCTATAAGTTACTATATACTCTCAGTTTGTCTTATTATTTTCCTCTACAATCAGGCACAGCCAGTCACTTTTACTTTATTTTTTCTTATTAAACCCCCTAATTCAGTTTTAGAATTATAGGTTATCCACTCGCTCTATCAACTTATAAAGGCAGATCCTCTTTCAAAGAGCAGCATAACTTCTTTATTGTTCCTTCTGCAAGAGCATTGCCCCTATGTCACCATAACAATAATTTGTTCTTTATTGGACGTTGATAAGCAAAACGTATGCCTAGTTTTTTTCCTTTTTTTCCTTCTCTTCTTTTTGTTTGTTTGTTTTTTTGTTTTTTTGCGGTACACGGGCCTCTCACTGTTGTGGCCTCTCCCGTTGTGGAGCACAGGCTCCGGACGCGCAGGCTCAGCAGCCATGGCTCACGGACCCAGCCGCTCCGCGGCATGTGGGATCCTCCCGGACCGGGGCACGAACCCGTGTCCCCTGCATCGGCAGGTGGACTCTCAACCACTGTGCCACCAGGGAAGCCCCCTTCTCTTCTTTTTTAAAAAAGAATTTCATGGTATAAATTCCTTTTGGATTCAGAACTGGGAAAAAGTTCCTTCTTTTTTTAGATATTGGGAGCTATGTAATGCACTCTCTTTCACTTTTATGTTGGCTAACAGGTAGCTAAGAGCCACACTTTGTGCAAAATTTTAGTAGCATGCCTTAATCTAGGTTTTTTTATTACAGTCTTCCCCGTCTTCCTTATTATATATTGTTAATATTTTTACAATTACCAATTTACAATGAATTGTTTTCTTCCTTACTGTATGCTTCCTATATTAACTTAGTAGGATAAAAAAGATAAGTAAATAAAAGATCAAGTCCATGAACAGAAAAAAGTAATACGGTTAAAGGGCACCATTTTTAGAGTAGATAAGATTTTATTTAAAAATTTTAGGGAATACGTCTTTAACAAAGACTTTAAGATGTTTACGGTCAGTGATATCTGAATGTAATATTGATACTCTTTGGTCAAATAAAACAAATAAGCAAGACTTGAAAAATGGTAGAATAATATCAGAATCTATTCAGTACTGAAAAAATAAATTAAACCTTTAAAATGCCATAATCATAATTATTACAATTTTTTTTAGAATTCTATATTGTGAAATATTTTGACACATATTACCTATTAGGTATTTCTAGCAACTCTTGGCAGTATATATACTGTTTATCCCCACCTTCTCAATGAAGAAACTGAGCCTCATAGAAGTGAACTGACTTCCCCAGATCACGAAGCTAGTAAATGGCAAAACCCAATTACAAACTCATATCTTCTGCTTTCTTTTCCAATGATTTTTCAGACTACTATCTCTTAAAAAGGTGACTTTATTATTGCCAAAGGTTGGAGTCATTAAATATTTTTAAACTTTTTTTTAAAAAAATTAAAATGTATATTATTCTACTAAGTTCAGACTTTTATCTTTTGTCCCCATAATAAAAAGTTGATCATCAGTGTGTGTGAATTCATTCATTTACTCAACAAATACACTTTAATGCCTACATAAAGTAAGCTTGTAATAAAGAGGCACAGTGATGAATAAAATAGTCAAAAATTCTGCCCTCATGGACATTCCATGAAGGAGGATGACTAATTAAATGCAAAATTAATAAAATCATTTCAAAAGTGTTTTGAAGGGAACAAGCCAGTAGCCAAACTAGAGAACAGTCGGGGAGTGAAGGAGATTGGGGGACCAGAGCCTCTGTCTCTGCAGAAGTGACACTTAAGCTTAAACCTGAAAGAGGAGGATGAGATATATATGTGAAAAGGTATGAATCTTCTAAGCAGGGAGAATACTACATACGAAATCCCTGACACAGGAAAGAGCTTTATTTGTTCTAGGATATGAAAAAGCAGAGTAACTGGAACATCTCCTGCAAGGCAGGAGACTGGGCTGTATAGAGAGGCTACCGTGTGCAGTATCTTGTAGGCTATGGTAGAGACTAAAGAGTAGACATTAGAAAAATCTATTTCCAAGTGCAGAAAATCTCTTTAGATCTCAGATTTTTAAAGGTGCTTTTACACTAACTATAAACTGTGTGAATTAATTTTTCTACACTTAGTTATTTTTGGTGCTGTATATTCGTGTATTGAGTTTCACATAATTTCTTTAGAGCCTGTTGATGAATTCTTTCTGTAGTCTTTCTGTAGTTAGGAAAGGAAGTTAAGTAACTAACATGACATGAGTTAGCTTTAGAGCAAATGGAGGGGTTGGCGTAAAGGAGGTTTCTTTCCTTTTCTATGAACATTATCAGTTAATGTGCAGCCAAAAAATCAGAATTTCATGCTTTTTTATTAATCAATTCATAGTACTAAAATTTTCCTCATAAATGTGTATCAGAAGGACAAGCTAGAAAGTATGTTTTAAGTCATATGATATACATATTAATAATAAATAATTTAAATTCTATCAAAAGGCTAAAACAAGGTTTGATTTATTTTTCATTTCAGGCATGCCCATTTGTCATCGATATCTATGCAGACAAATGCAAGCCAAGAATTAAAACTGTCCATATGGAGGCATGCAGTGGGCAACTTGAGAAGGCCATTTGTAAATTTGTTCTTAACAAAGGCGATGCCAAATCAGTGGATGGCTATGAAAATATAATTGTACATACTTATAAGTGTGACACTTGGATAACATCAGTTATTGAAAACAAGGTATCCATTATAAGGTGGTTCTCCTCATAACAGCAATGTTTGCTACTATGTTCCATCTTCTTTCTCACCCTATTCTTGCATAGTAATTAAATACCCCATTACATTAATAATATCTATAATAGTCAATTTATTCTTTTTTCTTTTTGAGTTTATAACTCAAACTGGGCATGATAATTTTTATATTTTTTAAGGTATATAATATTTACTTTATTCATTAGATATTTATTTTTTGTGTTTCTTTATGAGACAATTGTTTTTCTATTAAAATATTATGAAAATTAAATAGTTAGAGATCTATTAAGATACAGCATAATCTGGGCACAAAGTATTTTATTTAGTTTGTTACTAAAAGTCTTCACACATACATAGCTATTTTAAACAATGGACATCATGTTTTAAAGAAATATAAACAAAGTAAAGAAAAGAATTTAGCCCAACTGTTTTATACAAACTTTGCAGTATCAGAAATCCTACAGATTATCATCATTTTATCTGATTAAATATATTCTACTGTCCAGGACCTGTTTTTATCAAGCCAATTATTTCTGGCTTTGGCCATCTTCTCCGCTACTGTCGATATTGCAGGTCAAGAGAATACACACATAAATTCTTAAAGTCAGATATACTGAGTTTTCTAGAAATTATAAATTTTTATAAAATCTTACTCAAGATGGCTAGGTTTTTAGAACTGTTGGCTTATTTCTTTTAGTTCCTGGGTGAAATTTACATTATTTTTATGCCTGTCATAAATTTTTTAAAGTGCTTAAGATTTGGCTGAGTATTGAGTCAATGTGAATATATATTATGTAACTCTCATAGTCACCATAGGGGCCACTAGAAAGTATAACATGGTTTCTGCTGTCAAGGAGTTTATGGGCTAGTTGTAAAGGCAAAATTAATACTCTCGAAACAACAGTTAAATGTTAAATTACATAGTACTGTTTGTATGTGCAATAGGAATTCAACTGTATTTGTACTTGATGTTAGTTTGAACTATAGAAGTTGGGGAAGGGTTTGTGATTAGGGGGATGGGAACTGATTGGGATTTAAACATGTGTATAGGATTTGAAGGATAACTAGAATTTAGATACACAGAGAGGCAGCCTTTAGAAGCAGGAGAAACAGTGTAAGGAGAAATATGAGTAAGAGTTAATGTGAACTATAGATGAAAAAGTGAGAATATCTCCTTTGCAGAAACAAAGAGCTTTATTTGGAGAAGTATTTGAAAGGTAAATAACATAGGTTGAATGGGTCCAGATTATATATTTTATCTTGAAAACAAGATAGAAGAGTTTAGACTTGATGAAATAAGATAGGTTCCCCAGCCAGTAGATTGCAGTCTTCAAATGGATCATAACACTTTGGAGAGTGGTTCGTAAGATCCAGCATGTTTCTGTTGCTGCCCTCTATGTTTTCTTGTTTGTTTGGTTTTGGTTGTGTGTGTGTGTGAGCCCTCTACACTTTATTAGAATTAAAAGGGTGGAAGCGAACCACTACCTTACCCCAATTCCTCTGCTCTATTACCTTCATTTCTCAACCCTCCATCTCCTTTTCCCACAAGGAAAATTAAATTTCCCTTCACCAAAATGAGGTAATAATAATATTTTAGAGCTTACCATGTGCCAGGCACTTTAATGCTTTTACTTCTCACAACAACCCAATGAGGTAAGTATTATACTATTCCTGTTTTACACACAAGGAAACTGAAGCACAGTGATGTTAAATAACTTACAAAAGGTCGCAGAGCTAAGTAGTAGAAGAGATGAGAGATGAATCCAAGTAGTCTAATGTTATATTGCCCCTTTGTAGTCATTAGAGAGTGATTACAGGTTCTTTAGCAGGGGAATACTTTGACTCCTACATTTCTCTTATTTATCAGCTTCATTCTGCTTTCTCTTGTTTGCTATCCATCCTAGAGGCTATCGTTATCAATGATATATTATCTCCAGTATCACTTCTTCCTTAAGGTCTTCCGTGATACCCCAGTCTGAGCTAATGTTTCTGTGTTTCTATAATGTCTTCTTTGTTTCTATAGAGCCCTGTGAATATCTCTATCACAAGACTTGCAAAGTGTTTTGCAATTATCATTTTGTTTGTGTGTATTTAGTAAAGAAAGGAATAGCAACTTATAAAATCTTTCTTTTACAGTCAGATAATAAAGTGATTATTCACATCAACAACGAGCTGAGTAAAAATTGTGTAAACAACAGAGGACTTGACATATTTGCAGTAGAAGTGGCACCAAAATCTACAATGGTAATGCATTGTTTTCTAATTAAAGCCTTTTGTTTTATCAATTTGAAAAAAATATTTTTGCTATTAATATTATGGATAAATATGTAGATATGAAATAAAGTAGAAAATTATTTTAAGTATGATATTTGTATTAGTACCATCCTGTACTACGAGATAGAGGAGACTGGTTCTAATCCAGTTCTCACTATTTGGTTCAGTGATTATGGGACATTCACTTAATTTCTCTGTTTCAGTCTCCTTTTTGTTTGTTTCAGTCTCTTTAAGTGTAAAATTAATGTAATGTCACCAGTTTTAGGTACTTCACAAAATTAATGTAAAGATAAAAATAAAATGATATATGTGAAAGCACTATTGAATATTATATAGAAATACAAAGTAGTGTTAATAGTAATAGGACTTTTGATAACTCAAAATATTTTTATCCACATTATTAAAATTTTCTGAGGTAACCTAAAAGAGAAAATGCCTGTGAGTTTTAGATAACCAACTAAGTCAAGAGCTAGGAATAGCTGAAGTTCTGGTGTTAGCAGAACTCTGGGTTTCTGATTTAGCCAGGAGTTCAAAGGCAGGGAGAGATCAGTAGACCCTGAAACTAGTTTAGTCAAGGGAAAAAGGAAAAAACTTTCTATTCTTTCCCTTTTTTTCTCCATACTGTCAGTGAAATCCTAAAACATGCTAAAACAGGATAAGAAGAGTTTATCTTTTCTGTTATCCCAATCATGTTTTTTTTTAAATGTTCTAGGCTTAGTGAGGAAAGAATATTTACTTCCCTTTCTACCACTCCTCTTTACCCACATTCACAAATACCAACTACCAAATACTATATTACGTAGAATTTAGGCTGGATTATCCTGTTAGATATCAGATTGTAGATTGCAGGTGCCTGCTAAGGACAAATATTAAAGAATTTTATCTGCACAGAGATATTTTTTATATAGGTTCTAGAAATATTGTCCTATTGAAAAATTAGCCCAAAATTACAGTATATAAAAGGAAGGTAAAGGCTTTCTATTTTTATATGCAGGTTTGTCAACATGTAATGCCTCTGAATGAACGACAAGAATGGATATATTATTGTGTGTATTCCCTTATATCTTAAACACTGTTTTTAGGAAATAATTTTGCTTGAGACTATCAAACTAAGAATAATTACTTCAAGTTTAGTCTCTTATTTGTTTATCAACAAAATGCTAATCAATTTAACTGATGTACATAATAATCTATTTAATTTGTATGCATTTACATTTCATGTCCATATTATATACTTTATTATTAAAATAGAAATAATTTTTTAATGTGTGGCCTTCTTATTAATTTAATGGGAAATCTGGGCATATTTCATTTATGACTAGTAAATTGAAATCAAAGTACAGGTAAGCTTTTAAAAAGTAATACTCGGGCTTCCCTGATGGCGCAGTGGTTGAGAGTCCGCCTGCTGATGCAGGGGACACGGGTTCGGGAAGATCCCACATCCCGCTGAGCGGCTGGGCCCGTGAGCCATGGCCGCTGAGCCTGCGCGTCTGGAGCCTGTGCTCCGCAACGGGAGAGGCCACAACGGTGAGAGGCCCGGGTACCACAAAAAAAAAAAAAAAAAAAAAAGTAATACTCAATGAATTCTATAAAATCCTATACACTTTTATTTATCAAAAAAATCCTGGAATAAAATGTAAATGGGCAAGCTGCAGTGAGTGCCTTGTGCTTTATCCCTGTGCTCTGGCCTATCCAAGGAGCCCAGTGGATCCAGGGTTCCTATCCTCACTGGTATAGTCACAGGCATGTGGCTGTGAAAGGACCAGGAGTCCTCCTTCCTGCTGCTGCTGCTGAAGCTGGTGACGTGCAGCCCCTTCACTGCTTACTTCTTCACCAGCAGCCTCTATCTCCTGCTGTGCCTCTTCATCCTTGAGCATGTACCCTCCCACAGGGCTCTGCTGGTGCTCAAGCCCCAGGACTGAGTTTCTGCCATTGGCAGTGGCAGTCACAATGAGTCAGAGAACAGTTGGATGTTGCGTTTACTTCTGATGAGATTGCTATCTTAATGCACAATAGCACAAGTAGATACAAGGACTGATGGGACTGGTCGATGTGTGATTTGACACTTGAACAAATTAGAAAGTTTAATCCTGCAGCAGATCACAGATTCAGGAATAACTTCCCTGATGAGAAGATCCCTGCCCTGAGTGAAGCTGGAGCAGAGTGCCTGAACCATAACGTCACAGTCTTCTTTGATGTCAAAGGCCATGCAAATATGGCTCCTGATGTTCTAACGAAAATGTGTATGGAATTTCCTCTACTATACAATAGTAGTATTATTTGCTCTTTCTTGCCAGAAGCTATCTATGAGACAAACAAGTCACAGTGTAGTAATGGCTTTAACTCACAGACCTTGGAACCTTAGCCATACAGCAGATGGGACTATGATATTCTCTGGATACAATCCATGTTTGTGGTAATAGATGTTTCATTTGCTTGTAGCATACAAGCAATATAATATCTTACGGTACCTGTGTGGAATTTCGGTTTTCCTCATGCAAAAGGATTTTGTATCCCCAAACTACTTGAAGAAGTGGTCAACTAAAGGCATTCAGGTTGTTGCTTGGACGGTTAATACCTTTGATGAAAAAAAGTTACTATGAATCCCATCTTGGTTCCAGCTCTGTCAGACAGTGTGTTGGAAGACTGCACATCAGTTCTAGAATCTCCCCCAACCCCCTCCCCAAGGAAACATGTACAGAAACTGCTGCCTGCTGGTCTCATGCAGGGATATCAAAATATCCCGTGTGCTAGCCCAAACCCTGGGAGATCAGGTAGCTCACACAAGTAATAGGAACCAAAGCAAAGTCTGGTGTTGCCAACATGCTCCATGGAATGCCTGAGTTCAACACTTGCTCTTGAAAATCTGGGTCTGCAAAAAGGCACAACAGCTCCTCCCCTGACCTAAGTGGGGCATACACCTTAACCTGGTGAGGATAAGCACAGACTGAGTTGTGAAATTTGGGAGTACAGATGCAAATACATGGAAAATGCACCATCACTCAGAGTTGACATTTTAAAACTTGCCATGCTTTTGTAACATTTATTTCAAATACTGTATTCAGCTATGTTATCAAGGTATTGTGGCTGTCAAACTTGTGACCACACTAAAAATCATTAAAAGGAATAAAAAAGTGAATGCAGAAACAGCCATTTAATTATATACTGTATTTAGTTTTCCCATGAGGAAATATAATTAAGCAAAATTTGGAGAAATTAATTTTTGTATTAAAGAAGCCAAATTCTAATCACAACAGTAGGAATATTTTGTTCTGACAGTAAATTGTTTAATGGATTTACTTGTGGAGTATTTTTAATTAAATGTATTTTGAAATAATAGAAATTAAATCAAATAGCAATTAATGAAGTAGTACAGTGCATGAAGTACTATATTAAGCAATTAAGAACTGTGTAACCATATCAGTAACAGAATACTTGGCTAGTAAATGTCAGCTTTTGAAATATGAATACCAGTATAGCAGTATATTATTTTTACCCAGCACATGCTAGCACATAGTTTAAATGTCACTTGGATTTTTGGCCCTTGATTAGATGTCTGTAAAATGGGTTGTCATTCTCTAGCAGTCTGAATTCTTTAGATGATGTCTTAAAAAGTAATGCAATGTGAAAGCATTTTATTAATTGCCAGATGCTTTGTAAGTGAAATAAATGTGGCCCTATATTCTGTTTCACGAAGTATTGAGTTGCAGGAAATAAATTATCTGGCTCTGTTACCAAAAGCGTATGATAAAGTTGCTATCTTTGCCACAAGTTGTAAAAAGGCTTTTTATAATAGAATGATAGGTGACATAAAGTGGTATCATTGGAACATGGAGACTCAAGAAAGAATAGTGAGCACTTAAGCCTTATCTTCCACCACTGTCACCACTTAGACATACCAAGCCTTTTTTCTTCTTCCCATTACTCACTTATTAGAGGGGAAAAAACCCAGCTATCTTATGGTCCCATTTTCAATTACTCAGTAGAAAAGAAAGATATTTTGTTTCAAGTTAAACTTTCTTCTGAGCAAATGAAAATCAAAGGAAATCGGCTAGTTAATGATTATAATAAGCTGGGTTCCATTTTTGGACCTTTAAGTAAATGATTTTTTAAGGATTACTTCAGTACTGTGGTACTAGAATATCCAGAAAAAATTAATTAAAGTCCTGAAATACCAGACTCATAGGTTGATAATGATTCTTTATTCAACTAAAATAAAGTTGATTAACATGTAAGAATGTTTTCTTTAAATTCAAGAGGTGCTACCCTTTTTCAGGGTAGTTTTGTGCAGATTGACTATTACATTTTCAAAGGTAACTTTTCATGTTGTTTAATTTTAAAAGCACAAGGATTCAACTTATGAAAAAGACATCTAAATGCCCCGTCTCTCCTGTACCCTTCCTATCTTCATGGTATCTACATTAAAGCTCCCCATGAATAAATTTTATCTACAAACACTTCCTCAAAACTAGCTTTTTTTATTATTATTTATATGTGTTCTAGACTTTTCTTCTTTAAGAAACCTCTCATTCCCCATCTATCTCTATCATTATTCTGTCCTCCCCTTCACACCGAAAAGACATGACAGAATTGTTTGCTATACCTACTTTTTTGACTCCCGTTCATTCTTTCCAGTTAATTCAACTAGTGGTTTTTCCAGGGACATAAATAACTTCCTTATCATTAAACACAGTAGATATTTTGAAGTCTTCTCTCCAGTGTTAGATATTGTTGATCTCTCTGACACCATATTCTCCAGATTTTCTTCCAACCTCTGACCATTCCTTTTCAGGCTTCTTCCAACCATACTTCTGTACCTTCTCTCAGTTTCTGCGTTCTCTCTCACCTCAGGCCATTTGGATGTAATATTTCCTTCTTGCCCATAGAATTAAGTCTTCCTTCCCCTTTTCCTCTTCTTCCTTCAGGTCTCACCAAGTATGTCAGTTTTGCCTAGAATCCTTTCTTGATTTCTCCCCCCCCCCCACCAAGACCACTTTGATGGCCCTATTACTTTGTGCTCACTCTTTGTGGTCACACTCAGCATCCTATACGGGAATTACTGTTTTATCTGTACCCTTCACTAGGCTGAAAGCAGGGATAGTTACAATTCCAGCATATACCATTGGAACCATAATATACAATAAATATTTTTTGGATGATTGAATAAAGTGGGCAGAAAATTTAAACTTACATGTGGTATAATTTTTTTCCTAGTTCTTGGGCTATTTGTAAGTTAAAAATAGAAACATAAGAAAAGAAACACAAGGTCTCATTACTATCCAATTCCACTTATACAGATTTTGGTTTTCATGTAATTAATTACATGAAACAGATAAAACAACTAAAACAAAATGAAATATTTTTTCATTATCTAAGTTTTAAATGGGAGGGGAAATGGCTAAATGATCGCTGTAATTCCTTCCTACTCTAAAATTCTACAGTTCCGATATTTTAAAGCCAAATTAGTGTTAATTATCAAATGCTGTCATAAGTAATTCTTAAATTACTATATTTAATAAGTTTGTTGATTTTTCCATTACATATTGTAGTAGACCTGTGGTTTTTTGTGTTTTTTTTTAAGCCAGTGGCCTTCTTTTAGATCTATTTTTGGTGTAAGTTAAATAGGAAGCAGAAACTTAATATATCACAGTGATCATATTTTGGATATAATCCAGGAAAATGGAAATGTATTTCTGGTTTTGACCACCAGAGGGTGAGCATATTATTTCATTATTCATCAGTGCACACATATGCCCCAGAGAGAGAGACTGATAATATTTCTCAGCAGTGGATTAAGTCCTTTATGACTTCTAAGACTGCTTTGGGAAAATATATTGTATATTGTGGATACATCCATACACAGGCATATACACCCATTCTTATTAGAGAATATATAAAAATTATTTCTAACTTGTAAAGTGGATACTAAATCTTCAGCTCTTAAAAGACTCTTCACTTATTCATGAAGTTACAAGTATTATATAAGGAGATATAGAGATAGCCCTGCTAGCTTTACATAGGATTATAAAGCCTATCTTTGCTACTCAGCCTTGCTTAATTTCTGGAAAAAATAAGAACTACATAAAGATTTGGGGAAAAATAAGGCAAATAATGGAATTGATTTAGGGAACGTAGATGCGATTCATGTGGAGACACAATTTAGGGGCCAGGGACTAGGAATTGTTGCTGAAAATCTAAGAGGTAAAGGATTTTGATTGAAGTGTCTGTACTTATTAGCTATGGCTAATTCTTGTCTAAGGAAGATGAAGAATAGGCATTCTCAATTCTTATGAATAATTCACAAGCTGCATATATTTGCAATATTTGACCACAGTTGATTTAAAGGTATATATGAATGTTAAAAAGAAAACCAACATAAAGTGGTTAGAAGTATGGTTCCATTCCCCCCAAATTTAAAAACATTATTTTAAAATTTCTTTTAGATACAGTTGGTAAACATCCAACATTTTATACATATTCTTAACTTTATTCTTTCCTCTACAATTTAACACAAGATCATCTAAATTAAAATTGAAGGCCAGCTTAAGTTCAATCATCCGTATGAGGCTAATGTCGACATATAATATCAATGCAATAGTGCCAGTTACAGAATGCCAGCATTGTAACCTTTCTGGAAATTATAGTTATGAATATGAAGCATTACTAAAAAGTACATTTCTCTGCGCCGTTTCTAAATATCTGTTGTAAAAATTGTTTGTATTTAGCTTCTTCAGAAAGACTTGTTTTCTTCCTTGCAGAGCAGTAACAATTTTGGAAGACAAGTAGACTGGTGAATGGTATACAAGGGAATAAAATTAGCAAGTATCTAGAACACATGGCATTAGTTACAAGGCCGAAGTAGTAGACATGATCTCTGTCCTCGGGAGAAGAAAGAGCTGAGGAAATGAGTTACATGTTATCCTACTAAGGAATGATATTAAGTCTTAAATTACAGTAGTAAACACTGATCATTAAGCATAAACTAGGGATGAGTTAGGGTACAGGAACAGTAAAGGAAGGGAAGACTTGCCCAGTTTGAGGGGAGAGGGTGATAAGATTCTCTTGGAGGACTGAAGGAATGAAAGAAGTGTGGTTTGAAGCCGACAAGTGCTTTGATTTGTTTTTAGTCATGCAATACAATGTATTTTAAAATTTAAATAATGGAAAAAGTCACATTTTAGTAACTATTAAAGGAAATGAGTCATAGGCTTTAAAATATTGAGAAGTACTACACTAAAATATTAGACCATGTTTGGTAGAACCAGTTTGGACAAAATAAGTTGGACAAAATAAGTTGGAAAGATTAGTGTGGCTGGAAGAGTCAGGGAGATGAGCTAGCACTTTAAGTGAACTTGAAGGGATAAAAGGGATTTAGAAGGGGGAGGAGGAAATTTCAGACATTTTCTCATGTTTTTCACTTTTCCTACAATTTCCTGTATTGTATCTCTGCCTATTAATATCATAGGCAATAAGTCAATAATCATATATTTATTGATTGCCGAATATGTATAGAGCACAGCTTTATTTACTGAATGTACACAGGTGATCAAGCTAGACATTGTTCCTGCTCTCATTATATATAGTCTATCAGAGAAGATAGATTGTGAACAAGTATTACACACAGGGCCTTTAACATATATTTTTAAAATGCTTCATTCTTCATGAAGCCTTTAAACCTTTCCCCAATGCAGAAGAAACTATTCTCTTCTTGGGCTTCTATTTTAAATCTAATACTTTTTTTTCTGTGAGTTTTTTTTTAATAAATATATTTTATTTATTTATTTTTGGCTGCGTTGGGTCTTCGTTGCTGCGCGCGGGCTTTCTCTAGTTTCAGCGAGTGGGGGCTACTCTTCACGGCAGTGTGCGGGCTTCTCATTGCGGTGGCTTCTCTTGTTGCGGAGCACAGGCTCTAGGCACGTGGGCTTCAGTAGTTGTGCCTCGAGGTCGCTAGAGCACAGGCTCAGTAGTTGTGGCGCACGGACTTAGTAGCTCCATGGCATGTGGGATCTTCCCGGACCAGGGCTCTATTGACATGTATAGATTCATTTGACTACCACCACAATCAGGATCCAGAGCAGTTCCATCACCAATAAACTCCCTTTTCACATCCTCCTCTCCTCCTAGCTCCAAACTCCCAGCTCCTGGCAATCACTGATCTGTTTTCCATCACTATGGTTTTCTCTTTTTGAGAATGTCATGTAAATGGGATCATGTATCAACCTTTTGAGACTGAATTTTTTCACTCAGCATAATGCCTTTGAGAATTATCCAAATTGGTGTATCAACAGTTTGTTCCTTTTACTGCTGAGTAGTTTTTCATCATAAAGATTTACACAATTTGTTTATTCATTCATCTGCTAGGTTGTTTCCAGTTTTTGGCAATATTAACAGAGCTGCTGTAAACATTCAAGTATAGGTTCCTACTTGAACATAAGTTTTCATTTCTGTAGGGTACATACCCGAATGTGAGATTACTGGATCATATGTTTAAGTGTATGTTTGACTTCTTAAGAAACTGTTTCAGTGTTTTCCAGAGTGGCTGTACCAGTTTGCATTTCTACCTGCAATATATGAAAGTTCCAGTTGTTCTGCATCCTTGTTAGCACTTAGTTTGTCAGTATTTTTTATTTTAGTCATTCTAATAGATATGCGGTGTTATCTCATAGTGGTTTTAATTTGCATTCCCCTAATGGCCAATGATACTGAGCAACTTTTTGTATGCTCCTTTACTATCTGTATATATCCTCTTCAGTGAGGTATCTCTTTAAGTCTTTTGCTTATTTTAAATTGGGTTGTTCTCTTACTGTTGAGTTTTGGGATTTTTTTTGTAATTATGTAAATTTTTTTTGAATTTTATTTATTTTTTTATACAGCAGGTTCTTATTAGTCATCGATTTTATACACATCAGTGTATACACGTCAATCCCAATCTCCCAATTCATCACACCACCACCACCACCCTACCACCACCCCTGGGGCTTTCCCCCCTTGGTGTCCATACGTTTGTTCTCTACATCTGTGTCTCAATTTCTGCCCTGAAAACTGGTTCATCTGTACCATTTTTGTAGGTTCCACATATATGCGTTAATATACGGTATTTGTTTTTCTCTTTCTGACTTACTTCACTCTGTATGACAGTCTCTAGATCCATCCACGTCTCTACAAATGACCCAATTTCGTTCCTTTTTTATGGCTGAGTAATATTCCATTGTATATATGTACCACATCTTCTTCATCCTTTCATTTGTTGATGGGCATTTAGGTTGCTTCCATGACCTGGCTATTGTAAATAGTGCTGCAATGAACACTGGGGTGTATGTGTCTTTTTGAATTATGGTTTTCTCTGGGTATATGCCTAGTAGTGGGATTGCTGGGTCATATGGTAATTCTATTTTTAGTTTTTTAAGGAACCTCCATACTGTTCTCCATAGTGGCTGTATCAATTTACATTCCCACCAACAGTGCAAGAGGGTTCCCTTTGCTCCATGCCCTCTCCAGAATTTGTTGTTTGTAGATTTTCAGATGATGCCCATTCTAACTGGTGTGAGGTGATACCTCATTGTACCTTTGATTTGCAGTTCTCTAATATTTAGTGATGTTTTCATATGCTTCTTGGCCATCTGTATGTCCTCTTTGGAGAAATGTCTATTTAGGTCTTCTGCCCATTTTTTGATTGGGTTGTTTGTTTTTTTAATAGTGAGTTGCATGAGCTGTTTATATATTTTGGAGATTAATCCTTTGTCCATTGATTCTTTTGCAAATATTTTTTCCCATTCTGAGGGTTGTCTTTTCATCTTGTTTGTAGTTTCCTTTGCTTTGCAAAAGCTTTTAAGTTTCATTAGGCCCCATTTGTTTATTTTTGTTTTTATTTCCATTACTCTAGGAGGTGGGTCAAAAAAGATCTTGCTGTGATTTATGTCAAACGGTGTTCTTCCTATGTTTTCCTCTAAGAGTTTTATAGTGTCCGGTCTTACATTTAGGTCTCGAATCCATTTTTGAGTTTATTTTTGTGTATGGTGTTAGGGAGTGCTCTAATTTCATTCTTTTACATGTAGCTGTACAGTTTTCCCAGCACCACTTATTGAAGGGACTGTCTTTTCTCCATTGTATATCCTTGCCTCCTTTGTCATAGATCAGTTGACCATAATTGTGTGGGTTTATCTCTGGGCTTTCTATCCTGTTCCAGTGATCTATATTTCTGTTTTTGTGCCAGTACCATATTGTCTTGATTACTGTAGCTTTGTAGTATAGTCTGAAGTCAGGGAGTCTGATTCCTCCAGCTCCATTTTTTTCCCTCAAGACTGCTTTGGCTATTCGGGGTCTTTTGTGTCTCCATACAGATTTTAAGATTTTTTGTTCTAGTTCTGTAAAAAATGCCATCAGTAATTTGAAAGGGATTGCATTGTACCTGTAGATTGCTTTGGGTAGTATAGTCATTTTCACAATATGGATTCTTCCAACCAAAGAACATGGACTATCTCTCCATCTGTTGGTATCATCTTTAATTTCTTTCAACAGTGTCTTATAGTTTTCTGCATAAGGTCTTTTGTCTCCCTAGGTAGGTTTATTCCTAGGTATTTTATTCTTTTTGTTGCAATGGTAAATGGCAGTGTTTCCTTAATTTCTTCTTCAAATTTTTGATCATTAGTGTATAGGAATGCAAGAGATTTCTGTGCATTAACTTTGTATCTTGCAACTTTACCAAATTCATTGATTAGCTCTAGTAGTTTTCTGGTGGCATCTTTAGGATTCTCTATGTATAGTATCATGTCATCTGCAAACAGTGACAGTTTTACTTCTTCTTTTCCAATGTGTATTCCTTTTATTTCTTTTTCTTCTCTGATTGCCGTGGCTAGGACTTCCAAAACTATGTTGAATAACAGTGGCGAGAGTGGACATTGTTGTCTTGTTCCTGATCTTAGAGGAAATGCTTTCAGTTTTTCACTATTCAGAATGATGTTTGCTGTGGGTTTGTTGTATATGGCCTTTACTATTTTGAGGTAGGTTCCCTCTGTGCCCACTTTCTGGAGCGCTTTTGTCATAAATCGGTGTTGAATTTTGTCAGAAGCTTTTTCTGCATCTATTGAGATGATCATATGGCTTTTATCCTTCAATTTGTTAATATGGTGTATCACATTGATTGATTTATGTATATTGAAGAATCCTTGCATCCCTGGGATAAATCCCACTTGATCATGGTGTATGATCCTTTTAATGTGTTGTTGGATTCTGTTTGCTAGTATTTTGTTGAGGATTTTTGCATCTATATTCATCAGTGATATTGGTCTGTAATTTTCTTTTTTTGTAGTATCTTTGTCTGGCTTTGGTGTCAGGGTGATGGTGGCCTCAAAGAATGAGTTTGGGAGTGTTCCTTCCTTGCAATTTTTTGGAAGAGTTTGAGAAGGATGGGTGTTAGTTCTTCTCTAAATGTTTGATAGAATTCACCTGTGAGGCCATCTGGTCCTGGACTTCTGTTTGTTGGAAGATTTTTAATCACAGTTTCATTTTCATTACTTGTGATTGGTCTGTTCATATTTTCTGTTTCTTACTGGTTCAGTCTTGGAAGGTTATACCTTTCTAATAATTTGTCCATTTCTTCCAGGTTGTCCATTTTATTGGCATATAGTTGTTTGTAGTAATCTCTTATAATCCTTTGTATTTCTGCAGTGTCAGTTGTGATTTCTCCTTTTTCATTTCTAATTTTAGTGGTTTGAGTCCTCTCCCTCTTTTTCTTGATGAGTCTGGCTAATGGTTTATCAATTTTGTTTATCTTTGCAAAGAACCAGCTTTTAGTTTTATTGATCTTTGCTATTGTTTTCTTTGTTTCTATTTCATTTATTTCTGCTCTGATCTTTATGATTTCTTTCTTCTGCTAACTTTGGGTTTTGTTTGTTCTTCTTACTCTAGTTCCTTTAGGTGTAATGTTAGATTGTTAATTTGAGATTTTTCTTGTTTCTTGAGGTAGGCTTGTGTAGCTATAAACTTCCCTCTTAGAACTGCTTTTGCGGCATCCCATAGGTTTTGGATAGTCGTGTTTTCATTGTCATTTTTCTCTAGGTTTTTTCTGATTTACTCTTTGATTTCTTCAGTGATCTCTTGGTTATTTAGTAACGTATTGTTTAGCCTCCATGTGTTTGTGCTTTTTACGTTTTTTTCCCTGTAATTGATTTCTAATCTCATAGCGTGGTGGTCAGAAAAGATGCTTGATATGATTTCAATTTTCTTAAATTTACTGAGTCTTGATTTGTGACCCAAGATGTGATCTATCCTGGAGAATGTTCCATGTGCACTTGAGAAGAAAGTGTAATCTGCTGTTTTTGGATGGAATGTCCTATAAATATCAATTAAATCTATCTGGTCTATTGTGTCATTTAAAGCGTGTGTTTCCTTATTAATTTTCTGTTTGGATGATTTGTCCATTGGTGTAAGTGAGGTGTAAAAGTCCCCCACTATTATTGTGTTACTGTTGATTTCCTCTTTTAGAGCTGTTAGCAGTTGCCTTATATATTGAGGTGCTCCTATGTCGGGTGCATATATATTTATAATTATTATATCTTCTTCTTGGATTGACCCCTTGATCATTATGTAGTGTCCTTCCTTGTCTCTTGTAACATTCTTTATTTTAAAGTCTATTTTATCTGTTATGAGTATTGCTACTCCAGCTTTTTTTTGATTTCCATTTGCATGGAATATCTTTTTCCATCCCCTCACTTTCAGTCTGTATGTGTCCCTAGGTCTGAAGTGGGTCTCTTGTAGACAGCATATATATGGGTCTTGTTTTTGTGTCCATTCAGCAAGCCTGTGTCTTTTGGTTGGAGCATTTAATCCATTCACATTTAAGGTAATTATTGATATGTATGTTCCTATGACCATTTTCTTAATTGTTTTGGGTTTTTGTAGGTCCTTTTCTTCTCTTGTGTTTCCCACTTAGAGAAGTTCCTTTAGCATTTGTTGTAGAGCTGGTTTGGTGGTGCTGAATTCTCTTAGCTTTTGCTTGTCTGTAAAGCTTTTGATTTCTCCATTGAATCTGAATGAGATCCTTGCTGGGTAGAGTAATCTTGGTTGTAGTTTCCTCCCTTTCATCACTTTAAGTATATCATGTCACTCCCTTTTGGCTTGTAGAGTTTCTGCTGAGAAATCATCTGTTAACCTTATGGGGGTTCCCTTGTATGTTATTTGTCATTTTTCCCTGGCTGCTTTCAATAATTTTTCTTTATCTCTAATTTTTACCAATTTGATTACTATGTGTCTCAGTGTGTTTGTCCTTGGGTTTATCCTGTATGGGACTCTCTGCACTTCCTGGACTTGGGTCGCTATTTCCTTCCCCATGTTAGGGAAGTTTTCAACTATAATCTCTTTAAATATTTTCTTGGGTCCTTTCTCTCTCTCTTCTCCTTCTGGGACCTCTATAATGCCAATGTTGTTGCATTTAATGTTGTCCCAGAGGTCTCTTAGACTGTCTTCATTTCTTTTCATTCTTTTTTCTTTATTCTGTTCCACAGCAGTGAATGCCACCATTCTGTCTTCCAGGTCACTTATCCGTTCTTCTGCCTCAGTTATTCTGCTATTGATTCCTTCTCGTGTAGTTTTCATTTCAGTTATTGTGTTGTTCATCTCTGTTTGTTTGTTCTTTAATTTTTCTATATATTTTTTAAACATTTCTTGCATCATCTCGATCTTTGCCTCCATTCTTTTTCTGAGGTCCTGGATCATCTTCACTATCATTATTCTGAAATCCTTTCTGGAAGGTTGCCTATCTCCACTTCATTTAGTTGTTTTTCTGGGGTTTTATCTTGTTCCTTCATCTGGTACATAGCCCTCTGCCTTTTCATCTTGTCTATCTTTCTGTGAATGTGGTTTTTGTTCCACAGGCTGCAGGATTGTAATTCTTCTTGCTTCTTCTGTCTTCCCTCTGGTCTGCTAGTGTTGGAGGGTCTCCTGCAGGGGCGGGGCATGGCTGTGTCTTACCATGAGGACATGGACACTGGCAGCAGAAGTTCTGGGAAGTACTCCTTGGTGTGAGCCCTCCCAGGGTCTGCCATTAGCCCTTTCAAAGAGCCTGGGTAGGCCGAGTGTTGGGATTCTTTATAAATTCTGGTACATCTTTTGTTGGAGATGTGATTTGAAAATATTGTCTCCTAGCCTATAGTTTGTCT
Organism: Mesoplodon bidens; assembly: GCF_964165515.1. Lineage (NCBI taxonomy): Eukaryota > Metazoa > Chordata > Mammalia > Artiodactyla > Ziphiidae > Mesoplodon > Mesoplodon bidens. Next base: position 132,134,970 of record NC_138177.1, on the reverse strand, counting down.
TTTCATTCTCTCAATTGTGTCATATGGAGAGCAAGTGTTTAACTTTGATGAACTCCAATTCATCAGTTTTTCCTTTAATGGGTCATGCATTTGGTGTCAAATCTAAGAATTTGTTGCCTAACCCCAGGTCACAAAGATTTCCTCTTGTTTTCTTCTAAAATTTTTATAGTTTTACTTTGTACATTTGTATCTATGATCTTTTTCCCCCATTTTAATTAAATATTTGACTTAGCTCTTTATTTTTTTAACACTGTGGTCTATTTTGAATTAATTTTTGTGTGAGCTGTGATGTTTAGGTTGAGGTTCATTTTTCTTTTTTTCCATATGGATTTCAACTATCCTGGCACCATTAGCTGAAAAGATTATTCTTTCTCCGTTAAATCGCTCTTTTATTTCTGGACTCTATTCTGTTCCATTGATCTGTCTGTAGTTCCCCTAACCAATACTACACTGTCTTGTTAGTGTAGCTTTATATATAGTAAGCCTTTTAATCAGATAATGTGATTCCTCCAATTTTATTGTGCTTTTCCAAAGTCATCTAGTTTCTTTCCCTTTCTAAGGAAATTTTAGGACTAGTCTACAAAAAGTTTATATATCTACAAAAAGTTTTGCTGGAATTTTGATTGATTTTGTGTTAAACGTATTGATCATTTGGAGGCAATTGACATGTTTATTATGTTGATGCTTCCAATCCATGAACATGGTATAGCTCTTCATTTATTTAGGCTTTCTTTTATTTATTTCATAAGCATTTTATATTTTTTAGCGTACAAATCCTGTACATTCTTTATTAGATTTGTATCTAAGTATTTTATTTTTATGAGCTATTGTAAATCTATTTTTTAAAATTTCAGTTGAAATAGTTGTACATTGCTAGTATATAAAGATATGATTGATTTTTGTGTATTGGTCTTATATCCTGAGGCTCTTTCTAAACTAATATATTAGTCCTAGGAGTTTTTTGTGGTTTTTTTTTGCTGTACACGGGCCTCTCACTGTTGTGGCCTCTCCCATTGTGGAGCACAGGCTCTGGACGCACAGGCTCAGCGGACATAGCTCACAGGCCCAGCCTCTCCATGGCATGTGGGATCCTCCCAGACTGGGGCATGAACCCGTGTCCCCTGCATCAGCAGGCGGACTCTCAACCACTGCACCACCAGGGAAGCCCCCTAGGAGTTTTTTGTTTGTAGATTTCTTAGGATCTTTTTCATAGAAAAACATGTCATCTGCAATAAGGACAGTTTCATTTCTTTCTTTTCAATCTGTATGCCTTTTCTTTTTTCTTTCTTTATTGCATTGGCTAAGACTTCCATAGTTATGTTGAATAAGTATGATGAAAGTGGATATCCTTACCTTGCTCCCAGTCTTAGGGAATAAAGCATTTATTCCTTCACCATTAATGCGATGTTAGCTGAAAATGTTTTTATAGAAGCCCTTTATTAGGTTTGGGAAGTTTCCTTCTATTCCTAGTTTGCTGAGAGTTTTTTCAGGATCCTGAATTCGGTGAAATATTTTTTCTGCATCATCCTATGGTTTTTCTTCTTTAGACTGTTAATATAGTGGATTACACTGATTGATTTTCAGATATTGAATCACCCTTTCATTCTCAGGATAAACTCCACTTGGTTGTGATACGTTATTCTTTTTATATATTGTGGATTCAATTGACTAGTATATTATTGAGCATTTTTGTGACTATGTATATGAGGGATATTAGTCTGTAGTTTTCTTGATTTGTAATGTCTTTGTCTGGTTTGGGTATCAGAGCTATGCTGGCTTCATAAAATGAGTCTGGAATGTTCACTCCTCTTATTTTCTGGGAGAGATTGTATGGAACTGGTGTTATTTCTTCTTTAAATATTTGAATTTGCCATTAAGACCATCTGGATGTGGAGATTTGGGGAGGTTTTTAAGTATTAATTCAATTTTTTTTAACAGTTATGGGACCATTCTGTTTATCTATTTCATCTCGGGTGGGGGTAGTTGGTAGTTTGCGGGTTTTGAGGAATTGGTCCATTTTATCTAAGTTGTCAAATTTATGCACAAAAAAGTTTTTAAAAATTGTTTATGGGGTCTGTGGTGATGTCCCCTTTTTAATTCCTAATGTTAGTAAAATGTGTCTTCTTTTCTTTGCCACTGGCTGCAGGTTTACTGATTTTATTGATCTTTTCAAAGAGCCAACTTTTAGTTTCATTAATTTTTCCCTATTTTTATGTTTTCAATTTCATTGAAATCTGTTCTTATCTTTATCATTTTCTTCTTTCTGCTTACCTTGGGTTTATTTGTTCTTTTTCTAGTTTGTTAAGGTAAAAGCTTAGGTTATTGATTTGGGACCTTTTTATTCTAATACTAGCTTTAAAAATCAATACCTTTTTTTGTGGCTCATGCTTGTTTCTTGTATTTTATTAATTTGTATACATGTCTGTACTCTCCTATTTTAAACTCCTTGAGTACAAGGATCTTATCTTACGTGACAAATCTGGGCCTACCTAAGCATCTTGTACTATATGTTTAGTAAGTATTTCATAGAAGGCTTGAATGGAAGGATGGATGGATGAAAGGAGAGTTAGTGAAGACAATGAATATAAATTATTTCAAAGATATCTTCGATATTAAGAAAATATACAGCAGGAGCTACAGGAGTCAGGAGTGTCAAGGGAAGGAAACAAAACAATTCACTCTGAGGAAAATTGCTAAAGCCAATCTAAGCTACTTCTGATAGGGAGTATTCAGAATCTCAGTGTGGTATACAGAACACTCACAGTATGTTATGTTCAATTCTACATAGTGGATGAAACAGAGACTCTGTTTCCTAGACAATTCAACAAAATATTTTAATTTGTTAGATAATTTAAACAAAACAATAATTTGTAAATAGTTACATCCATGATTTTCTCAATTCCTTTTTTATTTGTGATATACCTGAGATACTTTCCTGTGTTGTTAATTCATTGTCAGAGCCTCAGGATAGCCTTCATTTCTTATTCTGTCTCTTGCTGACCACCTGAAGTCACACTTTAGGCCTCTAGAGAATCAGGCCATGAGTTTCTTTTCTAGACTTCTCCATAAAGTTAAAGCATCTGTGTTAGTTTCCTATGGTTGCTATAACAAATTACCACAAATTTGGTGGCTTAATACAACATAAATTTTCTCCCACTGTTTTGGAGGCCAGAAGTCCAAAATCAGTAACACTGAGCAAAATCAAGTTATCATTAGGCTGTGCTCTTTCCAGAGGTTCTAGAGGAGAAAGTATTTCTTGCCTTTTCCAGCTTTTGGTGGCTGCTGGCATTCCTTGGTGTGTGGCTGCATCACTCCAAGTTCTGCCTTTATGGTCATATGGTTTCTCCTCTTCTGTAGTCAAAATCTCCCTCTTTCTCCCACTTGTAAGGACACTTGTGATTGCATTTAGAGCCTACCTGATTAATCTAAGATAATCTCCCATCTCAAGATTCTTAATTATATCTGCAAAGTCCTTTTTTTGCCAAAAAAGATAACATTCACGGGTATCTTTTGGGGGGGCATTATTTAGCCTACCATAGCATCTTAATTTCTTAGTCAAGAACACTGATGAAATGGGAGAACAGAAGACATTCATTATCTCTTTAAAAATGTCTTTCATAATCTGTATTTTAAAAAGCTTATCTTTTTGTCATTTATATTATTAACATTTGCATATCAAATATTCATATAAATTAATTCAGACTAATATCCTTTATAGTAGATTCCAAAAATGAATTCTAAGGGAAAAGTCCAATTTATCATATATCCATCTTTTTCACATAAAACTTCATGAATAACCATTTGACACTGAAACATGAGTGCAGAAACTATTATTATTTTGGCAAGGAACAAACAATTTCAGAATTGCTGACTACAGATATCCATTAAGTTTTATTCAAATAAGTTTTAAGCACCTGAATAACTTACAGGTGCAGATAGAATAGATATTGAATGGTTTTATATTACTTACACATGTATGAACAAGTCATTTCAGCAAATTATAAATAGATCAAAATTTAACATAATGAACTAAATCTACAGCCACAAAGAACCTATAATTTAGGTTTAACAAAAGAACAAAAATGACATTTGCAGTGTTGTTCAGTATTAATTTGTATGGGGATGTGTAATCATCAATTAGTTATTTGACAGCTACAAATAATTGAAAATTATTGTAGAAGATTATCTACGACTTACGTATTCCATCAGATTTCTCATAATTGAGAGACCTCCTTACAGGCCTAGTAGAACACTTGGGTAGGAGAGAGATTTGGGTGACCATTCCAGGCCTAAACTGGAGACCATTCCGATATTCCTCAATATATACTGTTCTGCTATCACTTGACACCACCAGATAGGAAGTTGAGTGTACAAAAATAATGAGCTATGTTTTGTTTTTAACTACAATATGATACACATTTTTATTGTATGCCATATAGGGTCTTTCTAAGGCCTTGTCTACATGTTGTTAATTACTTTTCAGTGTTTTTTATTTTGATAATCAGTTTCTGTATAAGCCATATAACCAGTGTTAAATGGCTAATGCCACTAGATCACCCACTTCACCACCCAGTGTTTCCATTATAAATTCCATACATGTCTTTTTCATTATAAAATGCATACCATCTGCAATTTGTTGAAGTCATCAAAGATTGATATCCTATGGTAAACACATTTCTTTAAATCATTATAGTTGGAATGCAAATGATGATTTGTGAAGGGTGAAGGTAAAGCTGCTTTAATGAACACTGTATTTGGAAATGGGATTTGACCAAGCATTATATACTTATCTAGCAATGATTAACCTAACTTCCATTTATACACACTTGTATATGTAGACAGAGAAATCATTCAACTCTTTCACAAAATTGCCCACTGCTTGTTCCTTGACCTAGATCAAACTTAACAAAATTCTGGATAATTTGGTTTATAGGAAGGCTCCTAAATGGCATATTAATAACTTACTTAAAAAGCAAATCTTCCTTGCCTTTGAATGTAACCTAATAGGTTTGAACTCAGGATTATGGAAGGCTGGATAACATACAGAAGAAACACATCTAAATCTTCCTGTTAGGTCGATGTTCCTAAAGAAGTTGTTTTTCAAAGGTAGAAAAGCCTAACTTTTTCACACTGCAGTTCTTGGCCTTTAAATGTTGGGGTTTCTCAGAGCTTGGTATTGCACTCTCTGTTTTTTTCTGTACTCTATATTCTCTCCCTGGGTGATCTCATTCACTCTCATGTTTTCAAATGCCATCTATATGCTAATGGGTTATAAGTTCATATCACTTGGCCAAGTCTCTTTTCTAAGCTCTAGACCTCTATATCTAACACATTATTCTATAACTCCTCTTGGATGCATGACAGGCACCTCAGACCTTACATATCTAAAACAGAATTCATGATTATACTGCACTACCCTCCAACCCCACATTTCTTATAATAGTCCCAGTCCCAGATTGCCAGGAGATACCACTCCTTTTCACTTACCCTATACATACAGTCTATCAGCAAGTTCTGTTGACTCTACTTTCTGAAAATATCTTGAGTCTATTCACTCCTATATATCTCCTTTGACTTCAACCTAGTACAATCCAATATAGTTTTCCACTTGCCTATTTGGTTTCACTTCATCCACTTTCTTTCATTCATACACACAGAAGTCAGAGTGATCTCTATAAAATGCTATTATGATCATAGTATTCCTCTGCTTAAAACCCTTTTGGAAAAAAAAAAAAACCCTTTTGGCATGTTACAACAGGATGAACCTTGAAGACATTATACTAAGTGAAATAAGCCAGACACAAAAGGACAAGTGTTGTATGATTCCACTTATATGAGAATAGAATAGTTAAATTCATAGAGACAAAGTAGAATGGTGGTTCCCAAGTGCTGAGAGAGGGAGGAATGAGAGGCTATTATTTAATGGGTACAGTGGTTCAGTTTGGGGTGATGAAAAGGTTCTAGAGATAGTGGTAATGGTTGCACAATGAATGTATTAAATGCCACTGAATGTACTTAAAAATGGTTAAAGTGGTAACTTTTATATTATGTATATTCTACCACAATTTAAAAAACCTTTTGACATAAATCATGACATAAATCTATGACATAAATCACAGCAAGATCCTTTTTGACCCACCTCCTAGAGAAATGGAAATAAAGACAAAAATAAACACATGGGACCTAATGAAACTTAAAAGCCTTTGCACAGCAAAGGAAACCATAAACAAGACAAAAAGACAACCCTCTGAATGGGAGAAAATATTTGCAAATGAAGCAAGTGACAAAGGATTAATCTCCAAAACTTATAAGCAGCTCATGCAGTTCAAGAACAAAAAAACAAACAACCCAATCCAAAAATGGGCAAAAGACCTAAATAGACATTTCTCCACAGAAGATATACAGACTGCCAACAAACACATGAAAGGATGCTCAACATCTTTACTCATTAGAGAAATGCAAATCAAAACTACAATGAGATATCATCTCACACCAGTCAGAATGGCCATCATCAAAAAATCTAGAAACAATAAATGCTGGAGAGGGTGTGGAGAAAAGGGAACACTCTTGCACTGCTGGTGGGAATGTGAATTGGTACAGCCACTATGGAGAACAGTATGGAGGTTCCTTAAAAAACTACAAATAGAACTACCATATGACCCAGCAATCCCACTACTGGGCATATACCCTGAGAAAACCATAATTCAAAAAGAGTCATGTACCAAAATGTTCATAGCAGCCCTATTTACAATAGCCCGGAGATGGAAACAACCTAAGTGTCCATCATTGGATGAATGGATAAAGACGATGTGGCACATATATACAATGGAATATTACTCAGCCATAAAAAGAAACGAAATTGAGCTATTTGTAATGAGGTGGATGGACCTAGACTCTGTCATACAGAGTGAAGTCAGAAAGAGAAAGACAAATACTGTATGCTGACACATATATATGGAATTTAAGAAAAAAAAATGTCATGAAGAACATAGGAGTAAGACAGGAATAAAGACACAGACCTACTAGAGAATGGACTTGAGGATATGGGGAGGGGGAAGGGTAAGCTGTGACAAAGCAAAAGAGCGGCATGGACATATATACACTACCAAACATAAGGTAGATAGCTAGTGGGAAGCAGCCGCATAGCACAGGGAGATCAGCTCGGTGCTTTGTGACGGCCTGGAGGGGTGGGATAGGGAGGGTGGGAGGGAGACGCAAAAGGGAGGGGATATGGGAACATATGTATACGTATAACTGATTAAATTTTTTATAAAGCAGAAAAAAATATACAACTTGTTAATCAACTATACTTCAATAAAAAAAAAAAAAGAGCATGAAATTGGTTTCAAGAAGATCTGAGACCCAAATAAGACTTGGAGAATGCACACTAATGATGTTTCAGGCAGAAGAAAAAATGAGAATCTCCAGAGATGTGAAATCCTATGAAAAGTGTGAGAAAAACACAGCTTTCAGAAAGCAGAGCAACAAATACAGTCACAAAATCTAGTAAAAAAAAAAAAAAAAAAAAAAACCTTTTGGTTGCTCATTGCTATTGTGATAAAGATCCTAATGTTTGACACCAACCAGAAGGCCTGACATGATTAGGCCCTCTACCCCTCAGTTTCTATGCTACAGTTACACTGATTGCTCTTTAAATCCTCGATGGCACAAATTTTCCTTCTTACTTCAAACCTGCCCCCTTAACATTCCTTCTCATGGAATGAAATGTTCTTTCCTCCCTTTTCACCTGGCCAACTACTGCTCATCCTTCCAGCCCTCAGCTTGTACATCAGCTCCTCCAGGGTATTTTCCCTGACTGGCTCCAATGATAGATCCTCCTATTTACATTTTAAAGCACCACTATGTATTTGCAGCACTTATCACAATTATGATTTGTTATTCAGTATTTGTCTCCTCTAACATATGGAAAACTCTGTGGGATCAGGGACCATTTTGACTTGTTCACCTAACACCTTTTAAAGAGCTGGTGCTTAGTAGCAGTTCAAAACGTATTTGTAGAATGAAAGAACCAATACATGAATGAATGAATGCCATCTAAAGGACAAAGGATAACTCATTAATGAAATAATATGAGAATTACCACTTAAAAGAGGTAATAAAAAGAAAAAATGTGTTTTTATTATTATAAAAACAATACAAATTCCCTATAGAAAGCATGGAAGATCCAGATAAAGCATAAAGGAATATATAAGAATTACCCTATCCCACAACCCAGAAGCAATCATTGTTATATATGTTGATCTATTTCCTTTTAGTCCTTTGCATGTATGTGTCTCTAAAAGAAAGAAATCAAAACACTCAAGTAGGATAATACTATATACACAATTTTGTTTCTTTTATGTTACACTATTTACTTAAGCCCATAATATAAGTAATCCTGAGTTAGAATATCTTTTGATAAATCTTTGACAGCATCTTGGGTTTTTATTAGGATTAATTAGTGAAAGTAGATATACTGTATGAACATAAAAAAATATGAATCAGAAAAAAGATGAAAGGGGCACATATCTCAGTATAATCTAACTGAAAGGAAGACAAATTACTTTTTCTATAACAACTTAATGTTTTCTAAACTTCATTCTGCTCAGGTGGCAGAGACTTAGATTTCTGAGTAGATACAAATCTTAGTCCACAGAGTTAGGTGTTCGGGAAATAATATTTATTTCTCTAGAATTCATCTTGATTTCTATTTCATTTGCCTGAGATAATCCATCTGGGACTATCATTAGGTACAGTTAGCTTATATAGCACCAAACATTGGGGAAGAATACCTGGCCTCTGATACCAAATGTCTCTGGAGGCACACAATCATCCTGTCGAATTCTTGACTATTCGTCCACACTGCCAAGAATTCTCATTTCTATTTGTATGGGCACTTCAGGTCCAATGGCTTCTTTTCCCACTTTACTTGCCACCCAGGAGGGAACAGGAATCATTCTGCTGCTTTTCTCAATACTACAACTTGGAAATCTGTAAGTCAGTTTTTGAGTGCAGGTAGAATATTCGAACATGATGGGATATAACTTCCATGATTGTTCCATTATGTGGCAAAATGGAGGTTATCCAGGTATGTCTGATCTAATCACACAGCCCTTTACAAAGCAGTAGTTTTCTCTGGCTGATGGTGGAAGAGAGAGTCAGAGATTGCAGCCATGAGAAGGACTCACTGTAGGTGGCCTCTAGGAGCAGAGAGTGGAGCCTGGCTGACAGCCACCAAAGAAACAAGGACCTCAGACATACAACTGCAGGGAAATGGATCCTGCAACAATTTGAATGAACTTGGAAGCAGATTCTTCCCAGAGCCTCCAGGTAAGAGCCCAGCCTAGCCAATACCTCGATTTCAGCCTTGTTGTACATGTAGTACGAACATTCAACCCAGCCAAACCCGCCCAGACATCTGACCTATAGAACTGTGATAATAAATGGGTGTTAAGTTGCTGACTCTGTGGTAATGTGTTACACAGCAAGAAAAATAATATAAGGGGATTACATAAAAGCATGGTTACCAGGAGGAGAGGATCGTGGGGACCACCATCTACAGGAGCCCAGTCAAGATCCGCAGAACCACCCAGTTAACTCATAAAATCATGGGCAATAATAATAAATGGTGATTGTCTAAGTTTAAGAGTGGTTTGTTATATAGCTAAAGCTAATTGTTACAACTTCTGAGGTGAGAGAAGTATGGAACAAGTCCTCTTAAATGAAAAGCCCCATCCTAGTTCCAAAGATAGGGAAGAATAGAGAAAGAGCATGAGACCTGAAGTTGAGCCCACCACTTTATAATAATGAGTTACCATTTACTGAGTAGCTATCAGTACTGTGCGAGGAGCTCTATATTCAATGTCATTTAATCCATACAACTCTGAGAGGTTCGTATTTCTAAGACTCAGTGATTCTATGCTATATTTTCATTTTGTGGAGTCAGGTAACCTTGATTACATTCACCATTCTATTCTCAATCCTCTAGTCTATAAAATGAGTTTGATTATACTACTTAATTCACAAGATGATACTACTCTATAAGCATCATGCTGCTTTACTTACATCTGCTGATTATGATTGAATCTGTTTGGATCAGAACATGGCTAGTTTCTAAAGGGTCTCAGGTGAGTCTACTGTGTATGCATGATTGAGAACTAGGGACATACAAAACCCCATTAATTCTTGCAGAAATTCTCTAAGATAGGTTTTGTGTCCATTTTATAGTAAAGAAACATATGCCCACAGATATTAACTAGCTTTCCCTGGTTAACACATCTTGTAAATGACACATTTCTCAAGCAGAGGAGACAACCACTCTCACCAAATCAAGGGAAACGTTGAACCTAAAAGACAGAAGATTCCTACTTAACAATCGAGCCTCTTTCATTGACTCTGTATCCTCCAACCCTTTGTGGCCACCTCAGTTCTTTTTGATCTCTTCACCAATTTTGTACTACACGAATAACTGGTGATAGTAACACTCAGCCTTACCGTGTATTTGTACATATGTTTATCAAGGCTTCCCCATACATTTCCTAGTTCTCAAACCTGGTGACATGCAGGCAAATCATGGTAAGAGCCCTGGCTTCGGAGCCACATCCACCTGAGTTGGCCTCCTGCGTATACTTATCTCTGTGGCCTTGACTAGTCATTTTATTTTATTTAGTTGTTTGTTTGTTTGCAGTACGCGGGCCTCTCACTGTTGTGGCCTCTCCCGTTGCGGAGCACAGGCTCCAGACGCGCAGGCTCAGCGGCCATGGCTCACGGGCCCAGGCGCTCCTCAGCATGTGGGATCTTCCCGGACCGGGGCACGAACCCGTGTCCCCTGCATCGGCAGGTGGACTCTCAACCACTGCGCCACCAGGGAAGCCCCCATTTTATTTTTTGAATCTCAGTTTTGTGAGCATGAAATAGGGGGGAAAATAAAACCTGTACTTTAGAAACATTATACTCAATAAACATTATATTCAATAAATCTTACCGATTAGTACACCCACCCTAACCAAATGAAGTGTGGCCCATCAGTAAACAGGTGGAAAGTAGTAGGTTGAATTAGACCTTTGAATTAGACACAAATACCCTAATATTTAGAGAATAGAAAAAAATGAGTCAAAATCTAGCTAAGGCTGACACTTCCATCCCTCAGAACGCGTTTCCGGAAAGTTATTTACACATGAAACTCCAGCTTAACCACAGGAAATGTTGTACAGATCTTCTTCCACTTACGGTTACCTCCTGATAAACCCACTGTTAGGTGAAACTATCATAAGGGGAAAACGCATTTAATACACCTAACCTAGCAAACACTGTAGCTCAGCTTAGCTTACCTAAAAGAGTACTTACTTTACCCTGCAGTTGGGCAAATTCGTCTAACACAAAGCCTATTTTATAATAAAGTGTTGAATGTCTCATGCAATTTATTGAATACTGTACTGAAAGTGAAAAACAGAATGGTTGTATGGATACAGAGTGGTTCCACGTGTATTGCTTGTTTACCCTCCTGATCAAGTGGCTGACTGGGAGCTGGGGCTGGGTTTGCTGTCACAGCTCAGCATCTCCAGTGTACAGAGTACCTACTGCATATTGCTAGCCTGGGAAAAGATCAAAAATCAAAATTAGAAACACGGCTTCTACTGAATGCTTATTACTTTCACCCCATCATAAAGCGGAAAAATCCTAAACTGGAACCTTCCCAAGTCTTCTAAGTCCGGCGGTCCCTACTCTATTTTTCCCACTCTGCCTCAAGTCCTTGCCCTGTGACCCGGTCCCTACCCCAAGCTCTGCTCTTCCACTTATGGGAGGAGTTGCGGATTTCATTTTACAGCGGATGGGTTTACGAGGGCAGGGTAAATCAGAGGGCAGGGTAAATCAGAGGGGAGTGTAAATCAGAGAGGCTCCACCCATCACACTGGAGGCCTAGGGGTGGGCGCTCCCCATTCCCCTCCCCTCTCGGACCTGCAAGGAGGTGGGCTGGCCGCGAAGGGAGGGCCCTGTCCCCTGTCCCTTTAAGGAGGAGGGACGAGCACCGCTGAGAGAGCCTGCATTGCCCCGACTCGTCCGCGGCCTCACCACACAGCAGCTGCAGCCACAGCTCCGGTCGCCCCTCGCTTAGCAGAGTCCGCTCCGGCCCCAGGAAGTTAGTCGCCACCATGGTGAAGATCGTGACCGTTAAGACCAAGGCGTACCAAGACCAGAAGCCGGGCACGAGCGGGCTGCGGAAGCGGGTGAAGGTGTTTCAGAGCAGCGCCAACTATGCAGAGAATTTCATCCAGAGTATCATCTCCACCGTGGAGACAGCGCAGCGGCAGGAGGCCACCCTGGTGGTGGGCGGGGACGGCAGGTTCTACATGAAGGAGGCCATCCAGCTCATCGTCCGCATCGCCGCCGCCAACGGGGTAAGGGACGCGCCCGCTCCTCGGTCGCCCCCGTCGCCCGCCCGCCTTCTGCCTCACTCTTGCGGGGCCACTTCCGCGCTCGCCGCTTCAGTCTTCACCCCCACAATTCTCTGCGCTCGCTCTTCCTGGCCTAGCGGGCCGGGCGGAGGTGGTCCAGGGCCGGACAGTGGCCACGGAGCGCCGCAGAGCTGCTCTTCTGCCAGCTCCTCCCATCCCTCGTCGTCCCCCCCCTCAACCCCGCGGGCGGGGAGGCCTGAGGCGAAGGGCAGGGCTTGACCTTGGGAGGCCCGCCCCTCCGCCTCCTGCGCCTCCCTTCTTTCTCCTCCTCCCCCTTCCCCTCCCCCCGCCGCCTTCCAGGCCTCTGACATTTACGTTAACCTTTTCTGCCGGTGAAGATCCAGTTACCGAGCAGAGTGCAGTCGCCTTAGCCGGGAAAGGTTAGAGGCCGCCGCCTTGCTCAGAACCTCCTTGCATCCCGCCGGGTTGCCTGCTATTCTCGTCCGCGACTGGCGCTTCCCGCTGGCTGCAAGCTCAAGGCTTTGGGCACCCGCCCCGCTGGTGGTCAAGCGCTCAGTTCTGAGGAGGCGGTCGCAAAGTCCCTTTCCCCGTCCCCTAAGTTTTCTGGGACGGAGCTTCTGCCTCTGCCCTGGCGCGGCCTGGTTGCTGGGGGGCAGGCTTTTGAAAAGGGTAGTCTTTGCTCGGTGTTGCTTCTGGATCTGTTCCACCGAGGGGGCTGGAGCTGAATTTCCATTAGAACCGAAACCATCTACCCAAGGGCGCTCTTGTGTAAGCAGTCGTGGCAGGCCAGGAAATTAACGCAATACCTTGGTTCCGCCACCACAGCTAAGGAACGTTAAATGAGTTAATGGGGCAGGTCTACTCAGGTGAAACCTTGAAGTAGACTTTTCAGTCAACCTGGTACGTTTGCGAAAAGGCGGCTTTATAAAGTAGGTAAATTGGGGTGATTGTTTACTCTTATAAAAAAGTTTTCTAACGAGTTTTTTTTTTAAGTTTTCTTTTTTCTTTCTATATTTAACATAAGATTTGACTTACACTCGCCTCTTCTGGAACTCAGTAATATTTAGTAATATTTTTATCCATTTTAGCAGTACTTTATTTCTCTTATTAACATACTGAGTGCCATTTTGCCAAGCCCTGTGAAAAGTACTTCCCTGCAGTATCTCATTTATCCTCCTGTAGCCTTATGAGGTAGATGCTATTATGGGCATCTTCAAGATGCCAGTGAGAAAACTGAAGCTTAGGTAGGTTCAGCAGGAACTCTAATGGCAGCACTGAGAATCTAGTATAGACCTGCTAGTTCCAAGGACTTGAACAGTTTCTGGGAATGAAGAGACCCTTGAGTCTAAAGATGTATTTCCCAGCTGTCTCTCAAATCTAAACTGGGAACAATCTACATCTGCCTCTCTGGATCAAACATTTATAAACATCAGTGAGAGAAGATTGTCTGGATTTGTTTTCTTTATGCTCCTGAGTTTTCAGACAACCTCACATTCCCTTGAAAGAAGAACGAAGAATGAACAAGACCTGTATCCCAGTACAGCTCTTGTTCATTTCCCTGTTATCACCTGTGTTGAATTTGCACTTCTTCAGCAAATACTGAGCCTATACTATGTCAGAGAAATGGGTGGAATAAAAAGATGATTTAGAAGCAAGATTTGTCCTTAAGGGGCTTACAGCATAGTGGGAATTTAAGGGGTCCAACTGGAAAACTGTCCATTTGAGAGTAGCGTGGGGTGGAAGAAAAGAATTAGTTAAGACTAAAAATATGTGTTCTTAAAACCTCTTCACCCTTTTGCTTCTACCCTGTTGCTTTCCCCGCCCCCTTTTAGCCAATCTTTGTAAAGATTGTCTGCATTCACCATCACAGATTTCTTAACTCCCGTTCACTCACCACCTTAATGCAGTCTGGCTTCTGTTTCTTCCACCACTCCACTGACATTGCTCTTGCCAAGGTTACTGATGACTTTCTGGTTGCTAAATCCATTGCACACTGTTTAGGCCTTATCTTATGTGACCTGCCTATTGCATTTGGCACTGCTGACTTGGTACTCTTTAAAAATTCTCATTCCCTTGCCTTGATCACTGTCTCCTGATTCTACTCACACTTTCTGAGAGTTCCTTCATGGACTGCTTACTCTACCCACATCCTAGCTATTCCCTAGGTTTCCATCCTCAGCTCACTGTTCTCTGATTTTATTCTCTCTCTCTCTCATCCCTCACCAGGGATTTAAATATGCTGCTCTTTCTCTTCTGGTGCAGTCCAGATAGCATCTTCAGAAAGCCTTTCCCAGCAGCCCCTTGTCTGCCACTCTTCTCCCTTAACTGACCTTTCCCCATAGATACCTCTAGAATAGATGAAATTGTCAGTTTACATGTGACACTCCCTCGTACCTAAGGCAATGCAGCATTCAGTGAATCCTTGTTCTGTTGCCCTGAATTATGAATTATGAGGTATATGGAAAATACTTCAAGTATATTCCAGCACTTAAAGCCAGCATATAGTTTATGACCCATACATTTATTCTCATTAAACATTTATTATGTGCTTACTTCTTATCAGTCATTGTGCTTAGTACTTGGGATATAATACATTCCTGCCCTCAGTAAATACATAGTCTAGAAGGGGAGGTAGACAGGAATAAGCAGACAGCACAGTGTGTTAGGTGTTGTGAGGGAGTTATGTGCCAGATGCTGAAGGGTCAAGAGCATGGCAGGCTGTACTTGGGCGCGGAAGGGGAAGCGAAAAAGTTTTCTCAGAGGGGTGGTAGTGGAATTGAGGCTTACAGGATGAGTTGGAGTTTCTAAGGTGGATTTGTTGGGGGAGGAATTCTAGGCAGAAAGAATAAAAATCACAGGAGTTGGGGACAGTTCTCTTGGGCAAGTTATTCAATTTCTGATCCTTTTTCCCCCTTGTCTGTGAAGACTGGAAATGGTAATAGGTATGCAGTGAGGCTCTTGTGAGAATTAAATGAAACAACATATTTAAAAGTGCCTGGCAGCCCCTTTTCACCTGGAAACTGTTTGAATGACACTTGTAGGGAAACCTCAGGATGAGCCTGAGGGCAGGACTTTCTGTTATCAATGTTCTCCTAATATGGGGACACTAAGTTAATCATACCCAGCCTGAGGCACATATTAATGCCCACACCCCATAGATCTCAGCGTTGTCTCCTACCTTCCTCTTACCCTCAATGGCCCCAACCAAAATAGAGGAATACCTTGTTAGTCAGAACCCAATTGGGTACAAGTGACAAAAACTTAGATTAGCCCAAGCGAAAAAGGAGGGAATTTGGGATACCTTCCAAATGCTCATTTACTGCTTTTAAAACTTTACCCAGACTGGAGAGGGGGAAGGGTAAGCTGGGACGAAGTGAGAGAATGGCACTGACATATATACACTAGCAAATGTAAAATAGATAGATAGTGGGAAGCAGTAGCATAGCACAGGGAGATCTGCTTTGTGACCACCTAGAGGGGTGGGATAGGAAGGGTGGGAGGGAGGCTCAAGAGGGAGGAGATATGGGAACATATGTATACGTATAGCTGATTCACTTTGTTATAAAGCAGAAACTAACACAACAATGTAAAGCAATTATACTCCAATAAAGATGTTAAAAAAAAAACAAACACCAAACTTTACCCAGACTGACAGTGTCCTCAGCCACTCCCTGCGGGAATCTAGTATTTGGAACACAGTCCTGGCGTATCTGTGTTTGCTACTGTTTAACATCTCTTGCATTCCAGGAACAGAGGGGGCAATTCCCAGTCTCTTTTCCTGACTCTGTGACTGTGGGCCAGGGACACCTGAAATGTTTGCTGTAGTGAGAAAATAAAGCAATATGTGTGGAAGTATCTTGTAAAATATAAAACGTGAGGCGTTTTTAGTGTGGTTGCTTCCTGCAGTGTGTGAAACAACGGAGTTGGAGGATGGGGCTCTCTCCAACCAGCCTCTTCAACCTGCTTCTTCAACATGCTCTGCTCTCACATCTGGTTCCACCTGGAGCGTTCTTCTCGCCCCTTCACCTCCAGGTCTGGGTTTAGTTGGCACCCCTCTGCACCCAATCCCTGAATCAGGTGCACCACTCTTCTGCTCTCATAGCCTGTCTTGCTTACCTCCATAACAGCGCTGACTGCATCTTATAGTGGTTGTTGGGTTGCTTGTCTGTAACCCACCTGGCCTCCAACACAAACCTTCTTGACTGTAGGTCTCAAGTGAATGCAGCCTGGGCTTGTCTTGTTCTCTGCTTTATCCCAGGAGACCATTCAGATTAACTGCGAGTTCATCTTGAACTCCCCGCCAGTGTTTGTGGTCCTCACACTGGTTGGTTTGGCCCCAGAATGGCTACTCACCCTGCTGATTAAGCCCATGGGACTCACACAATGTAGTGACCATTTCAGCTCACTCTTTAGCAACACAGGTGTTTGTAAGCATATTAGAGTTCAGTATAAGAGACTGATATTTATTCAGAATCAAATCCTACCCCCAAATCCTTATCCCCAAATCCTACCAGGTAGTGTGACCCAGGAGGAAAGTACTCCTTGGGCAGAATCATTCACACTCAACAGCAGGCAAAAACAAATTCATGTATCAGTTGCCAAAATAAGCCGTATGGTATAATCTATAGGAAAACAGGATCTCACCCTCCCTGTATGCCGCTAACAACAGTTTAAAAGGAAGAGTTCAAACTTAACCCTGGGAAGATTTTTATAATGTATGGATAGTCATATCAACCCTGGGGTGGTGGAAATTGATATTTTCCAATATCTTTCTGGGGCCCTCTTGCAATCTCACATGACTCTTTTGTATATTAAAAGCTCTGAAAGTCCTACTTAACATTGCCCAATCCAGTTTTCCCAAGCTTTTAAGTAAGATATAACAATCCCTGAAACTGCTTGCTTTGGGATATACTTATTTATGGAAAAGATCAACTGGATGAAATATCAGAAGACCAGAGTCCTGATTCCAACTCCACCATTTCTAGCAGGTTGGACAAGTCAACCAAGTCTTTCTGTACCACCACCTACCTGTCACATTTCTTCTTTTCAGAAACACTTTGGGGCACTCATGAAGAAGAAATTGTTTCCGGTATGAAAGCATAGTGTTCAAAGTGTTTCAGACTCATTGGCCTGACCTGATTGACATTCCTCACTGTATTTATTCAGGGCTTCATTCACCTTTTCTATCTTGTGCCTCAGGAACTCATCTGAGTGGTGATTGGGATAAGCGTTGGGAAGGGAGACTTCCAACAGTTGAAGTTAAAAAAGCAACCAAACCCTGAGGCAAAAGCAACCCCTTTTCACCCTTTCCAAACATCCCCCCCACCCCTAGGGCTACCCTGTTTGTGGTCCATCCCGTTTGAGGACACCAGGTAAGAAAAGTCTTCTCCAAATTCTCCCAACTGAAGGTAAGCCCTCGATTACTTGGCGCACTCAGGAGCCATCTAAAAAATTTTTTTATTTTTTAATTTGTGTGTGTGTGTGTGTGTGTGTGTTTTCACATCTTTATTGGAGTATAAATGCTTTACAATGTCGTGTTAGTTTCTGCTGTATAACAGAGTGAATCAGCTATTTGCATACATATATCCCCATATCTCCTCCCTCTTGCATCTCCCTCCTACCCTCCCTATCCCATCCCTCAAGGGGTCACAAAGCACCGAGCTGATCTCCCTGTGCTATGCGGCTGCTTCCCACTAGCCATCCACTTTACATCTGGTAGTGTATATACGTCAGTGCTTCAGTAGCCATTTTTAAAATGTGATTCCCCACTTTAACCACAGCTCCAATGGCCACAGAATGACTGGGTATGTCTGTGTCAAGTTCAAGGAAATTTAAGGGAAAATGAATGGATCATAGAAACTTGCCTGCTTAACTTTCTTAGAGGTGTAGCCCACTCAAATCATTCTTCTGAAAGCTTTTCTGAAGTCTGAAAGGGTCCAGAATACATCACTGTGGCATAAAAACTATTCGAGCTGAAGGCCTTTGAGAATAGGCATTTTTCTGAACCCCTTTCTCTGCCTAAAAGCAGAGCCTCCTCAGTTGTCATAAATCCCGTCCCTGGGAGAGAGTTTTTGGAAACCAAGGAAAATTGACTCAGCACCACACCTAAACAGACATTATCACAAAATTATAATATCCCCTACCCATTCCTTTAAGGCCCCATTTATCTTTCCTAAAAGTCCTTTGTTTCTCCAACACTGATAACCACAGTGAAAGTTCTCACCTAGATAGAGTTTTGAAGCCTGAAAACATTAGCTTTTTTTTTTGGCCTCTATGCTTTGTCCCTCCCCTGATTTCTCTGTCACTGATGGTCACTTTAAGACAGTAGGAAAAGCTAGGCTGGGTAAGAAGACAGTATCCTTAATGGGTTATTTGCTGGTAGGCTAGTTCCCACTGTGTGGCAGAGAATCCCAGGAAAGATTTAAGCCTTTTCTGCTACACCTGCTGCTTCACGGGTAGCTGCTTTAGCGTAGGTACACAAATGGTCTTCATCTCAACTCTGCAGTGTACAAATTACTGGACTTGGGCAACATGGTGTACAAGGCACAAAGAAAACTTTCCTTAGCAGAACCATCACCTCCATTTCTGCTTGCAGGATGCCTAGTCCTTGCCTGAGCTCCTCTCTGTATTGTGGCAAGAAGCAGCCAACAAACACTCCTGTTCTGAATTCTCCTAACCATTTGCCTAGAGCTACAGGTTTGGTTGGCCCGTGGTCTGCCTTCCAGGGTAGTGGTGGTAAAAATTTTGCCATGGCCATAAAAAGTATGCCAATGCTGCATATTTTAGATTCTGTTTTGGTACAGAACACCAAATTTTATCATTAGTTAAAACGTAGGTTTTGGCTGCTATAGCAGAGTTCTAAAATAAGTTACTTAAACCAAAAGTTCGTAGTAATAGGTTCAAGAGTATTACCCTTTCTGTAATAGACTGGATGTGGGCAGTCCAGGGCTGGCGTGATGGCTCCACTGTGTCAGAGGATGCATGTTTCTTTTCTTTTGTTGCTCAGCCTTCCCCAGTGAATTGCCCTTATCTGCATAGTCCAACGTGGCTGCCTACCACCATATGGTCATTCCAGCCAACAGGAAGGGGAGAAAGAGGGAGGAAGGTACACCTTTCTCAGAGGCTGCATGTAATCGATTTCACTCCTGTTCCATTGGCTGAAACTTAGGCTAAGGCCTCCTCAAGCAGCAAGGGAGGCTGGGAAATACAGGTATACCTCATTTTATTGCACTTTGCTTTTTTGCACTTCACGGATACTGTATTTTTTGCAAATTGAAGATTTGTGGCAACTCTGTGACGAGTCTTTTTTTCCAGCAACATTTGCTCATTTCATGTCTTTGTGTCAAATTTTGGTAATTCTCGCAATATTTCCAACTTTTTCATCATTATTATATTTGTTATGTGATCAATGATCTTTGAAGTTGCTAGTGCAAAAAGATGATAACTCACTGAAGGCTCAGATGATGCTTAACATTTTTTTTTACCAATAAAATATTTTAAAATTAAGGTATATACAATTTTTTTAGACATGATGCTATTGCACACTCAACAGACTGCAGAATAATGTAAACATAACTTTTATATGCACTGAGAAGCCAAAAAAGTCGTATGACTTGCTTTATTGTGATATTCACTTTATTGCAGTTGTCTGAGAACTAAACCTGCAATATCTCTGAGGTATGCCTATATCGATGTTATTCTGGGTACTATGTGTTAGGCTAAATATTGTGGGTGTCAGTCTAAATGAAAGGGAGTATTAATCTTGGGGAATACCCCACAGTCCTCATTATCATAAACATGCTTTCCAAATTTAGTGAAAACCACTCAGTCATTTTCAAGTGATAGAGTTACAGAGAGGAACATAGAGACCTAATTTTATATCGGTACCTAGATTTTTTTAAAAAGACCTTGACTATCATTTATTCCAACTACAGGCTTAGAAAGGAACCTAGGCAACAATCATTCTCATTGTGGAGGACTGTTAAAATAAAACTACTTTATTGAGATATAATTCACACACCACACAATTTATCCATTTAAAGTGTACAACTCAGTAATTTTTAGTGTAGTTGCAGAGTTATGCAACATCACCACAATCTGATTTTAAAATATTTCCATCACCCTGAAAGAAGCCCTGTGCATTCACAGTCAATCCTTCTTGCTCCCCTACACCTTCAGCCCTAAGCAACCACTAACTCTACCTTAGGCCTCTATAAATGTGTATGGGTGGATTTTACACAGACTGAATGTCCAGTTTTGCTTGCCAGGCAGAAGAAATTATATTTGGCAGGCGAAGCCCTGGGAACGTGAGAAGCAAAGGCAAAGGGTCCGCCTCCAGAACAGGGATTAGTGTCCTGTGCTTCTGTACACATTGTCCGAGCATTGGAGACACAGGATCAAAATAATGTCCTCATTCTCAAGGAGCCTCTAGTTGAAGGAGGTAGATTGACACAAAGACAGACAATCACCACTAAGTTTTATAAGTGCTAATACCTGAGGGAAAAGAGATGGCTGTGGACGCTCAGGGCCGGGACGCCGGGACGCCAGGACGCCTGCCCCAGCTTGAGGCGGGGGTTATGTGTGGGAGGGGGTAGTGTGTCCAACAAAGCCTTTCTGCAGGAGATGAGTCTATTTTTCTCAGCACACTCCTTGTCCAAAGCCAACCAGGCTGTCAAATAAAGGAGGAGAAATTTCTCCAGGAGAATAGCTTCTTCATTTTCTTGAGTGTAAGCAATCAGATTTCTTTTTTTTTACAAACAGATTTGAACTTATATATCCAAATTAGTATTGTACCCTGCCAAATCACCACTCTGGGAACCATACACTTATTCCAATGATGCATCTAGTGCTCAAAGCATTTTGAAACTCCTCTACGGGAATTATTTTTCAGCTAGTCGGTTTATGGGTCACCTAGGGAAACCAGTCACATTATTTTATAGTCATGCCTCATTTTTCACCTAAAACGATGTAACAAGATTTGATCACCCACTTTATTCATTAGACATGGCTCCAACCAATTTTCTTCTCTTTCCAAAGTTCACATCTATTCTCAAAGGATGAAATTTGTTAAGACTGAAGACTTTCAAAGAAAGTACCACAGACTGTAAAGACAGTTGCCCGAAAAAGAGTTCCAGAAATGTTAGTGCAATGTCAGCATTGTTTGAATACATACGTTGCTACCCAGGGTGCTGGTTTTGAAGGAGATAATATTAATTTAGATGAAAATACTCTGGTATAACTGTTGAAAATGAGTTACATTTTATACTGTTCAAGCACACTGCCCTGTCGAGAAGGTCTTAGAAGACAGTTCACGCTGAGGGAGATTCTGGCGTTCTGCTTTCCTTCTGCAGTTTACCGCAGTGGTCTGGGGATCCAGTTCTCGTCCATCCTGGTAAACATCTCAACATGCTTTGGTGCATTTAGAAATTGTACACAGTAGGAAGTTTTGTGAAAGCTCAAGTAGACAAAATGACCCTGACCTTGGAAGGGAGAAGCCACGAAAACCAGAAACCTAGGTGTTAAGCCTGTGTCCACCTCAACTCTGAGAGATCATCCCATGATTGCAAAGAGGCCAGAAAATGGAGCTGGGTTGGCATAACTGGCTGGGGATGGGGAAAGACCTTTTGCTTTGGTAATGAAACTATTATGTTATGCTGCCCCATGGGGACTTTGAAAGAAATGCATTCTGTGGAGCCAAATGAAATCCATTTAAAAATGAAGCAAAAGGGAAATAAGCGTAGGAAACTCAGATGGAATTGGGAGTGAGGTTGGCTCCTGTCACA
Source organism: Mesoplodon bidens (assembly GCF_964165515.1). Lineage (NCBI taxonomy): Eukaryota > Metazoa > Chordata > Mammalia > Artiodactyla > Ziphiidae > Mesoplodon > Mesoplodon bidens. The sequence continues at coordinate 132,112,772 of NC_138177.1, read as the reverse complement.
AAAGACAGCTGCCTCTCTGGGTTGGGCCATGCAGTTGGCGCCAAGCCCTCTGAGGTCAAATTCACGAGAAACGTGCTTATCACACAGTTCACCATAGCCTTTTACCCTGTAAGTAGATTTGGTATAAAGAGAGTGAAAATATCTGCCTTAACGATTAATGTGAGAACAAAGTAAAATTTGTGAAGTGCTCACCATGGTGCCTGACATTGGAAGTATGTAGCAAACAGAAGATTCTGATGATTCTAAGGATTATTATGATTATTCCAAACTCTGAACCCAGTGGAGGGGCAGAGGGGAAGGTCTTCTGTGTCTGTCATCACCTCCACTGCCTACATGTCCTATCCTGTCTCTGTCCTATACATTATCCCTTGAATTTGATCTGTGAGACAGAGGTTCACAGTTGCTGTAAATGTCAGTCACAAGGCCATTGATTTGAGGCCTTCACCTTACTGGAGTCATGAGCTAGCAGTGCGTAGCTGAAGATGGGTATTTTGGGATGGATCTGTGGCATGGTTACCTGGCCCAGGCCAATATCATTCTACAGATGGGAAGCTGCAAGAAATGTGTGCTGGCATTACTGTGCACCTCCTGGACCACATGTATTTTCTCATTCAACAAGCATTGCTGAGCACTCTTTAAGTGCCAGGCACTGTGTGAGATGGTTGCAGGTACAAAGATAAATAAGACAAAATCTTCATTCTCAGGATTCATGCTGGTAGAGGAGAATCCATAAGTAGTTACAAAAATATGTGAATACTAGCGTATTAGTTTCCTGTTGCTGCTGTGATGAATGACTCCAAACTGGGTGGCTTAAAACTACAGAATTTATTTTCTTACTGTTCTGGAGACGAGAAGTCTGAAATCAAGGTGTTGGCAGGGTTGCACTCCCTTTGAATCTCCAGGGGAGAAGTTCAGGGAATCAAAGGATCACAGAGTCACTCAACCGCACCTTGAAGGGGAAGGGAAGAATGAGGATGTTTTCTCTGCCCAGACAAGGTGATTTTTGAGGCAAGTTCAGGATGATGAAGAGGAATCAGGGAGACCTTAGCCGAGAGTGAAGTGAGGGTGGAGGCAGGGCACAGTCGCTGCTTTAATGCATATACCTAATACTGTTGTTGTCCTATTTACAACTATACTAATGGTAATAATTGACAAGAAGATTCCAGTGCTCCATAATCCGCACTGCTTCTGTAGACTTCTGACATAATGTCAAACGGAAGACAGGCCACTTGGTGGCTCCTTGAATCTTACCAGATAACTTTAGTTCATAGTGATGGGTTGGAATTGAAGATGTTGGTTCAAATCTCAGTTGTACAATTTACTGTGCAATATCATGTATTCTGCTTAACTGATCTAAAGCTCAGTTTTCACACTTGTAAAATGGAATCAATTCTAGTATCTGCCCTATTGGAGAGTTTTATGAGAATTAATTTAAATAATGGGCATACAAAGGTTTGGAGGACTCTAAGGTGCAGTCACTGGTGCAGAGAACTCCAATCTCCGTCTCTGTCTTCACTGGCTTTCTTCCCTATGTGTCTGTCTCTGAATCGCCCTCTCCTTATAAAGACACCAGTGATTGGATTTATGGCCCATTCTAATCCAGTATGACCTCATCTTAATTTGATCGCATCTGCAAAGACCCATTTTCCAAATAAGGTCACATTCACAGGTATCTGGGGTTCAGAATTTAACATATCTTTTTTTTTTTTGGTGGGATGCGCAGTTCAACACACAACACCTGTGATCTGTCTACCAAGTGCAGTGGGTTGTACAGGCACCAAAACTCATATACTTTGCACTTGCCCAGTATCCCGATGAGAGTCACCTGGAATCTATTTCCTCTTAATTTTTTCCAAGTTCAAGTGCACTTGATCTTCCAAAGGAGCCATACAGCCTAAGCACCAGCTTTGGCATTAAAACTGGTGTCGAAGCCTGCCTTCCAGTTTATTAGTTGTGAGACTTTGAGCAAGTCATTTATTCCCTAAGCCTCAGTTTCCTCATCTGTAAAATGGGGATTGTGAGGATACCTACATCGCAGGGTTGTTATTAAATAAACCTGCCTGAGAACCTACATGTAATCCTGTGTACCATGATAAGCCCTTTACATCATCTCCTTTTATCCTGTCAACAACTCTTAAGGAGTTGGTATTTAGACCTCTGTTTTACTGATGAGGAAATAGGGGGTAAGTGATTTGCCCAAGATCACCAAGTTACTAAAAATTATCAAGAGTAGGAATGCAAACTTAGATTTCCACTATGCTGAATTCCTCAAGGTAGACATTTTTAATAGAGTTATCTAGAGCTGTAGTCTAGGGGGTTCCCAAATCTTTTGTGTTGTGGTGCAACTTTTGATTTTCCTGAAGCCTTGTTCTCACTTAAATCTTAAAACCCAGCGAGAGTGTCCTGCCTCTGCCCACTTGGGCTACTGTTTATCCCAGGAATTCCCATAAATGGTGTAGAGTGGGAAAATGACCACATCTCTTTAGATCGCTGTTTTAAAAGCTATTGCATATTGTGTATTTGCCACATAATACAATAAGAGGCAACAAGGCATGATGGTTAAGAGGGTAGGTTCTGGATTCAGAGTCCTTGGGTTCAAAACCCATCTCCACAATTTCCCAGCTATTTGACCTTGGGCAGATGACATAACCAGTGTTCTTATACCTAAGATAGGGGCTGAGAAGAATAGTATTGATCTCATAGGGTTGTTGTAAAGATTAAGTGAGTTAATGCTTGTAAAGCTCTTGGAACACTGCCCAGCACATCGTGACCTACTGTAATTATCTCCTACTTTACAACAGCTTTTAAAGCAGTGTCATTGTCCCTGTTTTACAAATAAAAAAAATGAGACCAGAAAAGCCATACACAGCCAGAAGCTGGCAAAGGCAGGATTCAGACCCAGGCCTGTCTGAAGTTCTCTGGTTAGAGCAGGGACTGTAGATTCCCCTCCTCCTTTTCCCTGGCCCATCGTAGGTGTTTAATCTATCCCACAGGCTGACCCAGAGCATTGATTCTCTCCTGCCTGGGCCCACGTGCTTTAGAGATCAGGGGTTGTGTTAGAAGGATGGGATCAGTCCTTCTCAGTATCTCTATTTTTGGTAGTTTATATAACATTTACTGAGTGGCTACTCTACAGCCCAGCATTGTGATAAGCACTTTACATGCCTTTCCTCATTTGTTGTCAGAACCTTTAAAGGAAGTTTTACTATCCCCATTTTACATTAACTCAGACTCACAAAGACCCCATAGAAAAAGATGTCCCCTCTTTGTGGCCACCTTCATTCAGTTTCTTTACAGCTGGACATCCTAGTTTGGCCAGACCATGCAATTGGAAAAATCCTTAGTAAGGAGACAGAATAATGTAACATCTCTTCTTAAAAGTCAAGAAATCTGCCACATTTTAATTATTTGACAGGGGGCCAATCACTGTCTGCCCCAGAATTCCAGGGGACTTGATTCTCATTGTATTCCAGGTGAATGGTACCCCCGAGAGTTGTGTAATGCTGCTCCAGGCAGGTAGCCCACCCATTCGGAGGCTGTAGGAAATCTTGCTTGTGTTTCCATTTTCTAACACAAGAGGGAAGCATACAGCCATGAATGATTTGAAATAAAGCAATTCTTTATAGATAGCCCTCTTTTTACCAAAGGATTTTAATACATAGTTCCTGGTAATAGCCAGAATATGGGAAGATATTCTGCTAGCTCCAAATGAATGTTCTTCAGGGAGTTAAACGAAAAAAATTTGAAGGATGCTCCAAAAAGGAAATAAGATAAAAATAAATATAAAAATTTTATATGAACCATATTCATTGTTTGTTTTTTTAGGTCAGAATGATTGAATATTGGTGATTTCTTATTAAACAGGAGTCTTCTTGACATGTGCATTTTGTATGAAAGTAATTCCTAAGCCTTGAGCATCTTCAAGTTGGAGAGACTGTTTTTAAATTTAACCACACAAATTAAGAATGGTATTTGTGGAGTGGGGAATGCCTTCCAAAAAATTTCTCTCTCCCCTGAACACTCAGAGCACCCTTGCAAGCTCCCAAATTTTACTCCTTTTAAAATGATTTATTGACTTATTAATCTCTCCTTTTAGATCAGGAGTTTGACAACTTGAGTCTGTCATCTTCCCGTGGTGCACAGTGCCTGATGATCTGAATGGAAAAAGTCAGTTTACATAGTAACTGTTGGACATATGGGTGTAAGCAGAGGACCAACAGACTGGCAGATGCTAAAGGATGTACACGCTCCTAGGCAGCAGTTTTGTTTGTTCTTAACTTCAAAATATGCTTCAGGAGTATTTTTTGAACCTGGGATTCTGTACAACTCTAAGCAAACCATTTGGTCCTTGTAATTCTTCTGGCCTTGTACCTTTATAGTTTAATGTAGTTTCTCCTTTTCTTTAAAGGACACTTCCTAACTCTATTAAAACATATATACTCATAGATAGCTATTAAACGCAGCTACATATTTTCAGATGGTTCAGGGTAGTCATAAAAGATAACTCTTATGTAGGACTCACAGGGCACTAGAACCAGCCAGTGCTAAGCTCTTTATATTTATTAACTCAGTGTACCTTTATACAACAAACCTGTGCAGTAGGTACTATATCTTTCTTTTTTTAACTCTCTTTAAGAGATGCATTTTTTTAATTGAGGTATAATCAACATATAACATTGTGTTAGTTTCAGGTGTACAAGCTAATGATTCTAGATTGCAATACTATGAAATGATCACCACAGTAAGTCTAAGGTGGTGCTATTATCAGTCCCCATTTCAAAGATGAGAAAATGGGGGCATCGAGAGGTTAAATACTTTGCCCAGGGTCTCCTTGCTATTGGCTGAGGTTGCTCAAAGTGTGAAGGCAGGAGGTTTCTTTTTTTCTTCTTCTTGCCTGGATGGGACAGCAGGTGGAGCCTGCCTCAGAGCTGGCAAATGGGAGCCATGCACTACAGAGCCCTGCTCAACACACTGAAGTGTGCAGGTGTGGCAAGTAATAGAAACGCAGTCTGACACAGTGAGCCTCTAACAGGACTGTATCAAAAGGCCAGAGGGTCTCCTGAAAGCCAAGGGCGGGGTTGGGGGGGCACTTGGGCCTCACAAGAGCCTGAGGTAAGAGGAACCCAGGCAGCTAGCTTCTGTCCCTCCTCTCTGTTTATCTCAGCACGTCTGCTTCATTTTACTCTCTCTGCTGACTGCATTGTCAGTGTAAGTTGGTGCGGTGTGTGTGTGTGTGTGTGTGTGTGTGTGTGTGAGAGAGAGATCTTGGCTATATACTCATTTACTCAAACTCCTATGAATATTTCAAGTTTATAAATCAAATGTTTATTTACTTTTTACAGCCTTTGTCTAACAAGCAAAACTTTGAAAATATTCCCATTGTTCTCATATAATCTAATAACGATAATAGCAGATACTTGTGTAGGGTACCCTATGCCAGCAGTGGTTTTAGAATTTTCTGTATATTGCTTCATTCAGTCATTACTGAAACAATAAGTGAGATAGGGGGACTGTTGTTCTCCCTATTTTTACAGATGGGCCAATGGAAGCCAAAGAGGTTAAGTAACTTGTCTGAGGTCACACAGCCAATGACTGGCAGAACTGGGTTCCAACTCTTGTCAGTCTGGCCTTAGAATCCATTCCCTGAAATATTGCAGTAAACGCTCTACATCTGATGATTTAAACATATAAGTATGGTACATTCCAAGTTTTCTTGAATGATCCAATAATGTTTATAACTTTTATAAAATTCTCTTACTTGAAATCATAAGTCAAAATAAGTTACTCACCTATATCTTATAAATTGGAATCACAGAGCCGATCTATTAGATAAACCAATATCCCAGAGTCTCTTAAAGTACTTAAAGTATAGGTTTTCTCCCAAGCTTATTGCAAAAATATTAATACTATGATTTATTATCTGTCTACTATGAGTTTGATTTACTTCATGTCTACACTTAATTCTAAATCTTTTTATGTTAAGAAGTGCCCAATCCCTGACTTCAAACTATATCACAAAGCTACAGTAATCAAGACAGTATGGTACTGGTACAAAAACAGAAATATAGATCAATGGTACAGGATAGAATGCCCAGAGATAAACCCACGCACATATGGTCACCTAATTTATGACAAGGGAGGCAAGAACATACAGTGGAGAAAGGACAGCCTCTTCAGTAAGTGGTGCTGGGAAAACTGGACAGCTACATTTGAAAGAATGAAATTAGAATGCTACCTAACATCATACACAAAAATAAACTCCAAATGGATTAAAGACCTAAATATAAGACCAGACACTATAAAACTCTTAGAGGAAAACATAGGAAAAACACTCTGACATAAACTACAGCAATATCTTTTTTGACCCACCTCCTAGAGAAAGGGAAATGAAAACAAAAATAAACAAATGGGACCTAATGAAACTTAAAAGCTTTTGCACAGCAAAGGAAACCATAAACAAGAGAAAAAGACAACCCTCAGAATGGGAGAAAATATTTGCAAATGAAACAACAGACAAAGGATTAATCTCCAAAATATACAAACAGCTCATGGAGCTCAATATCAAAAAAACAAACAATGCAATTAAAAAATGGGCAGAAGAACTAAATGGACATTTCACCAAGGAAGACATATAGGTGGCCAAGAGGCATATGAAAAGATGCTCACCATCACTAATTATTAGAGAAATGCAAATCAAAACTACAATAAGGTATCACCTCTTGCCAGTCAGAATGGCTATTATCAAAAAATCTAGAAACAAAAAATGCTGGAAAGGGTGTGGTGAAAAGGGAACCCTCCTGCACTGTTGGTGGGAATGTAAATAGATACAACCACTATGGAAAACAGTATGGAGTTTCCTTAAAAAACTACAAATAGAACTAAAATATGACCAAGCAATCCCACTACTGGGCATATACCCCGAGAAAACCATAATTCAAAAAGAGACGTGTACCACAATGTTCATTGCAGCACTATTTATGATAGCCAGGACATGGAACCAACCTAAATGTCCATCAACAGATGAATGGATAAAGAAGATGTGGTACATATATACAATGGAATATTTCTTAGCCATAAAAAGAAACAAAATTGAGTTATTTGTAGTGAGGTGGATGGACCTAGAGTCTGTCATACAGAGTGAAGTAAGTCAGAAAGAGAAAAACAAATACCATATGCTAATACATATATGGAATCTAAAAAAAAAAATTGGTACCGAGGAACCTAATTGCAGGGCAGGAATAAAGATATAGACATAGAGAATGGACTTGAGGACCCGGGGTGGGAGGGGGAAGCTGGGGCGAAGTGAGAGTGGCATGGACATATATACATTACCGAATGTAAAATAGTTAGCTAGTGGGAAGCAGCAGCATAGCACAGGGAGATCAGCTCTGTGCTTTGTGACCACCTAGAGGTGGGGGATAGGGAGGGTGGGAGGGAGACGCAAGAGGGAGGAGATATGGAGGCATATGTATGCATATGGCTGATTCACCTTGGTGTACAACAGAAACTAACACAGTATTGTGAAACAATTACACTCCAGTAAAGATCTATTAAAAATTATCTTATCCCAAGCAATTAGGAGTTACCTTTCTAATGGAATTGGGGATGACACTGACCAGAAATCTGGCTATGGAAGCACCCCAGTCCAGAATGCCAGTGCCACCAGGGGAGTCTCAAGTGGCTTGTGTTCAAAGACCACAATCCCCAACTCTCATGTCTCACAAGTCTACAACCCTTACCCACTTGAGAAGATTCATCTAACCTATATTCTGCCTGAATCTACTCTGAATTCTTTTCCAGTTCTTCCTATACATCAGGCCCCCAGCTCTTAGGGATGCCTGAGTGACCCAGTGTTGGATCCTGCATAATATCATCTCATATTCTCGTGTATGACCTGGCTGCCAGTTACAATTCTATAGATATTCTCATGACACAACATCCCTGCCCCACAGCTCCTGAGTTTACCTGTATTCCCAGTTCAAGAACTAACTGAATCTGACTGGCACACTTTTGAGTCCTAATTCTAGATTCCTAGGAGAAAAAATATGAGTGATCCAGCTTTGGTCAGGTGTCTGCCCTTGGTGATCATGGCCTGCTATCAGGGTCCTGCAGTAGAAACTTGGCCCTAGGTATCCACTCTTGTGGGGTGGGGTAGGGGGCAGTTATCAGAGAAGAGAGAGAGTGAACTGAAGGGGTCAGAGGAAAGAGAGCTTATTCTGGTGGTGTCTTCATATTGGAGGAAAATAACTTAACAGGGCCCAAACTGGCCAAGACTCAAAGTTGAAGTCCTATGTAAGAGGAGCAGCTCTTGACAAGATCACAGAGACCAGGATCCTCAGAGCCACCTCAGCTGCAGAGGGAATCCTTTTTTTGCAAGCCTTGGTTCATCTTTTTCCAGTCTCTCCTCCAAGCTATTTGACGCACCACTGGCAGCCATTCAACTTTCCAAAAAATAGCAGTTTGTATTCCTCCGGCTTAAACATTTCCATAGCTTTTGGTGCCTGCAGAATGAACTTCATTGTGATTCATGAGACTCTATCCTCTTGCCCCAACTACTTTTCAGCCTCACCCCATCACTGCAACCTCTTGCGAGCCATGGCTCTGTCCATGTACCTCCAGAACAGCACCGAGGCCACCAGGCTGTGATGGCTCCTCCAAAATGAACTTCTTAAGAACAAAAGTCCGTTTGCCTTTTTTTCCTATCCCTATCACCCCTCAGAATGTGAAAAAAAAATTATGTCTTTACATCATTTTCTAGTTCACGAAGGGTTTCACAGACATTCGGGGAAGTCATCGTCCCCCAAACCTTGTGAGGCAGGTATCATTATCCCATTTTAGAGATGAGGACATTAAGGATGGAAGGGTGAGGGGCTGACATTTACTGATAATCTGCTGTATGCCAGACACAGGTACTAAGTGTTTTCACACCTGTTGCCTGATTCAGTTCTCAGAACAACCTTGACAGCTATCCCTATCTTACAGGCTCAAGTCCGTTGACTTGCTCAAGATTATACCTCCTCATACATTTTAGAGTGCAAGATATGAAACTTGGTTGTGTCTGGCTCCTGAACCTGTGGTTTTTGCATTATCCTGCAGTGCCTCTCCTGGGGCTGGCATTCACTACATGCCTACTTACTGTTGGTTGGAGAAATGAATGACTTTTCTCAGCTTTTGTTTCCTGTCACTGGGGTCAAACACCCCAAGCATTCAGGCAGGCCCCTGCAGCTGTCGCAAGCGCAGGGCTTTGGGCTGGGGCTCTAATGACCCCTGCTGCTTTTAGCCCAGTTAGTCGCTTTCTTTCTAGTGCTTGTGCTGAGAGAAAGGGTTACCAGTTCTATCCACTATGCCCACACCTGTGGCATTTTCTAAAGAGTAATTCTTGGTGTGAAGAGGTGAACCTTTTCAGGCCCTGGGTCCAGCCCTCCCACTGGCCCTGGGGCACAGCAGTTAGTAACCCAGTAAATATTTGTGAATGGCAAAAAAGAAAGAAAGATAGAATGAATAAAGGATTGGCAAGTCTTCAGTTTCTGCTGTGTTCTGCTAGGAAGGCATCATTGCTGATCAGAGTGGGAGCTGGGGCCTTTGCGAGGCTGGGAGCGAAGGGGTTCATAACTCTGCCATTGTGAAATTGATTGGACCCAAGACCAGTATGAAAGTTCCTTGTCTGAAGGGAATAATCCTAAATCCCCTGCATGGTTTAAATGTAATTTGTGTCATTGTGAAGGAGTACTGGCAAGGCAGGCGAATTCATTAGGCCAAATTGGGTTCGCTATGCTCGACAGTAACGTTTCCGAAGATGAAGTTCAACCTTTGCTGGAGAGCTCAGACAAATGAGTTTCTTAATAGCCAGCCCACTTAGTCTGAGCATCTTCGGAAGCTTAATGTTTTTAATGCTTCTTCTTTTTGACCACACTTCACAGTCCATCTAACATTGCTGCTTCTGGTAATATTTTTATGTGGGGTTGAATTCTATAGTGTCCATAAAATTATGACTCAGGCCCATCTTTAGAACAGAAGCTTTTCTAGGGCAAGGATTATATCTTTTTGGTTTAGTTTTTTTTGCATGTTGACAAACATCATGCTGACACATGTAGTTGGTGAAAACATTGCTCTTCATTTTGGGGTACAGAACTCTCTCCTTCGGAGCGTTAGATTTGATGTGCACTTAAATTGCTGGATATTCATTGGCATGTGCAAGGGCCATGAGAGATGGGGTCTTTTCCAGTCCATACCTCGCCGTAAAGCTGGCTCACATACAGTGAAGTTAAAAAGTGTATGTGCCCACACAGACATTCCCATCCAGGAAGGGGACGTTGGGTTCACCTAGTGACCTGATTCCCCAGGTTTCACAGGTAGGACTTCTCAATGCTCAAACACTGCTGTCTATTTCCATTTGTGTTCAATAATGTTTTAAATATGAAGATGTTCCACTGGGAGGTGTATTTAAAAACCTTGGAAGTGAGAGGTCATCAAATAATGAACCCCAAAGTGGCACATCAGCTATTTGGAGAGTTAGGAGTGGAAGAGCACCAGCATTATTGTTTGCAGTGATTCTTCTAAACTACTCTAGAATATATGTTTTTAACCTTTAAGAATCAAAATACTTACGTTTGGAATACTTTCTGTATCAGTCAGTTTTTAGGTGGTTAGAAACTGGTACTAGGCCTAGGAACAGGCTTAATTCTGGAGAAGTGTAGCTCTTACATTCTAAAAATATTTTTAGAAACAAATTTTAGTTCATATGAAAACACATTGCTAAGCTGAGGTGTTCTAGTATATGATGTGGCCACTGTCTTTAAAAAAAAAAAAAGCAAGCATTTGCCATCCTTTGAAATAACACCTGTTGGATCTTATGCTGCAAACAAACCCATTTTGATGCTTGTGGGTTTTTTTGTGTTGAACATCTATCGATTTTGAATTTTCATAGTTATGCCTTGATTCTTCATCATTTCTCATTTTTACGGAATTGATTTGCATTGACCATAAACTGTAAATAAAATAAGTGAATGTGTGGGAAAAGCCCCCAACAAAACATTACCCTTTTAGTTCTGGCTTCAGAAAGAGCTTCGAGAGAGAGCGGTCGATCACCAGCAGAGAACATGCTGGAATGTGTGGGCAGAGACACTTTAGTGGGGATATTGGAGCCTCTTTGCAACGAAGTGTCCCTGAATCTATGCTGGGCTTTCAAGACCCTGTTAAGGACACTGCCAATTACATGGTTGGTTGCTCTGTTATTCCCAGTGAAAAGACTGTTGAGTTGATATTTCATGAATGCGGATCTATTATTAAATATGTCAAGACACATAGACTGGCATAATTTGCGAGCCTATCTAAAACCAGAGAAAACTGGCCACGGAACTTAAAAAATGTGAATTAAAAAAATGCATTTGTAGTAAGTTGAAAAACATTGGGTGTGTAAACTACTGTTCATAAAGGAAGCTTACTTCATAAGAGTTTTAGTTTTAAAATTGAAATAAGAGGGAAAAATAAGCTATAAAAAACAATTGTCTTTTGGCTGACTGGTTTTCAGCTTAATAGATATGTCCTGTGAATTGTTATAATGTTATGTCTCGAGGTCCTCTTTTCAGGTGGGCCAGCCCCGTTTGCCATTTGAAGGAGACTAGGCTTCCTTGGTAGTGGCCTGCTTTCTGCTCATGAGCCCGTTAGCTCTCCTGGTCCAGTATGCGTAGCCCCTGGAGCACAGAGACATTCTTGCCTCACAGAGGGCAGTCTGCTGATCTCAGGGCCTGTCTGCTTTTGGACCTGGCTTGACAAATTAGTAGAAAAATACTCAGATATTGTTTCTGAAGAGATTACTACTTTTCACTTGAAAACCTGACTTTTATGTGCACATCAAACTCCCCAAACGTGGCGTAACTAGTCCTGATTTACTTTTTAAGCCTTGTTAACAAGTTCACCAAAACCTTGACAATGGAGCTTCGTAATTGACAACATTTGCTGAGCCAGATAAAGAACACAACATGTATGTACTGAAATAGATTATTAATAAAATCTCAGGGATCAAATGGGATGAGGTAGAACGTTTTTAAACATCTTAGGTTCTTCAAATGCAAAGGACTTAAACTGCTTCACTAAAAATGTTTTCTTAAAAGTCAAGTCTACTTAAAACTGAGAATATGAATATACAAATTTTAATCTTATGTTCATATTATTTTTCCAAATAATAACTTGGTCAAGCCTCATGCATTCAGAAAAACTTACTTCCCTATCCCCCTACCACACACACACTATTCTGCTTATGTTTTCAAGGATTTGGTGCATCTCCATCCCTACCTTTCTATAAGATCAAGGGAATGACCAAGCTGTTGGTCATTCAGGGCATATTTGTGAATCTCTGTTCTTCTAGAACTGAATACTTTTTTGTTAAATCTTTGGTGGCCAGTGAATAAATCTGTTCTGTTAGATTCTTTTTTTCCTTCTAACTGGGATTGCATGTGGGAAGTAAAAAAAAATCACTTGAGTATCAAATACTTAAGTATCAAAATGACAGTGATGAAAGGAAACCAGAGGTAACTGAGATCCTTCACTTCCATTTTAAGATTGACCTTTAACTTGTGAGATGGCCTGGAACAACTTTAGCTGCAGATGGCCTTCTCAGTGATGACTGCCCAGAGAGGCTCTGTTTTAAGGGGTGTCAGTAGCAGTGGGAGCCACACCAGGGTGTCTTGTTAGTGATCCTGCATCTTAGGACTGCACTTGCTCCGTCTTGCTCTGAGAGTGGAGTCTGGAGGCCACCTGGTGTTTGTAACTGAAGTCTGCTGCATGCAACACCCTCTGGACCCATCTCCACCCTAACAGGGAAACGAGGCAAAAATAATTGAAGGGTATTTGGCTTGGTTATGTGGGCAGACTGTCCTCAGCAAAACAACTTTGAAGATCTGTGGATGTGGGTGGGTGTTTGGTCCTTAACTTTTTCACAAAGGGTGACGACAACAGGAATTAACTCTGCTTCCTCATTGAGAGTGATATTCCAGGCAAGACCTCTATTTTACTTACTCGGCCAACACTGTTGCAGCTTCAGTTTGGACAGACTATTTGGGGGACCCTTGACTGCTTTCTGGGAACCCTCGCTGAGCCAACTGCTGGAGGTGAAAGATGAGTGATTCTGATGAATGGATTTCTGGGAAATACAGAAAAATGGAAGAAGGTCCCCTCCCTCTGTTGACTTTTGCTACAGCTCCCTACTACGACCAGAAACCAGGAACTAGTGGATTACGGAAGAAAACCTATTATTTCGAGGCAAAGCCATGCTATCTGGAGAATTTCATCCAGAGTGTATTCTTTTCCATAGACCTAAAAGATCGCCAGGGATCCTCACTTGTGGTTGGTGGAGATGGGCGGTATTTTAATAAATCAGCAATAGAGACAATAGTGCAGATGGCAGCTGCCAATGGGGTTGGTATACGATAAGTATTGCTATGCTTCTGGCTCTCCACATAACCTCTTAATTTTGCAGAAATATACACAAGTACAAAGATTTGTATATTGTAAACACCTCAATGCTACTAACATCCAATTAAGTTTCCTTGTGACTTCAGAGATTGTATATTGTGATATTATCCCTGAAATTACATTAGTAACATTGGGATATGGGAATGTAAGCTTAATTTCTTATGTTGTGCTCTGTGTCTGTTGCTTGAAAAAGTACCTGTTGCTTTTAGACATTCAAAGCATACCCCAGCCTTAAGCTGTCTTATCTACATTCTGACTAGTTTTGAGGGACACTCTGTCCTGTGTATGAGGCTCTAATGAGCAGCGGAGAGAAGAAGATTTTGTTTTCTTTCAATGGCTTCCTTGTTGAAGTTCAGTCACTCGTCAAACAGGAAAACAAAAGCCAGGGCACGCTGTTATTTGTGGATCCTGGTAGTTGTGCAGAAATGCTAGGAGGGAATTGGAAAATGTTAGGTGTGAGCTTTCCAAGAGGACCTGTTACAGGGGAACTCACTTACAATGACCTTGAACACAAAGAAGCCCTGTGTGTGGTGAATTTGTGCAGCAGGGTAGAGATAATAACTCCTGTAAGATTATAATATATGGAGGCTCTGCTAAAGCTCTGCATCGTGAAAAACTGTGTTGACTGAATTAACCAAATCAGAAGGAATCTTGCACCAGGAAGCACTGATCTTGATAATCTAACAATTTGCACAGCCTTACTGATTTACAGGAAGGCAGGCATCAGGGCATTGCTGTTTTTGCTTTGCAAATTCCTCTGTGGGACCAAAAATATATTTTTAGATTTTAGATTACACTTAGCAATAATTTGGAGCACAGAGTCCTTCAGTACTTATAAATTTTAAAAATCTGTTTTATTTCCTTTCTGGAAGCAATTCTGATTCTGAGAACATAAAAATTTAGCATTGTAGCAAATGTGTTGGGCATTCATTTTCAGTCTGTTTTAACAACACACTAAGAAGGTGTGATTGCAAAAGCCAAATTTAAAAAAATCATACGTTATCAAATTTAGAAGAGTTTGTAGATCCTATTGTTTATGTGAGGTTTCCTTTATACCCAGTTTCAGAATGTGAATGCCTCTCGTGTAAAATTTGCTGATAAAGTACTCAAATATGAAATTATGACACATACACATTTTTAAGATAAAATGTGACATGCTATCAATTTCACCTTTGAGGAGAGCTGCAAAGGGAATGAACGGTATTAAGATGCTTTTAATCTTTTGGGGGAGAACGAATGGAACAGTATTTCTCCGAATATATCTAGATTGTTGAGTGGATCTGGTACACTGTCCCCTTTGCTGTGATATATTTGGCTTCATTTCATTTTTGTGCAAAGCAGAAGGATGTGGAAGACGTGGTAGGAATGTGTAATTCAGGCAGACGCTATAGACTTTCTCAGATTTACCATCTGAAGGTTTGCTAAATAATGCAATTAAGTGATAATAATTGACTAAATATGATAACTGCCTATTTGTTAGAGCTGTGACAGCCCCAGCAATATTTTCAAGTCTTTTCAAGGACATTCCTCATTAAAAATAGTGTTGCATTTAAAACAGTCACACTACCCAGCTGACTTACGTAAAACGTTTAGTGGGCTCATAAAGCACTTTCATCTGATAAAACCTATCAAATCCTATATAGTTTGAATTCTTTTTCTAACATATCCTAAATTCTGACTATTTTAACATCCCTTTGATTGTGGGCAGAACTTTAGGGAGGCAATCTAAAGGAAAGAAAATTTATTGCCACAGATTTTGGTAGAAGTCAGTGTTCCTTCCTCAGCTTTGTCAATACCCACTCCACCCATGAGCCGATTCTAGGAGAGCTTCTCAGCCTAGTGAGCTACATGGAGATCATTTCATTTCTCCCCTTTAGTACAGTTTTATCTGGTACATTTATGGATAATGGAATACACTCTGCCTTTGTTTTTATTTGCACAGAGCTGTCTGCATTTACAGGCAATTTTAATGTACAAAATAAAACATTGGTGGAGCCCCGTTTATAGTACGGGTATCTCATTCAGTCCCCCGAGCTTTAAACCTAGAGATAATTTTAGAAATGAGAATAGAACATGTGTGTATGACTGGCAGAGCAAAGAAAATGGAACTTGTTTTTTTTGTTTGTTTTTGTGTGAAACATAAGAAAACACCAGGCCCTATTTTCAATTAAAAGGAATACTTTAAAGTTTGCTCCCTGTCATGGTTAACTATCAAATGTGGGGTTGCGGGGAGAGTGAGGTATCCAGCTTGGCAGCAGGATGTGAGTCTTAGAGAAGGGAGTAGAGGGCCAGGAGGAAGGGCAGGAAAGGCTGCTTGGTGAAGGACTCCCAGTGCAGGATCAAGGGGTATCTCTAAGTTGGTAGACACTTGGGACCCAGGGAAGGGTTTTTTTTTTTTTTTTTTAGTTTTCTTTTTTGTGGTAGAGTATACCTAACAAAATTTGCTGTTTTTTTTTTTTTTTGCGTTACGCTGGCCTCTCACTGTTGTGGCCTCTCCCGTTGCGGAGCACAGGCTCCGGACGCGCAGGCTCAGCGGCCATGGCTCACGGGCCCAGCCGCTCCGCGGAATGTGGGATCTTCCCGGACCGGGGCACGAACCCGTGTCCCCTGCATCGGCAGGCGGACTCTCAACCGCTGCGCCACCAGGGAAGCCCCAAAATTTGCTGTTTTAACCATTTTTTTTTTAAATTTTAAATTATTTTCTTTTTTTAAAACCCCGCATTTGTTTATTTATTTATTTATTTGGCTGTGTTGGGTCTTCGTTTCTGTGCGAGGGCTTTCTCTAGTTGCAGCAAGCAGGGGCCACTCTTCATCACGGTGCGCGGGCCTCTCACTATCACGGCCTCTCTTGTTGCAGAGCACAGGCTCCAGACGTGCAGGCTCAGTAGTTGTGGCTCACGGGCCTAGTTGCTCCGCGGCATGTGGGATCTTCCCAGACCAAGGCTCGAACCCGTGTCCCCTGCATTGGCAGGCAGATTCTCAACCACTGTGCCACCAGGGAAGCCCTGTTTTAACCATTTTTAAGTGTATAATTCAGTGGTATTCATTACATTCACAATGTTCTGCAACCATCACCACTATCTAGTTCCAGAACCTTTTCATCATCTCATCCAAAACTCTGTACCCACTAAACAAGAAGTCCCCATTCTCTTCCCCCCACCCCCAGCCCCTGGCAACTTTGGTTTTACTTTCTGTGAATTTGCCTGTTCTGTGTCCTTCATATAAGTGGAACCATACAATACTTGTCCTTTTGTGTCTGGCTTATTTTACTTAGTATAATGTTTTCAAGGTACATCCATATTGTAGCATGTATCAGAATTTCCTTCCTTTCTGAGGCTGAATAATATTCCATTGTATGTGTATACCACATTTTGTTTATCCATTCATCTTTTAATGGACATTTGGGTTGTTTCCACTTTTGGCTATTGTGTATAATGCTGCTGTGAACATGGGTGTGCAAATATCTGTTTGAGTCCCTGCTTTCTTTTTTTTGTTGTTGGTTTTTTTTTGTTGTTGTTGTTGTTTTTTCAGTACGCAGGCCTCTCACTTCTGTGGCCTCTCCCGTTGCGGAGCACAGGCTCCGGACACGCAGGCTCAGCGGCCATGGCTCACGGGCCCAGCCGCTCCGCGGCATGTGGGATCTTCCCAGACCAGGGCACAAACCCGTGTCCCCTGCATCGGCAGGCGGACTCTCAACCGCTGCGCCACCAGGGAAGCCCCCTGCTTTCTTTTTGTGTCTATACCTAGAAGTGGAATTTCTGGATCATATGGTACAGGGAAGGTTTTTGAGTAGGGGAGGGACACAGTTAGAACTATGGTTTAGAAAGATGAACTAGGTGGGCCTGAGTAGGTCAGATAGATTCAGCCAGGGTAGGGCAAGGGAGGTACAGGTGGGAGAGAGGCAGGTGAGGTTGAGTCAGGAGCTGTTACAATGCTCCAGACATCCTTAAGGGGAGGAAGATAATAGAGTAATATCTCCCCAGTATCACGTTGAGGATTAATATTGCTGAGGATAATTCGTGGAAAAGAGTCTGCTCTGGAAGGGAATATTTTGGCCAGCTGTACCTATTCCTGGGCTCAGGAGAAGGAACCTACCATGGACTTCCCTTGCTTCTCTTGACTTTCTCTCTTACTCTTACCTTCTGATATAGTCCTCTCAGTCTTGGACCATTCCTGACTGCAGATTTCTCCATAAGGAGTGGTAGAATTAAGGGGTGACTTGGGTGGCATAGCTTAATATTCATTGATCAGTTTCCCCTTCCACATTAAGAACATACAGAATGCAAGTAAAAGTCAGCGTGCTTGATGGGCAAACACTGTTTTCAGATAACTCCACCAGCCACTCTGGCTAATTAAATTGCCACCTGTAAGCTCCTCTCAACGAAATTATGGAACTGCTCAGCCATAGGCTTTTATTTTCATCAGAACCACACCCGGAAGCTGCTGGAAGGGTGAGATGTTACCATTACCACTGTATTGAGTCAGGGAGCTACCACTTCCTCAGGGAGGCAGAACGTAAGAAATATATTAGGATAAGAGAAATTGTTCAGAGAGAGACACAGGAGACCCAAGATGTGCCTGCAATGAAGTGGCTGCCTCCTGAGAGGTGGTTGGTAGTGGAGAGAGTTAATTATAAGGCAGTCAAGCTGTTAGTGACCTGCGGGAAGGTGGCAAAGCTAACAGTCCCAGAAAAACTTCCTCAGGGAATCCAGGTATCTCATTGGCATTTTCAACATTAGAAACGCATCTTCCACCATCAAGTCATTTCTTCAACCATGTTTATGTTGGGTGGGGCAAGAAGAAATAACAACTGGAAAACTTAAAAACATCCTCGTCCCTTCCTTCTTTCAGCGGGGAGAATGGAGGAAGGGCACAAACTCCTTGTTTTTTAAATCTTTTCATGTAGCAGTCACATCTTCTCTAGTCAGAGGAACGAACAGAACTTCTTCCTTCTTTTCCAACTTGCGTCGTGTTGAAACAGATATCAAATACTCTCATTTTAGCAAAGGGGCTGTCCTGATACCATCTGTGAGAGATATGGGAAGGTGAGTTAAGAACGCAACAGAAGTACCACCTGTAGCTCTTTCATGTAGGTGTTCTGGCTGGTTTACCCAGTAACACTCCCAGCATTCCCTGCCTTAGGCCCAGGTGGTAGCTCAGGTACACCGTAGCGTGGGTAGGTGTGTCCTGCTTTGAGGAACCCCCAAATCCAAGCTTGAGTGGAAACATAAATTTATGAGATACATTTTGTAGCATCTCTTCATGTAAAGTTTGCCCTTTTTACTTTGTCAGATATTTTAGTTTACAGAAGCCTTCTGTTTGGGTTAGAATTCCTTTAACTAGTTAAATTTATATTCTCTTTCCCAATGTGGATTGAAAGTATGATTATAGTGGATAAAAATGTGGGTTTTCTCACAAATTTTTAATGTATCCAAATTATGAACCTAGTCTGGAAAGGCTATGTTTTGTTTTCTTGCCAAAGCCTTACAGCATCCCTGGATCATACACTACAAAGTCCCAAAAAGCTATCTGAAGGAATGGCTTTGTTCAGCAATGCTGATTCTACTTCAATAATAATATTACTCAAAAACAGCAATAAAATACTCTACTTTGATATAATAATACTATTAACCCAAGCTGTTAGATGTTCATTAAAGGACATCTTTTCTTGTCCAGTAGAATATTTCTTTGTCCATCTGGCTGTTCTGGCATTTCTGTGCAGTAGCTCTGGATTTATTAACGTTAAAGTGTGTGTTCTGGCTTTCTTCTCCTAGATTGGTCGCTTGGTTATTGGACAGAATGGAATCCTCTCCACCCCTGCTGTATCCTGCATCATTAGAAAGATCAAAGCCATTGGTGGGATCATTCTGACAGCCAGCCACAACCCAGGAGGACCCAATGGAGATTTTGGAATCAAATTCAATATTTCCAATGGAGGTGAGTTTGCTGTCATTTTGAGTATAGCCAATTTTATCTTCTGTAGGACAAACTGATAACCAAGGCCTTGGGAGGTCAGGGTTCCGGTTGTGATCCTTAGCAAGGGAGCTTTTTGTTTCCTTTTGGTGAAAATGAGATGCTTCTCATTTTGCTGTACCTGAGTATGAGGAGCCGTGCATGAATGATCATTAACATACTACTTCCTTTTAGAAAATTCCGATACTTTGCTGCTTGAATGGTGGCATGGCAGATGTGCTAGTAAAGAGGAGTTGATGAGCTTTGTGTCCTTTGTATTTCCATGTCAACTGTACAAAATGACCCACTGTTTGCTGTTTGATTTCCAGGTCCTGCCCCGGAAGCGATAACTGATAAAATTTTCCAAATCAGCAAGACAATCCAAGACTATGCAATTTGTCCTGACCTGCATGTAGACCTTGGGGTTCTGGGCAAGCAGCAGTTTGACCTGGAAAACAAGTTCAAACCCTTCACAGGCATGTTTACTCTTCTCCTCTCTTGCCCACTCCTAGTTCCAACTTGAGGGATTTGCCTTTCAAGGTTTTAATAACATGGGTCTTTATCTTAGGAAAGATTGTGGTCACCAAGCTTTACATGCATTAATTAGCAGGTCTGGAAGTCTAGAGACCTGGGCTCTCTGGGCCCTGCTGGGGATCAGCTATGTGATCTTGGGTGAGTTGTTTCCAAATCTCTTGGCTTCAGTTTCCATACCTATAAAATGAACGGCCTTGAGGAGAAGACCTGTAAGATCATGTTCATAGCTATCTTTTATTGAGCTTTTATTATGTGCCAAGCTCTTCACATGCATTATCTCATTTTATTCTTACAGTAGCCCTGTGAGGGCAGCACTGTCAGTATTCACTTTTTCCAGATGAGGAAACAAAGGCTGAGAGAGCTTAAGTAACGGGCTCCAGGTCACATAGTCAGTGAGTGGTAAGCCAGGATTCAGACACAGGTGTGAATGATTCCAAAGCCTGGGCTTTGATTTCCTTTTCAGAAAAATCAACTTAGACCATTTTGGGGGCTAAATTGAAACTCCCCGTGTAGCAGCTGTGGTAAACATTTTGGTGTCGAATGCCAGGTTTTGACAATAATTGACGGAATAAATGTTTACAAAATGATTCATATTAATAAACGAGGATGAGATGGGCTAGCGATGTGCCTTGCGTTTCAGCTTTGCTCTAACATGTATTCTTTCCTCTGGGCTGCAAGTTTATGGGAGGCATGGTTTTTTTTTTTTTTTTTTTTTTTTTTTTTGTGGTACGTGGGCCTCTCACTGTTGTGGCCTCTCCCGTTGAGGAGCACAGGCTCCAGACGTTCAGGCTCAGCGGCCATGGCTCACGGGCCCAGCCGCTCCGCGGCATGTGGGATCTTCCCGGACCGGGGCACGAACCCACGTCCCCTGCATCGGCAGGCGGACTCTCAACCACTGCGCCACCAGGGAAGCCCGGGAGGCATGTTTTGTTTGAACCCACCCATAAGGAGCTGACAGTTTGATCCCAACAAAGAGGAAGGGGTGCTTTGGTACATTCTGAAGACATGCTTGGGGTTTAGAAAACACCAGTAGAGAACGTCTTAAACACTTCATGTTTTGAAAATGTTCAGACCCGTGAAAATTCAACAACAAGAACAATACTTAGTTCTTACATTTGTTTTATTCCTTTAGCAGTGCATGTGAAAAGTGATTCATTAAAAATTATTTTCTCTGCTTTTCACTAATATGTCTTGATGGCCAGGGGCCTAGAAAAAGTAAAATAAAGTAGGTGTTACGTTTTCTGTTATTTTTTGACACCAAAATACACTTCTCATGGAGACTGATAGGGAATCAATGCGGCAGCAGAACAGAGTTTAGCATCAGGCAAAACTCTGTCAAAATTCCCCTCGGTGCCCCATCCCAGCTGTGTGGGCAAGTTACTTAATCTTTCAGAACTTGAACTTGCTCGTCTATAAAATAGAACTGATAACATTTACCTCTCAGGAAATTTGTGAATATTGAATAAGAGATCACGTAACGGCCCTGGCACATTGGAGCTGCTCCATAAATGTCTTTTTAAAATAGCAATTGCACGTTTACAGCAATATGATCATTTCAGAGGAGAATATTTCTAAATGTGTTTAGTTCCTCCATCTTTAATGTTGCTTGTTCTCACAGTGGAAATTGTGGATTCGGTGGAAGCTTATGCTACGATGCTGAGGAGCATCTTTGATTTCAATGCACTGAAAGAACTGCTTTCTGGTCCAAACCGATTAAAGATCCGTATAGACGCCATGCATGGAGGTATGGAGCCATTTGTTTTCTGTTCCCTTTCCCCAAAGACATGAAGCAGCTCTTGACTTTGTGTATTATGATGCTTTAATAAACCTTTCCTTAAGACTCTCTCTGACGGTTTTTAAACAGTTACGTTGCAAAAATTTCAGAGTAATATTCACGCAGATAAAAATCTAATTGTATGCAGGAAAAATTCCTCGTGGTGAGGTAGTGTGAAGGTCAGCGTTTCCACATTAAGCATCAGGTTTTGAGTAACAGGCAACTATTTTTGTGTACTCTCCCTCCCCCTCAGAAGATGCCTTAACATTCTTCCTAAATGCCCCCATCTATTTCCGAGGGGGCCTGTGGTTTGCTAGATGCGATAAACGTCCTCCTGAGCCCCACACCCCACTTGCCTGCTCCCACATACGCCTTTACTTAGAAGATGACCAGAGCAGGCTGAGGATTGAATTCAGGAACAACAGGATGTATGTCTCTCCCTCTTCTTCCTCTGTGGGTTGTGTGGCCAGGTCAGTAGAGAGAGCAGCTGTCACCGAACCAGAACCATGAGGTTCTCTTGCATGTAGGGAATTCCTGAGCACTTGAGTTTATTTGTTTTGTAATAATTTACTATTTTAGACTCTTTGAGTCACAGAGATTTTCCCTGGTGTTGGAATCCATCTGCCTGCCTGGTTGTGGAAGACTCTCTGCCTGTGCTTGAACCCTTTCCATGGTGCTGTCAGGGCCTTCTGTTACACTGCAAAACCACAGTTAGAAAACTTCTCCTGGTGGGCTGAAATCTGTCTCTGGAACTTCTCCCGTTGGGTCCTAACTTGCCTCTGGAGTCCCATAGAATGGGTGTCCTTCCTGATTCAGACAAAGGCTATTCTGACTTTTCAAAGCATTCAACAGACAGGTATTGAGTAGCTACTACATGTATGCTTGGGGGTAGGCAGGGGTTCAGTAGAGACTCTCTTCAAAGAGCTTTGCGATGCTTGGAGAGATGAGGTAGGTAAGAAACCAACCATTGCCGGGCCAGCAAAATGAGGGTTAGGTAGAATTTCAAGTATTCTCCTTGGGGTGTGGAAGAAGGCACAGTTTGATCAAAGGTATCAAGGAAGGTTTCCTGGAAAAAGTGGCAACCAACTCATCTTTTATGAAAGAAAGACGTAGGGTGGTGGAGAGTCAAGTGATGGTCATTCCCAGCTGAGGCAGTTGGCTGTAGCAAATGCATGAAAGCTTAAAGATAGAAGTCACGTTAGGGGAATGAGCAGAAGCCTGGGCTGGCTTGAGAATGGAGCCTGTGATGGGGTATTTGCTAGTCGCTACTGGTCACGAAGCTGACTTCTTTCTCCAGGCCTTTAAGTTGTTCCTCGAAAGCCTCAGTTGCTATACCCCTCACAGCCCTGGCTGCCTCGGCCTCATTCTGCGGTGTGTCAGTAGCCTCCTTAACGGGAGGCCCCTAATGGGAGACACGTATTCTATACTGTTCTGACCTCTGTGGCATATACTGGTGTCGGTACCTTCCTTGGTGAAAAAACATTCTCAGCATTTTAGAGATGAACATTCTTGATCGTTACACTAAGTATCACCGTAAAGTATGTGACTGGTTTCTCCTGTTGTTCATTGTTACTGTTTTTTGTTCGTTTGTCTGTATTCTTTTGATCCGTTTTTCGGATAGCTTGATAGAGGAGAAGGATCAGGGCTGTGAATCCTAGCTCCCCCTCCTACTAGCTGTGTAAGTCTGGGCAAATAGCTTCCTCTCGGAACCTCAGTTTTCTTATCTATAAGTTGGAGGAAATAATCGTAATACAAAATTTGTAAAATGTGTGCTGGTACTGTTCTCAGTGCCTCATATCTATTAACTCATTTAATTCTCACATCAACCCTGTTAGGTAGCTACTATTATTATCCTCGTTTTGCAGGTGGGGTAGACGGAGGCACAGCAAAGAGATTAAATAGCTTTCCCCAAATGGCACAGCCAATAATTGGCAGAGCTGAGATTTGAACCCAGACACTCTGATTCCAGAGTCCAGGTTCTCAAGCACTAAGCTGTACCACCTCATGGGCCTTTTTTGAAGGACTGAGTGAGAAAACAGTTGAGAAGCACCTGGCCCAGGTGTGTAGCAGGGCCCTCATAATGGTTCTCTCCCTTCCCTTCCCCCATTCTTTCCTTCAATAAATGGCCTCACCCTTTCCAACCTAATCTCTCAATATTCCTGTTTGTAGAACTTTCTACTCCAGACTTGTCTCCCCACAAGCCCTTGAATACAGTTTGCATGTTCTCTTTGCCATTCTCCCTAGAACACCTCCACCTTATGTAGTAAGTCCTCACCTCCTGTAGTAAGTTTTATTTTCTGGTTCTTTATTTCACGCTCTGCATAGTTGTGGGACCGTATGTGAAGAAGATCCTCTGTGAAGAACTCGGAGCCCCCGCAAACTCAGCAGTTAACTGTGTTCCCCTGGAGGACTTTGGAGGCCACCACCCTGACCCCAACCTCACCTATGCAGCTGACCTGGTGGAGACTATGAAGACAGGAGAGCATGATTTTGGGGCTGCCTTTGATGGAGATGGGGTGGGTACAAGTGTTTTTAAGTGAACTCTGATGCAGGTCAGGCCTGATCCTAAAGACGGGGAAAAAGCGGACGGCTTCTACCAGGCCCTGTGGGCCTAGGAGTGCCAGTCAACCTCCTTCATTGCACCTGGAGTCAGGGCTCAATTATTAGAAGACCCTCTTGAACAGAATGAGCCCTTGAAATGGAACCCATGTGTTTAATGTCTGCTAAGAGGGGCAGGGTAATTGGGGCCTGGTTATGATGTCATGACTGGTGCTTCATGAACTAGTTGGGTTCTAGGTACCTGTCCTGAGGTAGGTTTTTGCTCTAAATGAGCAGCTAGCTACTTAATCTCTGGAAAGGGTCTTGGCCTTATAATATACCCACCTGTTCATTCACATTAGCTGAAAGATGAAACTATAATGAGAGAATTAACATTTTATTCTTTAGCTACAATTAATATTTTAAATGAACACGCACTTTTGTTTACATTGGTGAGTATATGACAGACGAGGAGGGAAACTGTCCTAGGTTTGTATACTTGATATCTCAGAGATAGGAAACACTACACGTATTTACTTCGTCGAAAATATATTTTGGTGGTTGCTATTATTCTTTAACATCATCTAGAATTCATTGTTTCCTAAAAATAGATTTTCCAATATCAAAATTTGGGGAAATTAAAAGGGTCCCTAGCAGACATCATTTGCAATGCATCTTTCTGTGGCAGTGCATGATGGGAGTTTTTCCCTCCCTACTCTCAGTTACTTGAGTACTTCCGGTATGTCAGGCACCAGGAGAGCAGTGAGGTGGCAGCATGTTCTGTTGGGTCCTGCACCACGTGGAGGGCCCAAGGTTTAGAAGCCTTTCCTTGAGGAAATCTGCTTTGTTCCTTGAAGGATGCCTGGTAGACCTACCAGACCCTAAAGAGCCCATATTTCCTCTCATTGTGATCTCTCCTCTCTTTTGGGAGAGAAGAGAGGTGATTAGTTCCAGAGTTTGGAAAAGGTCAGGGAGGTTACAGTCAGCTGGCCTCTGGAGGGAGAACAGAGGATTCGGCCCAGAAGGAGTTTGTGCTTGCACTTTAATTTAGAACGGTTTTAGCTCTTTGGCACGGAGGTGCCATTGGCCCAGTGGTACTGTACAGATCCATTAGGAATAAAATCCAGTGTTTAGAAGCCAGTATGAATAAATGTATCATAGTTTTAACTTTTATAAAACCTCCATGTAAGATAGTTTGGTTTCTTCAGCACTTTGATTAAAAGATCTTCCTTTGAATTCCCCTTCTCCCAAAGGATCGAAACATGATTCTGGGCAAGCATGGGTTCTTTGTGAACCCTTCAGACTCTGTGGCTGTCATTGCTGCCAACATCTTCAGCATTCCATATTTCCAGCAAACCGGGGTCCGCGGCTTTGCACGCAGCATGCCCACCAGTGGTGCCCTGGACCGGTACGTCTCTCCATTCCCTTGGCTCCCGCCAGGCCCTTCACAGTGCTGGGAACATCCTTCTTCCCTTTTCAGCTAGGGCATCTGATGCATAGTATGTGCTATGGAAGTGTTTATTTTATGAAGGAATGGATGAACTTTTTTCTGGATTGGTTGTCCCCACTCTGTGCTCCCTTAGCACCCTGCATTTCTTCCATCCTGGCCCTTATCACACTGTGCCCTGATCACCTGTTTACTTGACTATCTGCCCTGTTAGACTAGAAACTTCTACAGAGAAAAGAATATCTTATTCACTGTCCTAAACTCTTCCTGATCATGGTGTGCCTCACACACACACACACACACACACACACACACATCATTTTTAAAAATGAATGATTGAACGTTAATGAATAAATGAATGGATAGCACTTTGTTGTAGTCAAGACATCATTCTAGAGACTCACTTTCCCTTTGCAGTGTACACAGAGTTTGGGTGAAAGAGCAGTCTGATGTAAGATCAGTGTTTCAGCAGAACTTTCAAAGAACATTCCTCATCCAGCCCCCGTCAGATGCCCATACACACACAAGCATAGTAAATGTTCATTTATCTAAAATCTGAGTAAACGTAAAGCTAAGATAGTTAAAAACAAATGCATTCAGTTTTTGAGAAAGGCGGTACCAGTGACAGTAAACAGTTGATATCTCTGACTTGCTTATTTATTGATTGATTGTATTTCATCTCACTTGCAGAGGCTTTAGGGTAGCTTACGTGATCACATCTAAAACATCTGAAAAATATAAGTTATAAATGAGGACCAACCAGGGAGAGTATTAACTAGACCATGTTAGGTGTCCAATAAATGTTTCCTGAATGAATAGAAAAAGAACAAGTGAATGAATAAAAGGTCGAGGCCAGGGAGAAAAGCAGAATGTATGTATCTAGGCGCTTACAATCATAATTAATATTCATTGAACATTACCTTATGCTAGACACTAGATATGTTTTAAGTCATTTAATTCTCAGACCGACCCCATTAAGTAAATGCTATATCTCTTTACAGGTGGGAAAACAAAAGAACAAAGAAATTAACTCATTTGCCCAAGGTCACCCAGCTAGTAAATGATGGAGCATAATTTGAACCCAGAACCTTTGCTCCCAACCACTGAGCTATACAGTAGTTTTCTATTGTGTGTGTGTGTGTGTGTGTGTGTGTGTGTGTGTGTGTGTTATAGAACTAGTGCTGACTTCAGCTAACAAAGTAATGGCTAATATTCATATAGTAGTTTGTAGTTGACACAGCGCCTTCTTACATTCACCATCTCAATTGGTCCTCATAGCAGTCCTTATTTTAAAGAGGAGGAAACCAAAAGAGTAGTTAGCAGTCTTGCCCGGGACCCCACAGCTACATCAGAGCTAGAATTAGAATCTGGTACTTCTGCCTTCACATCCTCCATCCAAAGTCGTGAGCTGGTGTGTGGCCACGCTCTTGTACATTAGACTGATCAGGTCCTGAAATACCTTCTGTGTAATCCAAAACAGTTTAATTCCAAGTTCTGAAAAAATTGATAATCCACATATAGCATCACAATGGAAAATACCTCATTACCCAGAAAAAAGTTCATTGTACTTTCACAGGTTTCAAAATCGTAGATCTAATTTTCCTCAAATATTAGAATTGAAATATGATATTGTGTTGCTAGTGATAAGACAAGCATTTTGGAAAGCAAATCTCACTAAAAGAGTAAATGAAATGTAGGTAACTTTTCCTGTTCAAAGGACAAGGGTTTAAAAAAACAGTCACTCAAAGGTTTCAAATAGGCTAAGGATAATATAGGGAGAGGTAAAAGATATGTTGGAGGGGACAGGGGACCATACATCAATGTGTATGCAGCTGGTGCACACGGGAGACCGCACTGGGCACTGTCCTTGGGGGGCCTTCCAGGGAAATGAAAGGAGCACTGACTGGGCAGCTGGATAGCAGGCATTGGTCATCCTGGCCGTGTGACCTCGGGCTGATCACATAACATTCTGGGTCATGTTTCCTTCTCAGTAAAATACTGACCTCCCAGACCCAGTATTCTATGTCTCTATGACTATAGGTGCATCAAAACATCACTCTTTTATTCACTATGGGATGGTTATAAATACTGTCTATATCCAAAACATGTGGGTTTAAATGGCCCCCCAAACAGCCTTGCCCATTTTGCCACTGTTGCTTCTTCTAAAATGTTAAACTCAGTGACCTGAATTAATTCTTTCTTCGTCCTCTTTCCCCCCTCCGCTGACTCCACATATAATAGCACATTGTGTGCAAGTTTTCTCATATGATTTTTCACCAATCTTAGAATTATGTGTACCTCTGAGGAATACTAAATGAGACCCTTGATACAATAATGGTTGCTGTTTTCCATCCCTCACGTGGCTATGCTAGCAGTCCTGCTGTGATGTAACTTTGATTTCATGCCTTTGAAGGGTGGCTAATGCTACAAAGATCACTTTGTATGAAACCCCAACTGGCTGGAAGTTTTTTGGGAATCTGATGGATGCAAGCAAACTGTCCCTTTGTGGGGAGGAGAGCTTCGGGACCGGTAAGTGTGCAGTCCTGAGCCACCGATTTCTTTCCTGTAAATGCTACTTGCAGTGAAAGAAAGCTTAGACTGCTAAAGGCAGCACTGAAATAGCAACAGTAGCTGATGTGTCCTAAATCAAGATACAGCTTATTTATAACAACCCTGATGGAGTGTACACATTTGAAAAGCAATGAGCACGTTCTGCCAGGGAAGGCTAATTTTACTTTCAGAGGATCACATCTACTGAGGCAGGAAGTTTGATCCTTGAGTCTGTGGGGATTAAACAGAGTGATAAACACATTTTTCTTCCCTCAGTGGTCAAGGAAACCTTTATAAATGTTTTCATTTCTAGGAAGAAATCTGGTGGAGCGAGTCAGTTTCTTGTTTTTATTTAAGAGAAGGTTTCACCACAGCATTACATCTTCCTCTTTAATAGGCACACGTTTTCCATAGCAACAGGTTGTGATTTATTACGGTTAAGTGGAGGGAGACCATTAGGGTGGAGCTAAGTTGCTAGGTGATCAAGAAGTTGACCACAAGGATCTACATGTAAATTGTGGTATGATGAAAGTGTAGAACATGGTACGCTTTGGGAGATGTTCCAAGACCCCTAGATCCCACTCTCTATGCTCTCTCTCCTCTTCTATGTCTGTCCAATATCGACCTGAATTCCCACCGCCATGACCTTTCCTGTAACCCATCCTACATCAGTCTCTTTCTTTTCTAAACATTCATTCAGGCGTGTGGCCCTTTCCCTCGTGTTGTCTCCAGCAGCCAGGTTACAAGGTACTTCAGTGGCCCTATTTCCTCTACCCAATACTTTGGGTAGTCTTCTGGGTCCTTCAGTACTATTCTTCCATCCTTTAGCAAAGAAAAGATCAAAATCTAGCATTCTATCAGCCTTGCCATTAAGTTGCAAGTCATGCTAGTTAAACAGACTAGAATGCTGATTTCTTTTCCTACAGGTCCTAGGGCAGGGTGCGTAGAATGAGCTGGTAAATTTGAGACACCCATTGACAAAATTCTAAGCAGTTTAATATCCTTGAGGGAGTGGCAGTACTTCTTGGTAATGAATTGGCTTGATGGAATTGGAGAGTATTAAGAAAGATGGATGAGTCTGGGGGGTTGAACAATGTCTACAAAAAGGGCTACATGATTTCCCAAGGTTCTAGGTCTTTGGTAAGAGGTAACAAGTCTACTGCTTAGTCCTTTCCTACCTCATAAAGTATGGATGGTACCATGTTACTCCATGGGATACTAGATGAATACCCAATGGACCTGTGAGGTGGTCTTCTCCCATGAAATCTCCTCAGTGTTATCCAGTGCAGACTTGGTGTCAATATTTCTTCCCTATGGATGAAGCTGTCTTTGAAGGCAGGCACCATGTCTAAACTTTTGGTTTCCTGACCCCATGTACCTATTTCAGTGCTGAGCCTAGCGAAAAGAGAAAAGTCTAGAACAGGTCTTTCCAGGGTGTTTGGATGTGTGGAAAGATACTAGTTCCATGAAAGAGTTCTGAGTTCAATACAGATTGGGAAACTTGGAATATACCTTTCTATCTTGGATATTCGTGATGATGTTATCATTTGAATATTCCAAAACATTCTGCTATAAGGAATCCTGTTTGTACAGTTTTACCTAAGTATAGTTAACTGCGATATCTCTTTTTTGTGGTATATCTAGTAACATATTGCCCCACAGACCCATGTGGGTAGCATTGGTCAAGGTGGGTCAGAGTCCTAGAGCCAAGTAGCCAACCAGGTGTTGACTGGCTGGGAACAGGCCTGAAGACAGGACGGCACAAGCTGCTCCTCCCTCGCATGACAGGCCTTCAGATGCCAGAGGGCAGTTCTCAGGTCCTCTCTTCTCTGGCCACCCATCCCTAGTCCTCCAGTCATCCCCCACTTCACGTTGGTTATATACCCAGCATGAGTTTCTTGATGCTTCCCTGTTCACCAATGCCCTTTGAAGAAGATCATATCTAGAACTGAGCCCAAATCCTCCAGGGTTGACCTGACAAAGAGCAGATGGGGGCTTCCCTGGTGGCGCAGTGGTTGAGAGTCCGCCTGCCGATGCAGGGGACACGGGTTCGTGCCCCGGTCCGGGAAGATCCCACATGCCGTGGAGCGGCTGGGCCCGTGAGCCATGGCCACTGAGCCTGCGTGTCCAGAGCCTGTGCTCCGCAACAGGAGAGGCCACAACAGTGAGAGGCCCACGTACCGCAAAAAAAAAAAAAAAGAGTAGATGGGATGACTATTTCTAGAAAACTGGACCCTGTAGTTTTCTTGATGTAACTTTCATTTATGTTAGCTTTTAGGACATTTCATAATACTGTCTAGCCCATGTAATGTAGATAATTAAACCCCCTCAAGCTTTTACTTAGGAACATTTGCCAAGAAAAGTCCCCATGTTACGTTTGTGGAACTGATTTCTTT
The DNA here is from genome assembly GCF_964165515.1 of Mesoplodon bidens. Classification (NCBI taxonomy): domain Eukaryota; kingdom Metazoa; phylum Chordata; class Mammalia; order Artiodactyla; family Ziphiidae; genus Mesoplodon; species Mesoplodon bidens. Next base: position 132,082,108 of record NC_138177.1, on the reverse strand, counting down.
GAACCCAAGTATTAGATTTTAAATTATTTCTTGTTAAAGCTTGTTCTTATTTGTTTACTTATTAACCCACTCATCAAATACTAAGTACCAACCATGGTTTTGTCTTCCCTTTGATATCTTTTATATCAAAAGAGAGAATTCATCATAAGAACAATCCACAAACTCATTCTCTCTCTCTCTGAAAAAAAGACAATTGTTGTGCAATATTTCTGAGATAAGCATTTAAAAAACCAGGCTGCATAGCCATGGGTCTCCACTGATGAGTGAGTGCAGCTGAACTTACTTAACTGAACTTCTGATCTCCTTATTTATAGAGGAGTTAATTTCCACCTACTATGTCTGTTGTTGGCAGATGCTTCCAACGGTTCCTTTACAGAGCTTCTCTTAAAGGAGAAGTGATTCTACAAGCTTTGAAATATTTAAATTCTGTAGCTTAATTGAGTACAGGGTCATTTATTTGTGTATTTTTCTAGGCGAGAGCAGAGGCAATTTTCTCAGGAAAGCCTCCCTAACCTTCCAGAGTGGGTCCAATCCCCTTATTATTGGACTTCATGGCACCGCATACTTCTTCCTTGCACATATTACAGCTGTAACTTTACAATTATTTATGATTACTTGAATAACGTCTGTTGGTTCCACTAGATTGTAAGCTCCATGAGGACAGGAGTCACATCTGTCTTGTTCTCCGTCATATCCCCAGAGCCTCCTATAAATCCCAAAATGGACCAGGTGCTCAGCAAACACTTGTTGAATGAATGGGAGAACACACTCTTCACTTGGCATCCTCCATTCAGACTAACAGAATCCTGATGTTGGAAAGGAAAGAACTTTAAATGTTATCCGACATAATTTTCTGTGTGTTGCTGGAGTCATAAATAACCAGTCAGTGCTCTTCTGCTTAAACACCCACCTCCGTGGAGAATGCCCACCTCACCTCTGGCTGCAGTCTGGGACTCTTGTGGGGGACTCAGCATCATTCCCTCTCCATAGTCCAGAGCTGAGGACCCAAGGACTTTGTGAGACGAGATGACCTTTCATGAAAGAAAAGGAGAAGTTTACTGGCAAAGAGGTGCATAGGAGTCAGACTTCAGAACTGGCTCACCAAATAAAACAAACCACTAGCATTTAAAAGCACAAGCCATAATATGACTCTTACCAAGTATATGTTAGTCTGTTCATGGTGGAGAAACAGCAACTGTCTTACATGATTACTGTAGCCACCAAGGCTATGACACTTCCTCAGACATCAGCATTACAAATGCCAGGGATAAAGGTATTTTTGTTAGGTTACCAGAACTAGACAGGGTGAACCTGCTGTTTTCGGTTGATCTCATGGAGCAGTTATTTGCCCCCCTAATTGTGGATGCTGATGCATGTGTTCATGCACAAGGGTGGAGGGAAACCTTGAATTCTTGGGAAATTGGGAAGGAAGTAGAAAGTGAAGTCACTGAATAGAATAGAATGTCACTGCTTTTGAAACTCTTCCTTGGGAAAAGTGGGGGGTCTTGGGAAAGAGGGATAGGAAACCAGGTTGAGGATTAACTTGGTATCATGTGGAAATATGCCAGTAAATTCTGATCTGGTTGGGTCCAAAGGTTAGCAATATTTTTCCCCCATCCCATCTTGAAAAGGTCCTAGTGATGATATATTATATAGGAGTGATATCCTGAAGAAGTACAGCATTCATGCTTTGCAGAGATTTCTTTTAATTTTAATTTCTTATGAAAAGTCCTTCATATTTGTACTTCTTTTCATCAACTCATTCCTCAAATGTTTATTGAGCTTTGACTGTATCCCAAATACTGAATTAGGTTCTGGGAACACAGTGCTAAGCATAACCTCCCCGTGGAGGACTCCGTGGAGGCCACATTTGGGGAAGGAAATCGGACCCCGGCCAGGCTATTACAAGTGTAATCGAAAGTGATAGAAACTGAAGTATAGTATGTTCTGGGAACTGTATAGTCAGGGCGCCTACCCTGGTTCTGTGGTGTAGGGGATTAGATGTCCTATCTACTTCTCTGCCTGCTCTGATTTGCATACCTACTGAGTACATTTTCCTGTAGGTAAAGCCCCCGCAGGAAGGTTAGAGCATCCCATCTCTGGAAATTTCTCAGGCTGATGCCCTAATTATAACTAACTCAGTTAAGCTGTTACCTGCATGTCTGTCTCCCTCATCTGTACATCTGTGCTCATCTGTGAGGGCAGGGAACATATCTTATTCATCTTAGTATTTTCTCATATACTTGGAACATGGTAGGCACTGATTCAAATTTGTTGAGTATCAAATGGAGTCTGGGTTAAGACACGTTTCCTGCCTGTCAGGCGCTTACCAATTTCCTCCAAAGGAAACAAAGTTCCAGGGGCAGTCATGAAGCAGCGCAGGATGAATTGATAAATGGAAAGTTTGGGGGTTGCTGAGGAGGAGCCCCCTTGAAGGCCGGAGTGGTCTGGAAAAGGCTTCCTGAGGAGCTTATCTGCCCTTTCACAGGGAAGTCATTTGTGCAGTGGAAGCCAAAGAGGACAGCACTGTGGACAGAGCAGGTCTGCTGGACCTCCCAGCCAGTCAGTTGAGGTCTGGGCATTCTCTGGGCAAACCTGTATTGAGAGCTGACTGCATGCCAGGCACAAGCTGGGGATACAATTCTTGGCGTAGGTTGGGGTAAGAGCAGACAGGGTGTGATAGAATAGGGGTAAGGACAGAGGGTAACAAGTAAGGCATCCTAGATAAGGAGGAAGTTGAAAGTAGTTGCAGGAGATGTTAGCCAGGCTAATAGGTATATGTGGGGTGGACATTTCCAGGCATGTTTAGGAGATTGAAGGAGAGATAGAGGTGGTCAGAGAAAGAGAGGCAGAGAGACAGAGGCAGACAGATGGATGCTAGGGTTTTCAGAGAACTCTGTGGAGCTCTTTTTCTGCTGCCGTAGTCCATCCACAGGCCTTGGCCTGGCAGAGGCAGGAGCCCAGGCACTCCTGAAATGCTCGTACTGGTAAATGAAACCTAATCCCGAAACTATTGGCTCTTGGCTCCCTAAACAAAGGTTGACATTTTTCTTGGCTGAGACCAGAGTGTGCCCTGACTGAGCAGAGTTTATACATATCACAAGGTGCTGATTAAGCCAAAGTCAAGTGACAGGTGTTTGAAGATGCTGAAAGGGCAGAATCCCCATAGACTTAGTTGGTCCCTGACCTGGACTAAATATGAAAAGACCTGAGGCAAAACTCCTGTCAGCTAGGATCAGTGGTGCTTGCTGATAGTTTTCCCTTTCCTTACACTTCAGTGGGATTGGCTTTTTTTTTTTTAATTAAAAAAATGATACCAGTAATTCACATTCATAACTGGAAAAAATTAGATAAGGAAGAAGAGAAAAGCACTGTGATCACACTGCCCAGAAAAAAAGAACATATTGGGTTATATTCCATTTTCTTTCCCATTATGTAAAGTTAGGAGACGTTATTTTTGAAAGCTTAATGAGGTAGTAGAAAATGTTAATTTTCCCTAAAAGTTTTTTATTTTCCCTTATTAATAATGGTATCTTGCATTTATATTATACTTAACAATTTATAAACTATTTCCACTCTCTATCGCAGTAAAGTCTTAAAATTGTGTGAGAAAGGTGGCATTATCCCCATTTTACAGTTGAAGAAACTGAGGCTTGGAAAAGTTATGTGACGTGTCCAAATTCAAGCAGCTGATAAGTAAGTTTCAGATTCAGGTTTTCTGACTCTTAAGCATAAAACATTTTCCATTGAACAACAACTGCCACAACTGCAAAAACAACAGTAGCTTGAGAAACACATACACACACCATTGCCTTTTTTCACTACTAACTTGTCATCATTCATTAGAACCCTAAAGAAAATGAAATTTACCCAGACCTCCTGAGTATTAGTCAGAGTTACCTAGAGTTTTGATACATCCAAGGTGATTAGTGAAATTAATGAGAATTTTCAAAGAGACTGGAGATTCTGTAAGTGGAATAGAATATTTATTTAGATTATCCAAGGCAGATGATTTGTTTATAATATTAGGTGTGTGATTTAGTTATCTCCAAGTAACTTGGTCAGAGTTGGGTGAGATTTTTAGATTTTATTGTCATTTCTACATAAAGGAAAAAGCCAATTCATTACTTAGAATAGGAAAAGCACAAAGGAACACTGCCCCCTATGCTTTCAGTCTAGCCACCTCCCTTCCGCCTCTCTGCACCCCACCCCCAAGAAAAAAGAAAAGAAAAAGGAAGGAAGGACAGAAAAAAAACCAAACCTAGGGGCTCACAGATGAATAATTCCAAGCTGTACACTTCGGTCATGAATTCTCAGTATACTGGGGAAGCTGCCAGGATCTTCCTGCTCAGGGTAAACTATTGCCAAAACATATCATCATTTGCAAAAGCTGCAGTGGTTGAGAGTCCGCCTGCTGATGCAGGGGACACAGGTTCGTGCCCTGGTCCAGGAAGATCCCACATGCCGCGGAGCGGCTGAGCCCATGAGCCATGGCCGCTGAGACTGCGCATCCAGAGCCTGTGCTCCGCAACGGGAGAGGCCACAACAGTGAGAGGCCCACGTACAACAGAAAAAAAAAAAAAAAAAGCTGTAGGAACCAGAGAGCTAACTTTCTGTTCCTTGAAATAGCACTAAAGGCAAATAAAAGTCCATAGCTAATAAAATTAGGTTAACATTTCTTCAATTTGTTATATAAAGTGCTAAAAGTATTTCCTGATATTTCTAGTTTGCCAGCATCCAGGTTTTGAGAACTGCTGTTTCTAAAAGTAGTGTCTTACTGAAGAGGGACTCTTTTGGGGGAAAAAGTTGTATATTTTTATGAACCAAAAAGAGAAAGAGAAGATGTTGGAATAGATTATTAATAGATTAATTCATTTATGAACTCCTTCACAATTAGTTATTTAATATATTCCATGTGCTATGCTAGCCACCAGACTAAATTACAAGGATGTAAGAGATGCCGCCAAGACATACATGGATAGTGGGGTAAAAGGCTCATAAATAGATGGCTGAGGCTCAAGGAGTATGGCGCCACACCACATGTTTTGAACAGTTGCTATACAAGAAGAACAAGTAGCTCATCACTGTCCAGGGAAGCTGGGAGCTAGTCTCAGATAGGAGAGGATATTTGAGCTGGGTCAAAAAGGATGAAGAGAGGAAGGAAACATACTTGCCTCATGCCTCATCGCCAGCATTGTGCTAGATACTCTCACAGTTTTAAGGAGAATAAGACCCAGTGGGAAGTCAAGAAGGACAGAGAGGTACGTAAAAAAATTCAAGGCACGATAACATGCAAAACATGATTAGAGGGATTGTATCGAGTCCTATTTAGAAATCAGAAAGTAAAGCTCAATATCGTCTGCTCTTTTTAGAATAAGGAAGTCAAAGGCAAAAAAATGAGAGTTCTGTTCCCCATCAGGCTCTTGGGAAAGGGTCTCCATGCATATAAGCACATCCAAAGGAGCCAATTTGGTTTTTTTTGTTTGTTTGTTTGTTTGCGGTACGCGGGCCTCTCACTGTTGTGGCTTCTCCCGTTGCGGAGCACAGGCTCCGGATGCGCAGGCTCAGTGGCCATGGCTCACGGGCCCAGCCGCTCCGCGGCATGTGGGATCTTCCTGGACCAGGGCACGAACCCGTGTCCCCTGCATCGGCAGGCGGACTCTCAACCACTGCGCCACCAGGGAAGCCCTGTTATTTTTGATAAAGAGTTTAGCAAGGACTTTAGCAGGAGACAGATGTGCCATAGTTTATTTAACCAAACCCCTTTTGGTTAAAGAAAGATATCCTAGAATTGGAGCTCCTGGATCCACAAGTAGGTCCTTTTTTTTTTTTTTAAGTAGATCCATTTTTAAGCCTTTCATACTTTTTGCCAAATTGCTCTCTGGAAGGGTTGTACCCCTCCCAGCAGCAGCATGTTGGAATCCCATTTCCCTTATACTTCCCCTGATGCTAGGTGTTCTCATTTTTAAATCTATGGCCATTTGTCAAACAAGCAGCAGTTTCTTATTGTGGTTTTAACTTTAATTTGTCTTCTTAAAAATAATACAGCTTTTTATTATGTAAATTGAGTACCTATATTTATTCTTCGATGAATTGCCTATTTATATCCTTGGCCTGTTTTTCTATCGAGATTTTACTTTTTTCTTATGAATATATAAGAACCTTTTCTATATTGAGTGTTTTAAATATCTACTTTATATTGCAAATGTGCAGGTTTTTTTTTTTTAGTTTGCCAATGGCCTTTTAATTTTATCTATAGTAGTTTTGCTGATAGAAATGCTAATTTTTAAGTAGAAAAATTCAGATTTTTTTCTTTATGAATTCTGAATTTATATGTATTTTCCATCTCTAAGATTTAAAAAAATTATATATATCTTCTAATATTTAAAGGTTTTCAGTTTTTATATTTGAATGTATAATTCATCTGGAATTCTTTTTGTATGGTGTTTTATAGGGAAAAAACTGATTTTTTTCCCAACTGTTTAGCTATTTAGACAAATACTACTTAAAAAGTAATCCATTCTTTCCTAAAGCCTTAAAGTGACACCTTTATCATTTATTCAAGTCTCATATGTGTTTGGGTCTCTTTCTGGGTGCTCTCTTTTGTTCCGTTAAGCTACCAGACTATTTTAGTTATTAAAAATTCACAGTGGTCATGTTCTTTTGTTTTTTCCACTCACATTCATACTTCATAATTGATACATCAAGTTCCACCAAAGTATTCTGCTGACATTTTCGTTGGCATTTGCCTTAAATTTCTAAATTACTTTGGGAAGCATCACCTTCTTTTCAATAGTATGTGGCTTTATTCAATATGCGGTTTCTTCCATGTATTCAAGTTCCTCAGTAAAGTTTTATGACTTTTTCGGTTGGGTCATATACTGTTGAGGAGTTTATTCCCAAGTATTTTGGAGAAATCACGTTTCTCACAGCCGCATGCTGTCCCCCTGACCAGGTTCTGACCACATCCGTGAGAAAGATGGACTCTGGGCTGTCCTTGCTTGGCTCTCCATCCTAGCCACCCGCAAACAGAGTGTGGAGGACATCCTCAAAGATCACTGGCAAAAGTATGGCCGGAATTTCTTCACCAGGTAAGCCACAGCCTGGCTGGGTACAGAGGTAGCATGGGGAAGTGGACAGAGAGAATTCTCATGCATACAAATTCTTTCCTGTCTTAAGTGATAATAAAACCTCAGTCCCTTCAGCCTCTATCAGTTGGGGATTTTTAATGTAATTCAGTCAGGGTCGAGATGAAGTCAACTTTTATGTTAGCCATAAAGAACGAGGCTTAAAATTTTTAGTTAACATATTCAAAAGAATGAATGTTTTTGTCAGCCTTTTAAATGTACCTATCAGGTGGACATGATAATAACATTGGATTTGGATTCAGAAGAATGGAATAGAATTTTATTTCTGCCCCCTAGTAGATTGGGAAGTCATTTAACCTCTTTCTGTACTCAGTTTTCTCATTTGTAGAAATGGAAATAACAGTCTAGCTATTGAGTGGATTAAATGAAATATGAGTCTGAAAGTGTTCTATAAGCTCTGGGACACTGAAAGTATGGAAACTTTTTCTGAAATTATGGAAACAATTATGCTTAGTCTAAATCAACTTTTCTGACTCATTAAAATAGGTCCCCAAAGGCTGTGTAGTTATCAATACTTCATTCATTGATTCAATATATATTGACTGTGTACCTACTTTCTGCCAAGCACTGGGGATTCATCAGTGGACAAAATACTTAGACTAGTTAGTAAGTCTTCTTTACCATACATACTTCTATTTTTAAGAAGCATTAACATTTTTTTCCAGTTGTACTTTTCACTGATTTCCATTTGCCTTTCCCCCAGTAAGTGTAAAAATCTAATAGTTTTTTTCTTGAACCTCACTGTTCTAATTATGGAAAATAAATATGAGGAAAAGCATATTAAATAAATTATTTATGTAAGAAATACAAAGGTATTATTTCTCTGAGCCTCAGTTGCCTTCTCTATAAAATAGGTGAGTTAGACTAGAGAATTTTAAAAATATGTCACAGATTTAATTGTCCATGATCTTTGGATAGTCAGGAAAAGAATTCAGCCTTCAGGAACTTGGTCTCCTTAATCAGAATCCTTTTTTTGTCTTTGGACAAGTATATTGCTATCTTTCTCCCTCAGGTTATTCTTTTGTGGAAGGTATAAGTAGTAGCTGCCACATGGTACCACACAGTAGCCCTGGTAACCAATGCAAGAATCTCTACTTTCTAAGAACCAGAAAAATCTGGTAATTTAGAACAGCAGTCATGAACTCTCTAGAGCCTAAAGGATCATGAAGGCAGGACCATATCTGTTTTTGTAATCCATGGTATCACCAAACACTAATTCGTAGTGACTGTGTAAATATGCTTTGAATAGATAAATGAATGAGTTAACATATGAAAAGTAACCAGAATGGAATACGGTTAGGAAGGTTTGGTCAGAGAGGGTCACTCTTGAATCAGTTAGGAGTTTCCATCTAAAAACTATCTTAACATGTTTTTATTAACTTCAAATAACTGCTAACCAAGTATTACAAAGTCCTCAGAACCTGAATTTATGGTTAGTTAAGACTCCGTTATACCCTCCATTTATTTAACAAAAGTGCTTTTTGCATGCATTGTTTCACATCAGCTTCGAAAACAGTTATTGATAAGGCAACTGAGATTCTAAGACATGAAGCAGCTTTCCCATAGTTGCACAGTTAGTAACCAATAAAGGCTGGGTTCATAGCTTGTTCTGTCTGATTCCAAAGCCCAGATTCTTTCCATTATACCCCTCTGTGCCTAGGATTTATAGAACATTTCCCTCAAACACCCAAAGGTCACAGATGTAAAGCACAAACACCTGGTTGTAATTTTTTGCTGTTTATCATTTTAACTGGGGGAAAGAGCTGACTTCAGGATTAAGGGAACTGCTGTCCTTGATTCATAGAATCCTGGAGCCAGAATAGTTGGCCTTAATTCCCTGTTATTTCTCATGTCTCAGAGGTGTCTGCTTGCACATATCATATTTGTTTCACTATTGCAAATAAACATAGACTCTGCTATCTTGAGCCTCTAAAAAAGAACTCTCTCAAGAGGGTGTGTGCCACTAGGACAAGAAAAGCCACCTGTAAGTCTTTAACCTCATAAGGAAGAAGTCAAGAACAATTCTTGGAGGAAAAGTAACAGTCATAGAATTTCATTTGTGATGTACTTTTTTTTTCTTGGCCCTTTTGCAGCCACACCAGGCCTCCTCTGTCAGGGTGAATGCTGTGGACCGGAATCCACTCTCACTGAGAGGAAGAAGGCATTTCAGGTGTAAAGAGTTAGGGTTTAAAAAAAAAAAGAGTTAAGGCTTGGCTCCTTCATTTGGTCAGTGAAGAATTGGCCTGACTTGAGGAAGCTCCTGTGGAGACTGGAACTCTCCTTATCCAAAATCTTAGCAGCCTCCGGCAGGTCCCAGACTGGGAGCCTTCCCAGCATTTATCCCAAAGAAGCTCCAGCAGTTTGGAAGAGCAGTGCCTGAGTCACGTGTGCCTTTATGCAGATAACATTGCTTTTGTTTCTACGTCCTCAGGATGTGGTGATTAAATGTTAGATAACATCTCTCAAAAGCCTTTGAAGCTTCTAAGAGCTTTATTCTGTAGAAGAGCCAAGATGGGAGTTTTCTGCTTATTCAGAAGCTCCTAACCCTTTCCTGAAACCTTCCAAACCCTCTTTTCATCCCTGGTCTGCTCCATCCCCAGAGAATGACAGGCTCATATTTTTGCCAGCTTCTTCTGAAGTTAGATGGTTTGGGGGAGGGCCAAACAAATGCTGTAGAAAGTGGTGATATAAGTTGGTGTGATCTGAAGTCAGCCCGCAGGCCTCAACTTTGTGATTTCTTCCAGGTATGATTACGAGGAGGTGGAAGCCGAGGGCGCAAACAAAATGATGAAGGACTTGGAGGCCCTGATCTCTGATCACTCCTTCGTGGGGAAACAGTTCCCAGTGGGAGATAAAGTTTACACTGTGGTGAAAATTGATAACTTTGAATACAGTGATCCGGTGGATGGAAGTGTTTCAAGAAATCAGGTAGGAACAGACGTATGTGCAATGTGGGAGAGAAGCCTCGGAGCTTCATCTCTGAAATCTCAAGAGAGAAAAGAAAAAGACTTCTTGGTCATTTGTCCTTTGCTGCCCTGTTTTCTCAAGTGGCTTTCTGCTGAGTCACACATGATTTGCACAGGTACTTGTAGGGAAAATGGTTTTTGCCCTGATTCTATGCACACCCCTATGCCCTCATTCTGGGATTCTTAGTCTAGACTCCAGAAAGACTTTTACATCCTCCAGAATTCTATGCAAGAGGTCATGTTGAATGCGTGCGCAGAAAAGAGCCCTAGAATCTTAAAAAGATGGAGAACTGCTGCCTTAGACCTCAACCTCCTTCTTCTCTCTCAAGAGCTTGTAGCAGAACGCCGGCGTGGCATGAGAGTAGCCTCTTCATAGACATTTCTGTGATATGTTCTGATTTCTAAAAAAGAAGAAAAAAATAGACAAGCCATTTGCAGACTTAGAAACATTCACTGTTATTACCTGTAGCATGTGACTCGCAGCTGACCCTAACACAGCAGCGTGTAGGAGGACATCACAGTTGAGACCCTGGACCGTGTCTGGATATGTACAGAACGGTTAGCATTTCCTTCACTGGGCTCCAGGCACCCAGGGTGCAGGCTGGGTCAGCCCTTCTCCAGGCTTCTCACTAACACCCGGGCCCAGCTCCTCTCTCCTCTGGTTCTGTTGTTGTTGGCACAGAATGGACTCATAACTTAGAAACAGAGATAATAAACAGGGAGGTTAGATTATGCTGTAGCTGTCCAGTTAGCTTTTTTTTCTGATCCAGACCCAGATTTTTGGCTGGGTCCTTCTCAAGGCATCCAGCAGGCTTTGAAGCAGTTGGGTTGCAGGACTTATTTAAAGTCTCTCTGGAGAGTAGGTAGTGGACGAGTGGATGGAGCATGGCCACAGTGACCCTCAGTGCCTGGAGGCTCCCTTTGTCAAAATTCTGGCCCCGTGGCTTTTCTTCCTTATGCTTTTTCACCATCTGTGAGAACTTTGGGTCTAGTATGGATGATCGTAAATGATGTCTGAGATAATTAGAAAAAGAGAGGCCTGGGGTGGAGGAGAGGGTGGCTGTAGGAAAGGGGAGGGTGGGGCCCCGGGTGGGCAGAGCAGAAGGTTTTGTGGTGAGGCTTCAGAGAGAACAGACCCTTAGGCAAAGTAAACCCCGACTCTGCGCCGCATCAGGCATGTACCAGGAGAGAGGGGGGATGCTGAGGTATGCATGGGAGGGGCGTCGGCATGAGCACGGGCCCTGTGCTCTGTGCTCAGAGGAAGAAGTCAGCAGCTCCACGTTTTATAATCAGAAAGTCTGAGCATTTAGATGGAAGACCGGGGAGGAGGGAAAATCTTCTGAAGTAGATATAGCATCTGCAATCAAGTGAAAAAAATTTAGAGGCTTCAAGTTGAAAGTTGTGGGAGAAGGAGGCCAACCCTGGTATGTGTCTAGAAAGCAGGAAATGGTAAACGGGTATTAACTGTATCCTCCCCATGTTGACTAAGTGGGAATGTACTCTGTGTATTTCATCTGCTGTCTTCAGTGCTGAGTGGCATGATTAAACCCTGGATTGGATCTGGTGACACAGAGTAGATGAGAGGTAGTATCTTTCCTTTTGGTAGGCTATCAGCTTTATGCAAAGTTCTTTTTATGGAAGACCTGACAGACTCATCAAGACTGAGGGGTCTTCAGATAACTGTCTTGCTCAGCCTTCTTACCTCAAGAGTCCCCAGCCTTTTCTCCCTGAATCCAGATTATTGAGGACAAGAGATGTGTCCAGAGAGGGAAGGGGGAGGGCAGGAGATAGAGGGGCGGGGCTTGGCATTGCACCCACATGGGCCCTGCTTTGAGTCATCAGGCATTGGTGGAGACTGACCGCTGGATCTGGCTCAATAGGTCGGAATAGCTGGCCTCTGCCATTTGGGGCATATGGCCCCCTGTTCTATTTTGAGGCTCTCCATCAGTGTTTTGCAAAGAGTTCTTCCTCTGTTTCACCTGAAACCTCCTCTGCTCTGGTTTCAGCCCATTCTGTCCGTGTTTCCCTCCTGATCTGGAAATCGGATTTCCGTATCTAGCAGCTTATTTATTTATTAACTTATTTATTAGGCTTCAAACTGGAATGGTTAGTCCATAAATCACAGGGAAGCGGGATGGAGAGGGCAGGGCTTGTGTCAGCCAGCCTCCCCAGGATCCTGTTTCCCGCCCGACCCTGGGGATGTTTCTCCCCCATGAGCCCAACCCCCATTGGCTGGATGCAGTGACAGGCTGACCGAGGGCAGACTCACGGGGCTCAACTGTGGCCGTTTCTCAAGGATCTAATCCTCCGATTGATCAAGTACGGATGAAATTAGATCTCCAAATAGACCCCCCATAATTTGTCAGCCTTCAGTCTTTCTTCCAGCATGTGAGGAAAAAAGAAACTCTGTTACCTTTCCCAGGGCTTGCGGCTCATTTTTGCCGATGGTTCTCGCATCATCTTTCGACTGAGTGGCACCGGGAGTGCAGGCGCCACCATTCGACTGTACATCGACAGCTATGAGAAGGACATCGCCAAGATCTACCAGGACCCCCAGGTAATGCCCAGGCCCTGTGCCCCGGCTAGTTCTTTCTGTTGGAGGGAAGGGTAGTGGCTCCATTGCGCCTGTCATCACAACCCGTTTCTCAAATGATCAGACAGGTGGGCTCACTTTCCTCCACGTCTCCTTCAGTGCATCAGAAAACAATAACAGCTAACAATTATCTGAGCATTTTCTATTCACCAAGCTCTGTTCTAAACCCATTACCCAAATGGATATACTCATTTCATTCTCAAATCTGATATTCTTATCTATTAATACCCCTTCTACAGATAAGGAAACTGGAGCCTCAGAAAGGTTAAATAATAGTTAATAGGTTCACACGCCTGGTTGAGTGGCAGATTCAAGAGAACTAATCTTTAAAATCAGCCCCTGATCTGGTGTTCTGGTCTGTCACTGATTATTTGCCACTTTGCTTGGTCTCATCACCTGCCCTGGCAGAACATACACTGGCTCTAGATTTGGTCAGGGCTAGGGGGTAGGCAGGGAGAGACTGTTTCATGGCCCAGAAAGAAAGGTCTTTATGGGAGAGTCTTCAGACTTGCAACCTGTGTTTTGGGGTCCCGGCCCCACCCAGAGTGTCTCCAGAAGTATGTTAGAGTGAGGAGGGGCCCTAGGAGCCAGAGGTGGAACAGAGAACTTGGAGGACAGCCACCCAAATGGGGAAGCAGGGACGCACAGGGGAGAGTTTCCCCACGTGTGTTCCTTGTTTTGGGAACTGCTCCCCAACCAGAGCTCCAGAGCCAAAAACAGTTTAGGAAGTGCTGGGGTACGTTAGCCCCGTCTTAGCAGCTCACAACACACACCTCACCTTAAAGCTCGGAGCAGACTTGCAGTACGTATGCCTGTTTAAATAATGTTCACCATGTCTATTCTCCCACAAAGCCTTTTTCCTTCTAACACCTAATTAGAATCCTGTGAAACTCGTTTGGAAACCCCTGGCATAGTGATTCTGATCTCTAACCCATTTTGGAGTTAGATCTTGTTTTAAATTCAGTTCCTTAATAACTGTGTGTCCCTGCGTAAGTCTTTTCAATGTTCTGAGCTTTGGTTTCTTTGTCTGTAAAATGGCAGAATGCTACTTACCTCACAGAGTTGTTATAGGGATTTAAGGAGATGATGAAGGCAAAATTCTGAACACTGTGCCTGACATATGGAATTAGCTTTTGAGGAGAAAGTGGCTCTTACAATTGTTTTTATTACCAAAAGAGAGAAATGAGAGGATCCTTCACTTTTACAGTTTTTCCAGTGGCCAGGCATTAGCTCCAGTTATTGCCAGATTGCTGTGGTGTTGAGGCATCCCTAAAACTAAAATCAAAGGCGATGGTGTCTACATTGTAGATCCACAGAATAATAGAGCAAGAGCAAAAGAGGAAGGAAGTTGTGTTTCGCTGTCTTAATACCTGACACATGGTAAATACAAAGAATGAGTGAGAGTTAAGTTTCGTCTGAACCATAGTCCTCAGGAAGTGGGAGGGCCCTGAAGGATGCAAGGTGCCCACATGCCCAGGTGTACCACCATTCTATCTGGGGACGTGCCTTTCCCTACTCTAGAGCTGCTGGGCCTCAGCACTTCTTTGGGACTGTTGGAGCCCCAAGGGGATTGGCAAGTGGTATGTCAGTGTGTGCAGTGGTTCTCCAACTTTCTTCCAGGTGTAATGAGTTGGTAGAGATTTAGATGAGGGAAAGCAATAGTGGTCAATAGAAAATGTACTACTCTTGGCTCTGCCCTTGAATCACTTGGTCAAATCACTTCACTTCTTTGAGTATCAGTTTCCTCATCTATAAAATGGGCAGTTCAACTAGATACATAGTTTTCTTTTTTTCATATTAAAATATTTATTTATTTAAGCAACAGCAGAATTCTTTTTTTCCCTTAAGTGAGAGGTAGATGGGAGGGTGGTGTATTTTGAAAAGACTTCTTTGGGTAGAGAGAGCGTGGGAAACAAATAGGAGGATGCAGAAGCGGATGTTGAAGCACAGTTGTTCCAGGTAAGAGGGAGGACTTGGTTTAGTGAGAGCTGTGGCACTGGGATGGAGAGAACTGGGTGACAGTGGTAGAAGATAAGTCACTTAGGCTGCTGGTGGCTTGGACAACAGGAATGTGAGGGAGGAAGGTGTCAAGAATGACTCCTAATCATTCATTTGCTTTATGTAATAGATCATTGACTAAAATAGGGAATGCTGGAACTAGGTTTTTTTGTGAAGAAAGAACATGTCTTTGTTTTTAGACTTACAGAGTTGGAGGAGCCTTTGGGTTATTGGAGTAGGCAATCAGACAAGGGTCTGGAGCTCGAGGCCTACTCAGGGCTGGAGCTATGGATCCGTGTCTAGAGAAAGTGATGGCAAAGGTTTTTCTCTTTGTGTCTCCCTCAGGTCATGTTGGCCCCCCTTATTTCTATTGCCCTGAAGTTGTCCCAACTCCAGGAAAGGACGGGACGCACTGCACCCACTGTTATCACCTAAGAAGACAGGCCAGATGCGGTACATCCCTCCACCCCAGGCCCTCCGAGTCATCTGATTGAAGAGCATGAACAGAAACAAAGTGTATTCACCCAGGCTTTTTAGGATTCGGTTTTTCCACTAACCAGTCATTGACAAATGGTACAATGCCAAGGCATTGCCAATAGACAGGCCCGTAGGAGCCATGCGGGAAGGAGAAGAAAAAGGACCCAGGGGCTTATACTACCGTCAGTTCCTTTTCGTGTCCTCGTGCACCACTGGTGTGTGGGTGTTTGTCTCCTTGGCACCAGGTCCTGTTTACGTTACCATGGAAGATGGAGGTTGAGCATCAGCTCATGAGGCTAATTTCCATCCTTAGGATCCACCCGTGAAATGACAGTGCAAGTTCCTTTCTCCTTTGTGAGCCTTTCCCCCCCATTTACTGTTTGCATATAATCCAGCGAAATGCAGTTTCTGGTGCCTTCTCTGCAGTCAGTTCTTTCCTCAGAGTGAGATGTGCTTGTCTACAGAGTTCTGGCTTGTTCTGCAGCGTAGTCCCATTCACACAAATATTTTGGGACATTAAAGCAAAATAAGCTACCGTTTCTATATGTCTTTTTTCTTTCTTACAAAACGCTCTTTTGATTTCAGAAAGAAACCAGATTTTTTTAGAGGGGGTGGGTGGTATTGTATTTTGTTTGGATGTCCTAGCTAGAAAAAAAATGTTCTCTGTGTTTGGTTTAAAATTAGACTCAAGGACTATAATTTCAAATCTTAGCAGGGTCAGCTGAACCCTGGCTCCTTCTGAGGTGGATAAATTAAGCTCGACATGGTTAACTTGGAACAAGGAAAAGGAAGATAGTTTTCAGGAGATCTTAAATAGCAGAGCACTGTCTTGTGCCTTGTGGTGCTGAGATGCCACCCTGCCTGTTGAGGGGACAGAAACAGAACTCTCGGAATCTGAGAGCAGGATTTCTGGCATTTGGCTGGAAATCTTGAGCCCGTTGGCATCTTATTCATCTTAGACTATATTCAGCCCACGAGCGTAACTTAGTAGTTAAAACATAGTCTTGGGAGCCAACAGACCTGAGTTTGAGTACCACATGAGACCTTGAGTGATCTTGGAATGTCATTCTCCTTATCTTTAAAATGGGCTTGAAAAATAGTTCTAACTTTGTAGGATCATTCAGAATATAAAGCAAGTAAGTCTGTGAAAAGCCATGGGCACAGTATCTCATTCATGGTAGGTTATCAAATAAATGGGAACTAGGATTATGTTTACAATATTCTTTCTAGATTTTAAAGAATCGGAAAAACAAAAACTATAAAGCGAATATTTGAAATGCATTTTATGGTTTGGAAGGCACTTCCCACAGTCACCTGCCGTATGGACTGTTCCAGAGAGACAGCCCAGCTTTGCACCCCTCCCCGACCCAGGGTGGAATCCCCATTCCAGGTGGCAGGGTCTTTATCTGGGCTGAGATTTCCAGTGTTGCCATTTAACAAGGGAGTCCAGCCCAGCAGACAGAACTGAGCTTTGACAATGATGAGGTGAAGATGAATACTTACTGAACATTAATCCTATGCCAGGCACTGTGCTGAGTGCTTTCCATATATATACTCTGTAAATGCTCCCAATAACTATGAGGTAAGTACTCTGAATATCCCCACTTTAGAGATGAGGTTCAGCTCATCATCCAAGCTCGCACCACAGGAGGGTAGTGGCATGTACCCCGGCAGGGCAGCCCTAGTCCTGCATGGTTTACCAATGCTTTGTATTGCCTCTAGTACTAACTGGCTACTTCTCAACTACTTCTAACAGGTGGAAGAAAGGCGTGCAAATGCCCCTGTATTTTGGTGATTAAAGGGTGATGCCTTGGGTGCCAGAGACTCTATTAATTTTGGCATTGTTGTCCAACCCCTACCCTGGGGATTTGGATACCTGGGTGTATCAGTCAGCCAGGAAACATGTACTGACCACCTTAAGCGTGAGATGCCTTGGGAAGGAAAGGATGTGTAACACACAGTTACTGCCCTCCAGCTGCCTGTGAGACTAGCTAGAGAAATGGAGTCCCACACAAATAGAAGGCTGTGTAGGACTCACAGACATAGAGAACAGACTTGTGGTTGCCAAGGAGGAGTGGGGGGAGGGAGAGGGATGGACTGGGAGTTTGGGGTTGGTAGATGCAAACTACTACATTTAGAATGGCTAGACAACAATGTCCTACTGTATAGCACAGGGAACTATATTCAATATCCTGCGATAAACCATAATGGAAAAGAATATTAAAAAAAGAATATAGGGCTTCCCTGGTGGCGCAGTGGTTGAGAGTCTGCCTGCCAATGCAGGGGACACGGGTTCGCGCCCCGGTCCGGGAAGATCCCACATGCCGTGGAGCGGCTACGCCCTTGAGCCACGGCCACTGAGCCCGCGCGTCCGGAGCCTGTGCTCCGCAACGGGAGAGGCCACAGCAGTGAGGGGCCCGCGTACCGCAAAAAAATATATAGATAGATAGATAGATAGATGATAGATAGATGTGTATATCTGAGACACTTTGCTGTACAGCAGATTGACAGAGAACTGTAAATCAACTATACTTCAATAAAAAAAAAAAAAGAAAGAAAGGCTGTGTAGGATAAGTGCCTTAGGAGTTGTGTAGGCAACACATGCTGTCAGAATCCAGATTTTCCAAGCGCCTCTTCTGTTTCAGAAGATGGCTTCCAGTAACCCTCCAAGCATGACATTCTTGTGCCTGTTTTAGAGCTGAGGCAACTGAAACTCAACAGAAGCTTAAGTAATTTGCCCCAGGTTTTCAGCTACCATGTGGTAGAAGTGGAATTTTGACCCCGAATCTCGCTCATTTTCCATGACCCTTTGCTGCGCCCCCCATCTGTTGAATCAGCTGCACACAGTCCCGGGTCTATGGCCCCTGGAGCGGCTTCAAGAATTTCCTCCTCATCCCTGATCATAATTGAGCTGCTTTCCCTGATCCACTTGGCTATACGTTTGGGAGCTGTTAGCTCAAAGGAGGAAGAGGGAGGTGTCTGGGGCCGTGGAGCAGTGGGCTGGGCTGGGGTATGGGCGGCCCTCCCTCCCTCTGTGGCTTCCAGAGAGACACCCCAACACGTGCCCCCAGGCGTGCAGGGAGACGGAACCCTGAGAGGCCGGCCAGCAGCGCACAGCCAAGCTTCCCCGCCTCCCAGGATTGATGTGGTCCATGAGTCAGGCCTGTTTTCTTTAGGGTGCGGTGAGGATTACAGTGAGAAAATTGGGTTTCAACTGTCTGGGGCCCAACTCTGAAATTTCAACTTTTCCCCTCCCTCTTGACATTCAGCTCTGATTTCAGAGAAGGAGGTTCCTGTTCAGGGATGTTCCTCAGGCCCAGGGAATGGCCGGGCTTCCAGGGGGTGGGCCCTGCCTCATGGAGAATGACAGCAAAGGCCGAGCTCCCTGCAGTGCCTGGGGGGCCAGCTCTGGGGCCTGGGGCCTTCTGCCCACTCTGCCTCAGAGCTTATCCCACGCTGCTTCTGCTGCATTTCCTGTTGGCTCATCGGACAGAAAGTGGCCTTACTGTGTTAGAATCTTCCAGAGAACATAATATGTAAAAGACGCACCCTTCATATTTCTATGTTCTGAACCCCCAGCAAAAGGAGTTGGAAATGAGTAGCAGCAGCCATCATGCACAGTATCATTGCATCCCACCTGGGTTACCGCAGAGGCCTCCTCGTGGCCCCTGGCCTTCATTCTTGTCCCCTCTCATCCGCTATTCTCATCACTGGCTAAGTGCTGTTTCCAACGCTGACTCTTTCAAGTGCTCTTTCCCCAATGCCTTGTGTAGCCTACAAGACCCGTGCAAACTTGCCTGCCGCTTCCCATCCCACCCCCCACTCCTCTTCTTCTACCTTCTGCTTTATGTTGGATGCTTCAACCTCGTGAAACCACCTGCAGTTCTCTGGAAATACCGTGCTCCCTCGTCTCCAGGCCTTCGGACCTGCTCTTCTCTCTGCTTGCATCACCCTTCTCCTCCGCCCCAGCCTCCCCCATATTCCCCAACTCCTACTCCTTCCTCAGGCCTCAGAAGCTTCTGAGCTTCCTATCTCTGGCTTGGGAGCTTTTTCTAGCGTTCCCGTAGCAGCATCCTCTTCACAGCACTTATCGCACTCTACCTGTTTATTTTCCATTTCTCCTACTGCCGTGGAACTCCCAGAAGGCAGAGACTGCCTTTTTCACCAATGTTTACCCAGGGTCTAGCCCCATGTCTGCCACATCGTAAAAGTTCAATAAATGTTTTTTTTTAAAGAGTGCATCTCACACCGGTCAGAATGGCCATCATCAAAAAATCTACAAACAATAAATGCTGGAGAGGGTGTGGAGAAAAGGGAACCCTCCTGCACTGTTGGTGGGAATGTAAATTGATACAGCCACTATGGAAAACAGTATGGAGCTTCCTTAAAAAACTAAAAATAGAACTACCATACGACCCAGCAATCCCACTACTGGGCATATACCCTGAGAAAACCATAATTCAAAAAGAGTCATGTACCAAAATGTTCATGGCAGCTCTATTTACAATAGCCAGGACATGGAAGCAACCTAAGTGTCCATCAACAGATGAATGAATAAAGAAGATGTGGCACATATATACAATGGAATATTACTCAGCCATAAAAAGAAATGAAATTGAATTATTTGTAGTGAGGTGGATGGACCTAGAGTCTGTCATACAGAGTGAAGTAAGAAAGAGAAAAACAAATACCATATGCTAACACATATATATGGAAACTAAGGGGAAAAAATGGTCATGAAGAACCTAGGGGCAAGACGGGAGTAAAGACACACACCTACTAGAGCATGGACTTGAGGATATGGGGAGGGGAAGGGTAACCTGTGACAAAGTGAGAGAGTGGCATGGACACATATACACTACCAAACGTAAAGTAGATAGCTAGTGGGAAGCAGCCACATAGCACAGGGAGATAAGCTAGGTGGTTTGTGACCACCTAGAGGGGTGGGATAGGGAGGGTGGGAGGGAGGGAGACACAGGAGGGAAGAGATATGGGAACATATGTATAACTGATTCACTTTGTTATACAGCAGAAACTAACACACCATTGTAAAGCAATTATACTCCAATAAACATGTTAAAAAATACAAAAAAAAAAAAAAGAAGAGAAGAGTGAATGAAATCTGTTTGTTGCATGGCAGAGTGTTTCCTTATGCTGTGACCTCCCCAACCTGTGAGGTATGATTAGCTTCATTTTACAGGTGACCAGTGAGTTGACCAACTTTTGCAGCTAGTGACTGGCTAGCCAAGAACTCTTTCCTAAAACTTTAGAGGCTGAAGGGGAGAAGCACCCAGGACAGAGGGTCGGGGGGAGATGCTGGCAGGAGATGGGAGATATGTATCATGGTCACTTTGAATAAAACTAGATTTACATGTTGAAAAATATCTTATCTCCCATTGCTACAAAAGTTAATTGGGGGTGTAGCTGGAGGAGGGTTCTACCAACTTAGCCTGAATCCAAAAGGAGTTATTTTTCTTTGAGGAGTAGACTCAACAAAGGCCGGCCCAAGCCCCAAAGCCCCGCCTCAAGCAGGTTCTCGGAAGGGCAGTCATGATGGGACTAGCTGGGCAGGCTGGCCCTGGGCTGGCACTGGAAGGGCACACAGCATGTACTTCTGGGAGGCTGAGAGGCTCTTCTCCATTCTTATTATCAGAGGCAAGAAGCAGTCCCACAAACTTGGCGTGTCATTATCTAAGAGAAGTGAGGTCACTGCCAGCAAGAGTATGTCTCATGTCTGCTTGTCATGTGGGAATTTTTGAGGGCTTTGGTTTGGTTTTTACCAAATGTGCAAGTTCTACCTAGATCCATTAAGTTGGATTTGTGGATGTGGGGTAATAACTATTTTCCCAAAGGCACATCTTTCGTGATTCAGAGTGCCACTCTCCAGTCGACGGAAAGGCTGGTCAAGAGTAGCAATTATTTGCTTTTCATGACAGTGTTGTTTCATAAACACTCTGTCTCATAAAAGCTCAGTCTCTATTGGTTTCTGACTTCATTTTTGTACTGTGATAGGAAGGCTATTATTATCCCAGATAAAGGAATGGAAACTTTGAGAGTTTTCCTGTCCTGTGCAGATTCTCACAATCAAGATGAAGGAAAAAGCAGACCCGCCACCAGCACCCACCCTTGGTGTTTGTGATGCTTCTTCTGGTTTACCATTGCTGTGTAACAAAGCACCCCAAATCTAGTGGTGTTAAACTTTTGCATGATATTTTTATGCTCACAGATTCTGTGGGTCAGGAAAGCAGACACCGAGGAGATAGCTTGTCTCTGCTCCACGACTTCTGAGCCCTTACCTGGGAAGGCCAGAACAGCTGGGAATGACTCAAAGGCCAGGGGCATGAATCATCTGGAGCCTCTCAGAACTGAAGGCTGGGTTCAGCTGGGAATGTCGACAGCTTGGCCTGCACATGATCTCTCTGTGTAGCTTGCTTTTCTTACAGCACGGTGCTGGCTTCCCAGAGGAAGCTTCCCAAGAGCAGGTATGCCAAGAGAGCCAGGCAGAAGCTGGGATTCCTTTCCTACCTAGCTTCGGGAGTCAGGCAGCCTCACTTCTGCTATATCCAATTGGTTATGACCCACTCAGGCCAGCCAAGGTTGAAAGGGCGGGGTATTACACTCCACCTCTTGGAGGAGTGGCAAGGTCACATTGCAGAAGAGTACGTGAGCTGGAAGCTCTGTAGCCATCTTATGGAAAACACAATCTGTCATAATACTCGAATATTCCACCCCCTCCCCCCACTAAATATACCATTCTGAGTCAGGTGGGCAGGAGAATCAATTTAATCTTGAAATTATTTTCACCAAGAGCATCCATTTGTCAATTTTCTAAGTACAGACGTGCTATTATTTCACATTCCCGTGCCCGTGACAGATGTAACTACTCAATTGCAGCACTATTTCTACTAGGTCCAGATAGGGCCCCAGACACCTCAATACAATGCACTGGACAAGATATATTAATCAGGGCTTCTCTGGTGGCGCGGTGATTGGGAGGCCGCCTGCCAATGCAGGGGACACGGGTTCGTGCCCCGGTCCGGGAAGATCCCACATGCCGTGGAGCGGCTGGGCCCGTGAGCCATGGCCGCTGAGCCTGTGGGTCCGGAGCCTGTGCTCTACAACAGGAGAGGCCACAACAGTGAGAGCCCTGCGTACTGCAAAAAAAAAAAAGATATATTAATCAATGGTAGTGAGAATGTCAATGAAAACGTATTTGCTACTTCTGAGGAATATTCCTACTTTCTTTCACAAATGTTTAATTAACATTTGTGGGTGTGAAAGCCTATTTGAAAATAGACGAGCCAATCTGTAAATTGATAAAAAAATATGTACCCAATATACAGAAAATTAGTATTTACTATTAAATGAGATAAATCACAGTTGATTTCAGAAATAGTACAAAACATATTAATAAAATAGCTGTACAGATATTTTTAAACTCAGAAGTGAATTAAAGATTGATTTCAGTAGTTTAAGTTCATGGCCCAGCTTTTTTCTACACTTTGGCTTTTTCCATCTGCCACTTTGCAGCCTCGCCTGTAACAGTCCCCTGTGTCTGACTTCATGATTCCTAAAGCTGTACAGCACTTTTCAAAGCACTCAACTCGCATTCTTTAATTTAATCTTCACAACAGTGCTGTCAAATAGGTAGATTTGAAGTAAATATGACATTTTGCAATCAGATTATTTGCCCCAAATCATACAAGTCACTACTACTACTAATATGTATTGATCACCTTTTTGGTACCAGATACCATTTAATCACTTTATAGACGCCATGTCATTGAATCCTTATCATAACCCTAAAGGTGGGTATTATTAGTTCCATTTTACAGATGAGGCAGTGGAGGCCAAGAGATTAAGTAATTTGCCTGAGGTTAAAGTTAGCCAGTG
Organism: Mesoplodon bidens; assembly: GCF_964165515.1. Classification (NCBI taxonomy): domain Eukaryota; kingdom Metazoa; phylum Chordata; class Mammalia; order Artiodactyla; family Ziphiidae; genus Mesoplodon; species Mesoplodon bidens. The sequence goes on along the minus strand of NC_138177.1, from coordinate 132,059,033 downwards.
GTGGAACAGAGATTTAAACCAGAGTTGATCAGATTATGACAGTCAAGTAAAACCTAGAATAAGAAACAAGGCCTCAGTTACTTCCTTTGGGAAATAAAATTTTATTCAGATCTAATTTTTTAAATGATGATTTTACCAAGACGAACTGATGATAAAATTTGATGTATAATTTGATAATATATTTCTGACAGATGGGTGGTGGTGGTAGGGAGATATTTACACAACTGATACTTGGGGAGAAGTCAAGTCTAGTCTGAATAGAAACCCAAGTTCAGGGGTCCCAAGTGTTAGGGGAGAGCCCCTTGCAATGTGGCTGATTACAGAAGGCAGGAAAGATCTGGGGGTCTGCCGCCATCTGTGCAGTCTCCCTGAACCAGTCTAGCCTGGTTGTTGTGCTAGGGAAGTGCTTGGCATCATAAGAGCAGTTCCTCTCAGGGCCCCTACGTTCATGTTTATGCTCCCACCTCCACGCTCAAGGCACATTTATGTCCTGTTATATAGCAATTTCCAGCAAATGAAGGGTTGCCTTCAAAATGTCTTTTTGGGGGGTGGGTGGGGAGGGGACCTCTGACAACAGTGGCAGGGGTTCCCACTCTAGTGCCCACTATGATCTCTGACCCAGACTGGGACCACAGTGAGCGTTTATGGGATAATGATGTTTACCACCATCACTCCTGCCCTGCAGTGAAAGAATGTCCTGACTTCCAGAGAAAGGGGACAATGTTCACCCCAGCTGCTCTTCCCCAGCCTCCCTTTCCAGTTTTATCTCCAGTCACAATCCAACTTCTCCACCCTCCAGTCTCACAGTTCCCCAAATATCTCATACTTTTCCACACTGGTCTGACTTTTCATGTGCTGTTACACTTGTTGGAAAAATTTTCCCTGTTGTGCTAATGTCATACTGTCTGCTCCACCCAATTCCCCTTCTAAGGGAAACTAGCTTCTGCTGGGGAGGAGGATATGGCCATGCCTTGAACATGATCCACCCTCAGATTTCCTGGCCACAGCTGATTAGACCAGGGGTGAGCACCTGACTCAAGGGCAGCCAATCCACTGGCCTGTTAACAAATTATCACCTCTGACCTACGGCTTGGTTCCAAAAGATGAGCTGGAATGATCAGGCTCTCTCTTGGGAATCTGAGGTAAGACAAGAACAAATTTGCTCAATCTACCTAGCCAGGAGTAAGACAGACCCTCTCCTTCAGATGAACACAACACTTCATACTCCTTACAATAGTCTCTGAAGGAGAAAAATGATGTCTTGCATTGTATCCACAGGGTCTAGTTCAATGTCTGGCCCATTGTAGGGGCTCAGTAAATGTGTAGTGAGTCCATAAACTCAGATGGGCAAGAAGAATTCACATTTCTTATTATCTCAAGGCAATTTAAATCTGGCTGTGACCCCCAGTCCACTAGGCTGTCAGGATTTTTTTTTTAATTGGACACTTTATGTTACTCATGTAATGCTCACAGCAATAGAAGATTTTTATTACCATTTTCTACATGAAAAAGCAAAGGTGCAGAATGTTTAGGTAACTTGCTCGAGGTCACAGTGCTAATAAGTGACAGGTCTCAGATAAAACACAGTCAAGTCCTCACTCTTAATCAGATTTCATCTTTTTAAAAAAAAATTTTATTGAAGTATAGTTCATTTCCAATGTTGTGTTAACTTCTGCTATATAGCAAAGTGATTCAGTTATACATATATATATATACATTATTTTTCATATTCTTTTCCATTATGGTTTATCACAGGATATTGAATATAGTTCCCTGTGCTGTACAGTAGGACCTTGTTGTATATCCATCCTATATATGATAGTTTGCATCAGATTTCATCTTAGCCAGCATTGCTACTCACCAATGAATGAACGAATAAGATGCTCTGACCTACAGCTCTTTTCCACCATTAGTTGGTCCCTCTTTTTTTCATGTTTCTTCAGCGTTTATTTCATTCATATTTAATTTATTCACATCCTTTGCAGAGAAATTCCCGTAGTGTAATAATCAGAGCTAACAATGAGTACTTGCTTTATGCCAGGTACAGTTCCAGGGAATGTGGAGAAAAAGTTGATTAAATATGGCTGAAAATTATTTGTCTTGAAATATTAATTCAAGTTGCTGTTTGTTCAAGAAGGGATTCTTTTTTAATGCCCAGATGCTTTCCTGTTGAAAATTTGAACTTTAGAGTAAAAAGTTTCAGATCCTCGAGTCAAGCCCTTGTTTGCTTTCCTTTGGAAAAGCTTAAGTCATGGAATGGTATAGGTTCCAAACAAATACTCTGGAAGTTTTCTGCAGATCATGTGATATGTGATGTGACAAAACCCAAGCAGTATGTTTATAAAAGTTTATTTTTTATTTAATTTATATTTTTAACGGATCTTACTCTTGTCTGGTTGGCAATTTGGAATTATTGTGTGATCCTATAAATTAAAATAACACTGGTAAAGTCAGCGTGGTGAGTGAGCTGTTTTCCCCAGTATTCCACCAGATGGTGATTATTATCCCCAGTTTACTGATGAGTAAACTGAGGCCCAGAGACGTTGTGTAACTTGTCCAAGGTCCAGTAGCTATAAGTGGCAAGCAGTTAGACTCTAGAGCCCTTTAAAAAATTGTTATAACTCACATACATGAAATTCTCCCTTTTTTTTTTTTTTTTTTTTTTTTTTTGCGGTAGGCGGGCCTCTCACTGTTGTGGCCTCTCCCCTTGCGGAGCACAGGCTCCGGACGCACAGGCTCAGCGGCCATGGCTCACGGGCCTAGCCGCTCTGCGGCATGTGGGATCTTCCCAGACCGGGGCACGAACCCGTGTCCCCTGCATCACCAGGCGGACTCTCAACCACTGCGCCACCAGGGAAGCCCCTGAAATTCTCCCTTTTAAAGTGTACATTGGTTTCTGTGTATTCACAAGGTTGTTCAGGTTGTGTAACCATCATCACTATTCAATTCTAAAACATCTTCTTTGCCCCTAAAAAGACTGGTACCCACTAGAGCCACTCCCAATTCTCCCCTCCCTTCAGCCTCTGGCAACCACAAATCTACTTTCTGTTTCTATGGATTTGCCCCATCTGGACATTTCATATACATGGAATTGTATAATATATGGCCTTTTGTGTCTGTAGAGCTCTTATTTTAACATAAAGCAAATGCCCCTAAACTATGAATTCCTCCAGTGTGAAGACTTTCTGTTCATTTTTGTCTTCACAATGCCCTGAATCCACTGTGATGATTAAATGAATGACTGAACGTGCAAATGAATTATGAAATAAATATATGTAGACACTAAATAAGCTCAGAGTCTGACGTTTGCTGAGTGCCCACTATGGACCTGGCAGGGTGCTAAGTGCTTTGCAAAAGTGACCTCACTTCACCTTCATAACACCTCCACGAGATGATTACTGTAACATGCCCATTTTACAGATGGAAGACAAGGAGGTTAAAAAACTTGCTGCAAGTCCAAGACAGTGGGTGGTGGAGCCAGACTGCACTCGTGTCCTCAGTCTCTGAGTCTGCACTTCTAAATTGTATGCAAAGGAAAGTCCTTTAGAGATAGGGTCTAACCTCCTCTGTCTGCAGCAAGAAAATGGAGATCTATAATGCTTTTACAGCAAGTCCCCTACATACAAACCTTCAAGTTGTGAACTTTCAAAGATGTGAACATGTGTTCGCATGTCCAATCACATAAGCTGTAAGTGAAAGTGCAGCTTGCCTTCCGTCTCTTATCGCTGACGATCCTTCAGCTCTACCATCTCCCACCTCCTCTCCCTCCTCCAGTCAGTAACTCTTCTTGCCTGTTCACTCGATGCCAGCCCCTGGATGCCAGCTGTTGTACTGTACTACTGTACTTTCCAGGGTACTGTACTGTAAGATTAAAAATGTTTTCTTTATTTTCCATGTTTGTTTGATGTTTATGTATTATTTGTGTGAAAAATACTGTAAACTTATTACAGTACAGTACTATATAGTCGATTGTGTTAGTTGGGTACCTAGGCTAACTTTGTTGGACTTAAGAACAAATTGCACTTACAAACGGACTCTCAGAATAGAATTCGTTCGTATGCAGGGCACCTAACATTCCTTGAGCCCATGCTATGTACCAGCCACCACATTACATTGGAGACCACGTGCTAGTCAAGAGCAAAGGTAATTAAACCAACAACAGCAATTCCCTGCAACGGGCACTAGGTAGAGGTTTGTGTGCACAGAGAGCTGCGGGAATGGTGGATCCAAGGTGCCTGCGCGGGCACACATCCCAGGGCCTGAGCCAGCTTCTACCCAGTGCTGTTAGCAAAGCACATCCCCATGCATGAGCTCATGGGGCCCATTGTCACCCTCCTCCACACCTTGAGGGCTGCCTGGGAAGGGTGCCTGGATGTGCTTATTCTCCTGGCCTGTCAGGGCTGTCAAGGCCCTTGTCTCTCAGGACAGCAGGTGGGCGGGCCTTTCCTCCTCACTTCGGGGCTTCAGGACAGGGTGCAGCTGGCAGCCCACTCCCTTAGTGTTTCTGGCCTGCTGGTGGCTTTTCTCTTCTCACAAAGACTGCTGTGTTGGATCTGTTTTGAGTCAGATAGTTATTTGATTTCCACCTCAGAACTCTGTGCCAGTGTTCTGTGTTGCCAGCCTCACTGCCACAGGCCATGGTATGGGAAGGAATTCAGGTTCTGGAGCAATGTCTGGGCACTCCTCAGTTGGGGGGTGGAGTCAGGAGAGACTCCCACACCCACCGCCTGACTCGGGCCTGGTCAGCAAGAGGGCAAAGGGGCTCTGTGTCAGGAGGAGCCCAGGCCACACCACCTCCACGAGATGCCCCAGACTGGGATGAAGACCAACCCAGAGCCTGCCCTGGTTCATTTCTCCTTTTCTCCTGTTCCCTCTGTCTTGGTCCAGCAAGCAGGGTCAGGACAAACTGAGAGGGGCATAGTGCACATGGAGCCATGCCAGTGTGTAAGATCCCAAAGCCAGGCTGGGCCTAAGAGGTGGAGAAAAACTGTCACTGGGGGCAGCCAGGGGCTTCATAACTAAAGGAAACCCCAGACTAGGTTGAGAAGAAGACAGAAGTTCCAAGCCAGAGAAATGATGCAAATATCAGGGCTATAGTGGGTTCAGTTCAGCCATAGGCAGGAAGAGGAATCATGAGGACAGACACTAGGAAGGCCAGAAGCAGATTGGGAAGGGGTCAGGATGCTCCAGTGGCCACTGGCCAGCTAACGGTCCATGTGGGGTCATCACAGGGGAAAAAAGATGGCTGAAAACCTCAGCATGGGATTGTGAGCACATGTTCAGTGGAATTTCTCTGGGTGCATCCTAGATTGAGGGTCTCTAGAGAAATTTGTGTTTGTTTCTTCCAAGTACCCTGCTGGGTTTGACTTGTTTGGAATCCCTTTAAAGTTGAAGATTTCAGGACCATGCCAGCAGAATAAATTTCAACCCCAAACCCATGAGAAGACTCAGATCTATACACTCTCAAAGGGGATGGCTTTTTTTCTACCCAGAGGCCAGGCCAAGATGCAAATACTTTCTTATTCTCTCTCCTTGATGATGGGTGCATTTTTTGCCCTGGTTCATTATTTCACCATTCACTGAAATTCCCAGCTTTAGGTGGGGTATGGGCAGGAGTAGGAAGGTTCTCAGATCTAATGCCCATCTCATTTAGGCCTGAGACCCTCTCCTTTCCCCATGCGGCTGTTAAAACATAAGTCTCTTGGTTATCTAAGACTGGAAGAACTTCCAAGGGAAAGTAGATTCAGGTACTCACTTAACACTTATTTTTCAGTTTCCTCCTGGTCTTTGCCCCCAAGAGGATTTCTTGTACTTTCCTGCAAGTACTACTGTGCATTTAAAAGCATCTTTGCTATGATTTATTGAGCATTTCTAGATAATTTCTAGGTGGCTGGGAGGTGTTTCAGTTTGCCTAGAATCTGAACTCCTTTCTGCTTCTACCCTTTTCCTTCCATTCCAGTCTTACAAGAGCCAGTGTGATCTTTCAAAAAAATAAACCTTATCTTGTTTTTCACTTGCATGCAAGCTTTCAGTCGTTTCTCATAGCTTTTTGTTAATTATGATGTTGTTTTGTCAATGGTTTTGCATATCCCACATTTTTTCCCATTTCCCTTCTATAATCAGCACCACTTTTCTTTGGGGGAAATCTCCCATATTCCATATGGCCCTACGTCTGTCAGTCATGGTGCCTCCCCTTTTCCTTTATTCACCCTCCACCCTCATTCTAGCTACAGTGGTAGGAACACGGCCCAGGTTAGGCTGATCATTGTACTGCCTCCCTGTGGACATAGTGATGGGTCCAGTGAGTCTAATGGTTCCAGCATGTGACCAAAGCTGAGCCAGTTAGAGTCTTTCCCTGATTTTTCTTTTCAAAATGGAGATAGAGGGGTAACTTTCTCTTCCTTTTGGATTATAGGTTGTAAAGATATAGGCCTGGAATATCAGCCTATTTTCCTACCAGATTGACAGAATATGTCAGTGCAAGAGAAAATTAGAACTAATAAGAAACGCAGAAACAAAGATAACTAATTCATTGAAAAGGAAGTCTTGATGATACTGTCTGAACTCCTGGATTCAGCCATACCTGAAGCTTTAATGCCAGATTTTCCAATTATATGAACCAATAAATTGCCCTTTCAACTTAAACTAGTTTGCATTAAGTCTGTCATATGTAACAAAAAGAGACTTGACCGATAAAGGGCCAAATCCTTAACATGTCATTCTAAGGCCCTGTGTGATCTGGTTGCTGCCTATTTCTACAACCTCACCTCACACCACTCTTTTTCTCTCCCTTGATGGCCCATCAATACAGAACTTCTTTTAGTTCTTCAGATGCACCAGGCTCCTTCCTGTATCAGGGCCTTCACACATGTTGTTCTCCTAAATCATTTTGCTTTGCTAATTCCTACACATCCTTCAGGTGTCTGCATATAGGGCATGTCCTCAGGGAAGGCTTTCCTGACTGACTGACCAGGCCAGGGTCCTCCTCTCCCTTTCCACATTATGTACTCCTACAGCATCCTGTGCTTTTCCCTCTAAACACTTGTCGCAGTAATAATGCACAAATTCCTTGTTTACAATAAGACAATTCCTTGTTTCTAGCCCATCCTTTCCACGGGACTAGAAAATTCATGAAGTTAGGGACCATATGCCTTGATCATCATTGTGCATTCAGTGCCTAGCACAGTGTTTGGCACAAAATAGTTTCCCCGTAAATATTTGTTGAATGAAAAAAAGTGAAATGAATAGGTCAGTGTTTGACTTGGAAGCCCATACTTTCCATCTCTGTGGGTTTTGTTAACTAATAAATAAACACCAGCAGTCCAGATTCATAATGGGATCACTGAAGGCTCCCTGGGGGAAGCAGAGAAACTAACATGTAATTTAGTCAGGTAGTCTTTCTGAGCTAGATTTCTGCCTGGCCAGACCAGATGGACCTTGTTCCCAGGAGAGGGCAGTGTTGTACAGTCTTTGACTCGTCAAGCCTCTCAAACTCACTTCTCAGGCCCTGGGAGCTACTGGGCTTGGCCTTGACACCCAGTGCCCCAGAAGCCAAAGTTCATGGCCTTTTCAAAGAGCTGCATGTTCAAAGCAGCTCAGTAGCAGAGCCTTTGTTTCAGAGCCTGGCTGTCCCCCAGTCCAAGATAAACACTCCCTGATTGATCGACTGATTGCTCTGGTTTGGTTCCTCTGTTCAAGAACTCCATCTTTCTCAGGGTAGCCCAAAGGCTTCCCTTATGCTCTACAATCTCCCAGGAGAGAAGACTTCAAGTCACAGAGTTGGTACCTCCTGAGGCTGTGGAAGATTCTCCCTATTCATAATTTCTCTCAAATCCAGAGGCTGCTACGGAGGGTGCAAAATAGCCCAACTACCAATGTAGACCCACAGATGGACAGTCCTCTGCTCAGATCCTGGCTCTGTCACTTACTGGATGACCCAGGATAAATGCCTTACATCCTCCCAATGAGAGAATAGTCATATCTCCTTCTCAGGCTTGTGCTGGTGATGGAGCCAGCTGTATGTAGACTGCCTGGCACCCTGCCTGGAGCACAGTAGGTGCTCAGTGAACATCGGTTCCCTTCCTTCTCCCCCTCCCAACACCATGGGGCAGCCATGTGCATAGGGAGAAAAGGTGAGAAGTCCTCCTCAGCAGGTTTTTACTGGCAAAGGCCTAAAAACAACAACCTTCTTCACTTCCCGGAAGCACCTACCTATCCCCAGTGTGACTGTGAAGCCAGGTTAAAAAGTTCCCGTGGACGCTGGCACACACCCCAGTCAGATAACCCATGTCACCGGTCTCATCCACGTGAGCCTTGCTTCTGCCGTTCCCCACTGTGGGGAACCAGGTGTTCCCGGGAATCCTGAGAGCTACCCTGACCCAGAGGCCTTGGCTCCTTTTCAGTTCATTTCTTTCTTTTGTGGTGGAGCGGCTGGGCCATGGCACTGGAAGTGTTTTGGCCCTGATGCTGGAGCCCTTATCTCTGTGCTGTGTGAGCACCATTCCAGCCATGTCAGAACCCATTAGCGGCCACTCTGCTGAGGCTTTTGAAGGAGTAATCGGTTTGTAGAGGGAAGGGGCCATGCCAAAGCCAGGCCAGATGGAGTAAGTAATGAAGGCCCCAGATTAATCTCACTTGTCTCTTTTTTTCCAATATGAAGGCTCAGCCCAAGAGCTTGGCAGTCTCAAGACAAATTATACTTGTCAGCTTCAAAGCACAAGTTGCCTTCCAAGTCAGAATGTTTGCGCTTTCTCTCTCTCCCTCCCTGTCTCCTTCTCCCTCTCTCTTAAAATAAAAAAAAAACTGGAGTAAAAAATGGGGTGCAAATGAAATGTTGTGACATTTTTGCCTCATTGTAATAATAAGAGCCTCCACTGGGCATTTACTATGTACTAGGCAACATACCACGTCCTCTACATGCATTCAACTCATTTATTTCTCACCATAAGCCTCCAAAATAGGGTTATGGTGGACAGTCCTCTGCTCACATTCTGACTCTGTCACTTACTGGGTGACCCAGGATAAACGCCTTACCTTCTCTCTATGAGAGAATAATAATATCTCCTTCTCAGGCTTGTGTTGGTGATGGAGCCAGCAGTGTGGAGTATCCCCATTTTACAGATTAAGAAACCAAAATTTAGAGAGGATGACTGACTTAAAGTCATACGGTTAGTAAATTGTGGAGCAAGGACACAAACTTAGGTTTGTGTTATTCCAACCATTACACTTTACACACTCTTTAGTCTTAAGAGCTGCTAATCTCTCTGCTGTAAGTCTTTACCTGAAGGGAGAGTCCAGCTCTGAAGCCAAGAACACAGTTTCCTGTTCTTTCTCATTGTTAAAAACTCTCCCTGGAGTCTTGGGCAGAAAGCAAGGGGTAAGGATTGGGTTCCCAGAGAAGCATTCCCTGAGGTATACTTTATAAAATCCTAGTCTTTGATGTATATGGGAACACAAATCCTGTGGTCAGATAATTTGGGAACCACTACTTATATCAGTCTCCAAGAGTCACAAGGCATGTGAGCAAGGCAAGAAGTCCTGAAAGTAAGGGAACCTGAAGGACTTTGCTGTGCTCACTCTTTCCCCAAAGTATTTGACCCAGTTATGTTTTTCAAGGCACACCTAGAAAGAAGACATACAGATGACCAAAAAGTACTTGAAAAGATGCTCAACATCACTAATTATTAGAGAAATGCAAATCAAAACTACAATGAGGTATCACCTCATACCAGTCAGAATGGCCATCATCAAAAAAATCTATTTACAAACAATAAATGCTGGAGAGGGTGTGGCGAAAAGGGAACCCTCCTACACTGTTGGTGGGAACGTAAATTGGTACAGCCTCTATGGAGAACAGTATGGAGGGTCCTTAAAAAACTAAATATAGAACTACCATATCATCTAGCAATCCCACTCCTGGGCATATATCTGGAGAAAACCATAATTTGAAAAGATACATGCACCCTGATGTTCATTGCAGCACTATTTAGAATAGCCAGGACAGGGAAGTAACCTAAGTGTCCATTGACAAATGAAAGGATAAAGAAGATGTAGTACATATATACAATGGAATGTTACTCAGCCATAAAAATAGAATGAAATAATGCCATTTGCAGCAACATGGATGGACCTAGAGATTGTTATACTGAGTGAAGTTAAGTCAGACAGAGAAAGATAAATATCATATGATATAATTTATATGGGGAATCTAAAAAAAATGGTAGTCATGAACTTATATATAAAACAGAAATAGAGAGATGGATGTAGAAAACAAACTTATGGTTACTGGGGCGAAGGGGGCGGGAGGGATAAATTGAGAGATTAGGGTTGACATATACACTCTACTGTATATAAAATAGGTAGCTAATAAAGACACTGTATAGCACAGAGAACTCTACTCAATGCTCTGTAATGACCTATATGGGAATAGAAGGTAAAAAGAGTGGATCTATGTATATGTATAACTGACTCACTTTACTGTACACCTGAAACTAACACAAGATTGTAAATCAACTACATTCCAATAAAAATTAAAGAAAAAAAGGGCACACCTAGAAACATCCATGGAACTGAGTTCTCAGAAACTTCTGCTCCAGAGCCCTGCTACTGAAAGCACTGTGCTCAGACCAGCATAGCAGCATAGCATAGCAGCATCACCTGTGAGCTCGCTGGAAATGCCGGATCTCAGGCCATACCCCACTGAATCCTCTGGTGACTTCACAGCATTAACTCCTGGGAAGCCCTGCTCTAGGTTAGAGTACGACCAAACTACTGTTACTAGACCAAGAAGCACACTGAGTAGACAGGTCTCATTCGGCCACCCAAGTTTTGAAAGATGGCAACACGAGTGCTATTTGGAAAACCAGATTGGAAAGAAAGCCCAGTTTCTTCTTTGTCCCATCAGCCCCAGCCCCCCGACTAAACATAAATAGGACATGGAGTAAGAATGCCATAGTTAACTAGGGCCCTGGCCCACCTATAAGATTTTGTTAATTCCTCATTAGGAAGAATTAACTCTATGAATGATCGTTTTCTCCTTTTTTTCATCCATGCTGCCTCAGAACCAAGATCCGATCATTTTGCTTAAACATTTCTAGACGTTTGAGCAGAGCCTTATCTGGCAGCCCCACCATCTGCCACATTCACAGCCCTGCCCAAGTGAAGGGGTTCTCCCCATAGCCACCGAGGAAGACACAGTCCTATGTGCTCCAGCGACATACGGTGTGATCGTCCTACATCTCTGTTGGATGAGGGGCCACTGGACCACAGATGGGCACTTGGCTTAAGGGCAGCCAACCTATATGCTGTCCAGCAAACTGTGTGCCCTGGGGCAGAATGTGAACTATAGGAGGCAGTGAAAAGAGCAATGGGTCCCAAAGCTGAAAGGTTCTAATACAGACAGGAGCCAGAGAGGACAGGGACAGACTGGGCATAAGCCAATGCTATGAGAGAGCAGAAACGGTGAGGAAGCAGGGACTCTGAGGTGGAGAAAAGATACAGCAGAGGGTGGGAACAAGGGTGAGAGAGTACAGCAGATGCGTGCAGAGCTGCGGCCTGCTCCAGGCAGAGCAGCAGGCAGTGAACCACACCTTGTGTTGGTTTCCTGCGGCTGCTATAACAAATGGCTACAAACTTGGCAGTTTAAAACAACAGAGATTTATTCTCTCATAGTTCTGAAGGGCAGAAATCTGGAATAAAGATGTCTGACGGCTGTGTTCTCTCTCGAGGCTCTGGGGGAGAATCCTTCCTTGCCTCTCCTATCTTCCGGTGGCTGCTAGCTTTCCTTGGCTTGCGGCTGCACCACTCCAATCTCTGCCTCTGTGGCTATATTGCCTTCTCTTCTGTGTCAAATATCCTTCTGGTTCTCTCTTATAAAGATACTTGTAATTGCATTTTGGACCCACTTGGGTGACCCCGAGTAATCTCCCCATCTTGAGATCCTTAGTTTAGTCATATCTGCAAAGTCCTTTTGCCAAATAAGGTAACTGCTATGAACTGCTTTTGTGTGGGCGAAAGGGGGGCCCATTCCTATGTTGATGCCTCAACTCTTAATGTGATTATATTTGGAAATTGGGCTTTTAGGAGGCAATTAAGATTAAATGAGGTCATAAGGGTGGGGTCCTAATCAATAGGACTGGTGGCCTCATAAGAAGAAGAGAAATCTCTCTCTCTCCACGTGCACACGCTGAGAAAAGCCCACGAGAGAACACAGAGAGAAGGTGTCATCTGCAAGCCGGATTGGAAGAAGACAGCTCTGACCAGGCATCAAATTGATCAGCACCTTGATCTTGAACTCCACAGCCTCCAGAAATGTAGGAAATACATTTCTACTGTTTAAGCCAGCCAGTGTACGGTATTTTGTAATGGCAGCCTGAGCTGACTAATGGTAACAGTTACAGGTTACACACCTGATGTCTCTGGGGGTCATTATCCAGCCCACCGCATACCTCAAGCCTAGGATCCTAGCCTTGGGTCTACAATGGCTTTCTGATGTCTGACTGTGTTGGATCCTGGGGTCAGCTCTTCTTATTTTATTCTAGTGTTTCGATTTGGGGCTCACTTGGAGCAAGTGCCTGCTCTTTGTGATCTAAGAGACCAGCTGACCCAGAAGACTCACACACCTACTTAAATGACGTGTTATGAGAAGCCAGCAGTCCTACATCTCCCCTCTCTTGTAAAGTAAAATCCCGGTATTTCACTCCTCTGTGATATACAGTGCCCTCAGCCCATATTTTTCTTTTAAAATGATCAGACGCCTGGGAAAGATAACAGATTAACCCTATACTTGCCAGAGTCCAGTCAGGAAATAGAACTCAATAGAGTGAGTTTAATTTAGGGAACTTGTTACAGAGGTGTCGAAAGGGCTGAAAGGACAACCAGAGGAAGGTGAGGTGACCCAGAAATGAATGAGTTTAGGAAGAGGAGATGTATCACCAGAGACTAGGACCAGAGTTGCCTAGTGGGAGTTGGAACCTTGGAGGAAGGGCTGTGTGAGGGGCCCCGTGGCCTGGGTCACCAGGTAAGAGTCCACAGCAGGGGTTGCTTGACAAGAGCTGAGACCACCGAGAGAAGGGTGCTTAGTGGGAAGTGGAACCACAGAGATGTGACCACTGCTAAAGATGCTGCCTGGAGCTGAGAGAAAGGGAGCGAAACACCCTGGCTTCTTTCCAGCCCAAGCCCTCCATCGCCCGCTAGTGCCTCCCATTGGCTGAACCTGGCCAGAATCCTGCGGACAAAGGAGCTTAAGGATCATTGGCAAGCATGGTCATGAGATTCGGGGTAGAGCAGGAGAAGGGTGGGGATGGATCAGAGAGCCAGCAGGCAAGTGTATGGCTCAAAGCCCTAGATACTCATGTGGGTGAGGGCACCAGCTCTTTTCTTCCTTGAGAACGGGCTGCAGCAGGGAACAAAGGGAATCTGGTGGGGAGAGGATGAGACCACTCATGGAGCAGAGAAGAACCACGTGAAGAGAGGAGAGCCTATACCCCAGCATTGCCAGACTTTCACTCTGACCTTTGCATGCTTCTGGCATATCCAGCTGTTGTACTGCCAGAAGCCCCTGCAGGCCCTGCTGGGAGCAGTCCAGGATCCATTCAGACCTCCTCCCCTGCCGTATATAGACAGGCCCCCATCACTTGTTCGCTCTTCCTGCCTTTCTGACCCCCGTGGTTCCAGAGACCCCAGCTCCTGACACCCACTTCAGGTCACTCTTGTTAGGGAGCTTGAGGATATGCCTCTGTGGGTTTGGCTCCAGGCGCTCTCCTGGACCCGCTTGAACATCTTCCACGACTCATTTCCCCACAGGCTGATGCAGAGATGCTGCCGAAAGGAGCATCACAATGGCTGATTCTAAAACCGTCTTTTTTGGGAATCTTAAGTCTTACATGGGGACCTAGGCATTCTAATGATCGTAACTGGCCAGGTGAAGTAACGAGCAATTATTGAGTGGCTGCTGTATGCTCCTTGCTGTATTTGGGATCCTGTGAAATGCACGCAGGCCATTGAACACCAGCATATCCCTTTTTTTCTAGATAATCCTTTCTCAAAGTTCACTGAGAAATTAACTCCCTTCCTTCTCTCCTTCTTTCCTCCTTTCCTTCCTTCCTCTTATATATTTATGTGCCAGGTGGGATGCAATGGTGAGCAAGGAAGGACGTGGTCTCTGTCCTTAAGGAAGCTCGGTTTGCTGAGGGAGAAAGAAGGACAATTATAGTTCAATGAAGAAGGCCTGGGGCCGGGGGAGAAGAAAGGCATGGCGGGAGAAGTGACGTCACCATGATGTTGACATAGGTCGATCCTGACCTCGCTCCCCCTCACAAGAAGAAGTAACGTCTATTCAAGAACAAGACACCACCAAAAGAATCCTAGAGCATGGGGTGAGGCTGAAGCCCCCCCCCCCCGCCTGCACCTCAGAGACCAAGATAGACCGCGTTAGAAGGTAAGAGAAGCCGGTACACGTTGGCCGCGTTGCCCCTCCCCCAGCACGCAGAGAGCTCTCCCCTGAGCCTCCAGGTCCTCCAGTGGGAAAAGAGAACCCAGGGGGCAGCCAGCCCTCCCAGCACTGTGGGTCACTTTGAGGGAGCCCCTACTCTGATCTCGCACCATGGAGACTGCAGGGGAGTCTGAGGGGCTCAGTCACTGCCTGCATCCTCTGCTCTGAGTAAATCCCCTTGTGCCTCCGCACTGCGGTCACACTCTGGTTGCAACGACCGCAGCCCATGCGGTCCAGGTGGATAGATGCGATTCTTTCCCATTCGCAACCCACTGATTTTCCATTAAGTAAACAACAGCTGTTTTCAGATTTCAAAATGACTCTACCTCTGACGTCTCTGGGTTTGAAGTCCCTGTGCTGTTGAATAATCTTCTAGATTTTAGGAGCTTGGCTCCCAAATCTGGTCTCTGGTCTGTCATGTGTTTGTTTAGAAACTCTAATTAGCATTCTTCAGACTAGACCACTTCTGTCTCCCTGAAAATGCTTTTAATAAATAATAAGTCTTGCTTGTTAGGTAGGCTCCTGGCCACAAAAAGCCCCAGGTTAATCAACCCCATGGTATTCACTTATTTTGAAAGTTTCTTTACCTTTTATTGAATGTCAGGTATTATGTTAAGAGCTTTACATGGACTGGCTCATTTATCCCTTTGAAGAATGCTGTAAGGTATTATTCTTATTTTATAGATGAAGAAACCAAGGCCCAGAGAAGTTAAGGAACTTTCCCAAAGTCACACAGCTAGGAAATAGTGAAATACAAATTGAAATCTTAACTACCTTAACTACCTTCGATCTTAACTCTCTTAATTCTTAAGGCAGGTGAACCCCTCCTGGTGATATGTTTACAGGCTCTCTGAGCTGACCCATTTGAGAGATAACAGTGGTTTTCAAATTGAAATCTTGATAGGCATGTTAAAAATCATTCCTATTTCTGTATTCATGTTTTATAAGTGACTATCATGTCTTATATGTAGTGGCATCCATCCATCCATTCCTGCCCCTGCCCACCTGCCCACTCTTCCATCCATTCCTTCCTTCAACCATTCACCTTCCAACCTACCTATTCATCCACTCATCCACCTACCCGTCCACTTACCCCTCCATCTATCTGTCCACCCACCCATCTATCCATTCCTCCGTCCACCCATGAATCCATCCATCCATCCATCCATCCATCCATCCTACAGCTTTCCATGTAACAGACTCTATTCTAGGTGCTGAACACCCCATGCCACATCACCTTCATATTATTTCCCACACTCAAAGCGACTCCCCTCTTCCTCTCTGCCCATCCAAATCCTCCCCTGCTCTCATACCCAATTCAAATCCTTCATCTCCCTTAAAGACTTCTCTCACTATGTTCATCCAAATGAACTCAGTCTAACTCTGGATGGAATGTCATATTAAAGAACACAAGGCTTAGAATTTGACAGACATGGGCTCAAATCCCAGCTCTGCCTTCTCCATAACTATGTAAACAAACTGTTCTTTTTGAGCCTCTGGCTTCCTCATTTGTGAAATGGAAATAATGATAATGAGAATAGTAATAATGATAATATCTACCTCATAAGGTGGTTGGATGATTAACTGAGAAACTGAATTTAAATTATATAGTAGGTAGTAGGTGCTTAACAGAAGTTATTTCTTCTCCTCTCCACATTGCCCCTCCTTCTCCAAAAATTGGACCAATGGTCTGTACTATAGCCATCAGATTCATGCTGTTAATTAAGTTTAATTAATCTAATTAAATTCTAATTAAATCAATTTGATTAAATTTTAACTGATTTAATTAGTTAAAAATTAATTGTTTAATTCACGTTAATCATTTCCTTGGTAAGAAGCCTATAAATTCCTTCAATGCATAGACCACACCTTGGACATCTTTAGCATCCTTTCCCTCCATGAGGTTTCATATGGTGCTAGGGGCATAGTAGATGCTCCATAAATAATTGTCAGGTCAAATTGAGTTAGTGTTTCACCCACTTCTCTCAGTTGTCAAGAAAAAAAAGTCAGGAACACTCAGGAAGTCCTCAAGAACCTGCCGCAGGCTGGGGCTCCCGTGTGCCTACTTGCTCTGAAGCCCCAGCAAGACTGTTCACATCCTGGGGTTCTCTCCATCCCTGTGACTTCCAGATTGTTCTGGCAGCAGGATAGCTCCCACCCAGGGTCTGGGGAAGGGGTATGGACAGGGTGGAGAGGAAAGCAGCCGCAGAAGCCATGTCCTAAGTCTCAGTGACATGCAGTAGAGCTCACCTTAGCTTCTGGCTGTGGAGCCCCCAAACTTTTGCCAGTTAGGGTCTCTTAACGCCAAGAAGTAAGGGCACCAAAAGGAAGGCAGTGCAGACTGAGCACTGTGGAGGTGGACGGAGGTGAATGAAGGTGCAGGCCAGGCAGCGGCCAGCCAGGATGCTCATCTATACAGGGCACTAGGACGTCACTGGACAAAATTGGCAAAACATAAATTAGTCCTGTTCCCCTTGAGGGAGATGACATCTGTCATTGGGAATGAAAAATGCTCCTGTCTAGCCCTGGTCAATCTCTGTTGAGTTTTTGTGAAACTCACAATGGTCACACTCTGATGAAATTCTGAAAACCATAGAATGAATGCATGGTTAGTGCTCTTTCCTGGGAACTTAAGACTCATTTTATCATCTAAATTTAAAAATCCTCTGAAGTGCCTCCTTAAGAAGTCCACTTCAGGAAGTCAGCAAAGAAAACTGAAGACAGAATCAGAATTCTGAAAGGTAGGAAGTTTTGTCAGATTTTCCTGAACATTGATTCTGCTTCAGCCAGTAGACAAGAACTAGTCATTGTTTCTGTAAATAGTATTTATTCATAGCAAATAGGTGTTTATTCATAGCATTTATCCATAGGAAATTGCAACCTTCACTTAATAACTATTGAATAAATAATCAGAGAAGAGTGATTTGAAGACACAGCAAGTGACTGCTGCCTGAGTGTGTCCCCGAGGGCAGGATGTGAGCTTTGTGTACAGCTGGCCCTGATTGGGGTTTCCTCAAAGGCTGACTCCAAGACTGGGAAAGTGTAGACAGTTTATTTAGGAGGTGCCCAGCACCAGCAGGGGGTTGTGGAGGTGAGGCAGAGAAGAAAAGAAAGCAAAGGGGGAACGTGTTTTCAATCACCTTACCATTGTGGGAAACTGGAGCCTGACCCCACAGGGCACTGTGGGAGCCAATGTAGAATACCTGCCTTTGGGTTATCCTGCCCACGGGAGCCCAGGAGCTGGAGTATTTATATACCAACTGCCAGAATTCACCAGAGTCCTGCCCCTCTGGAGTATGGATTCTAGGACTTGTCGGTCCTGCCTTGTAGCAGGCAGAGCCATTTTCCTCCATTGAAAAACAAAAAAACAGAAAAACAAAGAAAAATCCCTAAGGCAAAGAGGTGCAGATGTTGTCTGTGGGCCAGCTCACCCTGAGATGGGAAGACCTTTGAGTACTGGTTTTTCTTTCTCTCTCTTCTTTTTTTTTTAACTGTTACAGATGAACCCCAAAATAGGGTGTTTTCTGGTTTCAAATAAAAGTCACCCCTACCTGGAAAAAAAATGTGGGCACCAGCAACATCTGTTACCCTAAGGTATTGCCAGACCCCAGGCAGTGCCTGGCCACAGCTGACGCTCAGTGTTTTCCCACTAAATTGACGAATCCACAGCTGCACCCATTTTAGCAAGGCCACAGTGAAGGCTGAAGAGGTAACCCACTGGTGCAGCAGGCAAGAGTAGGGCACCCAGGTGCGGTAACTTCTCCACACCTCAGGCGTTCGGATATAACCGTAAGACGACATCGTCTGGAAGACTTGGCCCTCCACCGGGCTGGGGATGAAGAGAGGACTTGAAAATTCTAAAACCAGCTCAAGCTGGAGAGGCAGAATAATACCTAGGGCCAAAACACTTCCCACGGATCTCTAGGAAATGCTGCCAGACCAATGCTGTGCCGCATCCTAGACCCGGAATTACAAGGAGTTCTCTGATTTAGGAACCAGACTGTTTGGTGTGGTAGGCAATGTTTTATCAAATCAGAGTTAGATGATGAAAGAGGTGAGGTTGTGGTGGGGCCGGCAGAAGCCAGGCGGTTGGGAAGGAGGCCTTAAAGCTCGGGTGGCCCTGAGGAAAGCTTCCAGCCCACAATATGCTGACATATTGTGACAGCTGAGCATGCTGGTTAGCTTATCTAGATTCCAAACCTAGTTTCGTCGTCTACTAGCCATTGACTTTGGACAATTGCTAGACTCTCAGCCTAGTTCTCTCATGTACATGTAGAGTTAATCCCCATCTCGTGATTCTTTGAGAATAAAATGAGAGAACACGGGCAAGTGACTTTCCTCCTGCAGGTAACGGTGCTGAATACATGGCTGATGTTTCTCTCCCAGGCCCCTGTCTGTCAGGCTCTCTTCAGGATCCGCAGCAGCTAGCCGAGTGACTGGCACATAAGAAATAATGTTAATTGAAATAATCACTTGCATTCTCCCTGTGTCTGCTAATTCATCACCTTTCCCCCTTCTATCCAAGGCTTGTCGGAGTTTACTTCCAATGTCCTGAGAGTGTGAAACTTGAATTGAAAAAATTCTGCTAGAACTTAGGTTGGGGACAGATTTACCGATCTTACCTTGTGCCAGACACTGCGGTAAGCACTTTCTGTGGATAATTTTATTCAATCCTGTACAAGTATTCCATTGAACCACATGGAATTGTCATTTCCGTTAAGTCAAAATGGTTAAATATGGACAATTTCATGTGCCTGTGTCCTATACGTGCATTAGGTCTTATTATTGTTATTCTCATTGTACAGATGAAAAATCTGAGACTTGGAAGGGTAAGTAACTTAACCACGGTCTCAAAGACCTGTGCTTCTCAAACTGTATTGTGCAAACCAATCACTGGGGACCTCGTTAAAGTGCAGATTCTGACTCAGTAGGTCTGAGAGTCTGCATTCTCCAAGTTCCCAGGTGATTGCTGCTGGTCTGTGGACCACAGACTTTGAGTCGTGAGGACAATTTAATAGCTGACTTGAGTTTACCTGATCCCTACAGGACCCCTAGAGCTGAGGTGGGGATCAGGTAAGGAGACTACCAGACAAGCATCTTACACCATATTAAATTTTGTAAAGGAACTTTCCTTGCATTCAACATTATTGACTGCCCACTATGCATTGAGCAGCAGCTAGGCACCCATTTTGACAACCAGAAAAGGACTCCCCTCTCCCTTTCTTCACCCTCCCTTCCTCCCTCCCTTCCTTCCTCCCTTCCTTCCTTCCTTCCTTCCTTCTCTCTCTTTTGTCTTCGCTTTTCCCTTTGATTCCTATTGTATTAGTTAAATTTTTTTCAGGTGCAAGTGATAGAAACTGACTCTGGTTTCACTGAGTCAAAAAGGATTTGATTGGAAGACTATGTGGGCTCATGGAATTTCCAGAAAGTCTGGAGGACCACGCTTGGAACAGAGGCTAGAACTGAGACAGCTCCAGAGGTCCAAGAAGTCAGCCCCTGAGCACCACTGTCTAGAGGGAGCTGTGGCTGAGACACTGCCTCCTGATGTAGACATGGCCACCCCAGCCATAGATGCCCTTCTGCCAACCACCATAACGGCTACTATAAAATAATTTTAATGACTTTCCATTTTCCCACCACCCCAACAGGAGTCCAAGCACAGGGCAAGAGTGTTCCATTGGCTGATCTTGGGTTCCATGCCAGGACCATGGCTGCCAGGGGACCAGGCGGAGACAGGGCCCTACCCCTCCCAGGCTACTCCCAGCAGGCATTCCCCTAATAGAAAGGGGAACTGACACTGGATAGCCCAACCTGCAGATGTTCACTGCAGCTACGCAGGGCTAGTCTCCTTTACTCTCCCTTCTAGAAAAGGGAAAATACCTCAGCTTCCCTGTAATTACTGAGAACCTCAAGAAAAAAGTGAGAAGTACAGCCTGTGAGTCGAGAGCCTAATGGCCACAATTCAAACAATACCAGGATTTTGTCTGCTCAGGTATAGGAGAAAGGGAGAAAGGAAAGAAGTTTTTATCCTGTTTTTAGAATCTGCTGGTGAAAGTGCTGAAGCCCTTCTTGTTGACTAAATGATTCTGTAAACCCAGTGTGGCTCTCTGTAGTTCACCATGAGCTGAGGGGCTTGTAGAAAATGTCTTTCCTCCCTCCCTCCCTCCCTCTCTCCCTCTCTCCCTCTCTCTCCCTCTCTCCCTCTCTCCCATCCTCTCATGCATTCATTATTAAGCACACCGGTTTTTAATGAACTTTTATTGAGTACCTACTATATCTCAAAACCTGTGCTAAGTGCAGAGGAAACAAAGATGAGCAAAACAGAATTCCTCAGGAGTAGCCCTGAGAGAATGAGGTTGTAGGGTATGGGTATGAAAAAAATGAAAGTAAGTGTTAATTGTACAGTTAGTCCTGGAGGGCTCTGAGAATTGGGAAAAGCTTTTTATTTAGGTAAGTGTAACACGTCTACCTCTGGCTGGCAGATTTATTATTGAAAACAAAACATTCTTAGCTGCAAAGGCATGGGGGTGTTTTCAAGGCAAGAAGCTTCCAGCCCTAACCCAACAGAGCAAGTCACCCTCCATTTGTCACCAGTAGGGGGCAGCAACACAATGGATTAAAGCTGGAGTTTAGAGGAGGAAACCTACAGAAAACATGTAACCTCTTCATATAGGAGCTGGGAAAATAAAGTCTGGGAGTAAAAAAAAAAAAGATCTACTTTTTTTTTTTTTTTTTTTGTAGAAAGCTGTTTTAAAACTTTATAGTCTGTTCTCAGGGAGTAGGTCTTTAGGTCAGTGAGAGAAGAAATTCACATAATCAGGTCCAGTATAAAATCAATGCGATTTAGGTTATATTACAAGAGTCTAGGGAACCAAAAAATCTAACAAAATTGTCCTCAGTGTTAAGATATAATGTGTCTTTATGGACCAGTTGATCAGAAGTATTTATAGTGGTGGTCCTAGGGACAAGAGTGGCATTCAAAGAAGGTAACCTGCCTTCAAGAGAAATATAAATTTCAATATTTTTTAAATTGAGCACATGACAATAAGCTTAACATTTTTGTTCTGGGATCTACTTTATAAGGTTTAAAAAGTAAGTGGAATCTGTAGTCACTGCTTCTGTAATAACTTTGGGCTACTGGCTTCCACAAACCTCTCCATACTTGAGAAAATACAACATGACTTCCATCGTTGAGTTGTCTTACTGATCAATCAATTAATCAGTCATAAACACCCATGAGTTGGTGGCACTTTGTTGGGGTCCTGAGGGATACCGAGATCTCAAAGGCATATTCTCTGTCCAGAAGGCACTTGCAATCCAGTTAGAGAAGTAAAACACGGGAACAAACATGCTGTTTAATAGCAATGGAAAGAGACAAATGGGTGATTTGGATGGACAGTCGGGGCAACAGAGGACTATCCAGCACAGGGGATGAAGTGTGGGTTTCTGGTCAGCTGGTACCCTGGCTCTGCCTTTGCTGGGGTGACCCTAAGCAAGTCCTCACCTCACTGGGAAGCCAGTGGGACTCCAGAGATAGAATGCTGGGTTCGATTCTGGAACCAGCCCCTCATCTCTGTGCGAACTTGGACAAGTTCAGCTTTCTGAGCCTCACTTTTCTCATCAGTCAAGTAGAAATTATAGTAACAGTGCCACTTAATGGGGTTGTTGTGTGGATAATCTAGGTAATCCATGAAAAGTATTTAGTCGACTGTCCGGTGTACTATTAGCTTTTAGTATATTGATGGTGCCTCTTTCCTTTTCTGAAAATGAGGCATAACAATGACGCATATTTCATAGGGCTGTTGTGAGGATTAAGTATAGTAGAGGTTGTAAGTTACCCAGCACAGTTCTTGGCACATAAGAAGTATTCAAGAACTACTACAAGTGTAAGAGAAGATCACTTTATGCCAGGGTAGTCAGAGGAGGCTTCCTGGAGGAAAAGAGCCTTGAAGGATGGATTCTCTTTGGAAAGAACACAGGATGGGGCGTTCAGGCAGGGCCACCGACATATAAGCAAGGAGCGGAGGTGGAAATATGAAAGGTGTGCTCAGTAGGAGGTAGAGTTCCTGAATGGAGCACCTGATCAAATCAGAAACTTAGGCCACTAGACTCAAGGAGAGCCACACTGCAGCAGCCAAAACTCGCTGGCCCCTGAGACAAAGCCCTTCAACAAGCCACTTCCCTCCCTGGGCCTCAGCTTCTGGGCTGGTTGGGTTGGACAGGAACAATTCCCCATCAAGGATTCTTCCAGTGCTAATGTGCTCTAAGTCCAACTTTGTTCCACAGTGAAGTCTAATAAATATGTGAGCATACATGTTTACACAACTCCAGAGGACGTTGACATTCACGTGCAGGGTCTCAGTGCTTACCCAGGAAAAAAGTTTCCTTCAAGTTCTTCATTCATTCTTCCATTTCTCCTTTCAACTAACGTCCATCAGATTTTTCCTGAGCACCTACTATGTGCAAAACACTGCTCTAGATGTCAGGGCTTTCTTTCTAAAACCAAGATCTGACCACGTCACAGCCTCACTGCTTTCAATGACTTCCCATTGCCAAGTGCAAACTCCAGGCCACATACACCATGTACTTGCCCAGCTGCATGCTTCTGTTCATGCAGTTTCCCTCTCTGGATTATCCCACCTCATGGTCCAGATGCTTTGAAATATCCCTTCCTCTCTGAAGCTGCCACCAAACTTACCTTGGTTCCCTTCCCTGCCTTACGCCGGCATAATGCTCTCCCCTCTGTGCTCACACAGCACTTTGCACCAGCTCTGTTACTGCGCCTGTTGCTTTTTAATTTTAGTACATTGTTTGCATGGCTTTCTCTCCTGCTAGATTTTTAATTTAATGAGGCAGGAACAGTGTTTTATTCATCTTGGTAACCTCAGAATCTAGCCTACCGCTTGACACGTGAGAGATGATTAAACATTTGATGAATTCACTTGTTGAAACTTTGGAAGTGGATGAGAATGGTGAGATGAATAATAATGACAATGATAGTAACTACGTTGTATATTTCTTACATGCTGAACGCTGAGCCCAGAGCTTTACATCCATGTGTGCTCTGTTTAGTTTTAATCCTCACAATGCCCTGTGAGGTGAGGGGCACTGCATCTCTGGAGTCAGAGAGGCCAGGGTTTGAATTCTGGCTCTCTGAGTGCCTGCACACTCCTGCACTTTGTGCTCTGCATGAGGGGCTTGCCTAGGGGGCAAGTGTGTCCAGCTGCTCCTTCCACTTGCCAAAACACGCACTCTGGGATGGGGCTGCATCTGACTTGTCCAAAAGTAAATAAAAGGCATCCTGCAGGCAAGCACTAGCCTTGTCTGTCTCTACCCCTTGCCGGTGGTGGCCTGGCACAAGTTCCTTACCTATGCTTTTTTTTTTTTTTTTTTGCGGTACTCGGGCCTCTCACTGTTGTGGCCTCTCCCGTTGCAGAGCACAGGCTCCGGACGCGCAGGCTCAGCGGCCATGGCTCACGGGCCCATCCGCTCTGCGGCATGTGGGGTCTTCCCGGACCGCGGCACGAACCCGTGTCCCCTGCATCGGCAGGCGGACTCTCAACCACTGCGCCACCAGGGAAGCCCCTTACCTATGCTTTTTGCCTAGACTTTCTCATCTGTAGAATGGGGCTATAGCACCAGCAACCTCAGAGGGCTCTTGTTAGGGTGAGGTGGGATAACGTATGTGATATGCGTGGCACTTGTCTGACCCTTGTATTCAATATATGTTAGTTATTGTTATTATTATTAAGTAGCCTTATGTGCCAAACAAGAGAATTTCAAGAAAAAAGAGTTGGCAGAGAGCAGAACATGGGGGCCTTCGTCCATTTAGGGGCATCAGAAGGAACTAGGAGAGAGGAGGGCTGCAAACATTAAGCAAGAGTGAGTTAGAGGAGAAGCTGAGCAAATGTCAAGTGCTTCTGAGAAATTAAGCTGG
Source organism: Mesoplodon bidens (assembly GCF_964165515.1). NCBI lineage: Eukaryota > Metazoa > Chordata > Mammalia > Artiodactyla > Ziphiidae > Mesoplodon > Mesoplodon bidens. The sequence goes on along the minus strand of NC_138177.1, from coordinate 132,034,605 downwards.
AAAAGGCTGAGAAAAATCCCCTGGACTTGACAGTTAGAGGTCATCAGTGACCTTTGAATGAAAAGTATCAGGATAGCAGTGGGAGAGGAAACTAGGTTTCTGTGGGTTAAGGAATCAATGAGTGATAAGGTAGAAATAGTAACTCTGGCTTATTCATCAGGAATTAGGTAGTAAAGGGTCAGAGACAAATAGGTTGGTTGCTTTAGGGGGATGCAGGATGGATAAGCAGCTCGCTTTCACAGACTTTATTTCAGGAGATAGGCATCCCCTTCAAAGGGCCAGATCAATGGAGCTCTCAGGAAATGTGGACCCTCTGCCCCCACCTAAATCTGTTTGGAAAATCTGACAGTCTCTCCAGACTCCTGGGATGACCAGGAGGGTGACTTGTCTCAAGTACCCAGCTTCTAGATGGGACTCTCTTTCATTTAAGGAAAGAGGAGAGTTCAATGTATTATTATTATTATTATTTTTGGCAGAGGACAGTCAACAGAATGCAGGTGCAAAACAGATAGGGGGATGTGATCAAGCACCTGGTGGATGGATTCACCCTGGGGGGTGGTGGGGATGGACAAAGAAAGGGTGAAGACACACAGACAAGTCAGGGATCTAGCAGAAGGAAGTTGGAGGACTCTCTGGATGGTTTGTCTTTCTTGGAACAGAAAGTGGCGATGCCTGCCAAGAGTGGTATGAGTAAAAGGTGAAGGGCTGTGCATTAGTCAGGATAGGTTAAGTGCTGTGACAAATAATCCCTGAGTTTTAGTGGCTTCACACAATGAAAGTGTATTTCTCTCCCCATTAATTCCAGTCAGCATGGGGTTCAGAGAGACCTCTGTTGTGTGCAGTGATCAGGGACTCAGGCTCCATACATTTTATGGCTCCTCGAGGATCTCAGAGTCTTTTTCTGGATCGTCTGCTCTACTGGCAAACACAGGAAAAGAGAAAGACTGTGGAGGATTGTGTAGGAGACTTTAAAGGCCACATCTGGAAGTGTTGCACATCACTTTTGCTAGTGTTCCACTGGCCAAACCTCAGTCCCATGGCTACTCCTAACCACAAGGGAGGCTGGGAAATATCATCAAAGCCCATGTAGCATCCTGTCCTGACTGCATGCCCAGTGCCTGGCAGTGCCAGAGTAGAGTGGGTGCTCAGTAAGCATCACTGAATAAATGTGTAGATGACCATTATCTTCTTTCTCCTCGTGACTATTCTATCTGGGCAGAGACCTAGTGTGCTAGATATGAGCGAAAGGTTGGGCTTGGTCCTGTGATGCTGCCGTGCTGCAGAGATCCATTAATACTCTCTGCACCTGTACGTTGGCTACCTGGAGTTAGGTGAACCTGGCAGAGTGATGCTGACTTGCTTTCAGAGAGATAAAGATCAAGGTCTTTCTTCCAAAGCCCGATGCTATAACAAGTTGAGCTCATCAGCCAGAAAAACATATTAATCAATCCCTGATCTACAATTTCCAATCCAAATATGAACTACCCAGCCCATGGTTTTGCTGGCCAGATCCTACATGAACTAGCCAGTCCCAAGATGAATAGACAAGTCACCGAGATAACCATCCTCCAGTTAAGCTAACTAGTTCCTTTTCAAACTAATTGGTCACAAGTTATCACTGGTTCAGCTGTGTCCTGGAGAAAATGTTTAAAGCCCTGGACTGGGATTAGTCTTCTCCATGACCTTTATAATGGCCCTTTTTATGGATAACACAAGCTCCAGAAAAGGAAGGAAAGCTGGTGATGTGAGTCATAACTTCCCCAAAGGGCAAATAAAGGACTGCTATAGGGCTGGTAAATCTCACCTGCAAGTGGAGCGTGACACGGAGCTGCACAGGGCAGGGAATGCCAGGGATATTTTTATAAACAACTCCAGAGATGTCAACAATGTGGGACTGGTGCATAGATTCCCATATTTGCAGATGAGATATCATGAGCAAGGGTGCCCTCGACTGAGAGTCAGTGCCAACAAGCCCAAGAAGGAGGAAGGAAGCAGAAGCAGGTGGTTATAAAACAAGTCAGTGTTTCAGACTTGGGGAGACACGGAGGTCAGTACCGACATCTCTGCCTCAGCCAGCCCGGCCCGGGGCCGCAGAGGTGGGTCTGGGGTGGCTGGGTGCAGGGTTATGTGAAGGGGGGTAGGGTGCCCAGTGCTAGAGGCCCTTCCCAGACTGAAACACGAGGGCCCCAATGGCGAGGAGATGGGCATCTTCTTGAAAGGGCCAGATCAGTGGAGCCCTTGGGGAACATGGACTCTTCTTCCCCACTGGAATCCCAAATCTGTCTGGAGAATCTGGTCATCTCTCCAGACTCCTGAGATGACAGGAAGGATGACTAGTCTCAACTACCCGACTCAACAGGACCGCATTGAGCTGCTCATGATAAAGTAACTCATTATAAAATAACAGTCATGGTGTCACCGAAGGATGCCAGTCTTTGGGTAAGTGAGTTTTTTTTTTTAATTGATTTTTATTGGTGTAGAGTTGCTTTACAATGTTGTGTTAGTTTATACTGTACAGCAAAGTGAATCAGCTATAAGTATATGTATATCCCCTCTTTTTTTGGATTTCCTTCCCATTTAGGTCACCACAGAGCACTGAGTAGAGTTTCCTGAGCTATACAGTACGTTCTCATTAGTTATTTTATACATAGTATCAATAGTGTCTATACGTCAATCCCAATCTCCCAATTCATCCCACCCACCACCCTGTTCCCCCCTTGGTGGTCAGTGAGTTCTAATGCTTCCAGTTACCTCTCAATAGCAATGTAGCATTGGGCAGTTTATTCAGCCTCTCTGGACCCCAGTTTCCTTTTCTATAGAACAGTAATTCTATTTTTCAGGTTAGTGAGGATTTAATGTGATTGCGCATGAAAAGAGCCTAACCCGCTGCCTAGAAAACACGAGGTGCTTAATAATGTTCCCTCCCTTCTCTCCAAGCCCTACTCAGTGCTCTCTGGGCCAGGCTTAAGCCTTGCCACAGTGCAGCCCTAGACCAGCCCATCGTATCCTTCCTACAGTGTCCACACTGACCGGCCTGCCCTGGCCCACGCGGGCCTGCTAATGGCTCCAGCCCACGGGCTAGCGGTTCCAACGGCTCCCAGGCTGCAATCAAGATCCAGACCCCACATACTTATATTTCTCTGATTCTTGGAAAATAGTAGGCAAGAGTCTGGTAGGCAAGGGCTCAAGGCTGAGAACCTCTGTCAGACCTCACATAACAAACCACAGTCTGCCTCATGAATAAAGGCATCAGTGGCTGGGCTGCCCAGGCCCTCATGTCTGTATCTAACAATGTTCACACTAATGTCCAGTTCTGCAGGTGAAATTTTCTAAAACACAGTGGCTTGACCTAAAGGAGGGCTGAAAGTCAGGCACATTTAAACCATGTAATTCACATGAGCTGAGCTGGTATAAATGGGAACATGTTCATGGGCAACCAGAGGTCATATGCATTCTTTTTTTATTTTTTTAAAATAAATTTATTTATTTATTTTTGGCTGCGTTGGGTCTTCGTTGCTGTGTGCGGGCTTTCTCTAGTTGCGGCAAGGGTGGGCTACTCTTCAATGCGGTGCGCGGGCTTCTCATTGCGGTGGCTTCTCTTGTCACAGAGCATGGGCTCTAGGCTTGTGGGCTTCTGTAGTTGTGGCACGAGGGCTCAGTAGTTGTGGCTCGTAGGCTCTAGAGCGCAGGCTCAGTAGCTGTGGCTCACAGGCTTAGTTGCTCCGCGGCATGTGGGATCTTCCCAGACCGGGGCTCGAACCCGTGTCCCCTTCATTGGCAGGTGGATTCTTCACCACTGCACCACCAGGGAAGCCCTCGTGTGCATTCTTGAGTCAGGTTGGGATGGTGTTTACTGTGGTCCAGGGAGCTCTTTGCACATGCTCGACTCCAGGCTAGTGCTTACTACACAGGAGCATCTCTGGATCACATTTCCTGGCACCTCCAGGGATGCTTATGCACACTAAACTTGGGGAGCCCCATCCTTCCTCCTGATCCTGTCTCCTGTCCCTCTCCACTCTTTCACTGTGCTCCAGTCACCCTACTGTTCCTACTTGAACACTCCAAGCTTTACCACCTGCAGCCTTGTTACCACTCTTCCTCCTGCCTGGGACTCTCTTCCCTTACCTCCTCCAAGACTCACCATATCAGAGAGCCTCTTACTGACCACCCTTGAGAAAAAGGTGACCCACTCCCATCATCCTCTGTTTTCTTATCATGATAATTTTTCTCCTTAGAACTTAGCATCAGACCTATTACTTATGTTTTATTTAGCATGTCTGCTCCCCACTGGAATGCAAGCTCCATGAAGACAGGATTTCATTCTGTTCACTGCTGTCTTTTCAGTTCCTGGAATAGCCAGGCCCCTGGTAGGCCTTTAATAAATACTTGATGGAGAGATATTGGACATGACCTTTAATTTGGTCTGTGGTCAGTATAGTGAATTAGGTAAAATGATATCATTAGTCACACTATACAGATTAGGAGACTGAAGTTCAGAGAGGTTAAGTGACTTGCTCAAGGTCACCAACTCGTTGGAGGCAAGCTCAGGACCAGAACCCAGATATCCTGAGTCTCAATCTGAGGCACGTGCTGAGAGCCACGTGTCTCCTTAACTCTTCAGCCCATTTCCTAAAGCAGGGCATGTTGTCTTGCCTTAAAGACCACCCCTGAATGGAGCACTGCCTCCATTTAAGCTTGACTGATTTTGCTCATGGACTGGTCAGAAATTGGAATCTAGAGATGATAAGCAGATACTAGGGTTTTTTAGTAAAAACCACTTTTCAGTTCACCGAGCCTCTACTCGGAACTCTGTTTATTCCAGGTCTAATGCAGAAAATATAAGCACTAAAAACCAAATTAAAAATAAATGATAAGTGAGTTAGAAACTGCCCAGGGCCGTCAGGAACTTACGTGCCATGCTATGTGGGTTTTGAGTAAACATTTGCTTTGCAAGCCAAGAAGCACTATGTATTTACTGAGGCCATCTCCGGCCGAGGGCACATATGCTACTTCTGGGATTTGGCAGTTTCTCCAGAGAAGTGTGCACACAGGCCTAAGCACCATGGTGATCTGAGAAGAGGAGGTAACCTGGCATCAGGGGACCTGGGTTCTCGTTTGAGGTCTGCCCCTCTCTTCTTTGGTAAATTCGGGCCACGTGGTACCCTTTCTGGACCCTTTTGCCCTTAGCAGAATCCTCTGACTTCTAGAGGAAATATCAGTAGTTTTCTGCTCAGCAAATTACTGAGATGACGGGGGGCGGGGAGGGAGGGGGGGAGAGAGTTCTGTGTACTTTAGCTGTCTCTGTCTTCTGTTTTTCCACTGAGTCAACTTTTTCTTCATTTTTTCCCCAGCACAAGCATCTCTCTTCCCAAGAGCTTGCAACCAATGCCAGAACCTTCTGTGGGTTTCTGCTTTGCTCTTGGACAAGAGCTAGTACCTGTGCCCAGGCCCGTCTGGCTTGTAGTAAGTGGTTGGCTATGCAGGGCGATGGGACGGGGGCTGCGTAGCTCCTCTGTCTGAAAGCATTACTTGTCCAATCTCACAAGGGGAAAGACGTTCATTGCACATCTGCACACATTCAGAGCCTATTTATTGACCTTCTGCCACTGGGACACGCTAGGGAACAAAGCTCACGAAGCTTCAGGCCTGGTGATGGAGAGATGGTTGAGGAACGAGGCACATCTCATGCTCCCATGACACAGCTACAGGGGGCTGTATCCATAGGAGGGCTAATTAACTCAGACCTGTCTTGAGGGGGAAGATTTTAGCAAACCTTCCCAAAGTAAATGACATGTAAACCAAGATGTGAAACTGGGAGAGAAGAAGTTATTCAGGCAAGGGTGAGGAGGGAGGAAGTGCCTGAGGCTGAGAGTGTAAATGTGTGTAAATGCAGAGGCCAGAGTGGGGGTCAGTGGGTGTTGGGATTGTTTCTAAATAAGGCAGGAAGTCCAGGGGCTGGAGTAGAGAGTGAGGGGGAGGGGCAGGAGATGAGGTCCGAGAAGAAAGGAGATGGGGGACGTCTTGCCTAGAGCTCTGTGAGCCTCTGGAAAGAGTTTGGATTTTGTGCCCAGGGCAGTGTGTGGGGGGTTGCGGGGGTAGGTTTCTGGAGTTGGGTAGCATGAAGTTCCGATTTGCATTTTGGAACACTCACTCCAACTGCAGTGTGGAGCCCCCCTCGTGAGGGAGGCAAGGCCGGAGCACCAGACACTGGGCGACCAAGTAAGAACAGTAAGAATGCAGAAGAATCTCTTGCCTCCAAGAGCAGGTCCAGGCTTTGGAATTCCTAGAACAAGTTTTGACTCCTGTCTTTTCTCAGACCCCTGTGGTTCCTTTTCTCCATGTACCACAGCATTCTACAATTTAATTCTAATGAATTCTGGGGCTTCTGTCACATTAGAGCAGTGGAATCCAACCCTTTCGAGCAAGAGGACCCTTTGTTAACATAAAAGGCCTCACCCGTGTGGCACAGTCATTGTGCTCTTAGTACCTGTTAATTGAGAAAATACCTAAAGAACAAAGCTTCTGTAGATGCATGCACACTTGAAAATTATGCCTACATATATGTGGGAGCCAGTATTTATCCAGCCTATTGACATGGCTGCCGTAACAGATGAACCTCTAGAACCATCTGAAAGAAGGCTGCATCCCCCCGAGGGGTTGGGAACCGCTGTCCTGGAACATGTGTGTTAAGAAGCCACATAGCCATCTGTCCCCAGAGCACAGAGCACGGCTGCCTTCTCCGTAAACTGTGGGGTGCATAAACTCAGCTGGTTCTAATTGCACAGGGCATGCCATATTGTTGCCCGATGTAATGTCAATTTTTATTTATTTGTGTTTGTGAAAAGCAGGGCTGATTAGACCACTTAAAACTACACAGGCTAGTTAGAGCCAGGCTGGCGTTAGTGATTTCAGCTGCCCCCCTTAAGTCCTCGTTGCTCCCAGCGCATGGCCTCCCTCGGAGAATGTAAACTTGGGGCCTTGTGCTATCATGATTTCTATTTCACCCTGACTCTTATAAACTACCATATAAAAAGCAGCCGCTGAAGGTTCTTTTTTTTCAATTTCATTTTGAGGCTTGGAAAATCACAAAATAAAAATAGCCCTGAGAGTGGAAAGTTTGGGGGAGTTTGTTTAGCTTTCTTTGAAATGCACTTTGTGAAGGAATAAGTAAGTCATAAGATCCCTCTTTGTGGAGTGCTTTATGGTATACGTAATTTTTTTCACATCCCTTTTTTCCTACTTGATCCTTACGGAGACCCTGTGAGGTGTGGATTATTACTATCTCCACTTTGCAAGTGAGACAGAAGCTCCGGGAGATTAAAGGATAGGCCTGGCCCAAGATTACATGACCAGGTAATGGCAGAGTCAGGCCAGGTAGGTCCTCACTCCAAATGCTGGCCTCCCCCTGCCCTTCTTGGTCTCCCCAAGAGTCCCCTCACTCAAGCCTAGCTCCTGTCTTCCTCCTTCTTCACGTCCATTCTCATGAAGAAAAGGTGTCCAGGCCATGTCTGGACAAGCACAGGCTCCTGGCTGGTCACCAAGGATCTCCCTTCCCAAGGGACTCAGTATAATATCTACTTATAGACCTGTCTCAGTCTCCTCACAGGCTGCCAGCTCCTTGAGTGCAGGGCCTTTGCCTTGGTCATCTCTGTGTCCTTAGGGCCCAGAACAGGGTCTAGTGCACGGTACATGCCCTGTAAATGTCTTCCAAAGTGAAACATCATTGAATAAGAAAGTTCAACCATCCTTCTATTTCATTCCATTTCTCTCCTGATGATGAATCGGCCATTAGAAGACTGATTAAAGTGTTCAAGTTATTACTTGGCTCCACATTTCCTAAACTGTGTTTTGAGGAGTGTTCTGAGACACATCAAAAGATATTCCAAAAAATTAAAACTTCCATGGTCATACAAATTTGGAAAATACTGATTCAATAGGGTCAACAGAGTTTTTTGATTGAAAATTTTCTCCAAGCACAGATTCTCTTCCAGGTCTGGTTCCCTTCAAGCTCTCCCCATCTGGATGAGTTTTAGGCGTACCTCTCCATTCTCATGATTGTTTAATGAATAACTTTTAAACACACACATCTATTCTCATACACAGAACTTTTATCCCAAATGGTCCATAGCTTTCGGGGCTGCTTCTCTTACGGTGTCAGTGGTACTCAGCAAAGGGAGAATCTTCCTTCTAATCTTCCCTGCATCCTACCCACCACCAGGCCACAGACCTCCTGATGGCTGAAAAAATCCCTTTCCTCTAGTTCCTTCCCTTTAGCCTAAAAAGCGCTAACATCTTTTTTCATTTAAGGAACTCTTTCCTTGACCATAACATGTCCTCATGCTGTGGCTCCATTGCTCTTTCTCTTTGACTTGAAACTTTTGTGAACAGTTGCTTTCATCCAGGGTCACCCCCACACACCTTCCTGAGGGCAGTCAGCCTCCAGTGAGTGGTGAATGCATAGGAATCAAGCCAGCCTCCTTGCCTAGATTCAGGATTATTCTTCAAGTCTGTCCAAGCTCCAGTGGTCCACCTGGGATTAGCTGAGAACTGCTGTGAGTGCTTCAATACCCTACCTTCTCCTTTTGTTCAATTCTGTTCCTTCATGTCCTTCAAGGTGCTTATTCTGAGAATATTCTCCAAATAGTTTCCAATATGCAAATATCCATCCCAGAATCTGCTTCCCAGGAAATCTGACCTGCAGTAGTTGGTTCCTGGAGTGTCCAAGAATGCAGATGTTAATATAAAATTTTTGATCTGGCTGCAGGCAGTAAGAATGTTATCACTGGTGGTGGATGGAACACGGATGATTCTTGGCACAAGGTAGCAGTGAAATGGCTAAAATTTTCACTGTGGTAAACTGGGAAGGTGTACAAGTGTATTTCCATACAGTGGTGGGTCAGATGTTTGGGTAATATGGAGGAAATGCTCTATAAGGAGGATGGAATTGGATGAGTGTGGCAGGAAGCAATTGATGCTCCAGAGAAAGATAATGAAAGACTGAGGGTAAATATTCAGCAGCTTATATGGAGACTCCCATCTCCTAAACTCTGGAACAGAAAGAGCTCAGCTGATTTAAGGATTTAAGCATAAGAGTAACAGAGATTCTAAACTCAGGCAGGGTTAGTCTACCAATGTTGAGCCCTGATTGGAAAAGAAGGGGACCCTGAGATGTGGCAGAAGGACATCTGGGTTGATGTACTTGAATATCTTGAGTCTCCAGATTGCTCTGAATTTTCTGGGTCTGCAGCAGTAGCCTACCACTCCCCGTTAAAGGCTAGTGCTTCCCCCTCACTTGAAGACAATGCAGAGGCCTTTGCCTTGTGAGCTAACACATGACACCCCTATTTGCCCTCCTTTTAGCCACCAGAAAAATATAGGATTAAATCACAACATATTCTAGCTAGGGTAGGGCCAGGCCTGGTAAAGGAAGAAGGGAACTATAATCCAGAGGAACTGCAGGACAGAGCCAGTATGTACCAACAGAAGCTGGGAGAGTGTGTATAGACCTAGATTCTGAGAGTGCTGAACCAAGATGGGGTACAGACCATAAAACTGGATAAGGAAAAGTTTAAAGATATGGCAGCACTCTCCCTGACTAGGACTCTCCCTGACTAGGACCCCGGGAGACAGTGCTAACACACTTTCAGGATGACTCTTAAATGTTTGGAGAATGCGTGTAGCCCACAGTCAGTGAAGCTGAAATACCATAGTTGCTATGGAAGATGTTGGAAGAGGAGATAAAATGGCTCAGAGAAATGTGCAAACTAGAATAAATAAACTATATAAGGCTGGGAAATCCACCAGAAAACTATGTTGCACAGGTGGGCCCAAAAGACACACCACTTGCCAAAGCAATAAGGAACACACTGACCAGAGGAAGATCAGCATCACCAAGAAGCTCAGTGATGGCTGTTCCCTATAGACCAGAGCTCATGGTAGGAGAATTGGGATACTAATAACAATGGAGATGACATGATCCCCAAAACAGAGGTGAGATTTCAGCATTTAATTGTCAAAATCATAGTAGTTGCAATTATCTTAATGAGCACCGAGACAGAAGAGTGAGCCTGATCTGAAGAAAGCTATGGAGGTGATGTGCTGTCCCCAGTAGGCTGAATACATGGATCTGGAAACCAAGGGGTTTATGTAGGAGTAGCCTCCTTGCCATCATTCCCAATTTCCCACTTGGGGAATTTGTGCTTCATCCCCACGACTCTGGGCTCTACATAGGTTTATTTACAGAAAGGGAAATGCTTCTGGAAAGAATTCCACTAACTTTTCAGCTACCTCTTGCTCTCTCATTCCTTCAGGCTCTTGGAAGGGGTAATTGATTCTGATTAGCAGGAAGAGGTAGAGCTGATGTTACACAGTGGGGGCAGGGAAGAATATGTTTGGCACCCAGGTGATTTATTTGAGTGTTTCTTGGTACTTCTTCACCTAATTTTGATGGTAAATAGATAAGTGCAAAAGTCATTCCCTGAGAAGGCTAGGATGACCAAGAGTTCAGATCCTTCAGAGATGAGAGTCTGGGTCACCACTCCAGGTAAGCTGTTTAAACCTTTAGAGGCACTAGCGGAGGATGAGGGGTCTGGAGAGTAGAGGAAGGAGATGATGAGTATCTGCTTTGTCCTGCAGCAGTCAGTGCAGTAGTTTATATCATTAACCTTATTTTTAAGTTTTTCCAGAAAAAGAGTCCAGTAAATTCCTGAAAGGTATGCTTCCAGGACGTATTCCAACAAGTAGATCTAAATATCATGAGGGGTGGACTGTAGTGGATGCTCTAGTGTTCCAGCCCAATTCTGTTTCCTACCCCCATCAGGACCAGCTACTAAGAGTGTTGGCAATTGACAAGGTACAGCTGAAGAGAGTTGCCTTGCCCAATGTCACACACCTCTCTTGAGGGCCGCCTCAGTCCAATGAGTCATTGCTGTGAAATTATAAAGGCTCAGCTACATTGGCCCAGTTTGAGACAATGCTTCTGACTCTGGCCATCTAAGTGCCAGAGTCCCCCATAGGATGGGCTGATGATGCCATTTTTGTGACTACATCACAACCCAATTTCATCCTGTTCCAATCCTATTCCTTTACTTTACGGACCTTGATCCTGAGAACTCTCTTCAAAAAGCTTTCTGCATGCCAATGGTTTACTCAGAGTCTATTTTCCAGAGAATAAGGCATACAACAGAAACCAATTCACAGATCCAAAATAACAACAAATTACACACACACACACACACACACACAAATACAAATAATGGCAAACTCCAGAAAATCAAAAGAGGTATTTGGAGGTGGGATGAAAGAGAAGATAAGTTGGAAAGAAAAGATAAGACTTTTCTCAAAAGATCAGCAATATGTCTGATGGCTGACTTCTCTAGAGAAAAAATATATATATTTTTTACTATATTATCTCAGTTTTTGTGCGGAGTCTCCTTAGGCTGCCATAACAAAGTAACACAGACTGGGTGACTTAAACAACAGAAAATTTTTTTCTCAGTTCTGGAGACAGGAAGTCTAAGATCAGGGAGCGAGCATGGTTGGGTTCTGGTGAGGGCTCTCTCCCTGGCTTGCCGACAGCCACCTTCTGGCCATGTCTTCACATGACAGAGAGAAAGGACAAGCAATCTGGTGCCTCTTCTTCTTCTTCTTCTTTTTCTTTTTTAAATTGGAGTATAGTTGATTTACAATGTTGTGTTAATTTCTGCTGTACAGCAAAGTGATTCAGTTATGCATATATGTATATTCATATATACATTCTTTTCCTTTCTTTTAAAAAAATTTTTTTATTGGATTATAGTTGATTTACAATGTGTTAGTTTCAGGTGTACAGCAAAGTGAATCAGTTATACATATATGTATATCAACTCTTTTTTAGATTTTTTTCCCATACAGGCCATTACAGAGTATTGAGTATATGTTCTTTTTCATATCTGTTTCCATTATGGTTTGTCACAGGATACTAAATATAGTTCCCTGTGCTATACAGTAAGACCTTGTTGTTTATCCATTCTATATATAATAGATTGCATCTGCTAATCCCAAACTCCCAATCCATTCCCTCCCCTACTCCTCTCCCTCTTGGCAACCACAAGCCTGTTCTCTATGTCTGTGAGTCGGTTTCTGTTTTGTAGATAGGCTCATTTGTGTCATATTTTAGATTCTACATATGAGTGATATCATATGGTATTTGTCTTTCTCTTTGACTTACTGCACTTAGTATGATCATCTCTGGGTCCCTCCATGTTGCTGCAAATGGCATTATTTCATTCTTTTCTATGGCTGAGTAGTATTCCATTGTATATATGTGCCACATCTTCTTTATCCATTCATCTGTCAACGGACATTTAGGTTGCTTCAGTGTCTTGGCTATTGTGAATAGTGCTGTTATGAACATAGGGGTGCATGGATCTTTTCAAATTACAGTTTTCTCTGGATATATACCCAAGAGTGGGATTACAGGGTCCTATGGCAACTCTATTTTTAGTTTTTTGAGGAACCTCCATACTGTTCTCCATAGTGGCTGCACCAACTTACATTCCCACCAACAGTGTAGTAGGGTTCTCTTTTCTCCACACCCTCTCCAACATTTGTCATTTATAGACTTTTTAATGATGGCCATCTGACCAGTGTGAAATGGTAGCTCATTGTAGTTTTGTTTTGCATTTCTCTAGAGAAAATATGGAAGCCAGAAAATGGTGAATTGATATCTTCAATGTGCTGAAATAAAATAACCCACAATTCCATACCCAGGAAAACTACCAATCGAGAATAAGGGTAAAATACAGAAATTTGCAGAAAAACAAAAACTGAAAAAGTTTACTAACAACAGATAATTATTAAGGAAAATGGATGAAATGTTTAAGGAGATATGGTGAGTGGGGATTTTGGTAAATTTGTAGACAAAACTAAGAAAACTAAAATAATGATAATATCTAGTGTCTGGGGCAAAAAGCCAAGAACTGAAATATGGACAAAAATAGTATGTGAGTTTGGAGGAGGAGGTGATCAGATTTAAGGCATTCTAAGGTCATGGTATTTTCTGAGAAAAAGTAAAAATGCTATTTATACTTTGTTGAAAAGAATAGACTTGGAGCATTTAATTTCCAAACAAGTACAGGGAGAAGTAGGATGAGGAAGAGGAAAAATGCAGTCAGTTCAAAGAAGGTAATAAGAGTGGGTGTAAAACAGTAAAGACAGTAAGAATTGAAAAGAGAAATAGAAATAAGAGGGCAGAAATAATCCAAATCAATCAGCGACCACAATATATGTAAATGGATAAAACTCTCCTGTTAAAACACAAAGATTCTTAGGCTATATAGAAACCAATTTAACTATATGATTTCTATGGGATTTTCAACTATAATGTATGAATATAGAAAATTTTAAAGTCAAAGGCTAGAAAAAATAAAGCAGGAAAATATTAACCAAAAAAGGCAGCTATAGTTAAATCAATGCAAAACAAAATAGAGTTCGAGGGGAAAAGCTTTAAGAAAAATAAAGAGAATCACTGCATAATGCTAAGGGTTCAATTTATCAGGAAGGTAACAGTATAAAACATATTCACCTAATAGCATAGCTTCAAAATTATATATTACATATATTGTTAGATCTACAAAGAATTATTAACAGATCCTTCACTATTTTAATACAGCTTTCTTGGTTATTGATAGATCAAGCAGAAAACAACATTGGCAAAGATATTTAAGATTTGAATAGCACAATTAAAAAACTTTTAGGAAATTATACTGGTTTACATCGCCCTCCCTCCCTGCAGTTTTCTCCTTTACTCCAAATATACTCCCATTACTCTTGCTCTGGACTTTTGCATTTGCTCATTTCAGGGAAGCTCTTGATTCGTTGTTCTGTGCCTCAGTTTGTTATTTGCCTCTGATTTGAGGCTCTACTCATACCCTCATTTGGCTTCTTAAGCAGGCTCTCTCTTCTAGTATCTGAGCTGGGAAAGGCCTCTGGTGGGCAGGACCAGACTTTGACCACTTGCCTTCCTCATATTACAAAGTGAGTAGGGGAGGCTATGTTCAGACACCAAATAAATGTTGGCACATGTTGGGTAAGGGCTCATAAATGTATGTAGAATGAAAACATTAAATATTAGCTTATTTGAAGTGTTTTCTTCCAGCAGCCTTTACCTCTAGACCAAAGTGCATAGTCAAACCAGATCCTAATTCCTAAATGCAGAGAGCGTCACTCTCCCAGCCCTGCATCTCTACACATTCCACTTTCTTCTATATTTAGTCCATATTTCCTACCACTTTGTGCCAATTGCAGGATGACAGTCTGAGAATGATTTCTCCAGTAAGGCTTTTGACAGGAACAGCAGTGGCAGACAGAAACCACCCATAATATCTACCACAAATGCTGGGCGCTCCCAGCTGAAAGCCTTCTTAGAAAATGAGAATTCATCTGGCAACAGATAACAAGGGCTACAAAGAAGATTCTACTCTTCAATCCAGTAATTCTACTTCTGGGAATTTACTCCAAGGAAATCCCATAAGGGGGGAAAAAGTCATCTGTGTAAAGATGTTCATAGCAATCCAATTCATAAGAAAAGAAAACTAGAAACAATCCCCACTACCACCATTGGGGAAATGGCAGAGCAAATTGTGACACATTATCACAATAGAATACTGTATAGCTATTTCAAATGACAAATATACACACTAGGCCAATTCTTGGAAATGGACTTCTGAAGCAACATTCAGTGAGAGGCAGCAGACTGGAAAATATTTATTGTCTGTAGCATGTAAGACCCTCCAAATCCGGAAAGGTGATAGGATCATCTGGTTCTGAGGATGAGGAAACTGAGGCTCAAGGGGTGGGTGAAACTGAGTCAAGGGGTTTAGTGCCCTTCCTAGAGAGGACCTGGAATTCGAGCCTGGGTCTCTCTGATTCCAAAGTCCATGTCCTCCTGTAAATGCAGCTCCCAGCTGTGTCTAATTTTCTGGCAATGATATAAAGGAAACATAGAGCTCCAGGGAGACTAGAGTTTATTTTTAATTGTCTTATTAATGAAAAATTGTGTAAATTTAAGTGAGAAGAAAACAAAGGACTAAAATGAGATCTGTCCCATGAAGACCAGGCCTGAACATTAGGATCCTTGTAGGGTAGAAGCCCATACTATTTATCTCCCATGATGTATCCAAATCACCTGAGGGCTTGTCCAGCCCACACATGCCCTCTTCTCTCTGCCCCCAACCCTGCATTGAAACTCTATGTCTATGCCATAGTGAGCTACTGCTCCCAGTGGAAGCATGAATATTTATTTTTTATTTGTTTGGAGCAAAAAAAGACAGACTAAAAATCACTGGTTAAAGCATTGCCTTCCAAAGGGTCCTGTGAAACCACAGGAGCTTGTGTCTCAGATGGGAGGAATAAGCATTTTCTTATTTTAAACATATCACCCATGCAGGTGACATTGTATTAAACGAAGGGTACACTGGTGTTTGTGTGGATTTGGGAGTAAGGCTGATTTGGGTTCAAGTCTTGACCCAGCTATAATTGTAAGTAAGACCTATTTTAAACACACACACACACACACACACACAAACACACACACACACACACTGCCTTGGCTTGTCTTTAGAAACTCTTAGAACTGCGTGTTTATCTTGCTCTTTACTCTAATAAAGTTGAATGTTGTAACAAAGGAAATGTCCTGGTTCTTGGGCTAAAGATGTCTCAGCAAAAGATAAGGATTAGAAATACTTTGTTCCTAAAGGTCTTTTGTTTCTTGGCTGCTATAGATTAAGTATTTCTTCTGTCCCCTCAGAATTCATGTGTTGAAACCTGATCCCCAACATGATGGTATTTGGAGGTAGGGCCTTTGAGAGGCAGTTAGGTGATAAGGGCAGAGCTCTCCTGAACGGGATTAGTGTCCTTGTAAAAGAGACTCCAGAGAGCTCCTTCCTCTCCTTCAGCCATAGGAGGACTTAGTGAGAAGACAGTCATCTATGAACCAAGAAGTGGGCTGTCACCAGACACTGAATCTGCCAGCACCATGATCCTGGAAGTCCCATCCTCTAGAACTTTGAGAAATAAAATTCTGTTGTTATAAGCTACCCAGTCTTTGGTACTTATTACAGCAGCTGGAACAAACTAAGACATTGGCTGATGCTTGTGGTTTTACTCCTTGTCCTCCCCTGGCGTACCTGTCAATTAAAGCTGCAATGACAGCAGTCCTTTGGACTCTTCCTAAGGCCACCCTGCCCCTGCAGTTGAGCTGGATGACTTCACCACCTCCTTCTTAAATGCTCCTGATTGGAGAAGCAGTTGGATCCCATGCATGAACTGACCAATGAATAAAAGGCAAGGGACCATTTTGAGGTAGAAACCTCCTGGTCCTAAAGAAACTGTAAAAGCAAGCCAGGCAGAGAAATGGTAGAGGTCTCCAAGCTCAAGGGCAATAGACCTAGAAGACACCTTGCCATCAGAGTACCAGCTTCAAATTGCCTTTCTTGGATGCTGTTCAGAGCCAGGGGTTACTTCTTTAATGGCTTTGGAGTAGCAAGATGAGGTGGTGGGAGAAGACAAGGGACATGGGTTTGTGAGAGCCTTGCAATCAGCTGATCTACCTGCCCTGCTTGCTTCCTGCTGCCATGACCATATCCTTTGAGTTAAAAATATCAATAATAGTTTTCTTTTTATTAAGTGGCAGATGGTTGGGATTTTTTACTTTGCTATTGCAAACACATAGGAAGGAAACAATAGCTGTAAGGCTAAGGAGCAGACAGAATAGCTCAGATATTAAAGTCAGGAGCTTGGTTACAGGGCAGGAATTAGAAGATGAGGCCGTGATGCACAGACCTCTCAGAGCCACCAGCTGATACAATGACTTACTCTCAGTATATGTCATCTCTCTGATCTTGAAGTTCCTTATCTGTACAATGGGGCTATTCTCCCATGTTGTAGAGTTGTATAAAGGTTAGAGACAATGTGTCTAACATGCCTGGCTAGCAGTAGCCACTAAATGAATGAGAGTTACTTCCATCGTTGACATACATTAGTCTGTTGGATTCCCTTCCTCTCCTTTTTGCTTCCCAAGCTGAACTGGCTGTGAATCAATGGGAAAGCAGTCAGGACAAGTGTCACCAACCATGATGGTTAATGTTATGTGTCAAGTTGACTGGGCCAGGGATGCCCAGACACTTGGTCAGATATTATTCTGGGTGTGTCTGTGAGACTGTTTCTGGATGAAGATTAACATTTGCTTTTTTTTTTAACTTTTTATTTTATATTGGAGTACAGTTGATTAACAATGTTGTGTTAGCTTCAGGTGTACAACAAACCAGTAGACTGAGTAAAGCAGATGCCCTCCCTGATGTGGGTGGGCCTCATCCAATCAACTGAAGACCTAAATAGAACAAAACTGACTGGGTAAGAGGGAACTCCTCCTGTTTGACAGGCTTGAACTGGGACATCAGTCTTTTCCTTCCTTTGGACTCAAACTGAAAAATCACTCTTCTTGGGTCTCAGGCCTGCAGGCTTTCAGACTGGAATTTATACCATTATCTCTCCTGATTCTCAGGCCTTTGAACTTGAACTAGAACCACATCATGGGCAATCCTGCGTCTCAGACTTCTTGATTGCTGATCTTGGGACCTCTCAGCCTCCATAACTGTGTGAGCCAATTCCTTATAATTAATAAGCAAATAAACAAACAAACACGTATCTGGTTCTGTTTCTCTGGAGAATCCTGACTAATATACCACTTAGGGCTCTGATTTAGAGGACAGGCCAAGGGGAGGACCTGAGAGCCAGGTGAGGCCTTCCACACTGGGAAGGAGGAACCTGCATGCAAGACCCAAGAGGAGGCATGATAAGGAGGGAAGGGAAACTTTGCCCCTTGCCTTGTTTGCCTGCTTTAACTACTAGAGACAGTCTGACCTAATCTAGCTCCTGTGAGTGTTCTAGGAGCGGCTCCTGTTTGGCTGAGCCCAGAGTGACCCTAACATAGGAACAGGCAGAATGCAGTGTTCCCCGCTATGTGTGCCCTGAGCACTTTGTACATAGTAGAACTATAGCCATTGCAGCATCCCATCATATTTTTTTTTTTTTTTTTTTTTTTTTTTTTTTTTTTGCGGTAGGCGGGCCTCTCACTGCTGTGGCCTCTCCCCTTGCAGAGCACAGGCTCCGGACGCGCAGGCTCAGCAGCCATGGCTCCCGGGCCCAGCCGCTCTGCGGCACGTGGGATCCTCCCAGACCGGGGCACGAACCCGTGTCCCCTGCATCGGCAGGCGGACTCTCAACCACTGCGCCACCAGGGAAGCCCCCCATCATATTTTAATAACACGCCTGTCTCTCTCACTGGTCTGTGAGCTCTGTGCGGAGAGGGATTGATTCAGATTCATTCCAATTCCCTCAAGGCCCAGCTTGGGACCTGGCACCATGCTTGGTTCATGGCGGACACTTTTGTACTTTGAAATTGTAGATTAGTATTTGGGTGATGGAAACACTTTATTCTTTCCCTCTTTCCTGTACATTTGCCTCATCTATTTCTCATATGTAAAGGAATTTGAAGCAAACAGGCTTTTGGGGATCAGGTTGGGCTAGGCTGGGTTGCAGTAACAGCCCACTCTCAAATCTCAGTGACTTAACACAAGTTAATTTCTGACTCATGCAAAGTCCCCTGTGGTTCTGGGCAGCTCTCCAGAGCAGCTGCTCTCCATCCAGCGGCTCGGCAATCCCAGACTCCTGTGATTTGGTGTCTCCATCATCGCAGCCCAGGCAGGGCAGGGGCTCGTGGAGAACACACACCCTCTCAGCTGTGCTTCAGCCCAGATATGCTATAGCATCACTTTCCCTCAGAGCCCTGGGGCTAGATCTACTCCCACGGCCACACTTAACCACATGGTTATTGGGATGAGTGGTCTTCTGTGTGCCCAGGAAGGAGGGGCGAACTGGATATTGGTGGGTACTAATCATACCTACCAAGCTGAGATATAGGACAGCTCAAATTAAAAGTGGGAAAACTACCATAATTTGTTGTTCTTGTTTTGATACATATATTCATTTATTTAATATTCATTCAACAATTATTTATTGAGCACCTCCTAGGTGTTAAGCATTGTTCTAGGTACTGGGGCACAGTAGTGAGTAAAACAAAGTTTCTGACATTATGAGCTTATATTCTAATGCAGAGAGATATACAAATAGGTATATACACTCTCAGAGGGTTATATGTGCTATGAAGGAAAATAAAAGAGAGTAAAAGGCTAGAGAGAGATAGAGGGAGTTGCTGTTTGGGATACGGTGGTAGAGGAAGTCTACCCCCAAGCCCCAGGGTATTTCCCTCGTCTCTTTACCATAGGCTCTCCCCCAGGGTATTTCAAGGCCCTCCCCATAAAACTTCCTAAGCAGAAAAGTTCTTTGGGAATACAAGTGATGGTTATGCATCAGGAGAAGGATGGGAACACTCCAGTTCATCACTTAGGAAACCTTCCTTGGGGTAAGGGTTGGCGGGGGGGGGTCCTTCACAAGGGTATTTATTGAGGGATTTCTTCTTTTGTTTTGTTATATGTGTAATGTTGTTAAAGTCCAAAATATTTCCTTATTACATCTGCTGTAGTGTTTGTTTGTCAGCTCTGTCTGGCTGAGAGAGGCTCAAGGCTTAGTTCAGATTCTCTCCTAGACATTTTAGAAATACTCCCTTTTTTTCTGGTTTCAATATATTTGCATCAAGTTTCAGTCTTGCGGCCACTCACTGTGTTCTGATGGCAAGGACCTGGGAAGTGATCCGTTCATAGAGCACCTACTGAATGTGTCCCATGAGCCAGGAGCTGTGCTAGACCCGGGAAGCAGAGAGCAGTGAGACAGGCCTCAGCCCAAGGAGCTCAGTCTAGTGAAAGCCACACCTCTGGCCAAGGGCCCTCCTTGTCCTCAGAAAGGCTGGTTAACCTATATGTACCTTATTGATTTATTGCCTACCTGAGAGGTAGAGTGAATTATGTTCTACAACAACCCAAAGCCTAGCACTCATCTGCCATATTTAGTTAGCCTAATACTAGATGCTATAACAAGTAAACCCCCAAATGTCTGATGGACCAATAGAACAGAAGTTCATTTCTTGCTCACATCCAGCCCAAATGTGAGATTCTGTTTGCCCAACTGCTCTTCTCCCAGCAGGGATGTCTGGAGTGTCTATGGTGAGACCCTCTGTTTTCTACCAGTGGATGGGAAAAGTGGGAATAAAGAAGGCATAACCACTTCTTAAACACACTGCCCAAAAGTGACATACACGACTTCTGTTCTCATCCCATTGGTGAGAACAGGTTCCACAGCCACATCGAGATGCAAGGACAAAGGGAGGTCTTGGCTTGGCAGTCATTTCCTAGCAACATGGCTCCACTATGGAAGGGGAACACCATGCTTTGCTGGACAACTAGCTGTCTTAGTTATTTCTGCCTTCCATGGGTAGGTAAAAAATCTGTAATGACCTGCCCTTTGATTTGCCTGTCTCACTCTTTTTTCTCTGCTTGCTTTGCTCCTGTGTTTTACTCCAGGATTTTATAATTCCCTTTCTAGTATGATGGAATTAAAAGAACTGTGAACTAGATGTCAGATGATCTGGGTTCTAGAATTACAAACACTATCTCATAGGCTGATCTTGAGCAAGTCATCTTCCCACCATGTGCTTCCCTTTATCTGTAAAATAAAGATACTATTATGTACCATACGGGGGTGTTAGGAAGATTAAATGTGATTCACATCCAAAGTGCCTAGCACAGTACTTGACAAATAAGAGGAAACTACGCATATTTGTGTATAGTTGAGTGAATGATGAAAGACATTTTTATCAGCCATTTTCCTGCTAGCTTCCACTGGTTCCTGTGGCCATGTTTCTTGATATTATTTAGGTATGTGGTGGTGCGGATGGGTGGGAGGGGAACTGGAGTTTGCCCAGCTACTCAGTAAAGTCACCGAAGGCAGGGACCGTGTGTGAGCTCCCTCATGTACATGCCTCCCCTTCCCCTAGGGTGTGTCTCTGGAGGGGATGTCTAGTAAGCCGATGCTGGGTGAGTGAGTTTTGTTGAATTACAGAGGCGTGATTACACTATTGCCTCCAAGGGGCTAAATGCTAGGGCGACCACAGTTATGGCCATAGACCAGGGCTGGGGTTGCCCAACCTCTAAAACTCAAATTATTTTTGTTCTGTTTTCAGGGTGTGAGGCAACATTTCCAAGGTGGGAAAGTCAACATTGGTCCTTTCCTGACTGAAAATGTGAGAGGACCCTTCTGTTCACCAGGTAGATGGCTTTTGGCCTCCAGGCTGACTTTGGAAGCCAAATTGCCCACTTGAGTATTCAAAGCAATGAGTCTTTCTGGCAAACCATAAGCAACTGGTGCTGGGCTTGAGTCAGACATTGGAAAACTTGGTTGCAAGTCGTGAATGTGCCATTCACTAACTGAACAGGACTGAGCGGCAGAGTGGAAAGGGAATGAGCTTCACAGTTCACTAGCTCTGGCTTCAAATTTGGGTTTGGCAGGGAGGTTTTAGGCACCTTATTCCACTCTCTGAGCCTCAGTTTCCTCATCTGCAAAATGGAGACCATAATCCTGTCACCTTCCTTTCCTGTCTCCTTTCCTTACAGGGTTGTTGAGAGACAGATTAGTATTGCATAAAGGTTGAATAATTAGGCTCTGGTGGCAGACGCCCTGGGCTCCCTGGACAAGTTATAATCTTTCCATATCTCAATTTCCCAATAGGGACAATAGTACTTCCTACCCTATATGCTTATTGTGAGGATTAACTGGGTTAATTGACGTGAAGTGCTTAGAAGCGTGCCTGGCACAAAATAAGCAGTCCACTGCAATACGTCATAATAGCTATTACATTATTATTATTATTACTATTACCAAGAGAATTAAATGAATGTAGACTTGTTTGGTAACTCTAAAGCCACACATCTTAGGTTTTATTTCTAAAGCAATAGGCCTTCTCCTGTCCCTACCCAGGTCTATTTTCTGGCCTCTTTGGAACTGTGGGAAATTTCTCAGCATCAAGGGGGCACTTGCTTGATTTTTATGCTTCTGGTTCCTGTGGCCGAGAGCTGGTGGGCTTCATCCCCATCAGAGCCTGTGCTCCGGTGCTTTTGCCCTGCTGTGTTTGGAGTACATGCTCCCTTCAGTGCAGCTCCTACTTGTACTAACCAAAGCATTTCCTACCATGTTTTTACACTGTCCATGGGGTGGGAGGGAACTGGCCCCAGGCCAGCACCATGGAGGAGAAATTGGGGTGCCAGGACCTCTTTTAGCATGAGCCAGCTTCTGATGCTCCACCCTGGGAAGCAGGGTGGGACATGAGGTCAGTGGAGGAGAGACCACACACTAGGAGGCTGAGAGTGTGGGGCTTGTGGTCTGACCAACGCGCGTTTGAATCTCGGCTTTCCCTTTCCGTAGTTGTATTACTTGACTTGACCTATTTGAGCCTCGGTATATTCATCTATAAACTGGGGAATATAATACCTACTCCCCAAAGTGGTGGTGAGCATTGGATGTGATTGTTCAGTGTCTGGCACATAGCAAGCATTCAAAAACTGTGAACCTAAGTGTCCATCATCGGATGAATGGATAAAGAAGATGTGGCACATATATACAATGGAATATTACTCAGCCATAAAAAGAAACGAAACTGAGCTATTTGTAATGAGGTGGATAGACCTAGAGTCTGTCATACAGAGTGAAGTTAGTCAGAAAGAGAAAGACAAATACCGTATGCTAACACATATATACGGAATTTAAAAAAAAAAAAGTCATGAAGAACCTAGGGGCAAAACGGGAATGAAGACGCAGACCTACTTGAGAATGGACTTGAGGATATGGGGAGGGGGAAGGGTGGGCTGTGACAAGGCGAAAGAGAGGCATGGACGTGTATACACTACCAAACCTAAGGTAGATAGATAGTGGGAAGCAGCCGCAGAGCACAGGGAGATCAGCTCGGTGCTTTGTGACCGCCTGGAGGGGTGGGATGGGGAGGGTGGGAGGGAGGGAGATGCATGAGGGAAGGGATGTGGGAACAGATGTATATGTATGACTGATTCACTTTGTTATAAAGCAGAAACTAATTAAAAAAATAAATAAATAAACTTTAAAAAAAAAAAACAAAACAAAACTGTGAACTAGAGCCAGAGGGCTAGGGGTCAGCAAAACTGGCTCTGGAAAAGAACATCTGCTACAAAGGTACTGCGAGGCATTGGGTAAGTCAGGTCATTTCTCTGAGCCTTAATTTTCTTCATCTGTAAACTGGGTGTGGTGGCTTTATACCATGTCAGTTTAACTACGCTGGAATCATTTTTCCCAGAATTCCCTTCCCTGTGTGGATCTCATTTCGAGTTGGCTACAAGACAAGTCTGTGCTAGATTTGGAAGGTGGCAGCGAAGCAGGAACTATTTCTATGCTATAGCAGGCACTGTGGCAACACACACACACACACACACACACACGCACTCTCACACTGTTGCTGATCTGCTAGCTCCGCTCATTGCTGTAGCGCTGCACCTGGACCTTCAGCTCCTATTACATCCTCCTGTAGCCCTTTCAAGTCCGGGGTCAGAGTGCGTGCAGTTGCACGTAAAGGGCACGGCTTCTCCTGTAGGTCGTCTGTGACATTGAGGTTGGAGGTGATGGGAGATGGACACACGCTCTGGTTCATGTTCATGGGGTCCCTATTTTCCACAGGGATTCTAGCACGTCCTTGCTCTCCATCACTTCATGTCCAGCTTTCCCTCCCGACTTCCAGTATCAACTGTAGGCACAACTGTAGACACAGACCCTTCTCCATGAGCTTACCCATGGCAGAAGGTCTAATTTCTATGGTAAACCCCTTATTCTATATCAAACCATAGTGATTCCACTTGTCCAATCAAATCATGTTGCAGTGGGGAAAGTAGCAGCAACCTCACAAGGCTGCTTTAAGGATCAAATGAGATAACGGACAAGCAATTTCTTTGAAAATTATAATGTGTGTTATGGATGTGTGTGCCTTTTCAAAAACTCACATGTGGATAAATGTTTTCCTAAAACTCCTGGGTGTAATTCTTTTCTTTTTTTAATATATATTTTTAAAATTTATTTACTTATTTATTTTTGGCTGTGTTGGGTCTTCATGGCTGCACGTGGGCTTTCTCTAGTTGCGGCGAGCGAGGGCTACTCTTCGTTGCAGTGCACAGGCTTCTCATTGCGGTGGCTTCTCTTGTTGTGGCTCACGGGCTCTAGGTGCACAGGCTCAGTAGCTGTGGCGCAGGGGCTTAGTTGCTCCGCGGCATGTGGGATCTTTCCGGACCAAGGCTCGAACCCGTGTCCCCTGCATTGGCAGGCGGATTCTTAACCACTGTGCCATCAGGGAAGTCCCCCAAATGTAATTCTTCAAAATAGTTCTTAAAGCAGAACTTCTGGGCTCCCCAACACCTGCTGCACTGTCTTCTTTGCAGATGCTCGGACCCAAATCTTGGATCCTCCTGGACATCACATTCTCCTACACGTCCTTTCTATGTCCAGCACCAAGTCACTACTCACCACCTCCATCACTAACTCCCTGGTCCAACCCACCAGGCCCCTCGTCAGGGTTAAGGTCTCCTTGCTGGCCTCCCCACTTCCACTCTCGCCCTGAAATGATCCAGTTAGAACCTGAGTTCGATCACAGCCTCCTTTGCTCACACAGGTCCTGTCTCTCACTGCTTCTCTGAGCTCATTGCTCACCGCCCTTGCCCCTACTCACTCTGCTCTAGCCACTGGCTTCCTCACCACTCGTCAAACGTGCCGAGTGTGGGCCAGTTCTGCAAACAGGACAAAGGGTTTCAGAGAGAAGGAACCAGACTGGAATGATGGCTATCGGGTGTTACTGTTGGCTTAGACATATCTGGGGACGTCGCTTGCCACCCATGCACAAGTATTTACTAGTAAACTCTATGACCGCAGACCAAAGCTGGATGACATTCTGGAAAGTGCTTTTCGCCAGGAATTAAACACAAATTGGGGTTACTGTTAGATTTACAGCTAACAATGACAACTCCGATTTTCATTATTACAATCCACAATAAGATCTCACGTCTCTGTGGATACCCAGGGTTTTCAAAGCGCTTTCATGTCCTTTCTTTTATTTAGTCCTCACAACAGCTCTAGCAGTTGGGCGCTACCCTCCCTCCACAACTCGTTTTACAGGTAGGAAAACTGAGCCTCGGACTCGCCCAGAGTCAAAGAGCCAGTAGTGGACAAGGCTCAATCTCAAAGGCAGATTTGCTGGTATTCTTCTCTTTGTGCTACAATTCAGAGCTACTTCTAGGGCCAACCTGATACATAAGTAGGGTCAGATGGAGTGAAAAAAAAGGTTGTGTTTTGGGCTTCCCTGGTGGCGCAGTGGTTGAGAGTCCGCCTGCCGATGCAGGGGACGCGGGTTTGTGCCCCGGTCTGGTAAGCTCCCACATGCCGCGGAGCGGCTGGGCCCGTGAGCCATGGCTGCTGAGCCTGCGCATGCAGAGCCTGTGCTCCGCAACGGGAGAGGCCACAACAGTGAGACGCCTGCGTACTGCAAAAAAAAAAAAAAAAGTTGTGTTTTTTCCCATTACCATCATCTACAATTCAAAATATGCCCACTATGCCCAAACTTTCCAAAATTTTACACTTATTTTTAATACAGATATCCCTGAGATTTGCGTGAAGAGTACCTCCACAGAGAAAATGGCATTTTTTGTTTTGTGGGAATTAGGAAGGGAGAAAATGGAGGAGCACTGGGAAGCATGTTGTTCAGGTAATTGAACAAGTATATTATTATCCTCATTTTATGAATCAGCAGTATGACTCAAAGTGTTCAAAGTAGCTGCTGGCAGGGAGAAAATCCATCATATCACGTTTGCCTTGTAAATCAGGGATGTTGGAAGCAAATATTACTAAATTCTCTTCTAACATGTGCCTAACTTGCTGAACCTTTGTAGTGAAGTTGTGCTGAGGGGCCTCCAAAAAAGTTTGAGTGTGGTACACTCATTTTTTTAAAGAAAAATGAAAAAAGGTGTACATTTCTCAGCATTACAAGCATGCCCTATAAAAGCAAACAAGTGTTTCCAAAAGCACACGATTTTCTGTCACTCAGGCAGGAACTCTGATTACATTGCTGGGACATTTATCATCACCCTGGAAGTGCAATGTTCCTGTTATTTGGAGCCAATAATCCCTGAGTTTGTATTGTGGTTCTGATGCTTACCATTTATTCTAATAAGCATTGCCATTTATTGGACACTGATGTCAGGTGTGCTTTACCTGCATTATGTCCCTTAACTAACCACCCCCAATAACCCCATTAGGGAGGTTGTGTTTCTCTCCATTTTATGTATGAAGAAACTGAGACTTGAGATAACAAAGCTGCTATAGCTGCCATGTGGAAGAGCTGTGATTCAGATGGTCTACTGCACTCTAAAATCCATGTTCTTTGCAATATGGCACTTTAAAGCGGAGGGGGAAAGGCACAAGCCCAGGCGATTGCCTTAATTGAGTTTAAGAGACAACAGGCAAAGTCTGCTTGACTCCAGAAGGTTACTTAGTACTATGGGATACAGCCTCCTTCACAGGTTGTTTTGGGATTAAAGAAACCTGTATAAAGGCCCCACCATAATGCCTGGCACATAGTAGGTATGAGTAAATGGCACAGGAGGTAGTGTAGGATGATGCTTAGGAATCCTGTTCTCGTTCAAATCCCACCTCCTCCACTTAATAACTGTGTGACCTTGGACACGTCACATAACCTCTCTAAGCCCAAATTTCCTCATGTATAAAATGGGGATAATAATTAACTTGTTCCAAGGATTAAATGAGATGATCCTCATAAAGGACCTAGCACAGCATAAAGGACCTGGTTCATTGTCATCATCAAGAAATTTTAACTGTTATTATTACTATGGTTATTTTTTCAGTCCTCACGTGTGCTGCTCTTTTGCTCCAAGAGCAAGGATGGTGATGGGAGTTGTGGTGAGTAACGAATGGGGAAGGAGGTGAAACCCCCATTTGCTCGGGGCCCCTCACATTCAGTAAACCCATCTGTACAACGAGGAGGCCTCCCAGAAGTCAGCTGGATCCGCCGCTTCCTCATTTTCTATCGGCTCAAGTTCTCTCACGTGGTTTGGGTGAAGAAGCTGATGAATGGTAAGGCGAGCAGCTCAGGGCCCTGAAGTGGATTGGGGGGAGGAGGGAGGAGAGTTCGGGGTGCCTGCAGGTGGAGAAGACGGAGGCCCCCACACTGCTTGTTGGATCCCAAGAAGGTTGGTGGCTTCTATATTTACATTCCAATGTGGGAGGCCAGGGGGCTTAGAGGGAGTGAAGCTCCAGGCTGACCATCACAAAAGGCCAGAGTGACCAGCTGGGGGCTGCCATCTTGTTTCTTCTAGGGGCCCGAGGGGCGGAACAGATTGTCTAGAGATTTTGTGCTCTTTCCTTGGGACAAAGAGTTCAAGGCCTCCGTTCAGCAGAGGTGAGAAGATGCAGGAGGTGTGGAGTGGAAAGTCCTCCTCCTCTCAGGGAGGACAATTCTCCTTCCCTGTCAAGGGCCCGGATGTGACAGGGCGGATAGGTCTGCCTAGAGGTAAGTGACCACCAGTGCTCTTGGAGCAGCTAAGACAGCCCCCTCCCCTGGGTGCAAATGAACGAGAAACAACTAGACTATGGACCCTGAGTTACTTCCCACACAGAGTAAATCCCAAGATACTCCCAGGACATCACCTCAGACTTCAAGAATGGAGTTTAATTTTGATGGGTTTTATGTTGCCTTTTTCTTTTCTGTTGCTAGAAATATAAGCCGTCTGTATTATTCAGTGAAAACAAGGGAAAAGATGGTGTTTACCGCGATGACGACGACAATGGAAAAGAACAGCGTTCGACACATAGTAGTTGCTCAATAAATATTTGTTGAATGGATGAATAAAGCTCATACAGAGGGCAAAAGAACTTGCAGGGGGAAAAAAAAAACCCTGGAAACTGTTATTGGTTGGTGATAGGATTAGTGGTGATTTTTATATTTTCTCGATCCTCTACAGTTTTATATTGTGGTAATGAGAATATTATAATAACAGGTAATTATAACCAAAAGGAAATCAGAGCAAAACTAAGGGGTCATTTTCATATGAAGCAGAAGGCGGCTTGTAGAATCATCAGTTCAGCTGTGGGAACCAAGTCCTGCTGAGGAGGGATACAGTTTTACATCTATTTCACCTCTGCTCTTTCTCCTCAAGAAGTACAAAATCTCTCCCTACTCCAAGTGAATGCATGCCAATCCCCTTCTCCCCCAAATGAATTAACACCCAATCTAAAATCCTGCCAGGGTTCCAGAGGCAAGATTTTGTAGTCGTTAAGACATGAGGCTTTAGAGGAGACAAATAATTTGAGTGCCTTAAATTCTACTGTTAATTCTTAAAAAAAAAAAAAAATCTCATGGTATGTAGTTTTTCAAAAAGCATTTTCTCCTGATTTTAACACTGGGTTGAGAACTATATAAAATTTGCAGTAAACAGTTAGCCCTTTTACTATGAACTGGCACAGTCCACAGGACACAGATTGACTGTTGTCCAACCAGGGATAGATTAGATTTGGGGAAATCCTCTCCCAGGCCTCCCTGTTCTTTTATGAGGAGTTGGTCCTAAAATATTTACCCATTATCTTCTAACCCCATAGCCCTCTAGGCTAAAATAAAGCCTGCCAAAGGAGATATGGCAGTTTTAGGATTAGGCCAGAAGAGACTGGCTCCTGTGCTATCGGGTGACAAGATTCAGAGACCAGATGGGATTGTCCTCTTCATCTCCTAAGACCTGGTCACAAAGGAGATATGATCGCTCTGGCTGACACAGGCACACCACGAGCACAGAGGCATTTACAAAAGAACTCTACCACTTTTCCTTAAACTACCCGGAAACCCTCTTAGTCACAGGGCCAGGCTGAAGTATTTGAACTTCGGGGTAAGGACTAGGTCTGAGAATTCCTAATATAGGAGATTCCTGGAATGCATTCTCCATGCCAGGGGATTCCCATTCCATCCTTATTGGGCAGTTGCCATGGGGATCTGAGTTCTATTCCTGGCTCTGCCATTGACTTATTGGGTGAAGTTCCTCAAGCCACTTTGCTTCTTTGGGCCTCCATTTCTTCAGCTGTAAAATGGGAACAATAATCCTCACCTCATAAGTTTGTTGTGCCGATGAAATCAGATATGGTAGGTGAGAGCACCTGACTGGTAGAGGAGGTTCAATGATTTTAATTCCCTTCCTTTTTTCTTTCTCTACAAAGAATCAGGACCATGCCTAGTGTACTCAAGTTTGTCAACAGTTGCAGCAACCTATGCTGAGTCCCTCTGCATATACCACCTGAGTCAGAGCTTTAAATTAGTGCCAGGTGAAATCCGGGTCGGCTCTAACAGTTCAGGAGCTCTGAGTCAAGCTTCATCAAGGAATTATTGCAGGAGCACTTTGGGAAGGGCTTGTGCTGCTCTGGGCGATGGGGGGCTACACCCCGGTGCTTGGAAGTTGGTGGCGGTGGTTGCATTTCGTTGTTAGTTTGTTTGATTTAAAATATCCACATCCTGTCCCACACCTGGGGCATAAAATCAAGCTTTAGTTGTGGGATTTTTGTTTACTTTATTCACTAGCTGGGCTGGTCAGGAGTTTAACCAAGGTCAGTGATTTTACGTTGCTTGGATTCTGCAAAGAGACTCCAGCAGTTTTCTGACTACTAAATCTGCTGGTTTAAAAAAAGAAACTAAAAAAATAATGGTTGACCTACACAGTCTAATTGCTTTTAGGGCACATTCATTTTTGTTTTGCTTAAAAAATTACAACAGACTTCTAAATGTTTATATGTTTTCATTTTGCCCAGGCAGCTTTGGCAATGGGGAGGTTTGGTAGAAAAAAAAAATCATTAAAGAAATAAATGTGGCAGCTCTCACAGCTGCAAATCATTGATTCAGCTCCACTTAGAGAGAAAGAGGGAAGGAAAAAGGGAAGAGAAAAAGAAAAAGAGCGATTAGCCTTCTTGCCAGAGGATGACTCCCTGTCAGTTCCCATAAAGTCTTCCTCACGTCCTTTCTCTCGTAACATTTCAGAGGTCTGGAAAGTATTTGATTTGTAAAGGGTGAGAGTAGACAAAATAGAGCTTCCCAAAAACATTTTTTAAAATTTAATAAGACTGTATGCTATTTCTGTGGTAAACATAATACATGTTCATTAAAGAAAAATGAGAAAATATTGCAAAGAAGAAAGGGAAAGAATTCCTGGCTGTCCAAACACAACTATTACTGACATTTTCACATCCTTTCTAGCATGTGTTTCTTCATTTGTTTCTCATAGATATAATGATGGGGTGTGTATGCTTTTGCACTCTTTCACTTAACAGATAATAGCATTTATGGAAACCTTGCTCTGCGCCAGGTACTGTGTGCCACTGCTCACTATCTCTAAGCCAGCCTGACATTCTCACGTGTCCATCATTGCCATCAGCTACATAAACGTGGTTAAGTTCCTGTCTGTCTCTTTGGCATCACAGTGCGTGAAAACAGCTGGATGAAGTTTCACTCAGTTTGAAGGTGAGGATGGTCTTCATTTGAGGATGGTCTTACTTCAAATATGAGCTACATGACAAAATTTTCACCATAGGACACCTCGGGTGAATGGGGGTGGTGCTCAGCTTTTTTGTTTCTACCCAGAGGGAGTACTGTGGCACTTCATTTCGAAGATTTCACTGAGTCAAGTTTAGACATTTACATTTTAAAAATCTTTCCATGATTTTATGGATGGGTTCAATGTATTTCAAAATAGTCACAGTTTTTTCCCTGTGCATACAAGTACGTATAAGAAATTATACCTGACCTAATGCCCTCTAAAGGCATTAATTCACTGTCAGGAAGAATTTTTTTAAAAGAGAACTTTAAAAGAATCTAGCACATCGGTCAGAACGGGATAGATGTTTGAAATCCCAAGAGGAGAGATGCAATGAGACGTCTCATGGCAGTTGTCCAAGGGCACCTGGGGCAGAAGTCCAACCCGGGGATGTTGAAACACCTATGTTGATAGGTGCTCATCCTTCAGAGCAATGAAACTGAGGTACACAGAGAAGTACCTGTGATGCCAATTGGGAGAGACAGGCCATTGGGTTAAGCTGCTATGGATATAAAACCAACAGTGGTTTCAAATATGAAGCTTAACCCTAAGTTGCCTGTGGGCGGATACTCTAAGATAGAACAATGAAGCTGCCTCTCACTTGGCAACTCCACATTAAGGATGATTCAGGGTGAGAGACGAAGATGTGTTCCTATATATCCCAATCCATAGGACAACAACTGTGTGTATGAAAACATTGTTTTTTACCAAGTTGAAAATTATTAAAGACCTGTTTGAATTATTACAACTCTAAACATTAATTTTCAAATAGCTTCTATTAAACAGTGATGCTCCTGATCAGTTTCATATAATACAGCTTGAAATGATAATAAGGGCTACAGTTGTTAAGTTAAAACCCTCCCTAATACTCAGAAATATGCTAGATGGCATGCTTAGTACTGCATACTTCATTTCAAATCATCTCTACTATAATCATTATTATCATGAGACAGATATCATTATTATCCCTATTTTCTAGATCTGGGTCAGGGCTAGGGTGAGGCAAGTCCATTTCCCAGAGTACAAAGTTAAGGAGGCACTCTCAGGCTCCTTAAATTTTGCCAAGCCTACAAGTGAGTGCCTCACTTGCCTCACCTTAGTCCTGACGCTTTTATAGATGAAGGAACTGAGGCTCTAAGAGGTTAATTGTCTGAGGTCCTCAGCTAATAAGGGGTAGAGTGAGAAACTGAGCCTGGTCTTGGTCAGCCCCAGGTGATTTCAGGTCTTCATTTACTGACGGGATATCTTCTATAATGGACACTATGGAAGTACAACATCTACTCTTAAGGAACTGACAGACAAAGGGGGGAAGGGAAACAGATGTATGTGTAAGAAGATGACTTGTGTGTTATCTTAACAGTGGATCTCAATTGACATCCTTTTAGGGAATGAACATTCTTTATTTACAAAAATGTCTTAATAAATTACTGAGGATATGATGAAACTTTGTGTGTTGGCAGAAAAATAAAGACCAAATAAAGTGGTTAAACTGTTCATGGAAAAATGAGAGAAGGAGGGGAGAGAAAGAGAGGGAGAGGAAGTATAAGAAGTTGGAGGAGGAGGGAAGAGGAGGGGAGGGGAGATGGAAGGATGAGAGGATCCAATGAGCTGATGTGAATGAAGTTGGGGATTATGTAAGAAGAAATGGCACTAAAATTTGTCTGGTAAAGAGGTTACTAAACCACAGTTTAAGAATAGAAATGCCACCGCCTCCATCTCCCCTGTCCCCCGCCTCCCCCCCCCCGCCTGGATTCAAGTAGTCATCTGTATCACAAACCTTTGTTATAAGGAGGGGCACAGGACCACCACTATGCCATGTTGTACATTTTCGTAAATTAGTAAATGGAACCTCTTACTGGTGGATGTTGAAGGTGAGCACAGCACAGGCTGGTTTTCAGACCTCCCTGCCCCCATAGTTTGATGCCCTTCAGCAGAGCACAATCTATATAGCCCTACGTGATGGCCTTGGTCACACCTGGGTCAACATTGTAGACTAGAAGCAGCAGGTGTAGAACCAGGAGCTGCAGATAGGGGACAAGGGAAATATAGATCCCCTGGGAATTCACAAACGCCATAGGAAAGGCTTTGGACTTCCACACATCATAGAATTGGAACTCAATGGGCCTTTTCCAGCTCTGGGGGACTAGGATCTGGATTGCCTATATAGACACACAACTGCACTGTAATATAGTGAGTGCGCTGATGAAAGTAGGTACAACGTGCTGTGGAGTCCAACAACTAACCCTGCTTGGGAGAGCTGGGGAGGCTTCCTGGAGGAGGTGACATTTAAGATGCTATTAAAGGCTAAGGTTGGTTAGAAGAGAGATGAGGAAGAGACATTTCATGGAAGAGGGCATTGTGTATTAGGAGCATGGAGAGGAGTTCAATTTGGTTGCTGCAAGGCTTGTGTACAGGGAAGTGGCATGGCATGGGGATGGAGGAAAGCCACAGCTGAAGTTTTAAGGGTCTTAAGTGCAAGGTTTTGACTATCCTGTAGGGGCCGGGGAACCACTGAAAAATGACTAAGTTATTCGCAAGCTTTCTCTGGCATTGAGGAAGAGGATGGAGCAGGGAGGAAACATTTGCCAGGTTCCAGGTGACTCAGGATGAGACCAGAACTAAGGTAAGAGCAGTAGCAACGGGGAGACTGTGCTGCTATGAGCAGATGTCTGTTAATTAGGGTTGCCAGAACTTGGTAGGTGGACTTATAAGGGATGAGTCACAGCTAAATCAAAATTTCTAGTTTGGTCATCAAAACATCTACAAACAACAAATGCTGGAGAGGGTGTGGAGAAAAGGGAACCCTCTTGTACTGTGGGTGGGAATGTAAATTGACGTAGCCACTACGGAGAACAGTATAGAGGTTCCTTAGAAAACTAAAAATAGAACTACCATACGACCCAGCAATCCCACTCCTGGGCACATACCCTGAGAAAACCATAATTCAAAAAGACACATGCACCCCAATGTTCATTGAAGCACTATTTACAATAACCAGGAGATGGAAGCAACCTAAACGTCCATCAACAGAGGAATGGATAAAGAAGATGTGGCACATATATACAATGGAATATTACTCAGCCATAAAAAGGAACGAAATTGTGCCATTTGCAGAGACATGGATGGACCTAGAGACTGTCATACAGCGTGAAGTGAGTCAGAAAGAGAAAACAAATATCATATAGTATTGCTTATATGTGGAATCTAGAAAAATGTACAGATGAACTTATTTGCAAAGAGACACAGATGTAGAGAGCAAATGTATGGATACCAAGGGGGAAAGGGGGGAGGTGGGATGAATTGGGAGATTGGGACTGACATATATACACTACAATGTATAAAGTAGATAACTAATGAAAACCTATTGTGCAGCACAGGAAACTTTACTCAATGATCTGTGGTAAGGGGGAAGGACCTAAATGGGAAGGAAATCCAAAAAAGAGGGGATATAATATGTATATGTATAGCTGATTCACTTTACTGTACAGCAGAAATTAACAACACTGTAAAGCAACTATACTCCAATAAAAATTAATTTTAAAAAATTTCTAGTTTGGGCAACTAGGCCCATTATTGCTTTCCAGTCCTCAAACCAGAATGTGCATTGCTGTATTTTGAGGGCCTCACTCCCACACCTTGTCTTGAGGACAAAAAAGAAGTTGTTTCTCCCAGGCCCAGGTTCAAAGAAGTGAGGGCACCAGGAGGGAAAGACTCCAAGGGCAGGGAAACCGAGTACAACTTGGCTTTTTCTTACATGTTCAGGAGCATTGTGGCCACAGGTCAACTGGGGCAGATGTCCTGTCTTTCAGATGGTGGCTGAGGGAGCAGGGAGTGGTCCCTCCGTGCCCTCTACCAGCTTCCCTGGAACAGAGCAATGAGCTGCAATAGCACCTAGCATGAACATGGAAGGGTACTGCTGGCACTGAATCAGTGAGATGGATGAGGAAGTAAAACTAGCAGAAGAATGACTAAATCCCTCTCTCACTCTTGTAGGTGCCCTATCTTTGTGGGTCAGCCTGAGCCAAGCCTTGGTTTCAGGGGCTCTCAGGGGCAGGAAAGCCCATCTGAGGTCTGAAGTTGGAGGATCCATAAGGTAATATTGCTCTCATTTTACAGATGATGATATTCAGGCCAGAGAGGTTACGGTTCTTCAGGCAACAAGGGTCAGAGCCAATCATGATAGTATTTTGGTGGTGGATACCCTGTGCAGGCGTTGTTCTCAGCATCTCTTTTTTTCCCTTTCCAGTTTTATTGGCATATATATAATTGGCATATAACATCATATTACTCCAAGGTATAAAACATAATGATTTGATATCTGTATATAGTTATAAGTTGGTTTTCTTGTGATAAGAACTTTTAAGATCTACTCTCAGCAACTTTCAGATCTACAATATCGTTAAGTATAGCCACTGTGCTGTACATTACCTCCCCAGGACTTGTTATCTTATGACTAGAAGTTTATACCTTTTGACCACCTTCAACCATGACCCTTCCTCCCCCGACTCTGGCAACCACCAGTCTATTCTCTTTATCTATGGGGTTTAGTTTTATTAGAGTCCACATATAAGTAAGATCACACAGTATGTGTCTTTCTCTGTCTGACTTATTTCACTTAGCATAATGATCTCAAGGTCTATCCTTGTTGTCGCAAATGGCAGGATTTCCTTCTTTTATGGCTGAATAATATTCCACTGTATACAAATACCACATCTTCTTTATCCATTACTCTGTTGATGGACACTTAGGTTGTTTCCATGTCTTGGCTGTTGTTAATAGTGTTGCTGTGAAAGTGGGGGTGTGGATTTCATTTCCTTGTTCTCATCATCTTTTTTGAATTATGTCATCCCTGTGATGTTGGAACTTGTATTATCCCCATTTTACAGATAAGGAAACTGAGATACAGAGAGTTCAAGTAACCTGTTTAAGGTTACAAAGCATATATGATTGTGCTGGATTTCAATTCCAGGCAGTCTGACATCAGAGCAGGTGCCTGACCACAATGCTCCTTTGAGTTCAGCACCAGCCAGGTCTTCTGATTTCAAGCCCACTGCTCTTTCTAATGCAGTGTAACAGTCAGTTCTTGGCATACAAATGTCAGATATCTGGCCAATAATTTCATATGTAAGGATTTCAAAGGTGTACCTCTGGGAAATCTATGATCTCAGCCACATTGTAGGAAATAAATCGCTGGAGTTTACTATCTTAAATTCAGATCACAGACCTAGGATTAGCAGTATGGTAGAAGTACTAGTAAAAATTCATCTTATTAAACGAACATCTGTTTCCTGGAATTTGACAGCATTCCCATACACGTATGGCTAGGTTGGGATGGCTCACTGAAAAAGTTTATTTTCTAGTGCAAGCTGCCTAGTTATAAAATCTTTAGAGATGAAGTCAGTGGACAAGCAGTCTGAATTTTAGTACCCCGAAAAAAAAGAAGGCATTCTTTTATCTGCCTAATTCTAGAACCATTGTATCTCCCCTGCCAATAAGATGCAGAAAGACTGTGCAAGGAAGTGGCATTTAGCAGAGAAAAGGCAGGGACGTGGGCACGGTTCAGAATATAAGAAAATGCCACTGCCCCTCATCTGCTTTTGGGAATGGGGCTGAATCTTGTAGTAGACTGACTGCAAAAAAAAATGTCTGCAGTTCTCTAAGCACTTTGCAGTGTGACTCTGCCAGCCATCAGGAGATAGAGTCTATTTCCCCACCTCTTGAATCTGGGGGCTGTCTTCTGACTTGCCAGTGAAATGTGGCAGAAGAGATGGTATGTCTAAGGTCTTGCACACATCTACCTTCACCATGAGAACGATCCTGAACTGGCCTGCTGGGTGATGAGATATTGTGTGGAGCAGAGATGAGTCATCCTAGATTAGCCATCCCCAGAAGACCTTCCACCCAGTGGCAGACACATGAGCAAGCCCAGCTGACATCATCTGAGCCCATCCCAGATCAGCATAGTTACTCTGCCAGCCCCTAAATGCATGAGAAATAATAACTTGTTGTGGTTTTAAATCACTTTAATACTGGCCTTGTTTGTTATGCAGCATTATTATGGCAACAGATAATTGATAAAAACACCAAAGGCAAATATCATCAGTGGCAGGATGTCTGTTCCCCTCCATCATGCCGTCTTTCCTATGTCCCTGTAGCTTGTTTGGCATTTGCTTCCAGTAGTGGTTGCAGCCCCACCCTCACCCAAACCCATATAAAATCTGAAGTCAGGCCATGAGTTACCTACTTGGGAAAGGTGGCCAACTCTTAGATTACAAATGTACACACACATGCTCCCCTGCCTACAAAACCAAGTCACCAACATGGAAGACATCCAGTCCTTCCTCCCTTGTTCCCATCATGCTTGTACTTTGATCCATCTCCATTTAATTCCCAACCATGGCTCCATTTCCCATTTAGAGAGGGGTACAACAGAGTTTAGAATCAAGAAACCTGGGGTTGCACAGATCTGGATTCAAACTCTGGCTTTGCTACTTACCAGCTGTGTACCCTTAAAAAGTCCCTTAACTCTTTGAGCCTCAGTTTCTTTGTCCATAAAATAGGAGTACTAATCTGCCTATAGAGTTATTGTGAGGATTGAATGACATGTTAAATGTCCATTAAATAGTAGTTTTGACTCTTTCGTTGATAATCCAACCCCATTCTCTCCATTTCCTAACTCTGGTTTGGGTTCATACTGCCTCCTCCACCCCCAGCAGTACTTCCATGGAACCAGTACTTTCATGGACTCTCTGAGGAGCTGAGAGTCCAGTCTCTGGTCCCTGTGGGCACCCAGATGGATGGCCTAGCATGCCCACTGCAGCTTCACTGTGGAGTGGGACAGAATGGAGTCCAGGCCCTTTTGCCCGTGGGTCAGTGGACAAGCCCGCCTCCCCGGCCCTCAAGCTCTGCTGACCGCTTTCGATGATTTTCACATGATGCAATGCTCCCTCTCCACTCAGCAGCAGTATTAAGTTTCCTCCCATTCCCATACACTTCAGAGCCTGCTGCCCCTCTCACATTTCAGACGCTGACCCACTCCTCTGCACTTTTCCCCTCTGCTCGTCTAGAGACCCGCATAATGAAAGTCAGACAGCAGTGAATGCTGCGCTCTGTCTGACTGCCCTTCCAAACGGGGTGACGAGGCCAGGGCTCCCCGCTTTGCAGGGAGCTTGCTTCTCCCATGGCTTTGACGCAAAACCGGGTGAGAGGAGCAAGCCCGGTGACTTCCTTTCTTTTTGTCAACTCATAGGTTCCTTTTGTTTGATCTGCCTGTGGGGGAAGGGTGTAGGGTGGAGGATACATGTGATACATAAAATGAAACAAGCTTTCCAAAAACAACAAGGCTGAATCATAATAACTTACATTTGTGGGACACTGTAGTTTCCAAAGCTGTTTCACACGCATTGTCTCATTGGATTCTCGCAGCAGCCCTGGGAGGCAGACAGGACAATGATTAACATCCCTGTTTGACCATGAGATCACACAGTGAGTAGGTGACAGAGTCCCGGCCTGCACGCTGGTCTGAGGACCGCACACCCAGTGTTCCATCCTCTGCGTGAGGCTGTCTTCTCTTTTGCATTTCACACCACGACTGAGGCCCAACATTGGTATAAATTTCCCAGAGAAACATCCCTTATGACAGAGGGAACGAACAAAATTACTACCAGGTCCTGTGTTTTGTCCAGAAAACATTCACTCAAAATATGAATTCTGATAAATTATGTCATTTATATTAAATAGATCTTATATTCTTAATGTAAAAGTAAGGTTTTGTTTTAGCTTTCTTCAGATAAAATAGATATTTTAGGAAGATGGCTTTGCTTAACCCCTGGTAACTTTAGGGATTTGTGGCACCAGGTTCTAGATGCTTCCAACCAGAATGCCAGATGAGTGTGTAACACACATGCATACGACCATGGCAGCCACCCGAAGAAATGCTTAATTTTAGCCCCTATCTCAGGAAGAATGTTTTTTTTTTTTTTTGTGGTACGCAGACCTCTCACTGTTGTGGCCTCTCCCGTTGTGGAGCACAGGCTCCGGACACACAGGCTCAGCGGCCATGGCTCACGGGCCCAGCCGCTGCACGGCATGTGGGATCCTCCCGGACCGGGGCACGAACCCGTGTCCCCTGCATCGGCAGGCAGACTCTCAACCACTGCGCCACCAGGAAAGCCCAGAATGTCGTTTTTTTAATGAGCATTGTTGACTGGGGCTTCCTTTAAACCATCTGCCCCAAACATTCCATCCTGCATTCTTTGACAGTGGAAAGACACATGTTTGTAAGGTATGTTTAGTGTCTGAGAGGCTGAAGGAGTGAGCTTTCTGGCGTTCCCAGATGCACTGAGTGCATTGCAGAGCAGAAAACACACGCCCTAGGCAGGAACCCAGAGCGGGGAGCAAGCAGAGCCAAGGGACTAACTGTGGGGGGCTCAGCAGAAGGGCCTGAACCCAAACTTTAGGTTCTCAGACTTGTCACTCTCTGCAGTACCTTACCTCCCCCTCCTGGCAACTCTCTCTTGGCTGAGCCTTGAAGAGGAGTCCCACTGTCACCCAGGAGTACTTTCCTCTCCACTCCATGTGGGAGGCCAAGGATCCCTAAATCAGAACTCCAATTCCAAAGGGAATCCATAGCTCCAGCTAGCCTTGTCAACCCTTGCTGCCCATCCCAGAGCCCTTGCTAGTGGACTGTTTGCTCCAGAGAAGCCTCTAGGGACTGGCAATTGGTACAGGTGGCGGGACAATTTCAGCGCACTCGTCAGAGCAAATGGGATGCGACCCCGAGTCAGAGGTGGGGAAACCATCCTGAGAGCTGGCTCCTTTGGTGTGGGTTTGAAACAAATAGGAAAATATTCAAAGTGCTCTTGCAATTGGTTGCAACCATGGAGTTGAGATTTACTGAAGGAAAGAGAGGGAACATGATCTCAACAGCCAGCACGTACGAGAGCTTCCTATGGGCCAAGCACAGATCCATGCGTCGTCACTGCATGAATTCAGTGTCTTCTCACCACAGTCCTCCAAGGTAGGTGCTCTTGTGCTCACCCCCTTTCACAGGTAGACACTGAGGCAGAGAGGGGGTAAGCAATTTGCCTGGGATTAACAGCTAGTGTGTGGCAGAGCTGGGATTTGAAGCCACACTTTTTTTTTTTTTTTGCGGTATGCGGGCCTCTCACTGTTGTGGCCTCTCCCGTTGCGCAGCACAGGCTCCAGACGCGCAGGCTCAGTGACCATGGCTCACGGGCCCAGCCGCTTCGCGGCATGTGGGATCTTCCCGGACCGGGGCACGAACCCGTGTCCCCTGCATCAGCAGGCAGACCCTCAACAACTGCGCCACCAGGGAAGCCCTTGAAGCCACACTTTTAACCACCATATGCTGTGCTGCCTCTCACTGCCTGCACAATGTACCCAAGAGTAAGAGTAACAGAATCTTCTTTAGTCCCCTTTATGGCAGGCACTTGCTGAATGCTTCCTGACTTGCACTGTCCTCCACTATCCTTACAGTGTTCCTGGAGAGAAAGTGCTGTCATTACTTCCATTTTCTAATTGAGGAATCTGAGGCTCAGAGATGTGAACTTGCTAAGACATGACTTGAAAGCCCATTCTGTTTGGCTGCCTTCCCTGTAAACTGCATAAACTGTAAATAGCACAAAACAAATGAAAGAGTTTTGCAGAGAAACTCCTTTGTATTCCGGAACACAAAATAGGTACAAATTCACTTCCAAGAAAACTGTACAGGATTTGAGATCTGGGAGTCAGGCAATATGGTGAAAAGCAAAGAACCCCGAGCTTGTGGTTAGCAGATCCAGGTTCAAGTCCCATCTTTGGTTCCCACATCCTGGTGCTGCTCATTTTCCTCATTTGTAAAATGGAGGTCACGGCAAGACCTGCACGTGGGACTTGAGTGATAAGACACGTGGTACTGTTGTTATTTAACACATGAAAGGTGGGTTTGTTTTTGTTTTTTACATTAGTGTTCACTCTTGGTGTTATACATTCTAAGGATTTTGACAAATATATAATGACACATACCCACCATTATATCGATAGTATCGTAAAGACTAGTTTCCCTAAAAATCCAGTGTTTTGCCTACTTATCCCTCCCTCCCCCAACCCTTGCAACCACTGATCTTCTTACTGTCTCCATAGTTTTGCCTTTTCCAGAATGTCATATGGTTGGAATCATACAGTATGTAGCCTTTTCAGATTGGCTTCTCTCACTTAGTAATATGCGTTTAAGTTTCCTCCATGTCTTTTAATGGCTTGATAGCTCACTTTTTTTTCAGTGCTGAATAATATCCCATTGTCTGGATTGCCACAGTTTATTCAGGGGTTATTATTTTTAGCCCAAATCTCTTCCTATTATAGATGAGAAAACTGAATCCTAGAGAGGTTATAAAAACACGCTAGGGGGCTTCCCTGGTGGCGCAGTGGTTGAGAGTCCGCCTGCCGATGCAGGGGACACGGGTTCGTGCCCCGGTCTGGGAAGATCCCACATGCCGCAGAGCGGCTAGGCCCGTGAGCCATGGCTGCTGAGCCTGCGCATCCGGAGCCTGTGCTCTGCAAGGGGAGAGGCCACAACAGTGAGAGGCCCGCCTACCGCAAAAAAAAAAAAAAAAAAAAAAAAAACACGCTAGGGCTTCCCTGGTGGCGCTGTGGTTAAGAATCTGCCTGTCAATGCAGGAGACACGGGTTCGAGCCCTGGTCCGGGAAGATCCCACATGCCGCGGAGCTACTAAGCCCGTGTGCCACAACTACTGAGCCTGCGCTCTGGAGCCCGCGATCCACAACTACTGAAGCCTGCGTGCCACGACTACTGAAGGCTGCGCGCCTAGAGCCCGTGCTCCACAACAAGAGAAACCACCACAATGAGAAACCCGTGCACCAAAATGAAGAGTAGCCCCCGCTCGCTGCAACTAGAGAGAGCCCGTGAGCAGCAACGAAGACCCAACGCAGCCAAAAATAAATAAAATAAAATAAACAAACAAACAAACAAAACACACTCAAGTGCCCCAGCTGGTTTGTGACAGAGCCAGGACTTGAAAGCAACTCTTTAACCTCCCGTCCAGCACTTTTGCTACTTTGATGCGCTGATTTTCTGACATTCTCTAGAGCTTGCGTTTTAGGATTCCCCTCTCATTTCCTTGCAGTCATTTGCTAAACTACCACTTATCTCACTTGTATTTGTGGAATTAGAGGTCAAAGAGAGTTTGGATAATGCAGATACACATTCTCTACAACCATCTAATTGGTTAACAGCTTCCATTTCCTTCCTCATGTAGGAGTTTTAAAAGAGCAGCTGAAAAGTAGTAAAATTGGTAGAGGGGTTCCCATCTCCCCTGTCTCCTGCTCATCTTTGGAGAATGTGTCACCTAATGATGATGTGAATGGGAGACAGGGAAGACATGGTAGAGTTCTTTAGGGTAGTCTTGTCTGCTGCAAAGGCAGGTGTGGAGCTGTGGGAAGAGGGAATCACTAAAGAAGAGATCCAATAGGGATCAACACAGACCCCTACACTTAGGTTCAAAAAGTCAGCTGTACCCAATGCAGGCTATAGTAGAATAAGCCACACAAAAATGGCTTTGGAGTTTAGCTGTGTAAGCGCAATAGGAAGCAATATCGCTATGGGTAGCCTAAAATGTGACTGCACTCCTAGGGTGCAATTTGAATAGAGTTGACTTGTAGTCCTGACCTGTCACAAACAGACTGCGAGACTCAGCTTTTTAAGTTTATTAAATGTTTCAGAGTGAGGACTGTTACAGTCCCTCTGTATTCTATATTTAAGTAGAGATGCATAGGAAGGCCCATTTGTGGACATCACTTCTAAACTTGGTACTGACAGGCTGGAGCACAACGAGAAGCTGATGACTGGGCACTGGAAAGGGACTCACCTTTGTGGGGACCATCCGTGTGCTAGACACTAGGGCTTTATCTACATGGTTTCAGTTAATCTTCACACCAAACCCGAAATGTAGGTTTATTAATCTCATATTTCTTAGAG
Source organism: Mesoplodon bidens (assembly GCF_964165515.1). Lineage (NCBI taxonomy): Eukaryota > Metazoa > Chordata > Mammalia > Artiodactyla > Ziphiidae > Mesoplodon > Mesoplodon bidens. The sequence continues at coordinate 131,991,975 of NC_138177.1, read as the reverse complement.
GAAGAAACGTGTTCACGATCACTCCTCTTGCAGGTGGCAGGGCTTTCTCCTAACACTATGTCCTTTTCAGCTTAAAAATAGTGAAAGTCCTAAAAACCATATTATAAGAGGACAGCTGTAGAAATCAGGCACACACAACTATCCAAAATATTTGAAGGACTTTTCAAGTGGAACAGGGAATTAGATTTATTCCTCCTGGTTGCAGGGATAACTAGAGCCAAAAGATGAGTGTTACAGGGAAGTGTTACATGGAAGTTGATGTCAGGGAGAACTTTCTATTAGAGGATGGCTCAACAAAGGACCCAGCTGCTTTAACTCATACCGGGTGCCTCCTCACTAGAGGAGCATTCAAGGAGAAGCAGATTGGGCAATGGTCAGGGATGCTATTCATTCAGTCAGGCAATATTTAATGAGTAGCCATGATGTGTCATCACTAGTTTAGGACTTGGGGGTTCAGCAATGAACGAACCAGACCAATAAAAAAATTCTCATCTTCATGGGGTTTATATAGCAATGGAATACTGTACAGTGGTAGAGGGAATTGTAACATTCTCTGGTACATCATAATAGTGGACCCCCAAGATGCCAGTCATAGATGCTGTCTGTGCCTGCCACTGTTCTCTCAGCTTGTACCACTGCTGGGCGTGCTAGCTCCACCTCCAATTGCCAAATCTGTGAATCTATGCCTAAGGGCATGCTCTGGTCATTTCATGCTGCATGCTGGTAAAACAAGAGCATTGGATTAGATAAAAAATATATATGTGTCATCTATATTCATATCCATAAACATACCTAGCACTTAAATGTGTAGACTCCTTTACCTGCTTTTGAAAGACCCTTCACATCCATGTTTGATTTGGTCCTCAAAGTACCTCTGTGAATTATACTGGGTACAGACAACTTTGCCCGTTTAAGAGATTAGACAATTCTTCACCATAAAAACTTAGTTTCCTTCTTTCTCTTCTAAACATTTTAACCAATGCTGTCCTGGAGTTTGAGTGATTCCCATCTGTATTCTCCTATTCTCCATCTCCAGTCCTGATGTACAGAACAGGTTTCCTATTTCTTGATTCTCTGAAAAGTAGGTTATAACCAGGAAATGGCTGGAATTGTGACTAAAATAAGAAGGGATCCAGAGGGCATTCCTTGGTGGTCCAATGGTTAGGACTCCATGCTTTCACTGCTGAGGGCCCAGGTTCAATCCCTGGTCAGGTAACTAAGATTCCACAAGCTGCATGGTGCGGCTGGGAAAAAAAAAAAAAAAAAAAAAAGAAGGGATCCAGAGCCTTTGGAATATAAAATACTCCACCTTCAACAGCTTATCTGTATGGTGCTATGTGGGACAAGAACATGGGGGTAAGCACAGACCCTGAGCTAGATGCAGATGGGTTTGTGAATTGTGTAGCCACCCTCTGAAAAGAGGCAGCATGAGATACATATATATATTTCTCTGTGGTTTACAGAAGCACTTTCATATCTTTTATCTCGCTTGATTCCCACTAGCCCTGTGAGATACTATATAATATTTGTATTATTCCCATTTTGATGGGGAAATAGGCTGAGAGAGGTTGAGTGAATGTGATAAGTGTAAAGTATCCTTGAAAATGTTAAGGCAGATGCTGGTGGAGGTCATCATGCCCAGCCCTGTTCAATGGAAAGCTGTTGTTACGAGTTCTCACTAGCTGTGTAGATCCAGTTGCAGGGTGCGTTCCAGAATAAGACAGGAGGACTCAGTCATAAAGAACGGAAGAGTAAAGACAGCGACCCTACAGACTCCTTGAGTTATAGTTAGAGAGATGACCCATGTCCCTATGCAGAGAGGGAAGTCAGACTTTGGCATTCCACTGAATCTTTAGGGATCTTTCTGGTCCAAATTCTTCTGTGGTCCAGAGAGGGGAGGTAACTTTCTTTAAGGTTATACAACTTGTAGGATGAGCAACCATCCTGGTGTGCACTGAAATTCCCACTTTCCAGGAAGCCCCAAGCCAACTAGGACAGTGGGTGACTCTACAACTGGTAAATAAATGTCTTTGAGACTCCCAAGGCTGTCTGACTTCAAAAGGCTGTGTGTTTAACCACACTGGCACTGAATGTAATCATGAGTGAGGCACTTTGCTCCTCCAAGCTTCAATGTTCTCATCTGTAAAATGGAAGCAATAATACCAGACTCAAAAATTTGTGGATTAAATCAGAAAATGCATGTAAAGTGCTCACTAAATGGCAGATGCTATTATTATTACTTACGAAGACTAGAAACAGGTTATCCTGGCTTTTTACCCACCTCTCATTCTAGGACTCTTGGTTCCCTCCAGCAAGATTCACAGATCGCCATGAGGGGCTTTTCTACACATGAAATAAAGTCTCCATATTATGACTGGAAATTTTGGTAAATTTAGATGCACGGGAAGCATAGTTCTTTTTAGTGAACAAAAAGCTTTTGCTTTCTATACCAAAAGTTACATCTTCCAAGAGGAATTTTGGAATGTAGTTCAACTGTACCCTAACGATTTCTTTTTCAGATTGTGAGAATAAGCTATTATCAAATACGCAATAAAATGGAAGGATTTAGATGTATCTGGCATCAAGGGTTTAACTGATGTTTGTGGTAGGAAAGAATGACTGTATTTTTTAAGTCACATCCAGTTATGTAGAATAAGACTGTATTGGCTATAGCTGCCATTTGATCATATTTTTTCTGTTGCTGCCATCCCTGCCCACACAAATATGCTCTAGTGCATTATATAGAGAGAATAACAAAATCCAGCATTTCATGCTAGATTTAGAAGGCTGTCTCGTTCCCCTGTTGTAGTGTTCCGAATATGTGTTTGAACTCTGAAACCTTGAAGACTGAGCCCCTCAAACAGGCTCTTTCTGTGTCTCAGTGGGAAACTCTTTGCTTCTCTTCTTCAGTTTCTTCAGCTGTAAAACAGGAATCCAAATAATTCCCTCTAGCCCAGGGATTCTCTGAGCTAGTTTGTAAAATTACACAGAGATGAAAAACCCTGTAGTGACAATACACGCCTAACATTGTTATGAGTCTAGAGCTCAGAGTTCAATGAGATTAAAAAAAAAAAAAAAAAAGATCCAACATCCTTGAGGAAAACCCCAAAGTGCTCTCTGCTCAAACAGGGGTATTTTGTGCATAACTTTTGGGGATCAATTTCTGTGCAACTTCCTGGGGTGACCTTGCAAATGTTTTTCTACTCTTTTCCCTAAAGAAAGCCCTCTCTGTCATAGTTTTAGGATTCCCCACCTCCTTATTTCTCTTTTAACTCTAGTAAAGGAAGAAGATTGAGTGCAGCTTCCTTGCTGATTGTGGAGAACAAATCTGTATCTCTTTGGAAGCTTGTTGATCAAAAGATTTGTGTCATCTGTGTGTAGTACATTTCTCTGAGAGGAAAAGGCAGAGTAATCATGCATGCTTCTCTTCTGAGAGGGAAACAGATGCACTGTGTGTGTAATGGGACTGCGTTTAAAAAACAAAGTCAAGAGCCTGGGAGAATTAAAATGGTGCCGTCTCTGCAAATGTGTGGAGATAATGGGGGCTCGAAAAGAGACCTCACATTCCAGAGCTTTTGGTGTGTATGGCAAGAAACAGATGAAATGTGTCAATAAAATCTGGCATTTATTAGAGAGATAAGGAAGTCTGGAGTAAAGAGTATTCTCGGAGTAAGACAAGAACACAGAAACATTTCTGTACCATGATACTAACTTCTAACTTGGGTCTGGGGGCACCCGGGTTTATTATTTAGAATTTTTAACATATTCCCTTAAAATAATTACTAGTTTTTGGAGTGCTCTCCTCTTGGTTGATGGTGTTTACAAATTACACCAGGCAACAGATCTTTAATTCTATTATTAAAAAACAGTAATAAAAAATGGGTTGCTTGTCATGCATTTTCTCTAGGGGAATGAAATCCGCAAAAGTATTAACCACCAGCGTTTTCACTGTGTGAAAAAGCAAAACAAAACAAACCATAGACACACAGAGAGTCAGCCGATTCTCCTCCCATGGGTGGCTCTTCCATAGCTGTATCTAACTGTCTAAGGCAGTTATCCTCATGATGACCTGTGTTTCATAGTAGCAGCATCAAATATAATCAGAATACTGAAAACTTCAAGGTATTCTTTATACTTTGGATTTAGGAGAGACAAATGAGAAGATGTATCTATTTCCAGACTTTGGTTTTCAAAAATGTGTTTTAGGTGGGCTAGTACTATTTAGTTCATTACAGGCTTCCTGATTCAGTGTTTAGGTTGAAAGAGGAAAAATATTTTGGACTGACGACGGAAGATCAAGAGCAGATGTATGTCAATGTCTCAAGCATAGGTTTTAACTCACGTTTGCGTGCTGTGAGGAACTGTCTCAGAGCCAAAAAGTGATTTGTATTCACCAATTGTAGGCAATTTGGTCGTTTTTGCATATAAAAATAATGCTTTTGTGGGTTATCTGTTGGTTTTCCCCTTTCTCATCCTGAATACGTTTTGTGTGTTTACTTCATGGGCTCCTTTTAGGTTTAATGCGGAGCTGTCACCATGACCTGGGCAGCACTGGTTTTGACACCCATCGGTTTCCTTAGGAGACTGAAAGTGGTTATGGAATCAGTTAAAGTTGTGGCTATTGGAACACAGGTCTGTGGAAACAGGGAAGTTCCAGGTCAGTTTGATCAAGGTAGGATGTCAAATTGGATCATTTGAGACTCAGGACCCCCAAAGTATATCCACTTGGGTGTCCAAAAAAGTCCAGATTGAATATCTACACTGCTCAAATATGCTGGAAGGTTGCCAGATCTCTGCTTCAGTTGGTGTGTGTGGAAACTGCTGACACATGCAGCCGCCAGGGAGTCAGTTCTGTTGAATGACTGTCTGAATGTCAACACAGCTCATCGTCATTTCTAGATGACAAATCATAAACATCGTTGGCCCTCTGGAAAGGGTGGTTAACTGTGTGAGGTGGAATGGTGGAAAACACGGGTTGCACATGTAAATGCCTGTGGGTCCAGGTTCATGTTATTAATATAATAAGTGAGGCAGGCCTGGTGTCAGGGTGTGAGAGATGGTAGGGACCATGGAGACCTGAGGGCACCCACCCCATCTGAAGGCTCTCCACTGCCCTCCCTCAGTGGAGGCTCAGTGTTGCCAGATCTGCTAACATTTTTCAAGCCAAGTAGGAAATTCAGGTTTTTTATGTGAAATCTCTCAAACTTTAAATGTTGACTTAAATTTCTTAAAACACTATCCATTCAGATTCTAAATACCTCAGAAGGCTGGGTATGGCCACCAGGCTACTATTTTGAGATCTCTGATTTAAGTGATTCTTTGAGAAGAACCTCCCTACTCTCCATCTATAGACTTTTTCCGGTAACCTCGGGGGTGTCCGTTTTTACAAAAGAACACTGGACTGGACATTGGGAGACTGGGTAAGCCAACTCTGTCTTTCCTAACTGCATGATCAGGGGCAAACCCTTAACTTCACTCATCTTCAGCTTTATATCAATTCATAATACATGTCCCACCCATCTATCTCACAGATTAAATTTATTAACCTAACTAATATTTATTGAAAATTTACTTGAGCATATCCTGTTTTATTTACTCCTCAAGAAGACCTTATGAGGTAGATATTCTTAACATGAATGTAGAGATGAAGAAACTGAGATTCCACAAATTTTAAGGAAACTGCTCAAGGTCATGGAGCTAATTAGTGATTGAGTGGAGATTGAGACCAGATCTTCTCATATTAAACTCTACTTTCCACTGGGAGAGCAAATCTTAAAATAGATAAGGAGCCATAATCCATTTAAAGATTTTTTGGATGTGGACCATTTTTTAAAAAATTAATTAATTTATTTATATTTATTTTTGGCTGTGTTGGTTCTTCGTTTCTGTGCAAGGGCTTTCTCCAGTTGCGGCGAGAGGGGGCCACTCTTCATCGTGGTGCGCGGGCCTCTCACTGTTGCGGCCTCTCCCGTGGCGGAGCACAGGCTCCAGACACGCAGGTTCAGTAGCTGTGGCTCACGGGCTTAGTTGCTCCGTGGCATGTGGGATCTTCCCGGATCAGGGCTTGAACCCGTGTCCCCTGCATTGGTAGGCAGATTCATAACCACTGCGCCACCAGGGAAGCCCCATAATCCATTTAAATCATCATTTTCATCAACAACATTATTATGATGTTTTCTTATCTAGCCCCTAGACACAGGGTTTACAAATAGAATCTTACCTGGGCAAGTTGCTTTATCTCTCTAGGTCTCAGTTTTCTTACCTCTTAAGCGGGGGAAGTAAGACTTGAGAAGAGGGGCAAATTGGTATTTCAAGGGCTGTATTTAGCTCAGAGATGTCTTTGGTTGGGCCTAAATAATTTTTTCTGTTTTTAAAAAAACCTTGTTATTGAGGTAATACAACTGACATAAAATAAAGAATACATACATTAAAGTGTATGATTTGATAAATTTTGACATATGAACACAACCATGAAAACCATCACAAAAATCAAGATAATGAGCATATCCATAACCCCTGAAACTTTCCTCATGCCCCATTGTAATCTATCCACTCCTTGCCCCAGGTAAAAACTGATCTGCTTTCTTTTACTATACATTTGTTTGCATTTCCTAGAATTTTATATAAATGGAATTATAAAGAATATACTTTTGTGGAGGGCATCTGTCTTCTTTCATTCCTTCCATTGTATGGATATACCATGGTTTGTTTTGTTACTCACCTGTTGATAGACATTTGGGCTGTTCTAGATTGGGGCTACTACAAATATACCTGCCCTGACTATCCATGTATAAGTCTTTGTATGAACATATGCTTTCATTTCTCTGGGTTAAAAGCCTAGGAGTGGTGTGGCTACGTCCTATGTAGTGTATGTTTAACTTTTTAAGAAACTGCCAAATTGCTTTCCAAAGTTGTATCATTTTACACGCCCACCAGCAGTGTATGAGAGTTCCAGTTTCTCCTCATCCTTGTCAACACTTGAATAAGCAATCTTTAAAATTTTTATTCTAATATGTAGGTAGTGGTATTTTAATTTGGTTTTAATTTGAAGTTCCTTAATGACTAATGATGTTGAACATCTTTTCATGTGCTTATTTGTCAACCTCATATCTTCTTTGGTGATGTGTCTGAGTCTTTTGCTCATTTTTATTGTGTTGTTTGTTTTCTTATTATTGAGTTTTGAGTGTCCTTTATATACTCTGGATATAAGTCCTTTATCAGATATATGACTTGCAAATATTCTCTCTCTCAGTCTGTGGGCTGTCTTTGCATTCTCTCAACAGTGTCCTTGGAAGAGCAAGAGTTTTTAATTTTGATAACATCAAATTTATTTATTCTTTTATGGATTGTGCTTTTGGTCATTAATTTAAAAATATTTGCCTACTCCAAGATCAAAAGATTTTCTCCTATATTTTCTACATGATTTTTCTACTTAATTTTATATAAATTGAAAATTATTTGCCAACATTTAAAAGCTGGAAGGTTTTATGTAAGAAATTTGAATTTCCAGTTTCTCTTAGAAAGGGAAGAGCTGGGTATACTGGCCTGCATTCCTGCAGGATGATGCTCCACTGGACCTAAATGATCCAGTCTACCAAGGTACCATTGCACTGGCCTCACTCCTTTATGTTCCCAACCCTGCTACTCTGTGTGCACAGACCTACCATCCCATGGCTAGGTGCCCTCTAAGACCCTTTACAGTTTTAAGCTTTGGTGATTCTACAAATCTTCCTTTTATTATTACATATGAGCCTCCTTCCATAGGCTAAGAGACTGAGCTACCCTGCAATGGATCTGGAATCAACTTGGAGATTCTGGAAGAATCACAGTAGTTGCTGTCTTTAACAATCTGGGGAAATTTTAAAAATAAGTTAAATCTGAAAGCTGTAATTTGACTCAGCTTTGGACATTTGCCTACTCCTACATTTGTCTTTCTCATTTGCTTTCTGCTGTATATTAAAACAATTTATATATGGTAAGTATATAATATAAAATACACATATCTTAATATGTACAGTTTGATGAATTTTCAAAACTATAACTACCACTCCAATTATGATATACAGCATTCTCATCACTGAGAATTTCCTTTCTGTCCCTCTCCAGTCTATCCATGGGGGAGAGAGAGGGATGCAAGTTCCCGCTCTAGAGTCCGCCACTAATATAATATCTACTGCAGCTGAATCTTCTCTGTTCTTGAAATTCATAAAAACTGAACCGTAGAGTAAGTACTCTTTTGTGTCTGGCTTCTTCCTCTGAGCATAGTATTTTTGAGATTCATCCATGTCATTACATCTACCAGTAGTTTGTTCCTTTGTATTAGTGAGTCATATTCCATAAAACAAATATGCCACATTTTATTTATTCATTCTCCTGTTGGTAAACATTTGGTTGTTTCCAGTGTTTTGCTTTTATGAATAAAGCTGCAATGAACATTGTTGTACAGATTTTGTACATAGATTTTTATTTCCTTTTGGGTAAATATCTCAGAGTGAAATTGTTGGGTCATAAAGGTAGGGGTATTTTTACCTTCCTAAGAAACTTTAAAAAAGTTACCACAGTGGTTGTAACATTTTCTACTCTCACCAGCAATGTATGAGAAACCCAGTGGCTCTCCATCTTCTCAATATTTGGTATTTTTGTCTCTTTAATTTTAGCCATTCTCATAGATATGAAATCGTAGCTAATTGTGATTTTTTAAATTAATTAATTAAATTTTGGCTGCGTTGGGTCTTCGTTGCTGTGCACGGGCTTTCTCTAGTTGCGGTGAGCAGGGGCTACTCTTCATTGTGGTGCGCAGGCTCTAGGCATGCAGGCTTCAGTAGTTGTGGCACATGGGCTCAGTAGTTGTGGCTTGCAGGCTCTAGAGTGCAGGCTCAGTAGTTGTGGTGCACGGGCTTAGTTGCTCCGTGGCATGTGGGATCTTCCCGGACCAGGGCTCGAACCCATGTCCTCTGCATTGGCAGGCGGATTCTTAGCCACGCGGCACCAGGGAAGCCCTCTCATTGTGATTTTAATTTGCATTTCCCTGATGAGTAATGAAGCTGAACATTTTTTCTGTGAGTTTATTGACCATTCTGTTAAAGGTGTTTTTTTGATGAGCAGATGCTTTAAATTCTAATTTATTAATTTACTCTTTTACAATTACTGCTTTCAGTGTCCTAAGAAATCTTTGCTAGCCTCTATTCACAAAGATACTCATGTATATTTTATTCTAGGAGCTTTACAGTTTTAATTTACATGTAAGCCTTAATTCATCTCAAATTATTTTTTCTTTATGGTATAAAATGCAGATTAAGGTTCACTTTTTCTCCAGTTGGTACAGCACCATTTGACAGAGCTCCTTTTTTTCATTGAATTATATCAATGCCTTTATAAAAAGGAAAAAAAATCAATTATTGGTATTTGTGAGAGAGCCTATTTCTGGATTCTCTATTCTGTTCCATTAGTATATTTTTCTGCCTTTATGACCTATGTATAGTATTGAGTTTTTCAGTTCATGAGCATGATATACCTCTCCATCTATTTAGGTTTTCTGTAATTTCTCTCAATAATATTTTGTAGTTTTTTAGTGTAGAGGTCTTTTTATTTCCTTCATTAAATTTATTCATAGGTATGTATTTTGGTGCTATTATCAATGGAATTTATTTTTAAATTTTATTCCCAGTTGTTTGTTACTAATACATAGACATTCAATTGATTTTTGTATATGGTCATGTATACCTTGCTAAATTAACTTATCACATTTATTTGTAGGATCTTAAAATTGTTGTTGTTAACTCTTTTGGGTTTTCTACATCCACCATCATGTTATCTCCAAATAAAAACAATTTTATTTTCTTTTTTCCCAATATTTATGCCTTTTATTTCCCTTTCTTGTCATCATTGGCAAGTACTTTAACGTGATATTAAATAGAAATGGTGAGAGTGCACATCCTTGCCTTATCCCTCACATTAAGGGGAACATGTTTAATATTCCATTATTAATCATGATATTTTTCTTAGATACCTTTTATAGATTGAGGAAGTTCTCTTTCATTTCTAGTTTTATGAGATCTTTCTTTTACAATCATAAATAGGTGTTGGATTTTTTTTTAACATCTTTATTGGAGTATAAGTGCTTTACAATGGTGTGTTAGTTTCTGCTTTATAACAAAGTGAGTCAGTTATACATATACATATGTTCCCATATCTCTTCCCTCTTGCGTCTCTCTCCCTCCCACCCTCCCTATCCCACCCCTCTAGGTGGTCACAAACCACCTAGCTGATCTCCCTGTGCTATGCAGCTGCTTCCCACTAGCTATTTATTTTACGTTTGGTAGTGTATATATGTCCATGCCACCCTCTCACTTTGTCACAGATTACCCTTCCCCTTCCCCATATCCTCAAGTCCATTCTCTAGTAGGTCTGTGTCTTTATTCCCATCTTAACCCTAGGTTCTTCATGACCTTTTTTTTTTTTTCTTAGATTCCATATATATGTGTTAGCATACGGTATTTGTTTTTCTCTTTCTGACTTGCTTCACTCTGTATGACAGACTCTACGTCCATCCACTTCACTACAAATAACTCAATTTCATTTCTTTTTATGGCTGAGTAATATTCCATTGTATAAATGTGCCACATCTTCTTTATCCATTCATCTGTAGGTTGCTTCCATGTCCTGGCTATTGTAAATAGAGCTGCCATGAACATTTTGGTACATGACTCTTTTTGAATTATGGTTTTCTCAGGGTATATGCCCAGTAGTGGGATTGCTGGGTCGTATGGTAATTTTTTCAAGTGCTTTTTCTTAACTATTGAGCTCATTAGATGATTTATCTTCAAACCTGTTAATTATGTTGATTAGATTTCTGAATTACATTGTTTTAGAATGTCAAAATAATTTATATTACTGGGATAAACACAACTCAGTCACAATATATTATTCTTTTTCTATTCCTGAATTTATTTTGCCAATATTTTGTTAAAGAGTTTTGTATATAATTCATGAGAGATATTGGTTTGAATATTTTTTTTCTTGAAATATCTTTTATCAGGTTTTGGTATTAGGGTCATCGTAGCTTATAAAATGACTTAGAAAGTGTTTTCTCCTCTATTTTTAAAAAGAGTTTGTGTAACATTGGTGTTATTTCTTCCTTAAGTGTTTAATAGAATTCCCCTGTGAAGTCATCTGGACTAGGGGTTTTCTTTGTGGAGGGGTTTTAAATTAAGAATTCAGGGCTTCCCTGGTGGCGCAGTGGTTGAGAGTCGGCCTGCCGATGCAGGGGACATGGGTTCGTGCCCCGGTCTGGGAAGAGCCCACATGCTGAGGAGCGGCTGGGCCCGTGAGCCATGGCCACTAAGCCTGCGCGTCCGGAGCCTGTGCTCCGCAACGGGAGAGGCCGCAGCAATGAGAGGCCCGCGTACCGCGCAAAAAAATAAATAAATTAATTAATTAAGAATTCAATTTTCTTTCATAGTTACACAGCTATTTAAGTCTTCTATCAGTTGTAAGTTGTGTTTTTCAAGGAATTTGTCTATTTCACCTACATTGTTTAATGTGTTGAAAGGACCTATGGTTATAGTCTGTCTTTCATTGTTTTTTTTTTTTTTTTTTGCCACACTGCAGCTTGTGGGATCTTAGTTCCCCCACCATGGATCGATTGAATAGAACCCAGGCCACTGACAGTGAGAGTGCTGACTCCTAACCACTGGACTATCAGGGAATTCCTTCTCTTTCATTCTTGATGTTGGTAATTTGTGGGGTTTTTCCTCTTATTTTTATTAATCAATATTACTAGGGGTTTATCAACTATATTAATATTTTCAAAGAACTGAATTTGGCTTTGTTGATTTTTCTCTATTATTTGTTTTCTATTTCATTAATTTATTTTTTCTTTTTTTTTTTTTAATTTTATTTATTTATTTATTTATTTATTTATGGCTGTGTTGGCTCTTCGTTTCTGTGCGAGGGCTTTCTCTAGTTGTGGCAAGTGGGGGCCACTCCTCATCGCGGTGCGCGGGCCTCTCACTATCGTGGCCTCTCACTATCGTGACCTCTCTCACTGCAGAGCACAGGCTCCAGACGCGCAGGCTCAGTAATTGTGGCTCACGGGGCCAGTTGCTCCGCGGCATGTGGGATCTTCCCAGACCAGGGCTCGAACCCATGTCCCCTGCATTGGCAGGCAGATTCTCAACCACTGCGCCACCAGGGAAGCCCAATTTATTTTTTCTTATCCTCATTTCTTCTGCTAACTTTGGGCTTATTTTGCTCTTTCTTTTCCAGCTTGCTAATAGGGAAGCTTAGATCATAATTTTAGAGCTTGTTTCCTTATATAAACATTTAAAGTTATGAATTTCCTCTTTATACCACTGTAGCTATATCCCCTAAATTTTTTTTTTTTTTTTTTTTCAGTACGTGGGCCTCTCACTATTGTGGCTTCTCCCGTTGCGGAGCACAGGCTCTGGACGCGCAGGCTCAGCGGCCATGGCTCACGGGCCCAGCCACTCCGCGGCATGTGGGATCTTCCCGGACTGGGGCACGAACCTGTGTCCCCTGCATCGGCAGGCGGACTCTCAACCACTGCGCCACCAGGGAAGCCCTCCCCTAAATTTTAATATGTTGTGTTTTCCTTGTCATTTAGTTCAACATATTCTCTAATTTTCCTTGTGAATTGTTCTTTGATTTCAGAGTTATTAAAAAATGTTAATTAATTCTCAAATCTCTATGGATGGTCTACATGCATTTTATTATTGGTTTCTAATTTATTTGACTTGTGGTTAGAGAATATACTCTGTATGATTTTGGTCTTTTGAAATTTATTGCGATTTATTTTATTGCTTAGCATATAGTCCTTCTTGATGAATGTTCTGTAAATGCTTGAAAAGAATATGTATTCTTTAGTTTTTGGATATAGGGTTCCATAAACATCTACTACATCAAGTTGGTTAATAGTGTTCAAGTTTTTTATATCCTTACCAATTATATTTTTTTCTATCGATTACTAAGAAGTATTCGTCTCCAATTATGATTGTTCATTTTCTATTCTATCTTTAGTTTTATCAATTTTTGCTTCCCACATACTTTTAAGCTCTATTATTAGGAGCATACACATTTAGGAGCATATATGCATAAACACAAAAAAATTTAGAAATTTTATGTGCTCTTGATGAATTGATTCTTAGCATTATGAAACATCCCATTTTATCTCTAGCAATACTCTTTGTTTTGAAGACTATTTTGTCTGACGATATTAAAGCCACACCAATTTTCTTATAATTACTATTGGTGTGGTGTACCTTTTTTTTAACACTTTTGCTTTTAACCTGTATTTTTATATTTCAACTGTGTGTATCTCTTGAATATTGCAAATATGAAATTCACGTTTCCCTTCCTCATAACCTTGGACTTTGCTCCCATAGAAGGAACTCTTCCACTAAGCTCACAATAAGAGTCCCATTAAATTTTAAGCTACTGTCCAGTTACTTTGGGTTCCTCGTACCGAAGGTCCAGTAGGCAAGTAAAGGAATTATCATCCTGGCAGGAGTAATTGGCCCTGATCATCAGGAAAAGGATGCTGTTTAATTTAATTTAATTTTTATTTTATATTGGAGTATAGTTGATTTATAATATTGTGTTAGTTTCAGGTATACAGCAAAGTGATTCAGTTATACATACATATACATCCATTTTTTCAGATTCTTTTCCCATATAGGTTATTACAGAATATTGAGTAGAGTTCCCTGTGCTATACAGTAGGTCCCTGTTGATTATCTACTTTATATATAGTAGAATGTATATGTTAATCTCAAACTCTTAATTTATCCCTCCCCCCACCTTTCTCCTTTTGTAACTATACGTTTGTTTTCGAAGTCTGTGAGTCTGTTTCTGTTTTGTAAATAATTCATCTGTATCATTTTTAAAAGATTTCACATATAAGTGATATCATATGATATTTGTCTTTCTCTGTCTGACTTACTTTACTTAGTATGATAATCTAATAGTCAAGACAGGGAAGCAAACTAAATGTCCATCGATAGAGGAATGAATAAAGAAGATGTGGTACATACAATGGAATATTACTCAGCCATAAAAAAAGAATGAAATAATACCATTTACAGCAACATGGATGGACCTAGAGATTATCATAAGGATGCTGTTTTTTGAATAGTGTGTAACACTTTTCTACACATGGCAGGGCAACACAGAACCCTAGAAGTCTATCCTGTGATTCTTCTACTGAAGGTTGCTATTAATTCCATACAATTTTTCCCACTACAGACACCTTCAAATAATACAGGATCTACTGAGTCATATGGGCCCAAGCAGCAGGGCCACTTGTACCCTACTTGGGCAAGAGCTCTTTCTTCTATAATTGCTGTACTGTTGTAGGGACTTTCTTCCTGAGGATCTGCCTCTCCTTTAGTCAACTGAGTTCTGGTCAGAAAACTGGTCCTGGCCTGGAACCTAGTAAAGTACCATGATTTTTATTTTTTACTCGGGAAGCTGCCTTCCACCTCCTGATCATCCATCCTTGATTAATTTTGGCTGAATGGTTTGAACAATGCCCTTGTTGCCTGCCCACATAATTTGCTCCTAGCGACGCTGTGTTCTTTTAAACATCTCCATAACTCTGTGAGCCAGGCTTCCCTGGCTGCCCCTCCAGCCTCACTACTCATCACAATAATTGTGTCCATGTTGCGTCTTTGGCTAAGCACTTCCACCTGGCCTTTATTTTGGGATATTATCATCCCTATTACCATCAACAATTCATTTTCTAACAGCATCTCTTAACATCTGCTCTGTCCTTGCAGAGGAGGGCCACTACTGAGCGTCTCATTGATTCTGGTGTCCTCCCGTCATCCACCCCCCTTTCCCACACCTACTTCTTGATTTCAATTCTTTCAATCCATTCTTTCAGTATTTCTCTTCATGATCTTAAATAGCATATAGCTGCATCTTGATATTTCAGTTTTAGTCATTATCTATTTATTTTTTATTTTTTATTTATTTATTTATTTATTTTTTTGTGGTACACGGGCCTCTCACTGTTGTGGCCTCTCCCGTTGCGGAGCACAGGCTCTGGACGCACAGGCTCAGCGACCATGGCTCACAGGCCCAGCCGCTCCGCGGCATGTGGGATCTTCCCAGACCGGGGCACGAACCCGTGTCCCCTGCATCGGCAGGCGGACTCTCAACCACTGCGCCACCAGGGAAGCCCTATTTTTTATTTTTTAATTGAAGTATAGTTGATTTACAAAGTTGTGTTAATTTCTGCTGTGCAGCAAAGTGATTCAGTTTTACATATACATATATACATATACACACACACACACACACACATTCTTTTTTCTTACTGGGGTATAGTTGTTTTACAATGTTGTGTTAGTTTCTGCTGTACAATGAATTGAATGAGCTATATGTATACATATATCCCCTCCCTCTTGGACCTCTCTCCTACCTCCCGCCCCATCCCACCCATCTAGGTCATCACAGAGCACTGAGCTGAGCTCCTTGCACTACACAGCAGGTTCCCACTAGCTATCTGTTTTACACACGGTAGTGTATATATGTCAATCCCAATCTCCCAATTCATCCCACTCCCCCTTCCCACCCCTGTGTTCACACATCTGTTCTCCATGTCTGTGTCTCTATTCCTGCCCTGCAAATAGGTTCATCTGTACCATTTTTCTAGATTCCACATATATGAGTTAATATATGATATTTGTTTTTCTTTTTCTGACTTACTTCACTCTGTATGACAGACTCTAGGTCCATCCACGCCTCTACAAATGACCCAATTTTGTTCCTTTTTATGGCTGAGTAATATTCCATTGCATATAGGTACCACATCTTCTTTATCCATTCATCTGTTGATGGACATTTAAGTTGCTTCCATGTCCTGGCTATAGTAAATAGTGCTGCAATGAACATTGGGGTGCATGTGTCTTCTCTTTTTTTTTGATATTTATTTATTTATTTATTTTTACATCTTTATCGGAGTATAATTGCTTTACAATGGTGTGTTAGTTTCTGCTTTATAACAAAGTGAATCAGTTATACATATACATATGTTCCCATATCTCTTCCCTCTTGCGTCCCCTCCCTCCCACCCTCCCAGGCGGTCACAAAGTACCGAGCTGATATCCCTGTGCTATGTGGCTGCCTCCCACTAGCTATCTACCTTACGTTTGGTAGTGTATATATGTCCATGCCTTTCTCTTGCTATGTCTGCATGTGTCTTTTTTTTTTTTTTTTGCGGTACGTGGGCCTCTCACTGTTGTGGCCTCTCCCGTTGCGGAGCACAGGCTCCGGACGCGCAGGCTCAGTGGCCATGGCTCACGGGCCTAGCCGCTCCGCGGCATGTGGGATCTTCCCGGACCGGGGCACAAACCCGCGTCCCCTGCATTGGCAGGCAGACTCTCAACCACTGCGCAACCAGGGAAGCCCTACATGTGTCCTTTTGAATTATGGTTTTCTCTGGGTATATGCCCACTAGTGGGATTGTAGGATCATATAGTAGTTCTATTTTTAGTATTTTAAGGAACCTCCAAACTGTTCTCCATAGTGGCTATATCAACTTACATTCCCACCAACAGTGCAAGAGGGTTCCCTTTCTCCACACCCTCTCCAGCACTTATTGTTTGTAGATTTTTTGATGATGGCCATTCTGACTGGTGTGAGGTGATAACTCATTGTAGTTTTGATTTGCATTTCTCTAATGATTAGTGATGTCGAGCAGCTTTTCATGTGCCTCTTGGTCATCTGTATGTCTTCTTTGGAGAACTGTCTATTTTGGTCTTCTGCCCATTTTTTATTGGGCTGTTTTTTTTTTTTTTTTTTCCTTTTTTGCGGTACGTGGGCCTCTCACTGTTGTGGCCTCTCCCATTTCGCAGCACAGGCTTCAGATGCGCAGGCTCAGCAGCCATGGCTCACGGGCCCAGCAGCTCCATGGCATGTGGGCTCTTCCCAGACCGGGGCATGAACCTGTGTCCCCTGCATAGGCAGGTGGACTCTCAACCAACGAGCCACCAGGGAAGCCAGGGCTGTTTGTTTTTTAAAATATTCTTTTATATTATGGTTATCATAAGATATTGAATATAGTTTTCTGTGCTATACAGTAGGACCTTGTGGTTAGTCGTTATCTATTAAATTCCACTATGAAATATGACCTCTCTTTCATAATCACCGCCCCCCCAACTCTATACTTCCCATCTTCCCACTCTCTCATAATTGATTGTAATTTTGGTTAGATTCAGTGTTTGTGGAATTATGTCTGTGTAATCTCTAGCTACAGCTAAACCATTAACATACTATGTTTATTTTTTCTTTTTTGTACAACTTTTTTTGTATTTCATGGAGTTAATCATTGTTTGTATTTGTATGTTTGGTTTTCTATATGCTTCTCATCAATTCATCCCAAAACTTTTCCTCAAAAGCAAAAGTTTTTCTTAAACCTAAATCCACCTGAGATTCTATCAGATGGTGATTTTTCTCCTAGAGTCTTCAGACCTGTTCCAATCTTGGCTAATTCTCCCTGTTCAATTATTCAGTTTCGCTTCTGGAAGACGCTTTCATTAACATCCTGAGAATTCCTCTCCCCTTTTTCCTAGATTCCAAGTGTCCATTTTTTTCTTTCTTTCTTTTTTTTTTTTTTTTGGTTTACTTTCTGAATAGCTGCCATATATTCTCTGATAGTGTCCTTGGAGAGGGTATGTGGTAGGCTGAGTAATGGCTTCCCAAAGACCCCATATCCTAATCCCCAGAACCTGTGAATTCATTTCTTTACATAGCAAAAGAGACTTTGCAGATGTGATTAATTTAAGAATTTTGTGATGAGGAGATTATCCTGGATTATCCAAGTGGGTCCTGTGTAATCACAAAGGTCCTTATAAGAGAGAAGATATGAAGATGAAGTGGAGAGAGATTTGAAGATGCTACACTGCTGGCTTTGAAGATGGAGGAAGGGGCCATGAGCCAAGGAATGCAGCTCTAGAAGCTGGAAAAACCATATTCTCCAGAAGGAACCAGCCCTGTTGATACCTTGACTTTAGTCCTGTAAAACTGATTTGGGACTTCGGGCCTACCAAACTAAGAGAATAGATTGGTATTGTTTTAAATCACCAAGTTTGTGGTAATTTGTTACAGAGACCATAAGAAACTAACACAGGGTACATGGAAGACACTTCTGAGGATTTGCATGTCAGCAGACGTTCTTCTCTCACTTCAAACGATAGTTTAGCTGAGTATAGAATTCTAAGTAACAAATAATTTTCCTTCAGAATTTTGAAAGAATTTCTCCAAGGCTTTTCTTTTTATTTCAGACATAATAATTATTTTTAATTTCCAGGACTATTGTTCACTACATCTTCCTCCCCCTCCTCATCCCCTGCAAACTGTTCTTATTCTATAAGAACAATCTCTTCACTTATCCTTCTGAAAGTGTGAATGATAGAATGTGTGTGTGTGTGTGTGTGTGTGTGTGTGTATAAGTTTTCTTCTATCTAAATAGTCTATTTCTTCCAAGGTATTTTTTCTTATTTATTTTTCTCTCTTATGTTTAGAACCTTTCTCCAAATGGTATTCTTTGGCTGTCAGCATGTATTATTTACTTTGAAAGTTCATTGAGGTGTAACTGACATACATACTTTAAATTGAGAATATTTAAAGTGTACACTTTAAAACATTTTTAATTTATTAAATTGTAATTGATTTACAATATTGTGTTAGTTTTAGGTGTACCACATCAGATTCTTTTCCATTATTGGTTATTACAAGATGCTGAATATAGTTCCATGTGCTATACAGTAAATCCTAGTTGTTTATCTGTTTTATATATAGTGGTGTACATCTATTAATCTCATACCCCTAATTTATTCCTCCCTCATTCCCCCTTTTGTAACCATAAGTTTGTTTTCTATGCTGTGAATCTGTTTCTATTTGGTAAATAAGTTGATTTGCATTATTCTTTAGATTCCACATATAAGTGATATCATATAATATTTATCTTTCTCTGACTTACTTCACTTAGTATAATCATCTGTAGGTCCATCCATGTTGCTGCAAATGGCAATATTTCGTTCTTTTTTATGGCTGTGTAATATTCCATTGTACATGTATGCCATATCTTCTTTATCCATTCATCTGTTGATGGACACTTAGGTTGCTTCCATGTCTTGCCTATTGTAAATAGTGCTGCTATGAACAATGGGGTGCATATATCTTTCTGAATTAGAGTTTTTGTATATTCCCAGGAGTGAGATTGCTGGATCATATGGTAACTCTATTTTTAGTTTTTTAAGGAACCTCCAGATTGTTTTCCATAGTGGCTGCACCAATTTACATTCCCACCAACAGTATAGAAGGGTTCTCATTTCTCCATACCCTCTCCAACATTTGATTATTTATAGACTTTTTAAAAAGTTTTTATTTATTTTTGGCTGCATTGGGTCTTCATTGCTGCGCATGGGCTTTCTCTAGTTGCAGTGAGTGGGCTTTCTCTAGTTGCAGCGAGTGGGGGCTACTCTTCATTACGGTGCACGGACTTCTCATTGCGGTGGCTTCTCTTGTTGCGGAGCATGGGCTCTGGGAGTGCGGGCTCGGTAGTTGTGGCTCGTGGGCTCTAGAGCACAGGCTCAGTAGTTGTGGCACATGGGCTCAGTAGTTGTGGCTCGTGGGCTCTAGAGCACAGGCTCAGTAGTTGTAGCTTGTGGGCTCTAGAGCGCAGCCTCAGTAGTTGTGGTGCATGGGCTTAGTTGCTTTGTGGCATGTGGGATCTTCCCGGACCAGGGCTAGAACCCGTGTCCCCTGTATTGGCAGACAGATTCTTAACCACTGTACCACGAGGGAAGCCCCTATAGACTTTTTGATGATGGCCATTCTTACTGGTGTGAGGTGATATCTCATTCTCGTTTTGATTTGCATTTCTCTAGTAATTAGCGATGTTGCAGCATATTTTCATGTACCTGTTGGCCATCTGTATGTCTTCCTTGGAGAAATGTCTATTTAGGTCTTCTGCCCACTTTTTGATTGTGTTGTTTGGCTTTTTGATATTGAGTTGCGTGAACTGTTAAAGTGTACAATTTGATGAGCATGTCGGTTATCAACTTATTGTTCTCAGTTCTGAGTGCACCCTTCAATATATGCTATATACTAAATAATAGAATTTCTTTAAGTGTTTGCCGTTTAAAGTGAGCTTTTTCCATAGCCAGGTCTGGAGGGACATTGCAGGAGGAAGAGGCTTCTTGTAGTTCCCAGCGTGGGCCCAGAACTCTGTCTCTCTGCCACCTTCTAGCCTTGGCCTGGTGATAATCTTTCTCATAGCCTTCTCAGCATGGAAACCAAAGCCCCAGTGTGGCTTGTATGCAGTCACCTGTGGCTAAGATGGTCTTATAGCTTTTCACACATCCCATCACTTGGATATAATGTAGAGAGATTTGACTTAGGCTTGACTCCTACCTTTTTGCCTTAATTTTATGGCTTTGGGCAAGTTTGTTTCCTTTTTTTTTTTTTTTTTTGAGAGTGATAAAAACATTTATTAAGCAGAAGCTCAGTATCAGGCCCTGTGCTAAGCACGTCACATTTTTTATTTAATTAAAATTTCCCATTCTGTGAAGTATATATTTGTATTTTCTTTTAATTAATGAAAGAGGTTAAGCAACTTTGGGGCAAGTTTCTTAACCTCATTTTAGATTAATTTCTTCGTCTGTGTAAAATAAAGATGACACAGACCTCATGGGAATTTTGATGGCCTAAGTAAGCTTGTGTATGTAAATAATAATAATAATAATAATAATAGTGTTATTATATCTATAACATTTTTTAAGTGCCTACTCTGTTCCACATTCTCATAAAAGCACTTTATGTGAGTTAACTCATTTAACATTCATAGCAGTATGGAATAGGTACTATTATTATCATCACCACTTTGAAGAGAAACCTGAAGCACAGAGGGACTATGATATTTGCCCACGGTCACTCAGCAGAGACAAGAAAAGCTGGAGCATGCACCCAGGCAGCCTGTACTCATCAGCACTGGCATTTACTGAACTTGCATAAATATTTCCTTTGTCTTTTTTTTAAACAGGAAGAGCCTTTTTCTAGCCTATCCTTTGGGAACTAGTATGTTACAGCTAAACTTCCAGGGATCTGGGATGACTGAGGGAGTGCTTACCTGGGTCTGGACTGGTTGATGCAGGTTCCACTTTTGGCTCTGGCCAGCTGTGGGACGTTGGGCCAGGAAGTTTCACCTCTCTGACTCCCATGTTTCTCATCTATAAAATGTTAAGGGGGGTAATTTCCAGGGCCCTTTCCAGCTGTCACATTCCTCACGTCTATGATTCTGTGATTAAGTTCCTGGAAGGTTTAAGTACTGATAAAAGTGCCATTAAGTTCTGTATACTCAGCACTGGCAGCCGTCTGTTACCTAAGATACCTGGGCCAAGCCGTTATGGGGCGGGGTTTGGGGGCAGGGTGGGTAGAACAGAAAAGGCTCCTTGTCTGGCAACTAACTGTTGTTCTGTAGACGACGGAAGACTGTTCAGCAATGTGCAGTGTCCTGAGATTCCTCTGATTTCTGGACCATGGTGTATTGAGGCCGACCATCAAAGACAGTTTTCTAACAAGAGAACCTTGTGCAGTAAGTTCCTCAGGCAAGTGACAGGAGATAATTGAGACAGGATTGAATGGGTCTCAGGCAGAGAAACTTGAGGACAGACCTATTTGGGCGATAAACTGGTTGACCCAAGGCCTCTCTGTCCATCATTCCTTGACCTCAGGTCAGAGTGATAGAAAGGGGAAAAGCTATCAAGGCAGCTGGGGACGCTCCTGCTCTGAAGTCCTGAGAAGAATAAGTGACTGTTTGTCCCACATGGGTTAGTCATTCACCTGCCTGAAGGCAGAGGGCCACGAGCCTAGAGTCTAGGACCTGCTGCGACAGAATCTGGGCTACAAAGTCCTTGCCTTCAATGAGGTGACTGCTCATTATAAAATCCTAAAGCTAGGTTCTTAGAGGCTATTGCTGCAGCAATAATAATCACTGCCACTCATCGAGTGCTTGTTATATGCTAGGCTCTGGCCAAGAACTTTGAGGCCCATCATGGCAAAGAGACTGAGTCTTGGCTCGGCCATCCATTGTCTGTGTGACTGTGGGCAAGTCACTTACTCTTTTTTGCATTTCAATCTCTCAAACTGTATTATGAGGATAATCTGTGTAAAAGTGCAAAGAGATGTAAAAATTTGTAATGACTTTTTTTTTTTTAAACTGTCAATGGAAGATTCAGGAGCTAAATGTACACAAAGCACTAGGCAAACAGGAGGTATTCAGTAAATGATTATCTATACTGTGGGCTTCTTGGTGTTCCTCTAGGCCAAGACTGACTGGTGTCTCTTTTTGCTCTTGCATCCTCATAGCCTAAAGCAGGGCCTGGAACCCAGCAGGTGCTCACCATTCCATATGATCAAAGGCCCTCTCCACAAGGTCATGAGTATTTATGTATCACAAAATTCATAACGCTTAACCAGGAGAAATGGACAAAAACATAATGTTAGTAGGAGACTTTAATGACCCCTTTGGCCGAGCAACCGGACAAAAAAATATGCAAAGACACAGAAGGCCTAAGAAACATAATATAAAGGTCAAATTGAGATAGTCACCTATCTCCACATTCTGAAGACAGAAAAACACCTTTCAAGAGACCAAGGGGACATTGACAAAAACTGACCACAGAGAAATCCTCAATACATCTTCATAAGGAAACAGTGCAGATGACATTGATTTCGATGCAGTGAAACTAGAAATTGAAGACAAAATGGGAAAACATAAATCACTTGGGTCAAAGAGAAACTCAGAAGGGAAATTGCATGATATCACTAAACGTTCTATTACCCGGGGTCACACAGCTAACAGTGGTAGAGCTGAGGCCGTTAGAATCTGGGTCTCCTAAGTCATTCAGCCACGAACCGGTTTGCGAAGCCCGACAAGTGTCCCTGAGCCTCGGTTTCCCTTTCTGTCAAATGGCCCCAAGGGCACGCTGGGCTCAAGTCCCACTGCAGGTTTGAGCTGTCGTGGGGCAGGGGAGGCGCGGGAGCAACGACTTTTGGGACGTCTGGGAGGGTGCGGGTGTTGAGAGGCAGCAGCAGAGGGCGCTGGGTCGCCGGCCTGGGCTCGCCTCTGCCATTGGTCGGGGCCCGGGCGCTGGGCTGGAGAGTTGGTGGAAAGTGACAAGTTGAGGGAGGCTGAGAGCAAGAGAGCGAGCGCGCAGAGCAGGAGGAGACGCCGCGGCCACCACGGAGGGAGCCCCGGGACGGCAGCCACCGGGCGCAGGGCGCGCCCTTCTCAGAGCCCGAGCCGGCGAGACTCGCAGTCCGCGAGTGCGACCCCGACAGCCCGGGACTGAACTGGCCGTCCGGGACGCGGCGAGGCTGCAGCCAGAGGGCTGGGGAGGGACCGAGTTTACGGGGTCCTGAGCGGCCGGGCGGAGGCGAAGGAGCAGGTTAGAGGGAACAAAGAACTTCTCAGACGCCCCCGGCATCCTGTGGGGAGAGCGGCCGGGACGAGGTGGCCGGGACCCCGGGCAGAGCCCGTGGATGTTCTGCGCGCGGCCTGGGAGCCGCCGCCGCCGCCGCCGCGAGAGGAGGAATGCACCGGCCGCGCCGCCGCGGGGCGCGCCCGCCGCTCCTGGCGCTTCTGGCCGCGCTGCTGCTGGCGGCGCGTGGGGCCGCTGCCCAAGGTAAGAGGAGCATCAGCCGGCTCGCGGGCCCGCCCGGCCCCGGCCACCCTCCCGCCGGCCCGCCCTGCGCTGGGCAGACAGGAAGCGTCGCGCCCGCCTCGGGGGGCGGCCGGCGCCCCGTCGGGGGTCTTGCCAGCGCGACTCCAGGCGCCGGGGAGGCAGGCGAGGGGATTCACCCGGGAGCCCCGCTGTGGGCCGGGGGTGCGCCCGGGGACTTCTTCCTCGGCGCCCAGCCGCAGTTGTCGGCGCTGACAGGAAGCGTGGAGGGGTTGGGGGTCGTGGGGCGATGGGATGCTTTTCGTCCCCCCATCTCACGCCGGACCCCTAACGCACTCCAACCGGTGTTCAGGCAAGTCCATCCTGCTCCCAAATCGCAGACGCCTTGGAGAGCGTGGTCCAGAAGGGAGTTTGTATTTTCAGGGGTGCCTGCGAGAGCCCAGGCTGTCCGCAGACCGACCCAAACAAAAACCCTGTCCTCCTGAGGCTCGGGCGGCCTCGCATCTCCACCATCCCCGGCTCGCCGGCCTTCTGTAGGGTCACGATGGAGGCCACAACATGTGCGCTGCCGCCGCCGCCACTTTGTGCAAAATGTGCTGTCAGAGGAGGCCTGCTGCTCCAGAGTGCGTGTGTGTGTGCGTGTGTGTGTGTGTGTTACAAACAAGGGGGGAAAAGACAGCTAATGCATACTTGATTTTGGTAATCTCCAAAGACAATCGCAACAGTTAGAGAAAGACTTCACCGAAAGCCAGAGCGTCTTAGCTCGCTGCGGGAAGCTGGGATCCTTGCTGCGTCTAAGCCGGTACACAATGAGAGGGAAGAGCCCGGCTGCGCCTGTGGAGACAGCCGATTCATTCTTTGGAGGTTGGAGGGGGAAAGTTGATTAAAGTCTCCAGGGTCTTGGGTCTCACTTTTAACATGCATCCCTTGAGGGGGTGCTGCAGCCCCTGGATTCTTCCCTCCCCCACTCGCAGCCCCAACCCATGCTCTTTTATCATGCATCTTTCATTTTTAAGTTAACGCTGTGCTTTAGGAAAAAAAGGCTCTGGGCTATTTAGCAGTTGAGGGGAAAAAATCTATTCGCTACATGGTCTATGACTGCAGAATTAGTTTAGACTAAAATCTAGCTAATATTTTTCGTAGTAGAAAACACCCTCTGGAAGGAAGTTGTGGGTGAATTTTGATTTCTTAGAGATGACTTTGGGGAGGTGGGAACCACATTTTCCGAGGATGATTCTGAAATTGATCCTGTAGTGTGGTTGGGCTAATCTGGAGGCTCCTCGGGGTAAATACAGCTCCTAATTGTAATTAAGATGTACATCAGCAGGGAGTGCACCTTCTTGATGAAAAATCCTAATGAAATGTAAACAGCTTGGTCACATGGATGTTTGCTTCGTTGATGCCAAACATCTGGTTCCATGCCACACACCTGGGTGAAAAGTAAAGAAGGGGCCATGCTGCCTAAAACATTGTAAACATCCTTCTGATGTCAGGTTGCCCGGTGAATTGAGGTGGAGATAACCAGGGTGATTCTAGCTAAGGCAAGGAAGGCTCCTAGCGTGGGGCCTTGATTACTTCGGTTATATCCTCTGTTCACTCTACTTCTACATAAGCTTTCAACGGTGGTTGCTTTTAGATCATGGGGGAGGGAGGGTACAGTGCACCTTTCCTTGGTTATCTGCCTTTAAATAAATGTACAGGCAATGATTTTGCTGAATGTAAGACAATTTTGTTATCAGCAGTCACCCAAATTGTGTCTTGTTTAATTGTCTACAGGCTTAAAAAAACTTAAAAAAAATTCCTCACAAATTTATTGTTTCTTTGTCTAAAAAGTATAAAAGCTGCCAGCTTTGGCCACTTCTTAGGTCGCATTTCTGTGGGACCTCCATGCGTATGAATTAAAATTGTTTCTTTTTCTCCCATGAAAATTTTTTTTTAAATAAAGAGTATTGCCTATTCTGAGCTCTTCAATATTGAGCTAAAATCAGTTATTACTGCCTTATTTATTGTCTAATAAATCCCTTTCCATTTCTGTGAATGCTTGATATTTTCTCTGGGGAGAAGTCTTCTAGTGGAACTCAGATTTACCTTCTTGTCTGGTCCAAGATTCTTAAGGTAACTCAGCCAGAGGCTCAGGAAATCAGCCTAAGGGGAGATATGTTTCATTTATTTATTTATTTTAAAAGTGCTCAGCATTTCTCCCATCATTTCTCTATTTTGTTAGCCAGGAGGAGCAAACCTTTACATTTGCTTTTTCTGGTCTGTTCATTGTTTTCTCCCCATCTTCCTCTTACCAACCCGGAGCTAAACCTCTCTAAGAAGCTGAAGCCGTGATAACTGTACCCAGAGCTCAGGGCCTTTAGAACCCACCTAGGCCTCTCAGAATCCTGTAGATTCTGTGGTTTGGCTGCTTGGAGGCAGAGGGGGGTGGCCTGCTACTGTTTGCTGTCATTTTGTAAACTTTCCAATGATGTTTTAATAGGTGCCTGTCCTGTCGGCTTCTAGAATCAGAATCTCTTGAGGGCAACAGGACTGTTAGCTTTCCTGGTGAAACACTGGAGACCAAGTCATCCAGCTGCATCTTTATTAGAGACACCTG
This sequence comes from Mesoplodon bidens, assembly GCF_964165515.1. Classification (NCBI taxonomy): domain Eukaryota; kingdom Metazoa; phylum Chordata; class Mammalia; order Artiodactyla; family Ziphiidae; genus Mesoplodon; species Mesoplodon bidens. Next base: position 131,965,668 of record NC_138177.1, on the reverse strand, counting down.
AAAATCCTGCCTGGGGGAGCCACACAGAGAGGCCTAATTGACAAGGGGTGTGGTCCAACTGCCTCTGGCAATGTGTTGGGAATATTTAATTTTTAATATTGATTCAGTATACCTGATGGCTGTATAGCTATTCAGATACCTGGGATTATCTTTCTGGCATTTAGTTAGGAGTCCTTTTACAAACTTAACTTTGGTCTGTATTTTCCTCTCTCCATCTCCCACATGGTGAGCATAGGCCTCAAATGAGACTTGAAAGTTTCTAAGTGGTGTGTTACTTGCATTCATTAGTGTTCAATTTGGCTGTGGTTTGGTGGTACCACATACCCCATTTCAGATATTTTTGAAAATTTTACCCAGCATCCTATGGAGAAAGGAATGCTCTGTAGACTATATATGTATATAAAATGTACATATATATCTATATAAATGGCATATGTTTATACACGTATATAGTAAGTGGGCCATAGATTTTTGTTGAATGAATGGAGAATAACTTTTTTGGTTGTATGTAAAATTGTTGTGTTATTTGCTTTTCCTAGTTAAAAACTCAACATGGCGTATTTTCAAGGATTTTTTCCTTTTCTTGTCTCATCTTCTAGTATGAAGGGAGTATAGTAGAACTGAACAGTAGAGCTTAATGGTTATGAGCACAGGTGTTGGAGTTAACAGACATGGGTTTGAATCTTTTCTCTGCCACATACTGGGTATGGTGATTAGTTTTTCTCAGCCTTACCTGAGTGTTATGAGATCTCAATGAAACCATGTATGGCAAGTACTGGGGAAGAGCACGCAGCCTAGAGGGTCTTAACTTGGGGTACCTGAAATTAAGGCTAGGAAACCCCCCAGAAATAATACACAAACTTTAATGTGCATTTTTGTGTTTGTATGTTTCTAGCTATAATCTGATTTTTTAAGGAAACTGCAATCCCCCCAAAATAGGAACCATTGATTTGGAGTGTTTGGTGCTTGGGGCAGTGAGTTGCCTTCCTGGGTAGGTTGCAAAAGGTTGAGGGTTGGTTGAGGGGGGTCCTGGGCCTTAGCCCAGATCTGCACAATCCATGGGGCCTCTATCTCTCCTCACTTTCTGCTTTCTCTCCCACCAGGCCACTGTTATTGGGCCTGAGAGAAGCTGAAGAATGGTGTCAAATCCTTTGACCTCTACCAGGAATGTATTTCCGTGAACCCAAGCATTCTGAGATGCTGGTGTTTGCACAATTTATTAAACAGACACTTGCATAATCCTTACAATAGGCCAGTCACCGTTCTAAGCATTTTGCAAGTATTAACTCACTGAATCCTCACAACAACCCTATGAGGGCGGTGGCACAATTAGCTCATTTTGATTTAGGCACAGAGAGGTTAAATGACTTTCTCAAGGTCACATGGCTAGGAAGTGGCATTGCTGGCCTTACAGAGGCTAAGAGTTCACGCTCTTATCTAACTGCTGCCCTAGACAGTCTCTCCTGGTTTAAGTCTTAAAATTTACACTATTTTTATGTTATGTAGGAGCCAAAGGTGCCTTTTCCCCAGGTTTTCTAGGAGCAGCAAAGGGATGTTCTCTTAGCCATATCTAGGGGTTATAATAAATGATTGGAGACAGCCAATTTCAGTTTTCCTTCCCGTGCTGGAGTTGCCTGAGCAAGACCTGCTGTAACTCAGAGATAGACCGGAATGGCCTCTATAGTCTGTACTTGTGATCAGGAGGAATTATATTGTTGTAATGAACTGCACCTTGGATGCGGTTTGAGGAGTGTGTCTGGCAATTCCTTCCAACCAGCGATGAGATGTATTTTGATGAAGTGCCTCTGTATTTGCATCTTGGTGTACAACTTGGGGTGTAGGCTGAAAAGGGGTGATTTATTAGAGTGTTCTCTAGTGGGAGAGCTGGCTTGCCAACTCCAAGTTCCTGATGTGGATCAGACCCTCGCAAATCCAGCCCCGTCTGGGAAACACTCAAGTCTCCGAGGCCTCTTTCTCAAACGGAAGAGCCTCAGCTTGGCCTTACCTAATCCCCAAGGTGCGTCAGGAGAGTCTGTTCTGTAGACAGACAGAAAGGAATAGTCTTCTATGATTCTGAGAAAGTGCTCTGGAGTTGAAGCGGGGGGATGATGGGGTGGGGGCTTTGGGTTGGGGGAACTCTTCGAGATCCTTAACTAAATGCAGCTGCTTGTTACACGGAGCCTGACTTGCATGCCAGGAATATCTAAAAAGCTAACGAATACAAAATAAAAATAAACAGCAGTAAAAAGGCTCTCTCTTTGTTGCAGTAAGCTCGGTTGGGGTTTTCAGTTTGTTTAGGAATGGGATCATTGTGGCACCCACTTTATTTTGGTAAAGGCAGTGAAACGTGGATTGATGTTCTGTCATTGGGATGCTACCACCACCTGAACTTTTTCCTTCACGCCTCCCCCCTCAGAACGCCCAGGCATGAACAGCCACAGGGCCTGAGTCTCAAACTGTTGCCTCTGAGTGAATTACATTGAAAGAGGGTAGATAATTTAATGGGATAATGTTGGCAGGGCCAGCAAATTTCACACCCCATCTCTCACTAATAGAAAGGCAGTAGAAGGCTACAATATCCTCAGATGAAAAGGTTGTATAAAACGGTTCTGCTTAACAGTCACTGTCTGTCCATAAATAAGGTTCTGTAGAGTTTTGATCCAAAAGCTGTTATTAAATACTGATAAGCCAACCCTCATAATGTTTGGCCTGCTTACATTTCCTTTTTTTTTTTTTTTCTTCTCTCATAGAACCATAGATTTTTTTTTAAGAGGGGGAAGGGACCTAAAGATCAACCAGTCCAAACTGTTTATTTTCTCAAGTATTTCTGTACAGAAAGGACCTTCTTTTATAGCCGTTTAAAGAGGCGGTATGGAGTAACAGAAATGGAATGGGATTTGAACCTGATAGACTAGAGTTTGAATTGGGGCTTTGCTGCTTGCTGGCTGTGTGACCTTAGGCAAAGTTCTTTGACCTTCAGAGCCTCAGTTTCCTTCTCTGCAAAATGGGGATAACAGTAATATCTGACTCACAGGGTTTTTGTGAGAATTAGAGGAGATAATTGACATAAAGCACCTAACACAGCACCACAGACCTAGTAGCTGCTATCATCAGCAGGGTTTGCTGGAGAAATCAGAACAAGTGGTTCCAAAACAATGAGCATTGTGCTGTGAGATACAAACCAAGACTTAGAGAGCAGCAATTTTTTTCAAGATGGTAGGACTCTTCAGTGTTCTTTTTTACAGGGAGTATATAGATACTCTAGATGTGAGCAGGCCCAGGCTAGTGCTGGGGACCTGGACTGGAGAAGATTCCACAGGGCAATTTTGCAAAGCCTTAAAACAAAGGCTTTTTTCAGAACAGTGAACTCTTTGGGGAAGAGCAACCCCTCCCTGGTGCTTGGTGTAATTCCAGAATCCTGCAATGGGGAATGTTACATTTCAGGGACCTCCACTTGTAATCTGACCGTTTTTAGCTCCAATATCCAAATAATCTTGCTGAGCACAACTTGAAAGAGAAGGATAATGGCCGGAGGAAAGAATCCTGAGGTGCTCTGTTAGCCATTTAAAATTTCTGAGTACAAAAAAAAAAAAGTTCACATTACCCAAAGAGAGAAGAGTAAAGAAGTGTGTGGGAAGGGGGAGGGGAGATAAAAACGAACCCGGTCTAAAGACCAAGACCGGGTTTGTGGTTTTATTTTTATTTTTCAACAGTAAAGCTTGTCATTTAATGCATTTCAACTTACATTTGATTTATATTTATTATATGCAAGATTTGGTGTTAGTGCCCAGGAGTAAAACGTGATCACTGCCCTCAAGGAGAGATGGAGGAGGGACATTCTTACTTTTTAAAGAACCTACTATGTGCCAGGCATAGTTCTTTATAGGTATTAGGTTTGTATGTCCCAGCATCCCCTTGAGGTTGGACTTCTGACCCCATTTGTCAGATAAGGAAATCGAGGCTCAAGTATTGAGGTAAGCGTCTTAGCCAACCTCACAAAACTATTAAGTTGGGTTTGGCATTTGAACGTAGGTATTTGGACTCTCAAGTGTATGCTATTTCCACTGTCCTTGACGTGTAATTGGAGAGGCAAGATGAACAGATATGTACCTCCACATGCCAACTGGCTCTCCCATAAGTGAATTATAGGAAAGGGTCGTGAAAAAAGGACTTTGGGAACACAGGGGTAGAAGACATTAATTCTCACTCAGGGAATTGGAGGGTCAGAGGGAGAAATCCATGCCCTTCAGCGGCGTATTGTGAGGATGCATTGAGATAATGCATGGAAGATGCTCAGCATCCTGAGTGCTCAGCTGTAGTTCTGTAGCCAGAAAGAGGCCTGGTCAGGATTTATCTGCCTCAAAAGCCTGTGTGCTCTTAATTGTTATGATGTGCTCCTTTTCAACAGGTGTGTGGTTTGTAGGAATAGTAAGTGGCTATGCAGCCCCCAAATAAAAGGGAACACAGTTTCTCTGGTATCTTCCCCACCTGCCCTAATCTAGATTTTTGGATTCAGCTCTGCTTTGGGCAGGGTGGGGAGGGTGGATCTGCACAGGCGTGAGTTTGGAGAGAATCATGAAGCCTAATCATAAACCATAACACTTCTGGAACTCTAGCCAGGACCTGCCATGTTCCCCATTCATTCTCTGATCATACATTTTTCTGTGCACTTATTCTGAGCCAAATATTTTCCTAGTCACTAGAGACATAAAGGTGAATAAGGCTAGGTCCTTCCCTTGGAGGGTTTTTCAAATGGCAGGCCTGTGGCAGAGATTGCTAGCTGATCATCAGATCTGTTTCATCTCTTCCTGGGCACATGGCTAGACTACATTTCCCAGGTCCCTTGCAGTTAAACTGAGGCCATGTGACTAAATATTAGCCAATGGAATGAGGTTGAAAGCAATGAGTGTCACCTGTACACCTGATCCATAAAAAACTTCCCACGCAGGATTGCTATGATCCTGTATGTGGGAACTCTAGAAGTCACGTGTTGAAGACACCACAAAATGGAAACAGCTTGGAACCCACCCTTAATGACTGCCCGGTGGAAGCCACCTGCCAGTCCCCACTTGTTTAGGTTTTATGTGAGTAAGAAATGAACTTCTATTGTAGTGAAGGCTGAGATTTCAGGGCTTATCAGTTATAGCTGCTAATGTTATCTTAACATTATTTATATAACTAACATTTTATATCTGTCTATCTATCTATCTATCTATCTATCATATAGTTGTAAACCATAGCGCACCATGAGATGAATTTTGTGGGTCTGAATCACTATTTTTAGATAGAATAGAATAGGAAATATCAGAGTGCATTACATTAATCTGGTGAGTATTTTGGGAAACTTTAGCTTCAGTTTGGTATGTGCTGATTTGGGTTATTATTGAGCTCTCATGATCAAAAGTTTGAAAGTCACTGTTTTTCTGAAGGCATACAAGTCAACAGCTCTGTACAGCAGAGTGTGGTAGTTATGCTAATAGTGGTAAAGTCCCAGTGCTATAGAGACTCAGTTAACGAGTGCCTAGGAAGCAGAAATGGCAAAAGGGGTTCATCTTTCCAGTCAATTTGTATTGGCTGCCTGTGGTGCAGTGTTGAAAAGGATTCTGAGGTTTCTTCCAGGGTCTCTGGGAGGGAATGCTGTGATCTGATGACAGCATCTGCCGTGGGCTTGGGAGGATGAGTAGAGGCTCAGACCTAGCTTGCATCTGACCACTTTGCAGGGAGTCGGGGCTCCTTCCAGTGAATTCAACCCCTTCCCCAATTATTTATGGCACACAAACGGTGTCTGTAGCGCTGTGCTCAGCACTGTGGGGGTTCTAGAAGAACTATGACTAGCCCTTGTAGAGTTTACCTTTTAGGGGCAATAAAATAGACACTTGTGAAATAACTTTGCAGCCAGAGAGTGCACAGTTGGCAATTACAGATGCAGAATGCCTAGAAGAGAGCAGTCTTTCCGGAGGAAGTGGGATATGATACGAGCCGGAAAAGATGGGAAGGATTGAAATGGAGAGAGGAGAGGAGCTGGACATTATGCCCCTGCCCTGGTCTCCAGGGACTTGCCCAGGCTGTCCAGGCTTCTTCAACTGGGCCTTCACCCTGGGATGAAGCTGATCTTTGGGGATGGGAGAGTAATGAAGAGGAAAGAGGGCTTTGAGTGGTGCCTTCATGTTTTTTTTTTTTTTTTTTTTTTTTGCGTATGAAAGGAGCAGGGGAAGGGAGGAAGAAGCAGGGTTTTACTGGAAGCCTGATAACTTATTTTTCTCTCCAAAAGAGTGTCCCAGAGAATTAAAAATTCAGTACATTTCAGGGCTGCTTGTCAAAGGTATCATGTATCTTATTCCCTCTGCTGCAGCAGTTTTGTTTTGTAGTGAAGGTTACTAAATCTCAGTCCACCTTTTGCCTGCGTGAAGAACATCATAATAGTTGAGTAATACACATCAAGAATCCTGTGTGCCAAGAAATATTTTAAGTTCTTTAACTATTTTAAGTTGAATTGTCTTCGGGGAAACCCTATGAGGTAGGCACTAATTATTAGCTCCATTTTCCAGATAAGAAAACTGAGGTACAGAGAAGGTAGGTAACTTGATCAGTATCAAACAGCAAGTTAAGTGGGAGAGCCAGGATTTGAACCTAGTTGTCCCGAGTCCGGGGCTTTGTCCTTGATCATTAGGCTATTTTACATCTCATTAAAAAAAAAAAATGCGGGCTTCCCTGGTGCCGCAGTGGTTGAGAGTCTGCCTGCCGATGAAGGGGACACGGGTTCGTGCCCCAGTCCGAGAAGATCCCACATGCCGCAGAGCGGCTGGGCCCGTGAGCCATGGCCGCTGAGCCTGCGCGTCCGGAGCCTGTGCTCCGCAACGGGAGAAGCCACAACAGTGAGAGGCTCGCATACCGGAAAAAAAAAAAAAAATGCTACCTGATGATTCAGATTCTCTGTAAGATCCCAGTCAAATAGCTGAGTCAAAATAATTATAATTGAAGCCTCCATTTGTACAGGGCTTTGCAGCTTACAAAATTATTTCATGTATATTACCATTAACTTTTCAAATATTCCAATGCAATAGAATTTCTTTCTTTCTCTCTCCCTTTTAAAATTAGGCTTGTGAGGTTGGCAGTTCACCTAAAGTCACTGCAGCTGGTGGAGCCTGTCTGAAACCCAGCCTCTTTTTTTTTTTTTCTTTTTTTGCCGTACGTGGGCCTCTTACTGTCGTGGCCTCTCCCGTTGCGGAGCACAGGCTCCGGACGCGCAGGCTCAGCGGGCCATGGCTCACGGGCCCAGCCGCTCCGCAGCATGTGGAATCCTCCCGGATCGGGGCACGAACCCGTGTCCCTTGCATCGGCAGGCGGACTCTCAATCACTGCGCCACCAGGGAAGCCCACCAAGCTTTTTTGACTTCAGGCCTTTAGTGCTTTCTGCTGTAAGCAACTGGGGGAATTCCCTGATGGTCCTGTGGTTAGGACTCTGTGCTTTCACTACCAAGAGTGCGAGTTCGATCCCTGGGCAGGGAACCTGCAAGCTGCGTGTCCAAAAAAAAAAATTAAGAAACTGGAATTTGTGACTCTATGTCTTGTCACTGCAGTTTTACCAGTAAATGAATTTGCCTGATTCTCCTCAAATCAGCTATGGTTTTTGGAAATAGTTGTGAGGCATTTGTGGGTGGAACCTGGAGCTAGGGTTCCTGAAATCTAAGAAAGTTCACTTGCAAATAGACTGAGAGAAGTTACTTAAAAACAAGGAGTTTCCTAAGTGGTTGGTGATTGCAGCTTGCAGTGGAGCCAGTAATAGAAGGGCTTTGGCATCAGAAGGTCTTGCTGTGAAACTGGGCTCACCATTTCTGGCCAGGTCAGCAAATGACTTGACCTCCCTGAGACTCACTTTTCTCACCTGTAAAACAGGAAGCATAACGGTGCCCACCTGCACAGGGTGGGGAGGACCATGGGAAGTGCACGTACAGTGCCTGGGCGGTGTTCAGTATGTGCTTGCAGCTACTCCTGTGAATTAAATGGAGAGCAGCAAGAGTGCACTGCTTCCTTTTGAGATTTTCCCAGGACATGATGGAGCAACATTTCTAAACCTCAGAACCTTTCTTTTATAATATAATCATCCCTGGGGCAGACCTTCCTAGCACCTAGAACTTTTAGGTTATAATTATATTAATATTTCTCCAGGATGGGGACCTTTCTTAAGCTTTGTGAAGATTGAACATCCTAAGGTAAGAACAGATCCTGCTGCCTGAAATCCTACATTTCCTGGAAGGCTCCTATCTGTTCTGCCAGGGAAATTGACACCATTTCCTGATGGGGTTAGGCATCCATCAAAGCAATTTATTTCACTTTTTCTCCACGAGAGAGATTATATCCTCACCTCTTGGATGTCACTCCGATCTGGTATGTCATAGTTTTTACATAATTTTCACATTTCCTGCAGAGGATTTGTTGTTTTTCTTTTCCCTACCTGAATGTTCAGTGTGATGAAAGTTAGTGCTTCTCCATATGGGCTCCCCTAAAAGGCGTGCCTGAAGAAAGTAGAGCTTAGTTCCGTGGTGGCTATTTACCTCCTTCCTTCAGAGAATTGCCGTGTGTCGTAGAGGAACTTTCAGTCGCAAAATATTGCCTATTTGAGATTAGCTGTGTAGACTGCTGACAATAGGCAGTAACAATTTTTGACGATGTTCTTAATCTACTGGTGAGTTACCTTCTCTTTCTCTGTGCTGCTCATAGCACTCTCTGCCCACTCACATCTGGTGTCCCTAAGCTAAGGAATCGAGTGCTTTGCTTGTGGCCAGGTAGTCTTCAGATGGTCAGAACCTGCAATGGGGGCCTCCCAGGGGCCACCTGGTAAAAGGCATCTCTCCTCCCCAGTGAGCAAGGGAGGATCTGAGCTGAGCATGCCCAGTTTGTTCTACCAGCTGTCGGCAAGTCACCATATCCGACTGTGCCTTGCAAGGAGTAGTTAAGTCAAGGGGCAGAGAGAGTCCAGCACTTCCAGCACTGATTGGTTTCCCTCCCCAAGATGAAAGTAATGCATTGCTCCCTTACACTGGCTGCAACTTGATTTTTTCTTAAAGGAGTAATTGTCAGATTTTATGGATGTGTTGGGATTAAAACTATATATACGTTAGTCAAAACGTTTTATAAATAACCCTCCTACCTCTCCGCCTCAGGGCTCAGGTTTAGAAAGTTTCTTGACCAGTCCAGGATGCTGGTGAAGGTGGCTTCCCTCAGACTCACGGAATCAAATCAACAGGCCAGTGGCTCTGTCTGCTGAGTGTTGGTGTAGAGGAGAGAAGGAAAGAAGGGACCTGGGAGGCACAGCTCCTTACCCGCCGAGTGACATGTCCTGTGTAAACTCCCAGGAAGTCACTGGCGATTCCACTTGGTTAAATATTTGTTTAGCAACTAAAGTGGATGCAGGAGAAATATATGGCTAGATTCCCTTCTGTAGGAAGTTTACTGTTTTTGTCAGGGAGACGAGATTGATATCCCCATATGGCATGAGAATAACTCATTGAATCAAATTCACTGTTCTGGCCTTCGTTTAGGCCCCTTTCTCTATCATGAAGCCTCTAGAATCTGTGTACTTAGCACCCTCCCTCCCCCCTCCACACATCTGGCTCAAGCTCTTTCCTGTCCATCTCTCCTCCCTGAAATCTTTTTTTTTTTTTTTTTGCGGTACACGGGCCTCTCACTGTTGTGGCCTCTCCCGTTGCGGAGCACAGGCTCCGGATGCACAGGCTCAGCGGTCATGGCTCACGGGCCCAGCCGCTCCGCGGCATGCGGGATCTTCCAGGACTGGGGCACGAATCCGTGTCCCCTGCATCGGCAGGCGGACTCTCAACCACTCCGCCACCAGGGAAGCCCCTCCCTGAAATCTTGTTCTTCAACCCCCAGTGCTCCCACATTCAGGAGTCCACCCTTCTGCCCTTTTTTCCCCGGTGCCCTCACATTCAGCCAACATTCCCACACAAGCCTCCTAGGTCACACTCATTTATGCTGATTTAGCCCAAACCTCAATGTTAGTGGTGTCATAATAATCACCATCATTTATTGAGCATCTACTACAGGCAACAGATCTAGCAAGGCATTCTGTATTTTGCGGTGGAATCCTATTATTTTGTCTTTCCAAAATTATTGCCCTGAATTAAACTTCCCTCCCCTTACTTCCTCCTTCTTCCCCTTTGTCAACTGGGAAAAGCAGCTGCTTTTGTCCACACTCCAGCCTTGTTATGGGGAGACTGCCAATCATAACCCCTGCCCACCAGCCTCACTATGATGGGCTAAACATAGTCCATCCCTGGGACTTAGGGGTAACCCCTTTAGGGTGGGGAAGCTGAGAGATGCCCTCAGCCATGTCTCTACCCCAGAACAAAGCTGGCGTGTAGGAGAGAATGACTTTGATATTCAGAGCAGGCGCTACTGAGAGGTGTGGCCGGGGTCCAATCTCTCTTCCGTCTCTTCCAGAATTTCTGCTCAGAGCCCACAGACTCTGCTATGGGTGAGGTTATTGTGTCCTGACCATGCACACATCATACCTTGCTAATCCTCACAAGAAAATGAAGAGGTATTGTTTTTTTTTAACCTAAAAGAAAACAATTTGAATGCTTTTTTTCTCATGAGAAAATATATGTCCACTAAAAACAAAATCAGAAATGTAATGCAAAAACAAAATTCGCCACAATCCTATCCCTCAGAGATAACCTCTGATAGTGTTTTGAATACACATGTGTTTATAAGAGGAGGTCACACTTTTATTCCCCAGAGAAACTGAGGCTCAGAGATATTACGTAACTTCCCGAGTGTCATAGAACCAGCCACTTTCCTTTCTACCCACTTCTTCATGAGCAGGGACCAGATCTTTGTTAGTTAACAACTGTCTAGTTGAGCATATTTTACTTGATAGGAAATCACCAAATATGGGTTGAGGGAATGCTAAAATCAATGTAATTAAGTGCCACGAGGAAGGTGCACACAGTAAGTTTTGTAGATCAAGGAGAGAGGTGTGCATTGTTCAGAATTAGTGGGAGGGTTTCTGAAGGAGGTGGAGCTTGACATGGAGAGCCGATATTAATTTGCTTTTCTCCAATATGCAGTGTCCTGAGTGGTCCAAGCCAGCAAGCGGGGACACCTGAGCACTTCCCACTGCTAGGGTTGGGCACTGCCCAAGACATACTGATTACATTTGAGCTGTTCTGAAAATGCAAAAGGTCAAAATGAAAATGTGTCCATGGCAAAGAGGAAGAGAGGTATAGTATCCAGAAGGAAATTCACAGCGGTTGGTGCAATAAGAAATGAAAACCTAAAGACTTTGTCCTAAAGAAATTAAGTGGGGGAGGGAAGGGGTGAGGGTATCCCCAAACATATTATCAAGGAGCCTCTGACAGGGCTTTCAGGCGGGCCTTCCCAGTCTGTCTGCCGCCCCCTCTCGGGTGTCATGGGACCCCTTTGCAACACAGTGGCTTCTCTATGGGCTGTCCCCTCCCACAGAAACATCCTTCCCCAGCCCATCAGTCCTTCGGCTCTGGCTTAAACGTCACTTCCCTGACTGACCAGACTAGATTGGGTTCCCACCCTACTTGCTTTCATAGCACCCTGTATTTAAAAATATTCATCATAATGAGTTTTAATTAGGTATTTATTTGTGCAGTTATTATTTTTGTGGTATCTCCTCTATCACTGGATCAGGTGCTCCTTAGGGTAGGGTTTGAGTCTGCATCACAGCCAGCACAGTGCCTAGGGGCCACCTGAATCAACTCTACTTACTTTTACTAAGCTTTGTCCTTACTTCCTAGAGACTGGGAACATTCCAATGGGCTTTGCTATTACTATCTAGCAATTTGAAAAGGCATCTTTGAACAGCTGAAAATCTCAAGGCTATCTCTTCCAAATGATGAGGAATCTAACCCCATAAAAAGCCACTCTGGACTCAATCAAACCTGCTGTGGGCTCTATTTTGCAGGGGAGAAGTGGGCAGCCGAGAGCTGAGCTGTTTTCCCAAGATGGAAGATCTGTGATAACTCTGGGTTCCGCTGCCATAAATTAGGGTCACTCTGTCCTTAATTGGCAACAAATTAAAATTCTCCCTTAAGGTCCTCCTCTTTCTCTTCTTTCAAGTATACTCTGATTGAGAGAAGATGTGGGAAATACTGGCATCCTGCCACAGGGGAGAGAGCACAGTGCCTGAGGCCACAGGCAGGTCAGGGCTGTGAAGGCCGCCTGAGGGTGGGGGCGGCCAGGGATTCTTCCCTGACTGAGCATCCTTCTTCTCCCTCCCCTGGTCCCCTTTCTTGTCCTTCTGCTCTCCCCTCCCCTTTCTTTCTCCAGGAAATTTGAAAGTTCTCATTCCTAGGGAAATATCCCCTGGGGAGCTCTTACTTTCTCTTCTTTCTCTTAGTAAGCAGAGGGGAAAAATTCTCTAAATTTTGAACTCGCAAGTAATTTGGATGCAAATATGGCCAGAAAGGCCTGCGTGTCTTTGCATTTCCCACAGCACCTCATCTTAAATCCCTAGAACCATCTGCTTCAGGCCAGGCCTCCTTTCCTTCAAGCAAGAGAGAGAAAAGAGAGCTTAACAAAAAACTTCAGTTGGGTTTCTTGGGGCGGGAGGCGGTAGTGAAGGAGAAAGGCCTGGCTGTTTTATTTCTCGCCCTGCTGGGTGGCTTTCAGGCGGTTAGTTGGTCCACATGCACACGGAGGTCTGCTGGGAGTCAGGAACTGGGTCGGGTCCTGGGGCTCCAGGCACTTCTCCTGGGAGCTTGTCTTGTGGCTGGCCTTGAAAGCTGATGGCTGTGAAGTAAGGCAGGGGCACAGGTCCTGGAAGTGTGGGGGATAGAGCAGCTAAGCAAGGCGCTGGGTTGGATTGGCAGAGGAGGGAGTCAGGAAAGGTGTCTCGGTGGGGGGGCAGTGCTCCGCTAGAAAACATGTGTCTGGGAGGCCCTAAAACAATAACCCATAATGCATTTTTTATATTATTGATAATAATAGATGGGTTTATTTTGACAAATGTGTTTACAGAAGTCTACCTTCTGTGATATCTGGTGCTCGACTAGGTGATAAAAGCCATTTCCCGGGCCCCTCTCTGTAAGCCAGCCCTTCTCGGGAACCTCAGTTGCTCCATCATGGCGAGAACAACTCAGAGGGAGGCTGAGACCCACCACATTTAAGTGCCGGATGGAGATAGAGCTCAGGAGCCAGCCCAGGCCTCTGCCTCTCCGGAAAGTTGCTCTGCTCTGAGGTCTGGGGTCTCAGTTTCTTCATCTCTGCAGTGGGGATTATAACTCCATCCCTGAAGATTATGGAAGACTAAAGGAGATGAAGAAAGTAAAAATATATTGTAAACTTTAAAGTCTTATCTGAGATTGAAGGGTCAGATAGCAAGCAAGACTTTGTCTCCATTCCTTGGTGAATGGATCCAGGAGGTTTCCTTTATTCACTCAACAAATATTTATGTGGCTGGCGTTGTTTTAGATGCCAGGGGTGAAGCAGTGAGTAAAACAAAGACCCTATTCAGGAGGGAGTCTGAAAATAAAGAAATAAATGCTTTATCAGGTGAGAGAAAGTGCTAAGAAAAATGAAACAGAGTAAAAGAACTTGTGATGGGGTGAGTGATGGGGTGGGGTGGGCACTGTTGTATAGGGTGGTAGGGAAGGCTCTATAATAAAGTGTCTCTTGAGCAGAGACCTGCAGGAGGTGAAGGAATGAGCACGGTGGCTGTGTGTGTGTTTGGTGGGGGAGGGATGACATCCAGGAGGGGACAAGCGTGTACAAAAGCCTTGGAGTGGCAGTGTGTTCTCAATTAACAATCCAACAGCAATTGCTTCTATTACCACTAGTAACATTTGTGTGCCAGGCAATATTCAAGCATCACTTAACAATGACCCCATTAGGTACCCCCTATTCTTATATGCATTTCTTAGATGAGGAAACTAAGGCATCCTCAGCAACAAGTCAAGCATTCAGATAACTGGGGAAGAAGAAGTAGCTCTCATTTATATGAGGGTGTATGAGGCAGCCCTGCACAGAGGAAAGACTGCATGGTTTGGAGAGAAAAGAAATCTGGATTTGGGCCTGGCCTGCCACTCATCTGCTGTGCAATTTTGGGCAAGGTGCTTAACCTCTCTGGGCCTCAGTTTCCTGATTTGTAAAATGGGCTGATAAAATCTCAGGATTGCTATGTATATTGAGAAATACGTATATTGTTACATATATTGTATATGGTGAAATGATGTTGCGAACTGCATATCACCATGCATAGCACCATGAAAATGTTCCATTATTATTATTACTACTACTACTACACTAGTATACCAATTCTCCTTCCTAGCCTCTTGAAAAGAGATTGAATGAGAGAGAAATAGAAGCTTGCAACTTATATAATTTCCTCTGTTCTTTCTCTGAATTTTCATTTTCTGCTGATGTCTTCGATGGTGAATCAATTACAGTATCCAATAGAATTGGCAGGCATTTTTCCTGAAAGACTAAGGAACGATGAGGTGAAGTTGGTGGCGAGGCTTCTCACATACCTAAAGAAATCACTTGAGGTCCTAGAACTTCCAGTCCACTGTCTTCCATAATCCCAGGCTTCTTGTCATCCCCAAACCTAGAATTTTATGGCAGTTTTCTCTAATTTTGCATTGTGTTGATAGTAGGTGCTCAATAACTTTTAAGTAAGTGACCCTAAATAACTGTACCTTTAAAAATTATTCTGTGCCTTTGTTAGAGAGTCCTGTGGGATGAATGGGTAAATCCCAGGGGATTTGGAGAGATGAGTATTATTATTTGGGACTGTAGAATGGGAAAGCTGAGGAGAAGGAACTTATCTCAAATCGAATAATTGCTGGTGAGCCTGGGTACCCACTTTTATTTCTGGTGAGGATTGTTTTGCTTCCACAACTATGGCGGTGGGCCAGTAAGTTCATTTGTTTGTCAACTGATTGAACACCTGCTCTGGTCCAGGCACAGTGCCAGATGTTGGGAATTTGCTCTCGGGAATGCTCTTAGGACATGCTCAGGATATGATCTCTAACTTGAGTGCTTGCTGCTGTCCTACTTGGTACCTCCAGACAATGCAGAGGTGGTGGTTGCTTCACTGTCACCTGCTGACGACTGGTAGGTGTGCACCCATCCAGTTGGCATCACATCCGATAGTGCTTGTGATCACACCCGAGTTGTGCAGTCTGCGTTTTATTTCCCCCAGCGTGGCAGTGGCTTCCTGTGATAAGCTCTATCTTGGCTGTGATGCGTCCTTCCCTGGGGTTGGGATAACAGCCTCCTGGGGATGGTGGCTAATCTCAGGAGAAACGGAGCCCCAGGGAAAGAATGCTGTCTCTCACTGTGTGCACCTAGGATTAGGCAGAGCTGCCGCTAATGCAATTAGGTAAGGGCGAGGACTGATTGCGGGGACAGGAAGCATGGGGGGTGAGCCTCCTGTTTGCCCCGTGAAGGCCTTCCTCACTGTCATAGCTTCTTATAGTTAAAGGGGCCCCTGAGAAAGTGAAATGAGACAAAGGTCAAAATACTGGCCTGGGAGTCAGGTAAACCCATTCAGCTCACCGTGACCTTGGGCAAACCTCAAAGCCCCAGTTTCCCCATCTATAAAACAGGTGCTAATCATATCTACCTCGTGGCCTTCGGTGAGGATGAGCTAACACACTGCTCCCGGATGCCTGGCAAGTACTGAGCCCACACAGTAAACATCAATAGCTCTGAGGTCGGATTGCCATGTTATAGGTGAGAAGCCTGAGGCCCACGCTGACGTTGGTCAGAATTAACTCCCTAAAATTCCTCAGTGCTGGACTCTGGAGTGGAACTCAGCTTTCCTGCCCTCCAGCACTGGGCCATGAACGAACAAATCTCCTTCTCTGCCCGGTGGGGTGGTGGCCCACCAGCCCTGCTCCCTGGCTTGGAGGCAGGGAATGAGGAGGGACTGGGGTAGGTCTGCCACGGATGGCAGAGGCTGGAGAGGCTCTGTCCAGCTGGACCGCTAACTGGGACACCGCATCCCTTGAAGGTTGAGCTGAATTCCCTCATCTGTAAAATAAGATGGCTTGACTGCCCCTTCCAGCTCTAAAACCTTTTTAAGATGCCTACTGGAAGAAGCAGAGAGCCAGAAGGGAGAAGTGGAGGAAACATACCAATATTATCTGATAAAAGAGTTAGCATTTTCTAAATCCTGACTACTCGCCAGGGATTGTGCTGGGCGCCGGGGATACATCAGGAGAAAAACATGATCCATTTTCTAGGGGCTCCTGGACGTCAAACCCGTGGCGGTGGGCAGAGGGGATGCGGAGAGACGACTAACCAGAGGAATTAGAATCCGTCTTGGTTTATGCCTTAAGAGAAATATGAACGGTGCGGGCTTCCCTGGTGGCGCAGTGGTTGACAGTCTGCCTGCCGATGCAGGGGACACGGGTTCGTGCCCCGGTCCGGGAAGATCCCACATGCCGCGGAGTGGCTGGGCCCGTGAGCCATGGCCGCTGAGCCTGCGCATCCGGAGCCTGTGCTCCGCAACGGGAGAAGCCACAGCAGTGAGAGGCCCGCGTACCGGAAAAAAAAAATTGCTGCTGGTATTGGGATAAAAACCCCTTAACTCCTCCCTAAATGTTGATTTAGAATAATAGCTTGTTTTGAACTGTCTCCCAGTAAATTAATTTTTAATTTAGAAAAGTACCTCTAGGGAAAACTTAGAGCGTATATAGGTACAGACAATTTTAGAGACATGGGTTAGCTGATCAGAAGTGTGTCTTTAAAGAAATCAAAAAGGGGGAAAAAGGTAAAGACATTAATTAGAATGTGGCTCTCCACCCCAGCAGATTAACCCACTGACACAGATTATTTTGAGTATCTGTCATTTGTATGACTCTGAGCTGGAAACTGAGGGAGAGACTATGATTTAGCCTCTGTCCTCTAGGGAATGTGTGTGTGTGTGCACGCGTGTGTGTGTCTATTTATTTATATGTGTGTGTGTGGTGTAAGAAAATGAGATTGTTTTAGAAACTTGTTTTTTGGGGAGGGAGAAAGGATGACATTAGGGCATAGCAGAAAGAGCTCTGGCCTAAAAGTCAACAAACTTGAATTCCTCTCCTAGCCCTGCCTTTAACTAGCTGTGTGACTGCAGATAAGACATTTGCCTTCTCTGATCCTCAAGTTGTCTTCTCAAAGCAGTGGGACTGGACCCTCCTCTGTGGACCAGCAGCATCTGTGTCACCTGGGAGCTTGTTAGGTAGGAATGGAGAGCCTAAGTCTCTTCTCCAGAACTATTGGATCAGAATCTGTATTTTAATAAGATCCCCAGGTCATTTGTATGCAAATTAAAATTGAATAAGCATTGCTTTAAAGAACGATTCCTATTCTAATATTCTAGTATTTTGTATTTTTTCCTAATATATAGTAAAATCCAATTATGAAGAGTTTACTCAGGACTGGGCCAAGCATTTTTACCCTGCAAAAGTGTACTCTGTGAGAAAAAAAGATTTAAAGGCAGAAACATGGGCAAATAGTTATCTATTCAGCTCCCAAAGCTGTATATACATATTTCTCTTGCCTTGTATTTTATGTCTTGGTAGCATGGTCAGAGCAGTGGGAGAGGGGAAGAGGAGCTGGGAAGTCAAGGTGATTGAAGGTGGGGTTTGGGTTGGCAATGGACTGGACCTTCTGAGCTGGCAGGTGGCACATAGCACTCAGCTCAGGTCCTCAGAATCATCCTAAGGGTTCTGAGAATCAAGAATCATCAATGATTGCAAAATAATATTTCATATTTTTCAAGCACCGCATATGAATGGTGCTCTGATGAACTGAATAAAAATTCGTAGTGACTTTTGATATTCCATATTTTCCTAATTAATTGATACTAAATGTTAAACCGATTAGATGGGAGGGGGAGTCTCCATGATTTTTTGCATTAAAAGGAGTCTTCTTACTTGAAACTGTTGGCAACTACTGGAATAGGGGATAATAATTGATAACAATATGATGAAAATAACTAACAAACATTGAGAACTTTCTAGATACCAGGCATTGTGCCTTACAAAGAAGGACCTTAGTTATCTGCTAATAAATTTATGGATAAGGAAACTGCAGCTCAGAGTGGTGTGATGATTTGTTTCAAGTCATACCTTGAGGGAGTGATGGGTAGACCTAGGACTAGACCTCAGGTGTCTGGGCTGTCGGCCAGGTTTATATCTGCTGTGCTAGACTTTGTGGCTTGTCCATCTAATGTGCTGGGGTAGCACATGCAGGAATGTTGAGTGGAGAGGAGGACATTCTCCTGCATTCCTGCTGTAGGAGTCAGAGACTGGCAGAGTCAGGAGGACCTCTGGGCATCTGGGCCACTCACTGTATTTACAGGTGAGCACACCTGGCCCAGCAAGGGAAAGGGACTTGTTCAAGGTCAAACAAGTAGTTGGGTTTGTTTGCTTGTATGGGTCTCCCTCCACCTGAAACTCAGCTCTTTATAGATAAACTTTTTCACAAGAGAGATGGGTGAGTGAAACAAGCCCTTCTGTGAAAGCAAGTGAGAGTGGTTTCTAATATTGCATCCAAGGTTTTTGTGAAGATTTATAAATCTTTGTAAAGGATTTAGAGTAGTCGCTGATAGTTATAGTACTTACATAATAATAATTTTAGTTTGTTATTGTTCTTATTGTTTTTCGAACAAGCTTTGTATGTTAAATTTAGTAGCAGGTTTTTTTTTTTTTTTTTTTTTTTGTGAAGTTGGGCTGATTATAGCCTTGACTTTATCTCACCATGTTCTCTGTCTTAACAGTGACCTTTGGGAGGGCAGACTACCAAAATCTTTTTTGCTGAAAACAGTACCACGTAATCATTGGAAATCATTTAACAGAAAGGGAGAAAGTCAGCATTGGCTACTGGGGCAGCTTCATCCATCTTACGAGCCCACAACTTACTGACTCTTATTAAACAGAGAAGCTGTCTCCTAAGCAGTAGGTCTCCTGATCCTTAGAAAATAAGAATAGAAGAATCATTGTCCAGCAAGCTGTCAAGCACCTTTCTGTGTCTTGTATACTTGTTACTGATCTAGGGAAGTAGAAGCTAGGTTAGAATCAGGATCGGCTTTGTGGGTATGCAACCTGTGCAACTGAATAGGGCCCCTGCCCCCTGCCTCCACGGTGAGTTTAATGCTCTGCTGTTGCAGTCCCGAAAGTCTTAATATTATTTTGAACAAGGGACGTGCTGTTTTATTTTGCACTAGGCCTTGCAAATTATATAGCTGGTCTTGGTTAGAATAATCCAGAATCGGGACCAAGAGCCCCTGAGGAGCAAGTCAGCGGGGACTGCAGCCTTTTGGGGGAAGCTGAGGGGGAAGGGGAGGTGGTGGAGGAGTAAGAGGGGGAGGGGGAGGGGGGAGGAGGAGGAGGTCTGACCCCTTGTGGTGGTGTCCAAGATTGCGTGCTTAAAACAGGCAGCCTGGACTTCCCTGGTGGTGCAGTGGTTAAGAATCCACCTGCCAGTGCAGGGGACACAAATTCAATTCCTGGTCCGGGAAGATCCCACAATGCCATGGAGCAGCTAAGCCCCTGCGCCGCAACTACTGAGCCTGCGCTGTAGGGCCTGCGAGCCACAACTACTGAAGCCTGCACGCCTGGAGCCCGTGCTCCACAACAAGGGAAGCCACCACAGTGAGAAGCCCGAGCACCGCAAATAGTAGCTCCTGACACATTGTGACAAATAACATTGTTTACATTATTGCTGCCCTGCAGTGCACCATCCATAGGTAACTTTGAAAAAAAATAGATGAAGCTCTTTGTGTGAGTTGCATAATAAATTTTTCTATTTTCAGTGTCATCACCATACTTCATCTCTGGATGATCCAGGGGCCTTACACTAATTTCCCTGCTGGTAATCTCTTCCTTATATTAATCCAACTAGCTGGATGAACTTTCCCAGATCCATTACTAACTAGCCATGTGACCTTAGCACTTCCTTCATGTTTCTAAGTCTCAGTCCCCTCATCTCTGGAAAAGAGATGATCATGTTTACCTTGAAGGGCTGTCAGGAAGTTTGAAGATAATACATGTAAAGCCCAAGGAATAATAGTGACTGGCACATAATACATGGTCAATAAAGTAGTATTTCTTATTATAAAATTACAAGATTTTAAGATTATATATGATTATATATGATGTATGAATGATATACAAATAGCTTTCATCATGTTACTTCCCTGCCTCAAAAAATGGCTCCCTATTGCCATGGAGGGTCAAGGCTCTGCATAATTTAGCCGCAGTCTACATTGCCTGACTTCCCCCATTAGTGTTTTAAGTACTTCTAAAATACTAGTTATGGTTGTTGTTTTTATTCTTTCTATATTGTTTCTTAAGGGCATTGGGAACTCCTTGGCAGTAGAATTCTATGTCATCTCTCTAGTGCCCAGGAGAGTGGTGGGCATACAGTGTCTGTGTGGTTGTTGATAGCTGACCACAATGTATTTCAGGAATGTACTGTAACATTGCTTGTTTTCCATCTGTTTATACCTCTTGGCTCCTTCAAATTGGAAATGGATTATGATTTTGCATTTGAATCAGGAGGTGGAAAAAACACCCTTCATCTCCTGTTTTTGTTTTTTTTTTTTTTTTAAACAGCCGCTGTCACTCTCTATTGGGATTGTTTGTTTACATGTTTGTCTCCCCTTCTGAACTGTGAGCTCTGTGTAGGGAGGAATGGTATTTAATTCTCTTTTATACTTTTAATGACTGGCACAAATAAAAAAAGACATTCATTAAATATTTGTCAAATCAATGAATATTGGAAAGCTCAAATTTTTATGGCAGACAAGGGAGACATTGGGAGCCTTCTTTTTACTGGAAAATCATTGTTTATTAGATCTGAATGGATCATTTAGAAAATATGCAGTTGGATATCTTTTACAGTCAAAGAAGAAAATCAGTATAAAATGCTTAATTAAAAGCAAAGGCTAACATTTCTCCTTGTAATGAAGGCAGAATCGTGAATATTTTCTTTTCCTCAGCCCAGATGGGCAGGCAGCCAGGCTCAAAGACAGGGATGCTGTGCAGACAGATAAGAAGATTTGACATTAGGAGGGCTGGGTCCTGGGATTACCCTGGGTCCATCTTTGCTTCAGTGTTTCTCCTCAGGGATGTTGAAAATTTGAAAGGCATTAACTCCTTTAAGATACTCGGAAGACATTGTCAACTCCTTAGGATGTTTTGTTCTGTTACCTATGAAATTACCACTTGTTTGTGAACTTATAATGGCATGTTTTTCAGGAGTATGTTCTGAATTTGAGGTTAAAAGGCCTAAGAGGTGTGGGTCTTTTTTCTTGTTCTTCTTTGTGCTCCTGGTCCTGGCCCTTAATAAATGGGATGCCTGAAGCTCTTACTCACACAGCATCTGCAGGGTTGGCCCTGTCCTGGGTGTAAGAAGCTGTTGAGGACCAGGATTTATGGAGGCAGGGAGGGCGATGATGTTCTGAATGACCTCTGCCACCTGGAGGAGAACGGTGAGTGGATGTGCTCTAGGATAGGGCCTTGCTACTCAGTGTGGTCTAAGGACCAGTAGCATCAGCATCACCTGGGAGCTTGGTAGAAAGGCAGAATCTCAGACACCCCTCACTCATTAAATCAGACTCTGCATTTTACCAGGATTCCCAGGTGATTCATATGCACATTAACATTTTAGAAGCACTGCCCTGCTGAGAACATCTTTCTCATCCTTGAGGTTTAATTGTCTGGATTTTTGTAATTCTAGGGTGTAGCATGATCCTTGATCCCAGAGCTGCCTTAAATCCCAGAACTGCCACCATGGAGGTATTACTTGACCCTTTTTAATCTTAGATTGTTTTCATCCGTAATATGTATATGTTGTGTGTTTTGCTAGTTTGTGTGTGTGTTAAATGAAATAATGTAATGCTCAGCATATAGTAGGAACTTAATAAATATTGATATTACTTGTTGCCGATACTACTTTTTAAATCTGGTTTTATTTTTTATATATTTTTAACAGATTATTTTATCTGAACCCTAATGCAAACAGTTCAACTATTTATTATGAGGGGAGAATTGCTGCGCTATCATTACTAAAATGTTGTAATTTTGTATTAACTTTGTCTTTTGCATGAATTAATCAGTGGTTAAAGAATCAATAGCTTCTGAGTCCTCATTTTTTTTTTTTACATCTTTATTGGAGTATAATTGCTTTACAATGGTGTGTTAATTTCTGCTTTATAACAAAGTGAATCAGTTATACATATGTTCCCATATCTCTTCCCTCTTGCGTCTCCCTCCCTCCCACCCTCCCTATCCCACCCCTCTAGGTGGTCACAAAGCACCTCCTCACTTTTTTTAACCTGTTTTTGTATTTTTCTACTCTTAACATGGACATGTGTTATGTAACTCTGTTTATGGCCATCATCTAGTTTTGAAATATGACTGAATCACTTATATTTTCTTTTTGAGGTTCCTTCCCCGCTTCATTCTGATGATAATAATTAAGCAGAAGTCTTTTTATCCGCAGTAGTTAGACAGTTAATGAAAAAGGTCAGTTAAAGCAGGGAGTGAAGAAATAAAAGCAACCATTTTATTTCACTTTAATGCCTAGATGTCCATTCTTTTAATATCATGGTTTAGGGCCAAGGCTTTTCCTTTGAGCCTGGGTCTGATATTTGGAGGTCCTTTCATGTCCGCACCTTACTTAAAATACATCTTCTACGGGCTTCCCTGGTGGCGCAGTGGTTGAGAGTCCGCCTGCCGATGCAGCGGACACGGGTTCGTGCCCCGGTCCGGGAGGATCCCACATGCCGCGGAGCGGCTGGGCCCGTGAGCCATGGCCACTGAGCCTGCGCGTCCGGAGCCTGTGCTCCGCAACGGGAGAGGCCACAACAGTGAGAGGCCGGCGTACCGCAAAACAAACAAACAAACAAACAAAAAACAAAACATCTTCTATGATATCCAGTTTGGATTTCTCTAAAGTGGATTAGAAATGTAAAGACATGTAAAACAATTCAAATGGAGAATTCTTGTACATATTTACAAGAATTCTTCTTGTAATCCTTCTCCTTTTATCCTTATCTTACAGTTAATACAGTGGGTTATTTTTCCTTAAGGGGGAGTTATTTTTATTTTACTTTTCCAAAGAATTTGACCTAGTTTTCATAAAAGTAACAGCTCTCTTTTCATACTCTTGTTTCATCAATTTACATCCTGTACAAAGTCATAATTACTAAAAAATATATATATATAAGTGTGTAATAAGCTTTGGGACCAAACTCTATTGATTCTCGTTAGAATAAAACTCAAGAAGTGGGCGCAGCACATGGCTTGTCCAGGAGCACCCGTGGACTGCAGGCAGATACTTCATAGTGGGGATGGAGAGAAGTGACTAACCCAGTGAGTCAGTCGTGTGAGGTTGGTTAAAAAAAACTTCTGCATTTCTATTTATGTGCATGCTGCTTTACAATTGTCAGAGCACTTCCAAATGGATTATCCCATTTAATTTTCACAAAACTCTTGTGAAATAGGCAAAGCAAGAACTTAGAGGTGAGGAAATGGAGGTTCGTAGAAGTTGAATTCTGTGAATGGGGGTAAATCACTTCATTGAGGATGAGTTAGGAATAGAATTCTGATTTTTTGGAGTCATCAACCAGATCTCTATCTGTTCTTCTCTATTGCCTCTTTTTATGCAATTTTGAAAGCAGTGATGAGACTTCGGCTTTCTTCAGATAATTACCACTTTCTTCCAGCATTATGTTCATGCTATAGGGCCTGTCAGTAATAGTAATATACCGTGTATGGCAATGTTAGACAATAATCACCTCTAGCAACCTAGATATACACAAATAAACAGAAAGATAAGCAAAACCCCTCTGGACCAGTGCTGTCCAATAAAATTATAATGTGAGCCACATATGTAATTTAAAACTTTCTAGTAGCCACATTTAAAAAGTAAGAAGAAACAAATGAAATTAATTTTATAGTATACTTTCTTTATCCTAGTATGTCTGAAATAATCATCATTTCAATATGTAATCAGTATAAAAATTATTGAGATATTTCACATTCTTTTTGTACTAAGTCTTCAAAATCAGGTATGAATATTTTACATTTCCAGCATGGTTCAATTTGGCTTTTCCACATTTCAGGTGCTCTGTAGCCACATATGTGAGTAGCACACCCTTAAACTTTGGGGAAAGTGATTGTAACAAATACAGGAATGGGAGCACTTTGAGATAAAAACTTATAATATTGGGCTGGCCAAAAAGTTCATTCAGCATTTTCCATAAGATGCTATGAGAAACCCGAACAAACTTTTTGGCCAATCCAATACTTTGGGGCCATTCAGTTTACAAATAGTTCTATAAATTTCAGTGGCTCATAATAATGGCTCCAAATAATTAAAAATAAGATTAAATGATTTACGTCATACCATAATTAAGAGGACAGAGTCACATGTGAAATACATGGTTTTAGAAAACTCCATTGAAAATTTTTTGAAATAAAGGTTTTACATATGACTCAGCAATTGTACTCTTGTACCTTTGTCCCAGATATATGAAAACTTATGTCCACAACAGCATTATTTGTAATAGTCAAAGTTTGGAAACAATTCATATGTCCTTCAATGGGTGAATGGTTAAATAAAGTGTGGTACCTCTGTATCATGAAACACTACTCAGCAGTAAGAAGAAATGAATGGTTGTTACATGCAACAACTTGGAGAGATGTCAAGGGAGTTATGCTGAATGAACAAAAACTAATCTTAAAAATATGTTTATATAGCATTCTGAAAATAACAAAATTATGGAGATGGCAAACAGATTAATGGTTGCCAGGTGTTAGGGACTGGGTTGGGGATACTGGGAGGAGGATGACTATGATGATAAAATGGTAGCATGAGAACGTTGTTCTGTATCTTGATTGCGATGGTGGTTACGCGAATCTACATGTGATGAAACTGCATGGATTATACATGCACACTCACAACTAGCACACGTAAAACTGGTAAAATCTGAGCAAAGCCTAGGGATGTACCAAAGTCAATTTCCTGATTTTTCTCTTATGTTATAGTTATGTAGGATGTCACCACTGTGGAAACTTGTGGGAGGCGACATGAGACCTCTCTGTTCTATTTTTGCAGCTTCCTCTGAATCTACGATTATTTTAAATAAAAAAAGTTTGGCGCTTGAATGAATGTTTAAGGCATACCTCATTTTATTGTGCTTTATTGCTCTTTGCAGGTGTATTTTTTCAAATTGAAGGTTTGTGGCAACCCTGTGTTGAGCAAGTCTATCAACGTCATTTTTTTTTTTTTACATCTTTA
Organism: Mesoplodon bidens; assembly: GCF_964165515.1. Taxonomy (NCBI): domain Eukaryota; kingdom Metazoa; phylum Chordata; class Mammalia; order Artiodactyla; family Ziphiidae; genus Mesoplodon; species Mesoplodon bidens. The sequence goes on along the minus strand of NC_138177.1, from coordinate 131,940,378 downwards.
TTGAGGTATAATTGCTTTACAGTGGTGTGTATCAACGTCATTTTTCCAACAGCATTTGTTTACTTCCTGTCAGTGTCACATTTTGGTAATTCTTGCAATGTTTCAAACTTTTTGTTTATTATTTGTTATGGTGATTTGTGATCAGGATCTTTGATATTACTGTTTCAAAAAACTACGACTCGCTGAAGGCTCAGATGATGGTTAGCATTTTTTTTTACCATAAACTATTTTTCAATTAAGGTACACACATTGGTTTTTTTTTTAGACATAAGGCTATTGCACACCAAATAGACTACAGTATAATGTAAACATAACTTTTATATACACTGGGCAACTGAAAAATTCCTGTGACTCGTTTTATTGCGATATTCGCTTTATTGTGGAAGTCTGGAACCAACCTGCGGTGTCCCCAAGGTATGCCTGTATTTGGAAAGCATCCTGCCCTGAACTCCTAGTGATGGGCCCTAGTGAAGCTGAATAAATGAAGCACACAGACCTTTGCTCAGGACTCCCTTTTTCATGCCTTCGGGGCTGGACTCACCTCTGTGCAGGGGGCTGTGGTCATGGCCCAGCTGCACACTCTCCCCTGCAAGGAGGCGCCCCTCTATTGATCACTCCCAAGGGCATTCTTGTTCTGGCTGTCTCTTGAGCTCACAGCAGTGGACAGGGCTAGCACTGAGTGCTCATCTGAAGGCATCCTGAGCAGGCCCCTGGACCTGATTGTCCCCTGAGCTGACCCCACCTTGGGAATGCTGGAGACACAGTCTTGGCAGTCTGAGACCTCGTCCCTCCTGGCTGAGCTCACGCTTCACGTTTTCGTATTAATGAGTCACTGGCTTTCAGCAGTTGCCTCTCAGTAATGCGGTTAGTCCCTGGGGAACATTCCATAGCCAGATGAACTTTAATCCCTGAATGCTCCGAAAAGGAGGGTTCTTGTTCCTCTTTTGAAAATTCTGTTCCCCTATAAGAAAAGTGTATGATTTAATTAATGGATGAAAGAAAAGGGCCCAAACGGAGCCAGAAGGGAGTCAGCAGCATTGCCATCCACCTGCAGACACACAATAAGATAAAGGCAGCCCCTGATCAGGGAGGGGAAGGACAGGAGGGAGAGGGCTGCAGCCCAGAGTTGGGAAGCCTGTGCTCCAATCAGCCTGGTCATTGACTAAGTGTGACCTTGAAGCTCAGTTTCGGGGGGATTCTTTTTTTTTCATCGTTTAAAAATGGGGATGAGAATATAGATCCTTCCTACCTCTAGAAATGTGTAGACAACAGAAAGAGGAAAGGGGAAAGTCCACTGCAAAGTTGAAAATGCCCTACAGTGCAATCATTTATGATTGCTAATAATGCATTACCTAGAATGAAACTACCAAGCCAATTTAAGAGAGGAAAGATGAGAGGATACTTGTTCATGTTTCTTAAAAAAAAAAAAAAAGCAAAAAAGATGATCTCTTGGTAAAGAGTAGTAGTCTGTCTTTTCTTATAATGATAATAATAAAATTATAGTAGTGGTTGTCCATTCCTCTATAGGGGCATTTCTCAAAGTGCAAGATGCTCCTTTAAAATACGTGCTCTTTAGCTTATAAGTAAGGCATGTTGTGCTGCTCTCTGGAGATTTATGTTGAACATATTAAAAGGTCCTGCAACAAAGAAATCTGTTTGACTTTTGTTTAGTCCAGTAATTCCTCAGTTTATTATCCATAGAATCCCTGCCTGCCCCCTGAGTTGTTTTTGTTTTTGTTTTTGTTTATTTTTGCGGTACGCCGGCCTCTCACTGTTGTGGCCTCTCCTGTTGCGGAGCACAGGCTCCGGATGCGCAGGCTCAGCGGCCATGGCTCACGGGCCTAGCCGCTCCGCGGCATGTGGGATCTTCCCGGACCAGGGCATGAACCTGTGTCCCCTGCATTGGCAGGCGGACTCTCAACCACTGCACCACCAAGGAAGCCCCCCCGCCCCGACTTTTTCTTAACTTTTTACATAGCTGTGTTAAGTACCCTGGAACGAGTATTCAGCTCAGCAAAACTTTGAACTGAGTTCTTGAGGGGTTAGCTTGTTTGTGCCTTTCATACGTTATAAATTTTGTAAATAATTTAGTTTTTCTTTCTCTACTTTGGCTTCAAGGAAACTGAGAGGAAATTCATAACTCAGCGTTAGCTTCTGTTTTTAGAATATTGTGACCTTCCAATTTTTGTACTATATTTTCCTGGTTTTCTTGCCTTGTCTTATTGATATATTTGCGGACTCTGAGTTAAATACTTGTTATTATCTTATTTGTGTATTGTCAGCCACTTCACATTTTCTCTGGGTTGAAGTGGGCTATGAATACAGATAAAGAAACAACAAACTAATAATAATATAAATAATCTAAAAAAGATGCTAACAAGTCTGTACTGAAGCACTGTTATTTGTCAGGCACTGTACTGGGTCGTTGGCATAAATGATTTCTTCTTCATTTGATCGAGGTGTTCCTTACTTTTATCCTAGGAAGTTTCAGATCTCAGGATTCCAATTTAGATTCTCAGAATCTTACAACTAGGAGGGACTTTTGAGAGCCTCCAACCTTAAGCAGTAACCCTGAGGGAGGTGAAAGTCTAACCATCCAGGACAGATGGTCTTCTGAGACTCTCCATGGCAACCTGCAGCTAATCTCTGCCCTCCTGCCACTTCTGGGAAAATTGCTTTAGGGAAATGCTGTTTTAACTGGGACCATGAAATCATTAATGACAGGCAAGGTGGGGTTTGGGTGGCTTGTGTTTGGAATATGGAGATTCAACGCCTGTCTCTCTGGGGGAAGCAGCAGCTGTGTGCTGGGATTATCTAGGACACTTTCTCCCTGATGAAAGAAGGGGGCAATGTCTTCTTCCACCCAGCTGGGCTTTGCAGGGCTCTCTCACATGCTGAGCTGGTGCCAGCATTGGTCTGCTAGTTCCCCTGCCTTCATGTAGCCCAACATCTCATTCAAGATGTGTCCTGTGGGCATGAGTCAACTGATGCCATCCTTCCTCCTCCAGAGCCATTTCTGGCCATCCTAGGCTTCAGAGAGCTTTTCCTCATTTGCCACCCGGCTTTGCAATTCCTTGCTGCATCATCTTTCCATGCATTAGTGCCCTCTGGACACCTTGACTAGACTGGACCCTCCTGAGGGCAGGGATGATGCCATAGCCACAGTTGTTTCCCAAGTCCCAGGGCATATTGGTCCTGGGTGGGGTATTTACTCTTCCTACTGATTGACATCAACACACAGTTGCTAAACATCAGTAGAGTGCAGGACTCCTAGCTGGCCTCTGGTGATACAAAGGTACAGGGACACTTTTCAGGTTGTAGTAATAACTCTGCGCTCTTTGAGGGGAAGGGCTAGGATTTATTCATCTATGCCTCCAGTACCTAGCACAGTGTCTGGCATATGGAAGTGTGCAGAGGCTGCTACTTGTTCCTTCTAATGTTTGTGGCTGTTCCTCCACTTCCTCCTTCTATAGTAATAGGAGCTTTCTCTGGACATGTTTCCCGGCTTTCCTTGCAGCTGAATATGGTCATGTGACCAGGTTTTGGCCAAAGGAGTGTGAACAGAGGTAATATGGTTTAACTTCTGAGTTGTGCTCTTAGAAGTAGACGAGTGGGCCATCTCTTACCCTCTTTTCTCCTCCTTGGGCTGGAATGTATGCAGGCCATCTTCAACTATATGAATAAAGGTGACACTTTCAGAATGGCAGAGCAATGAGATGGAAGGATCCTGGGTCCTCGTCACCCCTGAGCTGTCATCCTAGCTGTGGACTGAATAACTGGACTTTTTAGTCTCAAAAAGAATGTGTATGTGAGAGACAAACTTCTATCTTGTTTAAGTTTTTGTAACTTTGGGTTTCTTGGTATAGCAGTCTAGTTTGTATTCTAATTAATTCAGTAATTCAGTGTTTAGTAAATGTCTGTTGAATGAATGAATGACTATCTGCCTTAGCTTTATTACATTATAATTTTAGCAGCAGTCAGTGCACATATTTATATTGGGAAGGAGTTTTTCAAGTGACTTTCATCCACATTTCATTGGCCAGAACTGTGTCAGATGTGTCTCTAGCTGCAGAGGGGGCTGTACATTTGAGTTTCATTCTCTAGTCTCTATATTTGAAGAAGGCAAAAAAGGGGGTAGGAAAGGGGAGGAATGAATGAACCAATCTATATTGCCTCTCAGTCACATATGGGAAAATTAACTTTGACTTATGTTGTTTAGAACTACAGGACATAAAAAATTTTTTTTTAATTAAAAGAAGAATATAAGCCACCTAATTTGAGTATTGCCAGGAAGAGATATAGTTCTTATCCCAGATGAACCGGATTCTAGGAAGATAAGACATCTTCAAAAGAATACAGATAATTATCAGTAGGGACCCTGGGGCTAGATGTGGTCATCTTGTCATACAACTTGATCCATGGCCACCTGGAACTGACTACAAAGGGATATTGATGTGAGGCCACCTGCTGTATTCAGTGTTTTAAATGCTTTCTTTGGGGCCATAGCCAGTCCCAGGTAAGGCCTGGCCATCTCCGAGTCTGCAGGTAAGCTGGAAAAGGTAGTGTCAGAGTGGTCAGAAACGTTCAGCAGATACTTACTAAACACTTCCTTGTACCAGCCAAACTGGGCTCTGGGGACCCAGAAACAAGCTCTCTGCCATCTAGAGGGAGATGAGAGGCAAAACTGATGATTACAGTGTAATGAAGGCCATGTATAGAATGTCTATACATATTGCAAGCAAAGGAGAAAACAAGACAGAAGGTCTTCCAGGAAGAGCAGCAGGAGGTACCTGGAGCTGAAATTTCTCTATTTCAGTGCAAAAGAGACTCCAAAACAGTGGATCTCAAATACCTGGTCTGCTTCCAAATTGTGTCTGAATTAGTATCTTGTGTGTCACATATGCATTGTGCTTGTTACTCTGTGGGGAATATTTCAAAGCAGTCTTGAATTGAGGCACTGTCCCCCTCTGTGGCTAGGATAGGCACTTCAGAAAATCTGAGACTATTCCCCGTCTGACTCCTGGGCCCTTCCTCCCATGGAAGGGCCAAGTTTCATCAAATGAGTTTTTCATCTTTTAACTAAAGAGAGAAAGTTGCTCATGAGTATCCTTCACTTCAGGCAGTGGGTATGGAATCTGGAAAATATCTGGGTAAGAAAATCTTGGTAAACTAAAATCATCTGCTTGTACCTTTCCAAAGGCAAGAATACATTGGACATTTAGCTTTTTAGACTTCAGATATTCTTAAAGTAAGGCACACAAAAAGATCAAAGAAGGTGCTCTGAGATGCTGACAAAGGAGGTACACAGAATTCAATGCTGGTTAACTCATCTTACCAGGGGAAATTTCAGAAAACAAAGAAAACTCATCAGCAGTTTAACTCACCAACACTTGGATTCCAATGCTACAAACAGACTGGATGCAGGCAACTTGCCCAGGTTCTGCGGAGTTTAAAGCCGGGTGTTTGTGTAGGGGAGGAAAAACATTCAAAATTTTTTCAGGAAAAATGTATTCAGTTAAGACAAGAGAAGCCCATTTTGAGAACGTAGTGCATATGTTCATTTTATAGGTGTGTTGGGAAATTATCAGCAGGTGAATGGATTTGGTCACAAAGTCTTTGGGTTGATTTGGAAGAAGAATGTTGCTTCTTGGGAAGCGTCCAGAGGAGTCAAGAGATATTTTGGGAACATTCTCTATTCTCCTTTTTGTTGATGCCTTCCCAGTTGTCTAGCCCTGAATCTCTTCTGTGAGTTAGGAAATCACGTAGAAGTACAAGGTGTACTTCATTTCTTTACTTGACTATGTGTCCAGAACCAGTGCTGAGTTCTGGAGATGAAAAGAGACAGTTCCAACCTTTAAAGAACTCAAAAGTGGGGGTGAAGACCCATCCATATCATGTAAATAATGTAATGTAGCACAATAAATGGTATGTAGTGTTGTGGGTTTGGAGGACAGTTAATTACCTTGAGGACATCATAGAGAAGATGGATTTAAGTTTGCTGCTGAAGAGTCTCGAAGGTGATTTCCAGGAAGAAGATGAGGAAAGGACAGACCACGTGGAGTGATCAGCCTGTGCAAAGGCATAGAGGCGTGAGACAGATGGCACCCCTGGGGGAGTAGCTGGTGGTTCATTTAGCTGGAGGAAGGGTTTGGGGAGGCCCATGGAGGGTGTTTTGGGAGGTAATGCCAGACTACAAATGGCTTGATACCCTAGCCTAGGAAATCTAAACTTAAACTTTTAGGAGGTAAGTAACTTCTCTGTAGGAAAATAACTGTAAGTGATAGTTATACATTATGTTTGCTAAAAAAAGCCAGGACTTCAGGACTCACAGGTACTCTCTGGTTTCTTCTTGGTTCCAATGTGTTGTCAGAAACCGGAATTGTGCCTGAAAACTGACCCTAAGAGAGACGGCAAGTGCTGAGAGGCTACAGAACCAACCGACTATACAAGGCTGTGGGATTGAGGTTAATATATAATTTGTTTTAACTTGGCTGAATGTAGGTTGGGGAGAGTGGCAGGAAGATAAATTCATGCTCATCTGATTATAATTGTGTGACTTGAGCACCTCTTCCTTTAAAATGGGTTGGGCATGGAAAGGGATGAACATGCCTTCAACAGGGCAGTGCCTGAGAAATCTGGATGAGGACCGGCCGGGAGCTGAGCTGCCTGTTGCTGGAAACCCCCTGAAAGGACAGAAGTTAATGATCAGCGCTCCTAAAACTGTCAGATAGGTAATTGATTGTGAGAAATTGGTCCAGGTGTTGAGGTTACTTTTTAAATCAAGATTTTGTGTCTCCTCAGAGAGTCAGTTGTCATGAAACCCCCTTTGGCCAAGGAGAGCCTTGTGGCCTGTCCTTTTTGCTAAAATCCCGCAGGCTTCTGTGAGCAGCTACTTTTGGTAGACTTTACAGGGGAACCCCTCCATCCTCCATCATCTGGAAAAGAACACTGAGGTGTAATAGGAAGGACCCTGGTCTTTGGGACTGGAGGCTGGGTTCTAACTCTAGTTATGCTGGTTGCCTAATGACTGGGGACACACAATGGCAGTTCTTTTCTCTGGCCCTCAGTTTCTTCATCTGTGAGGTGAGGGCACTGGAAATGCAAGGTTTGTCATGACTCTGACAAGTTAAAATTGTGCCTGCCTTCATGGCCTGTTTTGGGTTCCCTGCGCTCACCGAGTGGCAATGATCTAGAAGGGTCTGGAAGGCTCAGGCAGTTGGCCTGGGAAGAACTGCCTTACCTTTGGCTCTGCCTCCTCAGGTCCAAGTTGGAATCAATTTCAGTAAATAAAGAAGGCTTTCAGGAAGTAAAACCAGACTCTTTTAGATTAGGAGCTGGCAGACTAAGGCCTCCTGGCCAAATGTGGCCTGTGGCTTGTTTTTATAAATAAAGTTTTATTGGAACACACCCACACACATTCATTTACACATTGTCTGTGGGGGTTTCTGTGCTACAATGCCAGAGCTGAGTAGTTGCAACAAAGACTGTATGGCCTGAAAAGCCTAAAATATTTACTATGTGGTCGTTTATAGAAGCATTTTGCTAATTCCTATTTAGATCATAAGCTCTAGGAGGGCTGGGGACATAGCAAGCACTCAGTATGTTTTGGCTGAGTGAATGAGTGAGTGGATGGATAAATGGAGAGAAAAATCTGAATTTATTAAGTACGTAACTTTACAATCAACTTTTTGTGACACACTTCAGGTCCCAGTTTCCCTTTAAATAAAATAAGAACAGGAATACTTATGAAATAGGCAGTACTTAGGAGGATTATTTCCCATAATACAACTTTGAGTGTTTAAATGCTATTAAAAATATAACTACCATCTATTAAACTTTATATGTGTTGAGCACTCTATGAAGGGCTTTATTTTTATTACCTCATTTAATTCTCATGACCGCTTACTAAGAGGGAGGAATTACTGGCCCCGATTTATAAATGTAGGAATTCAGCCCAGAGAGGCTAAGTCATTTGCCAAGGTCACACAGCTGGGAAGGGATTGAGCTGAGTCCAACTCCAGTGTGACTGGTTCCAAAGCCTTTCCACCGTGCCCCACTGCCTCTGAGTGCTGTTATGTGCTCCCGCCCCCTTCGTAAATAAGAGAAGCAGATATTGGTCTTGAGGGGGTTTCAAGATATGAGATAGTAAAATGAAAAAGAAAAAGATTGGTTTTCACATTTTTTTCTTTTTTTTTTAATTGAAGTTTAGTTGATGTACAATATTGTATAAGTTACAGGTGTACCGTATAGTGATTCACAATTTTTAGAGGTTATATTCCATTTCTAGTTATTATAAAATATTGGCTATATTCCCTGTGTTGTACAATATCTCCTTGTGGCTTATCTTATACATAATAGTTTGTACCTCTTAATTCCTTTCCCCTATATTGCTCCTCCCTGCTTCCCTCTCCCCACTGGTGACCACTAGTTTTTTCTCTATATCTGCAAGTCTGTTTCTTTTTTGTTACATTCACTAGTTTGTTGTATTTTTTTGGATTCCTCATATAAATGATATCATACACTATTTGTTTTTCTCTGTCTGACATATTTCACTCAGCATAATACCCTCCAAGTCCATCCATGTTGTTACGAGTGGCAACATTTCATTCTTTTTTATGGCTGAGTAGTATTTCATTGTGTGTGTGTGTGTGTGTGTACGCACACCACATCTTCTTTATCCATTCACCTGTTGAGGAATCACATTCCCTGACATCGGATTATACTACAAAGCTACAGTCATCAAAACAGTATGTACTGGCACAAAAACAGACTCATAGATCAATGGAACAGAATAGAGAGCCCAGAAATTAACCCATGCACTTATGGCTGATTAATCTATGACAAAGGCAGCAAGAATATACAACGGAGAAAAGACAGTCTCATTAGTAAGTGGTGCTGGGAAAACTGGGCAGCTACATGTAAAAGAATGAACTTAGAACATTCTCTAACATCATATACAAAAATAAACTCAAAATGGACTAAAGACCTAACTGTAAGATCAGAAACCATAAAACTCCTAGAAGAAAACATAGGCAGAACACTCTTTGACATAAATTGCAGCAATATATTTTTTTGATCTGTCTCCTAAAGCAAAGAAAATAAAAGCAAAACTAAACAGATGGAAACTAATTAAACTTAAAAGCTTTTGCATAGCAAGGGAAACCATTGACAGAATGAAAAAATAACCTACCAAATGGGAGAAAATATTTGCAAATGATATGACCAATAAGGGGTTAATATCCAACATATATAAATAGCTCATACAACTCAACATCAAAAAAACAAACAACCTGATTTACAAATGGCAGAAGACCTGAATGGATATTTTTCCAAAGAGGACATGCAGATGGCCAACAGGCACATGAAAAGATGCTCAACACCACTATCAGGATAATGAAAATGGAAACCACAATGAGATATCACCTCACACCTGTCAGAATGGCTATCATCAAAAAGACAAGAAATAACAAATGTTGGCGAGGGTGTGGAGAAAAGGGAACTCTAGTACAGTGTTGGTGGGAATATAAATTGGTGCAGCCACTGTGGAAAGCAGTATGGCGGTTTCTCAAAAAGTGGTTTTCAAATTTTTTAACCTTTTAAATAATTTAGAAAACAATGAGGTTGATCATCATTAAAAGCACACTTTAGAAAACTCTTCTCCGTAAAATTCAGCTCAGTTATATGGAGAAAGCTAAGTAAAAGAACATGTTTCTCCCTTGGAAAGGCAAATTTTGCTAAGTTTTAGGGATTTGGAAAATTTTCATTTGTTTAGCAATGTTGTATGTAGTGGTAATATGCATTTAAATGCTGCCTTGTTCTAGAAACCTTTTGCCGCATTTGAAAGGACCTCCCTCAGAACCCTGTGCCCAGCACACAGCAGACATTCAATAAATGTTGGTTGAATGAATGAATGAATGAATGAATGCATTCCAGCACTTCATACGTACTGCCTTCCAGTATAATTGGATGCGTGTGTGTGTCCTTACTTATTACAGAGTAAGCACCAGTGCCCTCACCACATCCTTGTACCCCTACAGAACCTACCTACCACAGTGCCTGGCACTAAACCGATGCTTAATAAACATTTGTGGCATTAAAGTGATGGGCAGTCTGTGCCCCCAAAGCTTTGGGGACTTAGTGAATGACATGTCAGAAACTAGTGTGAAAATCAGATGGACTTCTCTCTGTATCAGAGGAATGATTTAAACCCACAATTATATTGAGGGTGAAAAGTCCAATAAACAAAGGCAAAAAGTATTTGTTGCTTTAGATAGAAATCATATTTGTTTCTTTTATTCTGGAAAATATATTTATGAAAGGTCATTGAGCTTGCGCTTTTTTCCCCTACTTAGTTGCCAGTTTGTGGGTTTAACGCATATACTTAACTTTTAAATGAAACTTTCGTAATACATGTGGTCCTGAGTCAGGATTTTTTCCCCATCTGCCCCTTCTGTTGCTCGTTTATCTCTTTTGTGATTTACATATGACCCATTATTTCGTGTGCTGTTTTGGATTGCTGAAGCAGCAGCACCTGAAACAGTTCCCGTGACCATTTTAGCTTTGGGGAGTCAGGCAGCTGCCCTGGGACTGTCAGGTCAGGGTCAGAAATGCTCATCTGCTTCTGTTTCCATGGAAGAAGTTGTCCTGGAGCTCTGGAGAGACACAGGTATCTTCTATGCCCTTCAACAAACACAACAAGCAGGCAAAGTCATGCAGCACAACCTTAGCCTGGGGTGACCCCTTAAAAACACGTTCCCCAGCTTTTTCACATACTCTTTTTTTTTGCTTGTTGAGCTTGCCTGTGATTTTATGCAACTCCTTTAAAACACAAATGCAGCTATTCAGGTTGCTTAAAGGATCAGGGCAGGGGCCAGTGCCTTTTTGCAGCCTCTTACTACTTCTGTATTTTACTGGAATGTCTCTATTCCCCTCAGCTAGGAGTTTGGATCTACTTTGCCCAGTTCCCCCCTCTCCACCAACCTTTTTCCTCTCACTTAATTTGTTTCCGCCTACAGCTTTGATCTCTTTGGAAAAAAAGCACCAGGGCACTGGAATAGTATTACTGGCCTCTGTTTATTTTTACAAATGTACTATAATTGGTGGTTGGTCTTTTGGCCAGCCTGATACCACCTGACCCTCAGCAGCCCTCGTTCCTCCAGGGCATTCTGTGGGAGAAAAATTAGTTTTACCCATTTTTTTCACTGATGTTGGTGAGAGTCTCCAAGTGATGATGACTCTTCGGATATGGAAAAAAGCAGAGCCAAGGGAATGCCAGTAATTATGCTAAACTGAGAGCATTAAATCTTCAAATATTATGCATTTTTGGATAAGTAATTCTGTTGTTTTTGAAGCGTGGTTGTCTTTTTGTTTCTTGGGTGGTGGCCTGTAATTTTGTATTAAGGAAAAATGCCTAATCCTTCTATGTTGGCTTGCTGTGGAAATAGGACTGGCTTCTTTGTTGTTTTCTTTTGTGTGTGTGTGTGTGTGTGTGTGTGTGTGTGTGTTTGGAGTGTTCATGAAAGGAAGCTAGGAGGATATGTGGGTCTAATAATATACTACTTTGTGTATGAAGATGAAACTAATAATAATAATAGTTTTGTCAGGGGTGGAAGGCTTTTAACTTTCAAAGCGTAATTCCTTTTATGAACTTATTTTATCAGTCAAGGTGATTTCAGCTACTTTCCCTACGTGATGATAGGTCTGTGGGAGCTTATCTGACTGTTCAAGTGAGTTTGAGAGACTCCATCCCTGTGGTTCTTAATCAGGGGGGAGTACAGAATCACCTGGGGGCCCTATAAATTATCCATGCACAGATCCTACCCAGGACCTACAGACGCGACAGTCCAGAGGGAGGGGAGACCTGCTCATTTGGAAAAAGCTTCCTGGGTGATTAAGGGCCACTGCATCAGTCCACTCCCTCTACTGGACCCCTCCGGGAGTTGTGGTCATCTGTCGTGGGTAGGGGGTGGGGATGCCATGCCATCTGTGACTGGAAGCCAAGGAGAGTGATTACTAATCTGGGGATTACGTAGAATCCACAATGACAGTCACTCTTGGAAGCTGGCCACAGCCAGAACTTTATTAACTGTTCTAACCATTGAATATTTGTATTGTGCCCAGTGACTTTCCATAGAGAGTCCTTGCATATACTATCTCATGTAACCATTTAAACCAGTTCTATCACCAGAGAAATGTGTTAGCAGCCCCTTGAAAGAAAATGAGCTTTTAGCTCGATTCAGGAGGTGTGGTCTGAGGAGAGTGATTTAATGGATTTTCACCAACAGGGGTTTCTTGAACCTCAGTTTCTTTGTCCATGGTATGGGGCTAATGCTCTGCGCCTTACCGGACTGGGGAAGAAGTAAGAGTGATGAGCTCAGGTGCGGCCTCTGTTCCATGCAAACCTTACTTAGCCTCCCTGAATATCCTTATCTTCATTTGCAGGATGAGGCTAAGAATGCGTACCGTATGGGCTTGCCGTGAGGGCTGCATGTGGTACAGTAAGAGAAGCAACTTGCATTCTGCTTGGTACATGGCAGATGTTTAATCCATGGCAGGTATCTTCCTTGCTGCTTTGTATTAGAGGTCCATGAGGATGGCAGGGGTGTGTTTTGCACAGCTGTCATCCTGAAAAGTTCTGCCTAATGCCCTGCACTCCTGACAGTTGTGAAGCAAATGATGGTCATAATAACAGTAGAAAGAGCTCCCTTTTACTGAGTGCTTTTATTGAGTATCAGGCACTGTGCTGGGCATTGGGCATACAATGGGGAGAAAAAGATGGACATGGTTCCTACGTCATTGAGCTTAACAACAAGAAGGCCCTAAAGAGAAAGTTTTCAAAGCATTACTGTTCTCTGTGTGTATAAGAGGAAAGCTTTAATGTGATAGGATGGCTTCTAAATGTGTATTTCATAACATAGTGGGTAGAGTGTGGAACGTGTCTACTGGGAGGAAACTGGAGTTTTGCATTTCCTGCCTGCTTGTGCTTTTGAATTTGTGGCTGTAATGCTCCCCTGCCTGAGGTTTCGGCAGTTAATATTTCCCAGGGCAGCATGATGTAGATGCTCCGTGGTCTGTACATACTAGAAGGATATACCCAGGGCAGAGTAGGAGGAAAGGACCATTTTCAAGGTCTCTCTTGAAGAGCTTTGTTGAGTTTTAACTTGAATTTCTCCCCATCTCCTTCCTCAAAAGTTCCTAGTGCTTGATACACATAAACCATGCCAATGTTTTGGAAGATTCAGGTTTGGCCACTGTAAATTGGTTCATATTTCCAGCAGGGCAGTTATTTAATTTCCTGTTGGAAGTCTACAAATGTTGGCACTGTTCACTCTTTGGCAAAGGACCAAAACCCAGTACAGTATCATTAGCGTGCTCTGGTGTATAGATTAAAGCACGATTGTCTTTAATAAGAGGCCATCCCTGTTTAGGATGGGGCTTCGTGGGGTGCAAGGGCATGGGGAAGCATAACCGAGCTTTCTAATCAAAACTAAAGTGTAGTAAGCGGGACTCACTCAAGAGAAGGGTTAGGAGGAGGGCAGAACTCTGTTTTCTTGTCTCAATTTCATTTGTTTGGGTTATTTTTCTCTAGACCCTGGGAGAGTTTGGGAGGCTGAGGCTGGCCAGGTTTGTGCCATGTCCTCATGAAGGCCTTGTGCTTCTTCCTGACCCCCTCCTCTCTTTTGGCTGTACTGCTCCTGGGGCCACCCACCTCCAGAGGGCCCAGGGAAGAAACATGGAGTGTCTCCATAGAGCCCATTGTAATAACTGAAATGTGGTAGAGCCAGTATTCGTTGGTATTCATTGAGGCTTTGAAATGGGTGAGGCACTTTACATATGTTCTTTCCAATCTTCACAATAACCTTGTGAGATATGAATTATTATTGATGCATTGAGGATGAGATTGTTGAGGTGCAAAGAGATTAAGTTACCTGCAGCCAGTGAGTATCTGAGCTGGGGTTCGAACCCAGTTTTATCTCTTTGAAAGGTTCTTCCTCTTTCCATATGCTGTATCTATATCCTAGTAGGGTTCTGGGGAAAGAAGAGGTTTGGGTTTTTGGAGGGAAGGGTGAGAAGTTTGAAAATTTGCCTGGAGCAAATTTAAAATGGAGCTTGGAGGATTATTACTAGATGTTTCTTACCATGTTAGCTCTGTCTTTCATTAGCAGGGATCCTTCAGTGTTGGCTCCTTGGTAGACTCAGCACAGAGACATATTTTTTCTCCTCCAAACATTGTATCATGAAAAATGTCAAACATTGAAAGGTTGATAATGGTGAATATTTAAATTCTACTAATTCTTCTTCTCTTCTCTGTGGCAGACACCATGCTAACTGCTTTTTCACCTTATCTCAGTTATTCTTTCAGCATTCCCAATTTATAGATGAGCAAACTGAGCCTTAGAGAGGTTAAGTTCCTGAGTTTCTATAGTTAGTAAATTGTATAGCTGGGATTTGAAACTGGTGCGTGGAGACAGTGGTGTGATTTCTTTGCATGTCACTGTATTCTTCTCGGTGTTTCTATTCTTCTTCAATATCATGTTATATAGAAAATCAGAGTCTAGGTGGGGTGTCCTAGAAGGTTACTAATAAGGCAAACTTGCTAAAGCCCCATAAACTGAAGGCTTCCAGAAGCTTCCAAGAGCCTTTGGGGGGCAAGACCTAGTTCCTCTGAGAATCTTCACCAGACTTCCTCCAGGGAAGGGGCAGAAGTTCTGCTCCCCCCAGAGAGGCCTTTGGAGTTTTTTATGATTGACTCACATCTTCCTTTCACCCTTTAAAAAAAATCCAAACTCTCACCTTGGGTCATAGGTCAGTTAATTTTTTAATGGTGGGATTATCTATGGCCTCCTCAGACCTACAGACAAGACATCTTTCTTTCCTGGGGTAGAAGATGGCATTTGTAGGTACTGAGTCATGGGAGCAAGTACAACTGTGTATGTGCCTTTTGTAGGGGACCAAGTTTGAAAGGTAATTGGTGCTTTGGGCATATTTATGCTTGAACCTGCTTCATTGCTGATTGGATGTGCCCTTGAGCAAGTCACATAACCTTCTTAAATTCTGGGCCTCCCTGCAACAGCAATTACTGTCAGTAGGATAGAGAAAATGTACAGGTAGAGTTCCTTCCATCAGAAAATTTAATCTTCTTAAGGAGTCAAGACACATATCCATGAAAAAGATGCTGCTGAAGAGGTAGGGCATAGCATAGACAGGAATTGCTCTAGAAAGGCAGGAGCGAGACGAAATAACTATTGGTTGGCATAGTTGAGGGGAGGAAGAGAAAGTGCCTGGGGCTTAAAGTTGGGTTCAAATCACAGCGCTGTCACTCATTAGGTGCATAATTTTAGACTCTTTGGTCCTCAAGTTTTCATCATAAAATGGAGTTAATAATACCTGTATCATAGTACCATTGTGAGGATTAAGCTTACGTAACATAGGTAGAGCTCCTAACATATTAGTTCATAGCAGTTGGCAATTGAGATATCTTTTAGGAGTAGGAAATGGGAAAACTGAGGTAGGTCTTGACACCTGAATAGGATTTGGATATGTGAAATGACTCAGTTCTGAAAGTATCTTACAAATTACTGTACTATCAAGAAGCATGGTTGAAACCCCAAACTCTTCCTTCTCTTAATAAGGCAAATTTGTTTACTTAAATATGTTTACTTGTTTGGTAAAATGCCATTGGTAAGATGTCAAAATGTCGGACAGTTGGGAGTTCTTCCCTCTGCCGCCTGTACCCTGCAATCTGCTGTATTTTTCTACACACCTGTTTGGTTATTTAATGAAATCTATGCCTCTGTACTGCCGCAGGTACAAAGAACCAGTGTTGAGTAAGAATCACGTTGGAAATTGAGGCTGTAATTGCACTATTGAAAATTTTTTTCTTTTGCTTTGTTTTTAGTTGAGAGGTCAGAGGGAGGAAAATTGCCCCAGAAGAATCGAAATTCTGGTCTAGCACTTTGAGAGAGTACATTTTTTCCTCTATTTCTTCTGTCCTACATTGTGGTCATTTCCACTGTCTGCAGATTAAGGTTTGATGTGAATTTTGAGTTTAGCTGGAATTAGTTCTTTTATGGCCTTGAGGAGTGTATGGATAAAGAACTTAAAGCACACCAGGGGTTGACAGTAAAGTTCAAAGATCAAATGAGGTTCTAAATATGTCACTTTCTTGGAGTGGTTCTGTAGTGGTAGTATTAGAACTTTATAAACATTTTCTCATGTAATCTTTCTAAGAATGCTTTGTTATAAAATAGGTATTATTGTTCAGTGTTATTAAGTCATTTGTTCATTTCTTGATAGGTATTGTTTTTATTACTATTGTACAGATGGGGACAGAGGGGACGCAGATGAGGGAATAATTTGTGTGAGGTGATGCAGCTGGGAAGTAGCTGGGATTTGAACCCAGGTCTCTGACTCCAAACCCTTCCTCTGAATCTCAGTGGAATACACTCTTTCCTCTCTTCTGTAGTAAGTAATGCTTGCTTGTGCTTTGTAAGGAGCCCCTGGGAGCAGAGGAAGGGGAGAGAGGACTTCTTTGTATTCACTTTTCATCCAACTAAGCCTTTTTATGCTCAAGATTATAATGAGGAAAGAAGCATCAGAACTACCATGTGTTAAGTACTCTTTTTGTGCCTGGATCAGAGCAAGGTGCTTTGCATAACTCTCACCTTGAACCAGGATATCATTAGCCTTATTTTATTGATGAGCTTCAAAAAAAAAAAAAAAAAAAGACAAGTACCTTCATCCCGGGAGGACATGCTGGTGTTAAGATTTGAATACAGGACTTCCCTGATGGCGCAGTGGTTAAGAATATGACTGCCAATGCAGGGAACACTGGTTCAAGCCCTGGTCCGGGAAGATCCCACATGCCACGGAGCAACTAAGCCCATGCACCACAACTACTGAGCCTGTGCTCTAGAGCCCACAAGCCATAACTACTGAAGCCTGTGAACCACAGCTACTAAAGCCTGTGCACCTAGAGCCCGTGCTCTGCAGCAAGAGAAGCCACCGCAGTGAGAAGCCCGCACACCCCAACGAAGAGTAGCCCTAGCTCGCCGCAACTAGAGAAAGCCCGAATGCAGCAACAAAGACCCAATGCAGCCATAAATAAATAAATAAATAAATAAATAAATAAATAAATAAATAAATTTCTATTAAAAAAAGATTTGAATACAGGTGTTGAGTACACCATCTTGCCTCCCTATCCAGTTTTTAATGACCTCTGCCTGACAATCACATGATGGTGATTGTGGCTTTAATTTCAAAGACCTTTTAGATTGTTGCATGGTTGAAATATTTGGTATCGGAAACTGCCGAAACTTTTCACTGCTACATTTGGAAGAAAGTGGCCGTGAGTTGACGTGTCCGTGATTCAGGACTTCTGGGAAACTGAAAACGCCCGTGTATACTTGTTTTGAGTCAATACGTTGCTAACGACTCTGGCCCAACAGGAGAGATATCTGTCTTCTGAAATTGAATACATGTCTCTTAGTGGCTTACCCCAGCAGGGAGCCAGTTATTACATAAGCTGAATACCAGGTCCGTGGGTTTCCCTAGCCTGAAAAAGAAGCAGCGTCTGCAGTTATGAGGAAAACAGAAAGACCCATTTCTCTGTGGAGTGATATTGAACAGGCAGCTTCAGCCATGAGGATACTCTGGCCAGAGGAAAATGTAGCTTAAGAAAAGCCCCAGCTGGTTCAAGTAACTTAAGCCTAGCTATTCATGAAATATTATCTGACAGCCTCCCCCTCCCCAAGTGGCAGGGGACGGAGTCAGAATTGCTCCAGGAACCTGTGTTCTCATTTTGGCGTTATAGGTTTACCCACTTTCTGCACTAGTTTTGAGAAAAGCTGTATTTAGATCAAACCTTTTTTTCTTTTTCTGTGAACATAAAAGCATTTAATAAACGTACTGGGAGGCTTGCTGGGATGAATCCTTTTATTAAGAAATGAACCAACACTGGGCTTCCCTGGTGACACAGTGGTTAAGAATCCGCCTGCCAATGCAGGGGACACGTGTTCGAGCCCTGGTCCAGGAAGATCCCACGTGCTGCAGAGCAGCTAAGCTGGTGCACCACAACTACTGAGCCCGTGCACCTAACGCCTGTGCTCTGGAACAAGAGAAGCCATCGCAGCGAGAAGCCCGTGCACCGCAATGAAGAGTAGCCCCCCGCTGGCCGCAACTAGAGAAAGCCCGCGCACAGCAACGAAGACCCAACACAACCAAAGAAATAAAAATGAAAATAAATAAATAAAATAAATAAATTTAAAAAAATGTTAAAGTAGAAACAGGGCATGCCTTTGCTGCAGGCCCTAAACAGTTAAAAAAAAAATTAAGTAACACTGATTTCTAAATGAGGGCTTTCACATGTGTCCAGCACTGTGCTTGCTGATGTGGCAGATACAGACAGATGAGACATGTAAAACACTAGAATGGAAGCTCCACGAAAGCAGGGATCTATTTTGTTTATTAATGAAATCTTGGTATTTGGAAGAGTGTCTGGCACATAGTGGCTGCTAACTCCATATTTGTTGAATGAATGAGTATAGGTTTCTGCCTCTAAGAGCTTACACCATTAATTAATTAAGTAGCGCTTGTAACCTAGTTTGTTTGCATTATAATTAATTAATTAATATCAATGAGTAATTTAATTCCTTTGTTCTACTCATGTGAGTATCCTGGAGTCCTCAGTCTTATTGGATCTTTAATTCCTTTTATTATTTTAATTTTGTTTAAAAATTAAACCAGTGTTGTGTTTATTGTAGAAAATGAGAAAAGAGCAGATAAGTAAACAGAAAAATAATGAATTGATAATTATTTTCATTTAAGCTTATATCCTTCAAAACTTTTTCTATGTAAACAAACATTTTTTTTACAAAAATGGGCTCATCCCCTTGCAAGTTGATTTTATGACTTGCTTTTTCCCTTACTTATCAGTGTTACTGTGAGCAACTTTCTATATCAGAATACTTAACACTCAAATAATCAGTTTTTAATCATTGCAAAATTTAATATTATGTGTGATTATATCACAGTTTTCTTAAGCCCTATTGTTAGACATTAGGTTTTTTTCCCCTTTCTCTCTCTTTCTAGTTTAAACAATGCTCTGATTGTCTGTAAACTTTTCCACATATCCATGATGATTTTCTTGGCAATAATTCTTAGAAGTGGAATTACTGTGTCAAAGGTTAAAGGCTTTTGATACATGTAATCACATTGCTCACCATAAAGACTGGGAAAATGCATACCCCTCTCTATTGAAAGAGTTTTTTCCTTTACCTTTATTGACACTGTGTATTGTCATTTTAAAATACTTGACTGTCTTCTAGGTTAAAAAAGTGAACATTATTATTGTTGATGTCCAGGTACTTTTGATTTGCTAGTGATGTTAAACATTTTTTTCATATGTTTTTGGGTCATTTGTATTTATTCTTTTGTGAGTTACCAGTGTCTTACTCAGAAATTCATGAGGATAGATCTTCTTTTCTTGGACCCTCCTGACCCAAATGGGACTTGCTATGGCACTTATGCCACAGTTAGACCTCAAGAACTGTTGACTTCATTCACCCATCTACCCATCCACCCATTCATCATTCATCTACCCATCTATTTATTTGTTGATTTATTCAACAAGTATTGAAGACTAAGTAGGTGCCAGGCAGAGAAATACAGCCTTATAATTGAAAATAGTGCTTTGAAAGTTTTTGATATTGTTGCTCTCAGCTACAAATCCTATATTTTTAGGAAAGACCTTAATATAAATTAATGCAATGAATGACTAATCCAACAGTTTTTTCCCTAATGAATTTTCTTTAGGATAATAGAACTGAGTTTGGCTTTTCTAAGCACCTATCAGGGGTAGGTAGACAGAGGCCAACAAACTTTTTCTGTAATGGGCCAGATAGTAAATATTTTAGGCCAAGTAGTCTCTGTGGCAACTACTCAGTTCTGCTCTGAGAGTGCAAAAGCAGTCATAGACAGACAGATGAGCCTGGCTGTGTTCCAATAAAAGTTTATAGCCACTGAAATTTGAATTGCGTATAACTTTCACATGTCACAAAATATTATTCTTCTTTAACATTTTTCAATTATTTAAAAATGTGAAAACCTTTCTTAGCCTGTATGTCCTATGAAAATAGGCAGTGAGCTGGATTTGGTCTGGTTTGTAGTTTGCCAACCCCTGGAGTAGAATGCTTTAAGGCAGAGAGGAGCCATCCTGGTTTTGCAAATTTGCTACAAACACCCCCATAATTCATGAGGGGAGAACAGAGTTGACTTTATCTGGGGCTGGGGAATATCCTGACTCTTAATGATGTGCAATGTGTAGTTTTTAGTGTTTTAGCAATATTTAAATTT
The DNA here is from genome assembly GCF_964165515.1 of Mesoplodon bidens. Taxonomy (NCBI): domain Eukaryota; kingdom Metazoa; phylum Chordata; class Mammalia; order Artiodactyla; family Ziphiidae; genus Mesoplodon; species Mesoplodon bidens. The sequence continues at coordinate 131,920,026 of NC_138177.1, read as the reverse complement.
TTAAAATGTATTTTAATTATGTATTTACTCATACAAAAAATTCACAGTTAAGTGTAAAGAAAAAATGCTCTCATATCCTTTGTCAAGGAAGATAGGAGATGTGTTTTTGATGTCTTTCAGCTCTTCATAAATGTGTAGGGCTCACATATGTGTGACGTCATTCTATATAAACACTTTTAAATCCTGCTTTTTTTTCTTTTCATATTAGATGGTAATATTTTTCAGTGCTGTTAAATATTTTAATGTAAACTAAAACTGCAATAAGATACCACTACACTCTATGCACCACTACACACAGAATGGCTATAATAATAATATAAAAAACCCCAAATTATTGATAACTTATCCAAGAGAAATGAAACTATGTGTCTACACGAAGACATGTATGCAAACGTTTGAAAAAGCATTATTTATAATAGCCAAAAAGTGGAAACAACCCAAATGTTCATCAACTGGTGAATAGATAGACAAAATATGGTATATCCATATAATAGAATACTAACGACAAAAAAGAGCAAGATACTGATATAGATTACAACATGGATAAACCTCAGAAACATTATGCTAGGTGAAAGAAGCCAGACACAAAAGAACATATATTATATGATTATATGATATTTCCAGAAAAGGCAAAAAATTAGACAGAAAGCAGGTTAGTTTTTGCCTGAGGGTCGGGTGGGAGGGGAAGCTCACAGAGACAGCAGAACTCTTTTGGGGTGACGCACATGTTCTAAAAGTGGAATGTGGTGAGGATTCCTCAACTAGGAGCATTTACTAGAAACCACTGGGCTGCACGCTTACGATGCACAAATTGTATGGCAGGTACATTATACCTCAATAAAACTGTTAAAAGTATTCTTTGGAAACTCAGTTTTTAAGGGCATCATTCCATGGTGTGAATGTTCCATTTCTTTATCCTGTGTGACTTGGGAGAAATGGTCAGGGTTTATTTCCTTTTTAGCCAAAATCTATAATCAGTAGGTTAAATTTGAGCCATTAGCTGTAAATAAGAATGATTTAGTGGAATGACTCCTAATCCAATGGGCAAGGAACCTAGTATGGTCTCAACTCTGCCTCCTCCTGAATGGACCTCAGTCTCCTCATCTGTAAAATCTAGAAGAGAAGTGGGCATAAGGAAATACTGGGCCCTAAGAGGATAGAGGAATGAAATAGAAAACATAGAAGTGGTGGTAATAAAAAAAGACTGATTTCCCCAGAAGTCTGAGGCCAGAGACTGATTACTGACCCCAGTGTTTCCACCTCCCCTCCCCCCATGCTTTCTTGTGCTGGGAGGAAGTCAGTGGGAACTGTGTGCAGGGTTCTGAGGTAGGTGATCATTACCAAGGAGAACATAAGAAATTGGAGGAGACTCTGGAGAGACTGCAGTGATAAAAAGGAGTTGGGTGGGATCTTCTCTGTCAACTGGAATGTTCTGTTTGGCCTCGGCCCGTGCCACGGTGATGGAGCACTGTTTGGGTGATTCAGTCACTGGGAACTATCTAGGTTTTGTGCTCCCAGGTAGGAGTGTAGAGCTCATTATAGGAAGACCAAGGTTAGAAATACTTCTGGAGTCAAGAGTTTAGAAATGTCGCCATGAAATAACAGGTCATCGTGTTTGCTTTCCAAGGGAGAGATTAAACTGGTTGAGATTGAACTGGTCTCTGACTCCTTGTGTGCTCTGTCGCCAGCCGAATCCCAGGTTTTCCTAGAGTATAGCCAGCAGCATCTGTACCAGAGAACACAAAAGAAAAGCTGTGGAAACCTAACTTATAAATGTTTTTTTCATTAGCTCCAGGCTCCCAGCCACCAATAAACTCTATGCTTTTAAAAATCCTTTATTATTTCGTGAGTTAAAAAGAAAAAAAACAACCGTGTTTTTTTCCCCCTTGCTCATGGGCTTGGGGTTTTCTTAAAATGTTACTTATCAACCATTTATCTGTTTAGCCCTTCCAAAAGGTAAAACAGCACTCTAAGTTTTTGCTTAAAAGAGAAAAAAAACCCAAACCATTTAATAAACTTGCTGTAACTTGAGCCTGTTGGTGGTCTTGGAACCAAACCCAAATCCAGGTTTGGTTGATACTGTGTAATGTGAATGCAATTAGTAGTGGTTTTCCTAAAGTAGAAAGAGATGTAGAAAAATAATGCACAGCAAATTTAGGTCAGAGCTGGGAAGCTTATAAATCCTTATTTTTGTTTTCATTACTTTAAGTAATAGGGAAGCTTTTGTCTTTATTACGTAATTTCCGTAGCACTAATAAGTTTTAAAACATTTTTGAGTTAATTTCATCTGTTTGATCAGAAAGCCACAGTTCATAACCCTGTGATGTGGCTGCTGGCACTGTTTATGTACAGGTTTCTTGTTCATCCCTAGGCAGCCGACACTAAAAGCACTGATGGGGGCAATGTTCACCTGTTTCTTCATTCAGTAGAAGGTCTGACAAAGCAGTTTTCAAGTGATCAGCATCCTCCTGCTCGGTGAAGGAGTGACCTGACCTGTGTATTGGTGGTGTCATATTTCAGAGGGTGTGATTTGATTCTAGCATATTTAAACCTGTGTGACCAGATTGTGAAGTCTTCAAGGACAGGGATGCTATGTTTTCCTGATGGTGCTCAGGCAATAATAGCTCTTAGTAGTCTTACCCTCCAGATTCGAGATGCAGTTTTCACTCCTCCCAGCTGCACCATCCTCCGTGCTTCTCCTTGAACTTGCCAGACCTACTCCTGCTTCAGTACCTTAGCATTTTCTATTTCCTCTTCCCGAAGGCCAGATACCAGCCTGGACCACTCCCTCACCTCTTCCAGGTCTTTGTTCAAAGGACACCATCTCAGGGAGGCCCTACCTCTCTCCTTTCTTTGCTTTATTTTTTTCATAGTATCATCACCATCTGATAAACTGATATGCTAATGGATTGTATATCCTATTTATTTATTTGGTGTATTGTTTGTCCTTCCACCACTAGAATGTGAGCTCCCGGGCAAGGGTTTCTGTCTGATTTGGTCATTGCTGTGCACCCAGTGCCTGGAACATAGGAGTTGCTACAACTTGAGTGAATGAATGAATGTTCCACTCTTTGCTAGTTATGTGGCAATGGCAGGTGCATTTGTTCTCTTGGATCCTTTGCTTGATTCCCCATTTGTTCCATAAAATGGCACGTGTGGGTCACATGAATGCTCATTCATGCTATGTCATGCACATGCATTCATTAGTGTTTTTCATTTAACAAGCCAGACACCAATCTTGCCTTCACAGAGCTTAGTCTTATGAGGGAACTGGACAAATAGACGAGTAATTCTAGTAAAGTGGGCTAGCAGCCATGATAGGGAAGGTGTGATGAGCTATGGGAGTACCTGTGAGGGACTCCTAACCCCGTTAGGACCAGGGAAGGCTTCCAGAAGGAAGGGGCATTGAAGCTGAGATCTGGAGATGGAATAGGCATTGAACAGGCAGAGTCAGGGTGATGTGATGGGTGGTGTGAAAAGTATTCCAGGCAGGAAGAATAATGTGTAGAGCCTGGAAGTGAGGAACCATGAAGTATGGGGAGAACTGAAAGTCATCCAGTCTGTCTGGAGCAGGCAATGTGGAGGTGGCAAGTGGACAGAGGTGTGGTTTGAGATATAGTCTGGGGACAGATCAGGGAGAGCCTAGCAGGCCATGCCAGGGAGCTTGGATTTGATCCTAAGGGCAGTGTGGATCCATGGAAGGGTTCCAAGGACAGGAGTGTCTTGTCAGACGCAACAGTCATTTTATGGAGTAAGACGGTTTTTTCTCCCTCGATGAGGAACTTGAGTACAAGCTCCCTAGAAGAGAGATTGTGAAAATAAAAAAGCCAGAAAGTGAATCTTTAGGCTCCATGAAATCTGCTGAAATTCTATTGAATCTGACTGGTGAGTTTCACAGCAATAAGTTTAGAGATGCCTCCCCGCAACCGACACACACACAAATGCTTAAGAAGCTTAATTATCTTTGGGTGAATAGCTCATAGCTTAAGTTAGGGTGTTGCTGCAGACATAGATACTGCCATTGAACTTCACTTCACTGTGGGGCTGACAAATACAGCAAGAGTGGAGGAAGCAGAGAAGGTTCTAATCTTAGTATTTTGACCCAGAGGAGTGAGGGTACCTCCTACTCAGCACTAGTTGCCAAATGAAAAAAAAAGAAAAGGTGGCACCTTTAGGGGATAAAGTGGTAGAGGAGACAGCTGGCAGATCTTGGTCCCATCCTTGCAACTTACGTATCACGAATGATGTGGCTTTGGGAACCATGTAACCTCTCTGAGCCTCGGTTTCTTTTTCCGGAAAATGGAGTTAATGCTACCTGTCTTTCAAGGTTGTTAGGATTCAGTGAGATAAAGTACAGTCAGTTCTGCTATAACACTTGTTTTAAAAACACAACTTTGTTCCAACCCGATTGATATATTAGGGAAAAATTTGAGGATAATACAGATTTCACGTTTGTTTATGATGGATTTTATCCATGAGAACTGCCAGGTGAACTCAGAAAACTGTGCCCAGCAGAAGTGAGCTGTGTAGGAATATGCAGAACCACACCTCAGACACCTACCGACTCCACGGTGAACACAGTTCACCACGTGTGTTCCCAGCCACACCCCTCCACATCTGGTGTTACAACTTTCTGTCTGATTTCCAATAACCCTCCTTCCACCACTTCTCAATAGCTCACAAGTGGCAACCCTTCCAGCACCCACTTCCACAAGCAAACTTCAGATCTTTCCCAAGATAAAGTGTCGTATTCATTCTTAATGTATGTCTTAACCATTTAACATGCAATACTATGCTACTGTGTCTATTTGATTCCTATCTTTTATTCTGTGTCACTAATAAAGTTTTTGAATGGTGTGCCCCAATCCTATTTTCCCATAAGCTGTGTGGTTTTTATTTCATGATTTTGCATAGTGTGGTGATTTTTTAGAGCTAGTATTTTCTGTTATAGCAGAACCATCTATATCTATTTTCTGTTATAGCTAATGCAACTCCTGGCAGACAATGGGCACTTAGGAAAAGATAGTACTTTCATGATCAATATTAATCCACCTAAATACAGTGTTGGATTGGGGCAGGGATAAGTAGTTAGAGCATTTACAATAATTGTTTGATTGTGAGCATAAGTGAAATGGAATGGCTGGGTGGAAAGGTTTTGGTGCTTCTGTTTTTTCTGAGTATGTGGTGGACAGATTGGTGACAAACCAAGTATGTCCAGAAAAGAGCAAGCCGGGAAGAGAGAAGGCATGAAAATGGTCTTTAAACAATGTAGAGTGCTGCCCTGGGGAAGAAGGGTTGCTTTATTTTATAGGGTTCCAGGTCCTGTGAGCAGAAGCTCCCAGAGGTCAGGGTTCTGCTTTGCCCAGCGAAGTGGTGGCTACTATGAGACAGGTGACGAGTCAAGAGAAGTCAGGCATGGGTTTGGAGGTTCTACGTTTAAAGTTCCTTTTTAAAAAAAAAAAAAACAATGTGCAAAGACAGATAACTGCAAGGCTTACCAGAATAAATTTTACACAAAAACAACCCAAAGTTTTCCAGCAATACTTGGACTTTTGCTTGCCTTGTTTTAGTGGTCTAAAAAATTAGTTCACACATTGACATATTTACACACTGATTTCTTTAGCTATGCTCTTGAACTGGCAACATAAAGACTCTGCTTTACCTATATTTATGCTCCTGGCATGCTTAGGAATAGTGAAATCACATCAGTGCTTTTTCCATCCAGAGCTCTGTTTTCCCTCTTCTTTTTTTAAATTTTTTGGCTTTTGTTTGTTTTTGTTGTTTTTTTCAACTTAGGGAGAAAGTGCAACTAGTGGCTGATCTGGATTTAATTTCTCTCTAACATCCTGTTTAGCTTTGGCCCTGCCCACTCTGGCCAGGCTGTTAAACTCTTGTAATAGTAAGATGTTACCCTAGTCTTCGATGCTCTCAGCCAAGCTACGAGGGAGAAGCACCAGGGCATTTGAGTTGAGAGTTGGCAGAGTCCGCCTCAGGTACTTCAAATGGGATACTTTGAGCCTTCAAACTAGAGGCCTTAGGGTAATATCTCTAGGAGAATTATTTTTGGACTTCTAGATGAATTAAAATTTAATTATATTGAGCATTCTGTCTATATACTGATATATAAGATTCTAGGTTTCTATTTGATGTTACTTTATTAAGAATAGAAGATGTTTCAAACATACTTGATTTTGTTCAGTTAGTTTTCCCTCTAATCATAGAAGGGGTACTACTATGCACATGCCAAAGCTTAACAAAGCCATAAAAAAACTTAAAATGCCTTATTTTTTATGGCATTGCTCTTGCTCTGATGCTTTAAAAATAATGTTATCTGTTTTTGTTTGTTTCTATGAAGAGTACATGGGATTTAGGCTTGCTCTTAAATTGATTTTTCCAAAACTAACAGTTATTAAATTTTTTCCTCTGAAATCTGTTCTCCTCCCTTTCTAGCTCTCTGAAAAATGTGGACGGTCTTTCCACATGGGAGTTTTTGAGCTATGCTTATTGGCTCTAAGAATACACGGGAAATGGACTGCTCTGTCTGAGATCCAAGGCTGAGGTATTCTGATGGGCTGGCCTGGACTTGTAGATAATGACCAGAAGGAATTGGGCTAGCATTGCCATTTTCCCCAGCCACGAGCCTAGATAAATGATCCTGCTTGGCAGATGACTCTAATCAACATTTCTAGCCTTGCTGGACATGGTTTCAGTGGCAAACATATAAGTCAATCATTGGCTGGGGCAGCTGGCCCCATCTGGTCAACCTCCCTCCTTAAGACTGACTCACCAGTTGTTTTCACCTCCTTCCTCCCCTAAAGCCAGATAACTTCAAATAAGTTGGTCCCATCTATTTTGGTGCTTTTCCCTCTTCCTTAGTCTTACATAATAGAAAGTGCATGGGCTCCAGAAGTGTGGGTTTAAATCCAAGCTCTGTTATTTTTTGGCTTTGCAATTTTGGGCAAGTGACTTAATCTCTCTAAGCCTTTGCTTACTCATTTAAAGAATGGTATCAATCATCCCTCCCTCCCAGGGCTGTTGGAAAATATGTAAAGTGTCCAACACAGTGCCAGGCACACAGAAGGCCCTCCGGAACTGGAATCCACTCAGGCTTTACCAATTACTCTTTTATGAGTAGGCTAATTGCTTTAATCCCAGTTGACATGCCTCCAGAGCAAAAAGATTCATTGATCCTGCTTTCTTCTTTGTGCCAGGCTCAGTCCTAGGCCCAGGGGCTTCAGAGATGAGTAAGAAAGCAGGAGTGTCTAGGAAGAGGCACTCCCAGCTTTACTCACATCCATTCATTCAACAAACATATTTTGACATGTAATGTGTGCAAAACCCTGTACCCTTGGGGAAGATGCTAAGATAACTCAGTGACGGATTTATTCCACCTTTATAGGTTGTCTGTTGTGTGCCAGATACTGTTACAAACACTAGGGGTAGAAAAAGCATGTATGACAGCCCCTTCCTTTGAGAAGCTCACAGTGCAGTAAGATATACCTAATGGTGGGAAAAGCAGAGAGAAAGAGAATATGATCTGGCTGTTAAAAGGCACTTGCTTTGCTGAGTAATACAGGCTGCACACAGCAATATAAATTGCATTTTTCCCAGATATTCAGATCTTGAAACTTAGGGCTTCACTGAGGCAGTAAGCGCTCATTTCACAGCTGGGGAAACAGCCCAGGAATGGTTACTACATCACAAATTTCAAGTAAAAGTAAAGCTGAGACCAGCCTCCAGAATCAAAATTTTATCTATGTAGTGACTGAAGTTGAACCCACTCTTTTTGCTTAATCCTATTGTTATCAGTAGCAGATCTGCCATTTGCCTTTTGTAAACAATCCCATTCCATCCTTCCAACAGCTCCACTGGTATCAGGATCATGATGGGCTTAAGGAACTTGCTCAAGGTCACACAACTTGACATACAAAGTCAGGATTTGAACTGTCAGGATTTGAACTCAGGTTTATCTGATTCCAGAATCCTAGCCCTTAACCTCTATCCCATACCCTATTGATGATTCATCCACATTGAAGTATCTGAAGGCTATTTTTTCGGGACAGCGTGTAGAAAAGACAACACCATGAATCATTTCTTAGGCCTTGCTTATCTGAACCAGTGGGAAACCTAAATTTATGAAAAATAAAGAGTCTATAGGTGTTTGCATGCCAAGTGGGGCCGGATGTAAGCAGGAAAAAAAGCTATCATCAAAAAAGTTCTCCTATACCCAGTTTCTTAAGATTTCATAATCAGAGGGGTAATTTTGGGCAAATGAGTATAAAAAGACCTCTGCAGGTAGTCCAAGAGATGATGCCCAAGTCCAGAGATCATAATTAGGAAAGAGGAACAGGCACTGGAGATTTTCCTCTCCTCCACAATGTCTTATTGCAGAATTTGTGCTTTTGGCACAGATCAAACCTGAAGTTAATTTCTTAAAATCACTGATGCCTTATTTAAAGAGCTTAAAATTCTGAAGATGGCTGCTCCACAGCCAAACAAAAACACCCCCTGGTTCCTTTGTGACTGCTAATGCAATTGACTTTCCACCTTGTAAGAATGTCCCCCACCCCTCCTCCTCCTTGTCTTCCAATTAATTCATGTTTATTTTATAAAAAATTTATGGGCCTGTTGAGTTGATAATGGTAAAGGCTGACAACCACACAGAGGTACATCTTACAGCGATGAAGTGTGTGAGCGTGTTTGAATTTTCTGTTAACCAGCATCAAAGACACTGAAGCTCTGTTCTGGATGAGTGGCAGAGGAGACCAGGCTTCACTTGGCCAAAGCAGCAGGGATCTAATAGAATGTTTCTGCTCCCCTTAAAGAAAGGTAGTCAAGCATCTGTACTTCCCACTGAACTCCAATTTCCATTCTGCTTTGAAATCCTTTTAGCTCTGTCAGTGAGAGCCATGACAAATGTTCAGTATGTCAGATTTGTTTTCCTTTTAAACTGCATGTGAATTTGACCTCCACAGTAGAGCTATGTTAATTTCCCAAAGCTCTTTCAATAATTGTGTGCTTTTAAAAAATGTGCATACTATTATTCTTTTTTGGGGTTGCGTTATGACTGGTGTTTTGAAAGTGTTTAGAGGATCACTGGTTTCATATGGGGTAGTGTGAGCATGCTGCATGTTCCCAGATGTAAACAGCCATTAAGATCATTATCTAGTTTGTATAACTACTCTACTCATTTCACCAGACTCACTTTTAGTAATATCCGGCTAGCAGTGTAGGTTTTCTTCCTTCAGCAAAGTTAAGTTTGCATAAGCTTTTCTAAAAAGCAGCATTAGTTTTGTCATACTGATATTTATATTGATAATTAATTGCTTGTGGCTGCCAGAAGAAAGGGTGTATCTAATTGTGGGTGGACCAAGTTACTCTTCTTGTCGTGTTTGTATGGTGACCAGTTTGTACATAATCAGTTACCTGTACCATCCATTCAGAATTTCAAAGGTTGAATCTATATATCTAGGATGTTTGTAAGTTTCTCTTACCTTAAAAAGTCAGTTGGTTAGTTTAGAGAAGAGGGAGACAGCCTAGGTGGACAGGGAAGCCAGGTCTTGACGATATTTCTAAGAGGAGCCATTGTGGAATGCTTTTGGTAAAATAATGTCTGTCTCTATATCATTTACCCATCTATCTATCTATATCTATCTATCTATCTATCTTTATCTATCTATCCATCTATCTATCTACCTATCAATCATCTATCCATTAATCTCTCTGTAAAACAAACATTCAATACATTTAAGAAATATAAGAAGTAGTATAGATCTTGAAAGAGATTAATACTTTCAGCAAAGAAAAGGACAAGTAGAGACAGAGTATTAGCTGTCTGGTCTCTTCCATCTCTCCATTCTTCTTCTTCTCCTTCTTCTTCTTTTTTTTTAATTTGCTTACTGCAATTAAAAGTGTGCAAATAACGTTATGTCCATTAAAGAAAATAGAAGAATATTGAGAAAGTGAAAAACTATTCGATCTCCCTTAGGCTCATATTACAAACATAAATAATCACTTTTAACATTTTCATATATTTCCTTCCAGCCTCTTTTGCCATATGCATACATATTGATATTTAAACATTCCATAAATGTGATCATCTTGTATACACTATTCTGTATCAAGTTTTCTCACTTAACATGGAAATATTATTTTTTCCAAGTCTTTATAAATGTTGTCTTTTATGTCTGTGTGATGTTACACACAATGGGCATAGTCTACATAGTTTATTGAGCCATCTCTTGACGGTTGGTGACTGGGTATTCCACCTCCACTGTCTTCGAAAATGAAACGACAGTAACAACAACAACAAACTTGGTTGAAGTCCAGGGTGGCCCAACACCATGGCTATAATCTTAGCCGTCTGCTACATTATTCACATGGAAATGAGGGGAAAAACCCTCTGCATCTTTGAGAAGGGTATATTAAACTAATCAAGGAAGTGTTTATGAACAGCCAACAGATCAGTAAGAAATGAGGGTTGGTAAATGGAGTCATTTTATTTCATAGAGGTACCTCAGAGCTTTAAGCCCCACACCCCTCAATTTTGAGTCAGTTTAGATTTCATGGGTCAGTACACTAACGCACTGTGATTTTGCCTTACATGGTATTCAGTGTGAGACATTAACTCTTCCTTACTCAGTTTTCAGAATCTATGAAATAGGACTGCAGCCAGCCTGGAAAAGTCTACTTGTCTGTTTAGATATTTATGAATAATCTTTCAATACTGAGTAGAAGACTATTAGTAGTTGTAGACTGAAGGTACATGCTTCCAAAGATCCCTATTCTTTTCTTTAAAAGTATAAGTCGTAAAAGGTGCATTCCTTTTCTCCCTGATGAGGCAATTTGGCCTTGACTCTGGAGCCAGACAGCCTGGATTGACTTCCTGCTCTACCACTGTCTGCTGGGTGACCATGGGCAAGTTATCTGACTTGTGTAGGTGTCCATTTTCTCATCTGGAAAATGGGAATAATACTACTCATTCATAGGTGTGTTGGAATGGTTTATATTAGTTAAAAGACAGTAGGCACTCAGTAGTGTTAACTATTATTGTTTTCCCCAGGCTCCTAAAGTTGTGCATTTCTAGTGCTTTAGGCCACTTCAGTGCATTTTTAATGTTCTTCAAGATCCCTCAGGGAGTGGCTTTTCTCTGAGTACTTCTTCCCCAACTGGCTTATGATAATGGTAATAATTCTAGCTACCACTTTGAAGGAGTACTATACGCCAGGTGTTCTATATGTATTATCAAGTGTAATTCTCATCACCGTTTATGAAATACACATTTTTTATTATCCCCTTTTCACACGTGAGGAAATGAAAGGTTATAAACGTTAAGTAACTTGCTCAAGGTCATAAAATTGCTAAATGTGGGTCTAGGAACTAAATTCTGGTCTGGCTTATTTGCTGCCACTCTGCTTTTGTAAATTCCTTTAAGGAGGGAAATTTTATACTTTTAAAATCCCTTACAGCTTTTAGTGCAGTTCCTTGAACAAATGTAGTAGGTCCTCAGTAAGTATTTTTTTAAACGAACGAGGAAAGAAGTGATATCGCGGCTAAGAGAACTTGGAACTCTTCTCTAGTAAGAAAACCAACAGAACTGCTTTTTAATGACCGTGAAACTGAGTCTTAGAATTGTGTTCTGCTTCCGAACAGAACATTGCACATGAGAGAATAGTAGATTTGTAATTATTTGCATATGAAACTGGCTGTATTTCATGTGAAACAAATTTAGACACTCTGAGATCCTGATATGATAAAATCTAGATTAGCATTTCAGAGATGTTGAAGCAACTTTAAAGCTAATTCTAGGTCTGGTTTGGCCGTTTTTTGAACAGGCATTTATTTAGCATGTGCACTGTGTCAAGCCCTCTGCTGAGCACTAAGGAGTGTAAGGATGAATAGCATGAATAGGATGGCTCCTTTGAATGCTCTGCCTGGGCACACGGAGGGTCCAGCAGTCTTTTTATATGTTGGATAGAGGATTTTATGCATGCTCATGGTTTCAGCTATCCCCAATGCTAACGGCCCCTATACCTATATCTTTAACATAGCCCCTCCCCTTTTGACTCAATCAATCAGCTGTTTGCTGGATATGTCCACATAGAGGTCTCAGAGGCCACCAAACTGAATTTATCCTCGAATCCCCAGGCCCCCTGTGCCCCAACCTTGTACTTGTTATATATTTTATCTTAGTTGGTGACACCATTGTCCTCCACTTCATCCAAATTAAAACACCTGAAGGAATCTTTGATTCCTTTTTCTCCCTCACCTTCTGCATTTAGCCCATCACCAATTTTCCTGCCTAAATAAATCCTCAGCTGTGAGGGATTTGAGATTTTTACCCTATTTGTAAATACATATCTGCCAGTTTCATGGATACTGGCAGAAGGCATGAGACTCCTGGGTTAGAGACAAAGGAATTTATTGTTCATAACAATACCAGTAGCCAGAGTGTCAGCATCTTGGGGTGACAATTCCCATGGGGTGACAATTCCCATAGTGTAACATGAAGAGGGCCAGATGACACCTATATATGCAGGAACCCTGAGCTTAGGGAACCCAAATCTTTTATATTGGGCAATAAACATGCTTTCCCTTTGCTCCAGAGGAAGACTATATCTTCCAAGTCTGTCATCCATACAAACATCTTTGAAAGGATAATCTGGGACCAAAGGCAGCCGGTGCTTTGCTCATGATTTGTATAGAAACTCAAGAGACCCACGGAGAATTGTCTCCCAACAAATGCATTTTGCATTTGTTCCCTCTGCTCTTTCCTTACACCGTTAGGTCAGGTCACCCCATCACTCATGGGAATATTGCAACAGCTTCTTATCTGGTCTCCCCAGCCCTTCAAATCAGTCCCCCACACCTTGCTGGAGCAGGCTTCTGCACCCAATTTGACTGTGTCACCCTCTTGCTTAAAACTATTCACTGCCTCCTCATTGTCTATGGGAAAAGCCCAAGCTCCTTAGCATGACACTAATGGGGTTCTCAGAGCAGCCCCTGCTGACCCTTGTAGCCTCAGGAATAGGCAGCATATCAGAGGAGTTACCACCCTTACTGCTCAAGTTGCTTTACCTTTGTGGCCCCAGTTTCCTCATCAGTAACATTAGGGTGATGGGACCTCCCTCATGGGGTTATTGGGAGGATTAAGTCAGCCTCACATTCAGTAAGCCCTCAGTCAGTGTTGCCTGTTATGATTGTGTTTTTCCACCCTGCCTCACACTTTAAGGTCTGGCCATGGCTTTCTGTTCGCTCTGTGTTGCTTTTCACCACAGGGAGGGCCTTTGCCTTCACCTTCCCCCAGTCCTTAATGCCTGGGTTTGGCTGGTTAGACACAGCCTCTCTCCTTTCTCCTGGATACATTGTGCATGTCCCAGCCATTGAGCTGGAGGTATCTGTTAATGAGTCAGTTATTGCCACTGGACTATGAACTTTGTGAGATTGGGGCTGTCTTATTTATCTTTGCGTTGCTTGTACATAGCCTGTGTTAGAAAATCGTTGAATAAATAAATGAAAGAATAAAAGGAGTTCACATTCTACTGGTGTGTTTGGGGGCTGGGAATGAGGGATGGAAGGCAGTTAAGTAGCTTGATAACAGTGCCGGGGATCTGAGGAAGTATTGGGCTGAGGTGAAAATTAGGCCCTGTAGGAGTCCAGTGCAGGAAGTTTGCTTGTTCCTGGGATTTGGAAGCCTGTTTAAAGTTATCTGTTAAATGAAAGAAAGCGGCCCATTCTATGTGATTCTAATTATTCCCTTTCCTGAAAGAAGCTATTGCAAATGGAAGGTCATGCAATCTGCCTTCTTGTAAGATTTTCAGTTCCTCAGAATACAATGCATTCTCTGTTACCTGGTGGAGTGGGTAGAATGGAACTTATTTTTAATTAAATCGTCTCTGCAGCAGAAAGTGTGTGACCTTATCCTTCCTTCTGAAGTCTCCCAGGTCTTCAAGGCCTGGCTCAAATCACCCTCCTTGAATTTACTGTCCCATTGGTGCACCTTGCACTGTGAGTTATAATTTTATGTGGGCATGTCTAGTTCCCTGATGAGACTGGAGATTTTGGGAATTTATTTATTTTTCCTGAACTATTTAATGTCATGCTTTTGAATTAAGAAGGCCCTCCACATACATTTATTGACTGACTGGGATTCTCCGTATATGTGATAACAACTTTTGAATAGTTAGAACACAGTCCTAATCTCAGAATGTCAGCCATCTTCTCCAGCACTTCAGGTTCCCCGCCATAGCTACTTCTCAAAGCATGTTATAAATGTTTAATTTACAACTTTTATTAATTTTGAAATAAGAAAAACAGATATCTATAAAAAGCTATTTAGAAAATATTGATAAACAAACAAAAACCCTTGAAATAGCCCAGTATCCAAACCTAGTGATAATGACTTTTAGTATTTAATATGTCTCTCTTCCTTTGCTTTACGTTATTGTGTCTTTCTCTCTCAACATACATTGGGTCATATTTTACCACTCAACTGGCAATCTGCTTATTTTCTCCTAACTTCAATAGACGTTTATTAGAAGTGATGGTGCTGAACACTTTCTTGTAGCTACTGTTCCAGCCCTTGACCCACCATGTTGCCTGTCCTTTTTGGATTTCTTTTTATCTCTCTGGATTGACCAGCTATTGTGTTCTGCTCTTTGACACCTACATGCATCTTGGTAATAAGTTCCTGCTTTTTGGAGTGTCTGCTGTGTCATCCCAAATACTGTGTGTGTTGTACACACTTTAAAAATCTGTTTTCCGATAGACTGAATATTAGTAATGTCCATTTTATAGATGAGGCATTTGGTTTAGGGAGTTAATAACTGTAAAAGATCATGAAGGTGGACCTTAATCTTATAGTCTTTATGTCCAGCACCCTCTCCAGTATGAAAATTGCCACACACACACACACACACACCCTTCACACTACTTACTTAGCTTCAAATTCCTTCTGGAAAACTGGATTTTAGGGGCTGTGTCTGATCAGCTTTTGGCTTTACAGTCTCCCTCCTACAACCCACACCCCTGGGCCAACGCAGTGAATTTCATAGGCTTTATTTGAAAGAATGTGTGCGTGTGTGTGTGTTTGAGAAATGTTGTGGCTCTTGCTTTCATCCCTCATGGTGCTGAGGTGGACTGCCCCTCACATCTGTTTTCAACCCCCAGCCCCAGTACCACAGTTATATTTTATTAACTCGATGCACCTTTTCTTTGTAATTCATGTCAGTTTTCCTCCCAGCCACCTGCACAGTCTCTGTCTCTCTCTCTCTCTCTGGCTTGCTCTCAAGGCTGTAAGTTCTTTGTGTATTTGCTGTTTTTGATAACCTCAGCCCAAGATTTAATGTCAAGGCGGGGCCCCTATTAAAGATGTTATTAATCATCCCATATCTGTTTGAAGATTTCCATGTTGGCAAGCGGGCAGATAGAAGTCCTTGTATGTTTCCCAACCAGCTGGACTGGTAGCTCGGGTGGCGGCATTCAGCTGAAGCACATTCCTATCATTATTTGGCAGAGAAAGGGCCACTGAGATTAATAGAATAATCCTTGCTTGTGATCCAGATCCATCGGCTGAATCATAGAGCCTCAGTGCTGGAGAGGACGTTGAAACCATCCACTGCAACAGCATGATTTTATACTTGAGGAAACTGAGGCAACAGATAAAGGAAGTGGTTGAACATTACGGAAGGCCAAGGCTGTGAAGGACTTCTGACACGACTGAGCCTTGCTGTCTTATTCTTTGGGGAAGGCTAGTGAGGCCTTGAGAAGTTCAGTTACACCCCTCAGGTCACAGCTTGTTACTGTGGAGCAAGGACTCTCTTGCCTTCCTGACCTCAGGCCCAGGAGGGGTGACCTGAAGCCAAAGCCGCCGTCCATCAGTTTCTAGGGTGGATCTGTGGTTTTTGGCTGGTACAGGAGCCGTCTCTCTCTCACGTTCCTTGTGCAGTGGTGCACTTTGAGTGCTGGTTGGTGAGACAGAAGTTCCTTTTAGTGAGGGTACAGGTGGGTGGAGTTCCCTGATGTTCCCTTCAAGCTGACTCCCAAGGGTCGCTGGTTGAACTCTCAGTCCAGTGTTCTTGCCTCGCCCCCGCAGCCCCGCGGAGGTCTTTTTCTACCTGGACAGTTGGAACTGCCTTCTCTAGTATGTCAGGAGTGAGGGAATCAGTGAGGGGAAACCCAGGAGAGAAGAAGCCAGGGAGTGGGGCAGGAGGTGCCGGCAGTTCAGAGGTGCTGGTTGCTTGCTGTGGGGTTATGGGTTTTTGGAGGCTTTCACCTTTGCAGTGAAGACAGTACTTGCAGAATCCCCTCCATGGTGGGAGAGGAGTATTTTTCGCATCGTGTACAAAGCATCCCACCCAAGAACTCCTACTCACCCTTCATGACCCAGCTCAGTTACTCCGGTTCACTTTTTTTTTTTTTTTTTGCGGTACGCGGGCCTCTCACTGTTGTGGCCTCTCCCGTTGTGGAGCACAGGCTCTGGACGCGCAGGCTCAGCGGCCATGGCTCACGGGCCCAGCCGCTCCACGGCATGTGGGATCTTCCCGGACCGGGGCACGAACCCATGTCCCCTGAATCGGCAGGTGGACTCTCAACCACTGCGCCACCAGGGAAGCCCCCGGTTCACTCTTTTGCTGTTTTTCAGGGTTCAAGCCTATGGATTGAGTTAGGAGAAAGATGAGGTTTACAAAGAGGTCTTTCTGGTCCTTCCAGTACTAAAGCCCCTTGGATAAGGGCCAGGGAGATTCATCCCCCAGAGTCTAGGTGGTGGTGTTGGAGGCTTCCTGCCAGAAGGATCTGAGGCAGAGGGCATGGATGCTGCCATGCTGGCGTCTCCATGCCTCTGGCAGTGCAACAAAGAACTTCTGTCTGCCCTACAAGGTTAGGTCGGTAAAACCCACTTCAAATGAAAGCCACCATAATTTTGCAACTTGATAATTAAAATTCTAATATATGAATTATACAAAACATAGGGCTACATTACTGAAACACTAAAATACAGCCACAGTGACTCTACTGTTGTTCCTCCTGCAGATCTGTGGCTTTCCCACACACCTTCTTTGTTTCAAGCCTTGATTCAGGCTTAATCACCTCAGGAAATAAGTCCCACGTGTCTAGCCAATGGTTCGACAATGTGTGCAATGATGCTTTTGTGATGGGGAGAAATAAAAGAGAGTGTCTTCAAATAGGTGGCATCTCAACAGCCGAGGTAAACAAAACTCACGGGAAAGGTACTTTCGGAGCTCCTCTTTTGTTTTCCTGGCGATTACAAATATGAAGGCCAAAGAGAAGAGAAATAAGAGGCAGTCTTGCCGAGGTGGACCATCAACCTGAACTTATGGATTGATTTATTTCCTTGCATGCTCTGAGAAAATGGCCACTTGTCGCTTTCTGCTATTAATAAAGAGGTCACTTTATCATTAGGCCTTTGAATCTGCATTTAATGGCTAAAGCAGATGGTTATAATTTCTGGCTTAGTGTGGCCACCTTATTAATAAAAAAGAACTGATGGAAAGGAAAAGGCTTCTTCATTTTTAACTCCAGAAGCATAACACAAATGTTTTCCAGCCTTTCTTTGTGTGGAGAGCAGACCTAGTGACTGCAGTAAGATCCTGTTACACATTTGAAAAAAGACTTTTGTAGAGTGGAGGTAACTCCATTTGAATCCTTCTTTTGTTAAACTTTAAAGAGACACTATGAATACATGCCCCTGCTTCATGGAAAAGGTATTTTGAAGGAAGCTCCAGGATTATATTTAAAAGTAAATTAATATTTTAATAACGTAAAGAAGAAAGTAGAAAACATCCACCTCATTTCAGAGAGTGGAGGTCTGTGGTAGTTTCTGAAATTATTCTCTTTGCTTACATTATTTTAAACTGCTTTTTCGGATTTAATTACTGGGTTTGGGTGAATATATCATGTATTTTATTTTGGCTCTTTTAAAATTCAACTGAATTTTTGTGAAAAAAATAATGGCGAAAATGTATGGTAGTGAATTTCTGCTTGGTTTCACTGAGTCTGTATATTCCCCTATAATGGTCAGGAATTTTGAAATCACAGTGATCACACTGGCAGCTTTTTGTTACATTCTAGCATTTTGAGGACAGGTTGGGAACAACTTCCAGTCATGAAGACAGCATGACTTAGAATCCTAATGCACCTGGTAAACAGGGCAGAGAAATGCGGAGAATTCTTTACAGAAGGCTCAGAAGAGTGCTTTAATCAATGCATTTACTCTACATCTTATATGTATTTCAGACTGTTGGTCATATCCTGGGTTCTGTTATGACAATGAACTTCCACTCCTTTAGATGAATAGAATGTGATGAGTGTTCAGTGGGTGCCTCTGAGATACGGAAAAAGCACTGAATTCTAGGGATAGCAAAATCTTCAAAGGTTACTTTGTCCACTTGTTTTCAGTTTTTTTTTCTACTAATGATGCCTTTAAGAAGAGCCCCACATTGACCCATATGTAGAAATAGTCTGAATTTCAAATTATTAGCAATAATTATTTTGTTCCATTTTTATTAATCAAAGGCATGTGTAACAACCCATTCAGTTCATTTGGTCATTTATTTGTTCACTTGTTGGTTCATTCACTCATTAACGTTTAGTCTGTATTTACTTTTGACTAAGCACTGTGCTTGGATGTGGGGATACAAAGGAGTTTGTGATGGCCATTAGACTTGTTAAAGTGCCCCAAATTGTGGATGGACCATTGTTATTTCTACCTTCTCAGACTCCTGGATACCCAGATACCAATACATGGCCAATCCATCATGCTTTGTTTTCTTTTTTTAATTTTGAAATATCTTAAGTATACAGAAAAAATAGAAAAAAAATTGACAAATTCCTTTTCAAACATTTTACCATACTTGCTTCAGATTTTTTAAAGAAATAAAGCAGTTGAACCTCCCTTCCTAAATCCTCTTTCTTTTCTTCTCCAGAGATAATCTCTCAACTAAATGTTTTTTCATTCCTATGCATGTTTCTATGCTTTTGTTATGGATGTATAGATCCACTAATGATGCATGTTATTACTTTGCCGATTTTTAAACCTTATGTAAATAGTAACTTATTGTACCTGACCTTCCACAGCTTGCTCTTTTTAGCTCAATATTTTTTTTTTTTTTTTTTTTTTTTTTTTTTTGCGGTACGTGGGCCTCCCACTGCTGTGGCCTCTCCCGTTGCGGAGCACGGGCTCCGGACGCGCAGGCTCAGCGGCCATGGCTCACGGGCCCAGCCGCTCCGCGGCATGTGGGATCCTCCCGGACCGGGGCGCGAACCCATGTCCCCTGCATCGGCAGGCGGACTCTCAACCACTGCGCCACCAGGGAAGCCCTTAGCTCAATATTATGCTTTTGTTATTTAGCCTTGTTAATATAGGAATTGCATGTTAATCTAGGAAGTTATTTTAGCTGTTGTGCAGTAGCTATTCTACTATGTGACCATTTCACAACTAAAGTACTCATTCTCCTGTTTTCCTTTTTTTCTGTATTATAAGCAATGCTGCTGTGAAGAATTTTGACCTTTTTTTTGGTGAACATGTGGGGAAATTTCTTTAGGCTTTATACCTAGGAATACGGTATGGTGTGCATGTCTTCATCTTACCTAGATATTGCTGAATTGCACCCCAAATGCCTTGGGCCAGTGTGAACTCCTGCCTACGGTATATGAGTTCCTGTTGCTTCTCACCTTTTTCAGCTCTTGGTATTGAAAGTATTTTTAGTTTTCGCTTATTTGATGGGTATGAAATAAACTCTCTTAATCTGGATGTATAAAGATATGACAAAATTTGAATAAAGATGTCAAGCAGGGCTTCCCTGGTGGCGCAGCGGTTGAGTCCGCCTGCCGATTCAGGGGACACAGGTTCGTGCCCCGGTCCGGAAGGATCCCACATGCCGCGGAGCGGCGGGGCCCGTGAGCCATGGCCGCTGAGCCTGCGCATCCGGAACCTGTGCTCCGCAACGGGAGAGGCCACAGCAGTGAGAGGCCCGCGTACCGCAAAAAAAAAAAAAAAAAAAAGGCGTCAAGCAAAGACTGGAGATTTTTCCCTTCCCTCCTGTTCGAGCTCTATTGTAGGGCAGGTTTGAGTTTCTGGTTGAGGAGCGTCGTCCTCATCAAAGCCTATCTGGGCCTTAATCATCTTGCTATGCCACCCATTGTACACAGAGCATATCCTTATATATCTTTCTAAGGAGAGTGAAGATATACAATCCAAACTCACAGAAACTGTGTTGGGTGGGAAGCAGTGGTCGCTATGGCCTTATTTCCAGTGGATTTAATGGAAAGGGCCCTGGTTTCTGCTCTAGCAGAGCTCCTGCCAGCTCGTCACTAGCTTATGCATCCTCATCCATAAGATGAGGGGTTGCATGACTCATTCTTTCTTCAAGTGCTGAGTTTGTTTTTTTTTTTTGGTTCCAAAATTCCATATTTCTCAATAGTAATGTCCCTTGGTACTTTAAAATGTTTTTGAATCACTGCTACTCAGTTTTTCTTGAGAACAGAGGAATTTGATGCAGGAACCATCACTCAGGGAAGAGCAGTTAAAATTGCTAAGAAGTCCCCTTTGAAATTACAATCTAAATTAAAATTATGTAGAAAAAGACATGCATGAAGGCGATAGGGAAGAAATAATAATATATAGACTGTGAGTGATTATTCCCCTCACTGCCCCATTTTCCTGTTTTCCAAATTTTCTTTAATGGTCATAGAGTAATATTCTTGGAATAAAATAATAAACATATGCAAACAATTATAAGCTCATTTGGTAGGAAAAAAGAATGTGATTTACACAAAACATGTGTTGGGAAAAGGGGGGGAACACCTGTATATGAAAAACGATTTGTAATAATTTCTTAGGTAATTCCTGTAATCCTTTCCTGGGTTAAAGTTGGTGGATGATAAGTGTCTTTCTTTATGTATTGCTGTTGGAAGGATCCAGGGAAGATGGAAAACAACTAGATTGGCATCTTAACGTAAGAGCAGCGGCAAAGCTGAGTGTAGAACAATTTGAGCTTCTCTCAGTTGGTTTTAAGACCGAAAGAGAAAGTGGATTGCAGAACTAGAGAGATTTTAACCATTAGGTCATGTAGATTATCCTGTTTCAAAGGTGTCTAACAAATCCACGCTGTTTATCAGAGGTAAAAATAAGAGTGAAAATAATCATGCCAACTACATATTGAGTGTCAAATATGTGTGTTTTCTTTCAATTCTGGGGCGACCCCGGAATGTAGGAATAGCTGTTCTGATTGATAGTTGAGGGCTCAGATAGCTTAAGAAAACTGCCCCATGTGAGGAGCTAATCAATGGTGCAGCCTGGATTTGCCCCAGTCTGTTGGACTCTGTGGAGGCATGCGTGTGTGTGCACCCTTGCCCTGGGAGGTTCTCCTTATATAGAGCTGAAAGCTGCCCCCCTGCAACTTTTCCACACATTGCTTCTCATTCTGTCTTCCTGAGCGCTCAACATCAGAAGTCCGCTCCCTCTTTCACCTGACAGGCCTTCAGATCATTAAAGAGCGTTATCGTGTCCATTTTCCTATCACCCCTGCTGTCCCCCGACCCCTTACCTCAGTCTGTCATTTCTGAGAAGCTTGGAGAGGTGCTTTTGTTCACAGATGCCTTGGGAAATTTCATGGTTTTTACACTCATGCTGAGTTTGTCCAGATGTGCCAATATTTGTCTTATATGATATAAATTAATTGTTCAGAAGAGGAAGAAACCTTTGTAGGCACTTACTCACTAATTCAAACCAGTTCCTTTGGGAAGGGAAAAAAGTTTAAAAATGAACCAGATCATTTCCATTGAGAGAATGTAGTCATTGAATTCACATCCTACGTTTAGGACAAATGTATAGCGTGGCAGTTCAGTATTACCACATATTTTAACCATGGGAAACTCGGGCTGACACTTGTAATAGAGCCCAGCTTTTACGTGAAGACATTGCAGTGATGGAGAAAGTGTGATATTCTCATATTTTATTACCAAACTCTATGGCCCAATGTTTACATCCTGGTGGCAAAGAAATTAGCACCTCTCAGACTTAACAGAGTAACTATTATTATTATAAGATAATTGTGACAGTGTTGAGTAAGGTTTAAATTTATGGAAAAGCACAAACTTTTAAGGAGAGGAATTCTAAGAATAAAATGTTGTAACGTTGTCATATATGCACCTGAGTTCTCTTCATGATCCAGAATGAAAAAAATATGTCCAGTGTGGATGAGTCTCAAGATCTTAATAATAATCATGAGTCCCCCACGATCATAGACACCAACTATAGCAACAGCTGCTTCTAATATTTTTTGAACTCCTGTGATGTGCCTGGCAGTGTGCTTTGCATTAGTTATCTCATTGAATTCTCAGAACTTAGGACGTCGGTACTATTGTTAGTCTCATTTTACAGATGAGAAAACAGAGAGCTTAAATATCCTGCCCAAGTTCATATATCTTGTGTGTAGCAGAGCGAGAGTCCTAGCCTATGCTTTACTTCTATACCTTCTGTTCTCTGCCACATAGACTATAAATTGAACATTAAACAATGCACTGGGGACACATTAAGGAGTCTTTCACTGTAAGTGGAACACGAATGAAAATTTTCCCATTATGAGGTTTTCTCAGTGAGACACTCATTCTTAGTAAAACTAAAATTAAACCAAGGTTTATTGTAAAGCATCCATTTCCACATCCAAATATACCTTTCCTATATTAGTATAATTCTCTATTAAAACCACAGCACAAATTAGATCACTCGAAGAGATGGATAAATGCAACGTGATTTGATGTAAAGATCACCAGCTTCCCAGAGGTGAAATGACATGAATTTTAACTAGTGCTGCCACTAACCCTCTCTGGGGCCTTGGTCCAGCCTCATACTCAGTCTGGGTCTCAGTGTTCCCGTCTGCAAAATGTGTGTTGTGCTCTGATTGTGAAACTTCCTCTTAGCTTTGCATAATGCATAGTGTATAATGACTGCTAACTTCAGGAAAAATAAAATGCCTTTCTTCTTTAATGAAAATATCAAATAGCCAACCTCAAGCCAATTGCTTTGAACTTTTTACTCACTAAGGCTTTATTCTGAAAATATGTGACATATTGCTATCCTGCTGCCCATCTATTTAAGTCATTCTCCAACAAACTTGTCAGGGCTTATCTGAATCTTAGCACCGTTTAGGTGTGGTTGATTGCCTGGAAGGAGAAGTTTCCTGACTTCTTTCTTACATGGATTAGTGCAGTGAAAACCAGTGAAAAACTGGCTTCCCTCTTCTTTCTCTTGAGGACTTTGCTACTTACTTTCCAGCAGCAGTTTTTGGAAGCCAAATCTGGAAGCAGGACGGGATGGAGATATTAGACATAGGTGACAGTTGTCTGTCTCATGAATTTCTTTTCTATTTGTTCCTTTTCTCTTGCTGAGTGAGTTACTCCCTTCTCAAAACACTTGAGGGCTTCCCTGGTGGCGCAGTGGTTGAGAGTCCGCCTGCCGATGCAGGGGATACGGGTTCGTGCCCCGGTCCAGGAAGATCCCACATGCCACGGAGCGGCCGGGTCCGTGGGCCATGGCCGCTGAGCCTGCGCTTCCTGAGCCTGTGCTCCGCAATGGGAGAGGCCACAGCAGTGAGAGGCCCGCGTACCGCAAAAAAAAAAAACAAAAAAAAAACACTTGAACACACTTCCTGTAGAGTATATCTTGCAGGGTGGCCAGTAGTCTTTTCTCTCTTTTGCCTCCTCTGCATTATAAACCCATCAGAAGTAGAGACAGAACATGTCTGTGCTTAGCTAGTATCTGACACATAGATGCTCTCAATAAAAGGTGAATGAATGAATAAGGCAGAAAGAGTTGCATTTCTAAATATATACTAATGAGCAATGCTTTAAGTTACATGAAAATATCCATTTATGAAACAGACAGTTCAAATGTTTCCTCTTTGACCATTCTTAACCTGATCTTTCATCCCGAGCATGAAATAATTTGTTCCTCTCCTCTAAAGAATTTTGTGTTCCATTTGTTTGGTAAGTAACTATGTAGTGCCTCAGGACATTTTTTTCTGTTCTTATAATATTTGTGGTTTTCAAATATTTTATGACCTTATTTTCTTTTTTTATCAAAATTTGTTTCCACATAAAGGTTGTAAATTATTTGAAGATAGGGATAAATATTAAATATTTATTAATATAATAATGTATTAATCATCTAAATAATTATATTTAATAATATAATTAAATATAATATTTCTCTGTTGATTTTTAAAATTCTATTTTCTCTGTGTTTCATTTTGAATAGTCCTGATATTTGTGTTTTCAAGTTCACTAGTCTTTATCTTCTATGATATCTAATCTGATGTTAATCTGATCCAGTGTATTTTTCATCTCATACATTGTAGATTTCAACTCTATAAGTTTGATTTAGATCTTTTTTTATGTCTTCAATGTCTCCACTTAATTTTTGAACTTATGGAATATAGTTATAAGAGCTGTTTTAATGTTCTTTTCTGCTAATTCTAACATCTGTGTCAGTTCTGGGTCAGCTTTGATTGATTTTTCTCCTCATCAGGGGTCATATTTTCCTGCTTTTTGCATGCTGTGTAATTTTTTTTTTTCTTAAATGTTGAGCCTCCTTTTAATTTACTTATTTTTATTTTTGTCTGTGTTGGATCTTCGTTTCTGTTCAAGGGCTTTCTCTGGTTGTGGCAAGCGGGGGCCACTCTTCATCACGGTGCACAGGCCTCTCCCTGTTGTGGCCTCTCTTGTTGCGGAGCACAGGCTCCAGACGCGCAGGCTCAGTAGTTGTGGCTCACGGGCCCAGTTGCTCCGCGACATGTGGGATCTTCCCAGACCAGGGCTCGAACCCGTGTCCCCTGCATTAGCAGGCAGATTCTCAACCACTACACCACCAGGGAAACCCCATGCTGTGTAATTTTTGAATGCCAGACATTGTGAATTTTACCTTGTTGGATGCTGCATATTTTTGTATTCCTGTATATATTCTTTACTTGTTTTAGGATGTAGTTAAGTTGCTTAGAAACAGTTTGATTCTTTTGGGTCTTGCTACTAAGATTTGTTAGGCAGGACTGGAATAGTGCTCAGTCTAGGGCCAGTTATTCCCCATGTCAGAGGAGAGACCTTTCTATGTGCTCTCCCAATGCCTAAGGAATCATGAAGTTTTCTAGTTGGAAACATCCTTTTGGATTTGTTCCCCCAGCCTTGAGTGATTGCCTCACACACATTCACTGATCAATATTCCACTCAAAATTGACTCCCTGTGAGTCTCTGTGAAGCTCTCTCCCCTATCTGGTATTCTGTCTCTTTTGTTTTTTTTTTAAACAATTAATACTTTTACTTATTGGTAAACTATAAAAATCCGGGTCTCTTAAATCAGCACAGTCTCTCCAAATATTTGGTTCAAGTCCTCTGTCTTATGGATTCTAGTTGCCTTGGTCTCCCCGGACTGTTAGCTCCATTTACTCACCTCAGGAGGTCCACTCGAGTTTTCCCTGCCCCCACACACCTCGGCCTGGAGACTCCCTCAGGTAGTAAGCTGGGGGACTCATAGGACTCACTTATTTTGTTTCCCTTCTCTCAGAGATCATTGCCCTTGGTAGCCTGTTATCCACGTCTGGACAACTGTCCCTGTTACTCCATCTTGGCCAAAAGTGGAAGTGATCCATTTTATTCTTTCTACCTAGAATTATCCTCCATCCCCAGCTTCCAAAGCTCACCATCCCCCACCCCATGAGATTGGGTAAGGAGCCCTTCCATTGTGTCCCCATTATACCTGTGCTTACAATAGCTTAGCACAACACTCGGCTCTCTGTATTGTTATGGCAGTCTTTACTCTCTCTTTCTTTATTATATTTTATTTTCTTGAAGGCAGGGAATATCTTTTACATCTGGATTTTCAACACCTAATGTAGTCCCAGGCATTTAACAGTTGCTCCTAAGCATTTGTGGAATGAATGAATGAATGAATGAATGAACAAATAAGATTCCACTTACAAAGTATCAGTTTATGAACAACTTTCAGAAGCTTTTTTTAAAAACAAAAACCACAAAACAAGAATGAGATTAATGGTGTGTTTTCATGTATGCAGTTTAAGACTTTAAAATTTCTAGATTATCCATTGTTTATGATGGCTTAGACCTGGTTTTTATATGTTTATTTTCTGTAGCCTCTCATTAAAAGGTGGATAATGAAAGTCACCCTAATTAATGCTTGAAATAAAATGTGGAAAATAAAGGAACTAAGAATAGAATAACTATATTTTGTAGATAAACACAATGAAGACTAACTTTTCGGTAACCCACTTTATGGTTGTGGTGTCTCCCAAGTCTGAAATTTACTGAGGTGGTGTTCTTATCTCAAGTGCCTTTTCCATGTTTGATGTACTTGGATATCTGTTATCCAAGTAGACTACAGCTGGTCTGCAAATAGCTGTGAGTCTGTGCATTCTTATCAACTGGAGACAATTGACAGTGGATATGTGCCATGGTCAAGTGCAAGTCCATACTATATTTGGGTCTTTTAGAGTCGGTAGAGTGAACTATATTTGGTAAACCTCTTAAGACTATCTTGTTCTGTTTCCTCAGCACCTCTTGGTTACCAAAGGCACCTTCGGAGTCTCCCTATTCTTTTATCACCATTCCACAGTTGACATGATGGAAGTAGCTTGAAGCCTTGTGTTCTTCTAGACTCAGTGTTTTTTTTTTTTTTTTCTGTGCATTAGGGATAATGAAATTTAAGGCAGGCTGCTTTGAGGATTAAATGAAGTAATAAATGTAAGTTGCCTATCACAGTTCTGGGCACATAGGACCCCCCTCCCACTTCTCCCCAACCTAATTTAAAAGGTAGCTATCTGCCCCTGAAGTTGAACTATACTGACTGGCTACTAACATACAGACACATGGAGTTATTCTATCTGTATCTCTCACTTACCAGCTTTTCCTTTTAGGTTTAATGTGTGTTCCTTTGCTTTCAGGCCAAATGCTGATTTTCCTAAAACAGTGTTTTCTTGACTTTAAGCACAGTCTTCTGCTTTTTTTTTTTGTTTTTATTGCTCTTGCCTGGTGATCAAATTGTTTAAAGCCATCTTTGTCCTTCCTCCTTCTAATCCATGGCCAAGGCAGGGGGTGGCTTTAATTAACAGGAACACTCTGTATTAGCTAAGCAATTTCTCATTCTACCTCTCAGATATTGATTAAATCTCTTGCTGATGCACAAATGAAGACTGGATGTATTTTGCATATTTTCCTATAATGGCACAGTGAATCTGTGGCTAAACCAAGATTAGACCTTGCTAGTTCTAAAAAATCTGACTTTTTGCTTTAAAGAAACTGTGTTGCCTCCAAAACTGCGAGTCGAGTTTACCTTTCAAGTGTACTTTGTATTTAAATCTGATGATAGTCTTGTTTTCCATTTGTCATATTTAGATGAGGGTCTTGGATTCTTTTCTTTACTGGGCCGGTACAGCTGCCCTGACCGTGACCTAGACGGCATGTTTCTTGATGCTGTCAAGAATGCTAATTAAGATAGTTATTCTCTTTTGTCCTACTGTTTATGAACCTTGTAATTATGTCTATTAGATGGTAAGCTCTGTTATCTCCCACTATAATGAGCGTGGCTCTCTGTACACAAAGAAATGTTTGAATGTGTGAGTGTGTGAGCGAATAAATCAATATGTTTATATTGTTACTGGTTTAAAAGCCTCCGGGTTACTGGATCAAATATATACAGTCTTAGGATGGGGGGTGTGATGATAGAACAAGAAATGAGACTGTTTGTTAGGATGGCCACGGGCCTTAGGGTGCCTATGGACAGATTAGAAAAGGTGCCCCTTCCAGTGCATGTCTGCCATCCCATGTCAGGATTCTCAGTGTGGCTGGAGGAGGGCTGGATGGATTTTTGTCCTCACCTGCTCCCTGGGTTGGGTGCCCTGCTGCGGGGCCCAGCCAGCACAGTTGTATGAGGACCTTCTGATTTTTGTCTCAGTAAGGGCGTTGGTGTCAAGTGGTCTTCAGGAGGGCAGTTACCCTTATCCTAGTCAACGTTTCCTTGAAGAGCAGGTCCCAGGAAGATGAAGATGGCTCCCCCCGACCCCACCGCTCCGTTCTGTCTTTGGGACTCTTTTGTGATGCTTCTGTCTGCCTCCTCATCTTCCAAATCAGTTTCTCTGTGACGTTTGTCTGTTCTATTGAAGACTTGGAGCAGAATGCTGTTGTCAACGTGCCTTCCTGCTACCTGCGGCTTCATTAGTTTCTCCCATTTTGGTGGAATCAAGGCCAATCGCCCATGCTGGTCCCACTTGTCCTGGCCTTACTCTAGCCATCAAATCACATTTCTTTCTGTTCTTCTTCAGACACTTCTTCTCAAGCCATTGATGGCAACGGGCTTACCATTCACACCTGTGGCCATGGCCCACGTGGTTCCCTTTGTCTGGACGCCCTCTTCTGCCCCTAAACATTCTGTAGAATCCTTTGCGTTCTTTTAAGCCCACTTTAGGTAGCTGTTCTTTGATGAGGATATACCATTCCTTCTCCTTGGCCCCTTGAATCATTCTACAAAGGCTACTTGATTTTTTAAACTAAATATTAAACATTAAATATATAATCAATGTTAGTGGATATTAACTCCTTAGATCGAGGCCCTGTACATAGTTTATGCTCAGTATTTAGCTATTGTTATACTCTGATTGAATCACTTTAGCCATTCATTCACTCATTCATTCAACAAACAGACATCCCCCCTGCAGGTGCTGCTCCAGGTCTGGGGATTCAGAAATGTGTAAGACCTGGAGCTTGTGTGCAAAAGCAGGGGTGATGGCCTCCAGCTCCCTGGAGAGAGATGCTGTCATAGAAGGTGGGACAGTGTCTTCAAGGCTCTCCCAATCGTCATACTCTAGACTTCTAACATGACTTCCTCCAACGTTCTGGTCAGCATGAGGCAGTAGAAATAATGGGTTCACACTAGGTGGATGTACTAATTATGACCTTCAGTCTCCACCTCTTAAAATAGGGAGAACAGGGTACGTGCCACATATCATTATGAACTAGGCCCTGGGTTAAGTGCTTTATGTTTGTGATTTAATGGCATTCTCAAAATATCCCTATGAGATATATCCTGTTAATGTGCTTATTTTACAGATGAGGAACTCGGGACACAGAAGGGTTAAGAAAATGGCTTGCATGGTAGAGCTTTGAGCTGAACCCAGGTCTGTCAGAGAGCTGAAGCCACATTCTCATCATCATGTAGCATCATGCTATGTCATGTGTTAAGAACCCAGGCACACAAGGTCAGAATAAATAGCTCTTATTATTAATATTATTACTATTATAATTCTAAAATTCAGGCCTTTCTTCACCGCACCAAGTAATGTACATCATAGCGGTCCAATAAAACTTAATTCGATTTAATTAGTTGTGGATTTTGTGTGTGGGGAGGTGGGTAACAGCCATCTCTAAAGAAATTCTTAATAGGAAAATATCTTAAAATGGGGAAAGTTAACCACACAATATAGCAGCCAGAGAAGTAAACCAGTTAATGGGATTCTGTATTGGAAGGTTGGAAAGAAGCTAAAAAGAAATGAAGGGTACAATCTGGTGGTTGACAACATTTGAAAATACTCTGACCAGCAGACAGTGTTTTGAGTGAAAGAAATAGAGATGAGTCAGTTACATGGTTGTCCCTTACAATAGTGACAGAGAGGAGGTGGGACACAGTCTTTCAAGTTTAAAAAAGGATTTGTCCTTCTGCTATCTCTTCCCTTACCTTGACACGAAGCTGGTCATGGCCAAAAGATTCTGTTCTGTCTCATGAGGTTTTGAGGGAATTAGGTTAGGTTTTCTTGAAGATGGCTGGACCAGAAAATAAAAGATTTTCTTTCTCTGGAGAGGAGCTTTACTCCCGGGAAGAGCACAAGCCGTCCAGGAGGAATCTGGGACGATAGAGACCAGGAACTCCCATCCTTCCCCCCCCTCCTCCCAGTGTTTCACTAGCAGAATGAGGACATTATTAAAGCTTTGTGATGAGACAAAGCCACACACTGAGACGTGGCTGTCAGCACGTTTATCTTTATGGTTCTCTTGAGTTTGGGAGTGAAATGAATGCTGCTACGTATGCAAATTGAGAGCAACATTTTCCACTTTGGTACCAGTCAGTCCTTTGGTTTTCTTTTGGATTTCAGCCGTTTCTCTCTCCTGTTGTGGGTATTGCTCTGTCCCAGCCTGCATGAGTACTGAATCTTCAGGAGGGCCTGAAAGCCAAGTTTGGATCCTAGATAGCCAAGAACATTCTGCAACAATGCCTAGTTACATTCTGAGACAGCTCTAGAGAGAATACCACTGCCCTGCTGTCCAGCATCTTGGGCTGACTGTGCTCAGGAAGAAGATACCAGAAGCCCCACCAGAGCCCACACTGCACCGACAGGCTTGCTGGAAGATTACCTTCCAGGAAGCAGTTTCCGCTTCCCTTGACTCCTTTTCCAGCACCCGTGTTTTGCAGAGGGGCTTATGATTGCTTTGCCATAGGACCCCTGGGAAATACAGTTTTTTTGGATTCTACTTTGACTTAATGGCCTTCATCAATAAAGTGGGAAACTATCAGGATGTTGAGAAGGTGTTCAAAAGACTTGGGGGAATCTTGAAATACGAGTGTCCACTCCAGTCAGCCAGGAGGTCAGTCCTGGGGTTTCCGTGATAACATGGGGCTTGGGGGTGGAGCAGCCCTTTCTGACAAGTCTAGGGTTGATTCTCTGTATTTGCTAAAATGAAAATTCTAAATGGCATATTCTGTAAAGGAAGTGAATGTTAATGACATTTTAATTCAGCTGAAGTAATACATAATTGGTATCATATAATTTCTATTTATTATCATTTTTCACATTTCAGGATCTTTCTTCCTGTGAAGTTTCAATAAAACGCTTAGAAATACATTTTGCTTTGTTGTAGGCAGGATACGTTTCAAGAGGCTTTCTTCGCCTCTGTGTCTGATCCACTTGCCAAGTGTCTTGACTTTATATTTCCCATGACCCATTTGATCTTTCTGTGGTTGCGGGAGAGACATATCTTTGAAAGTAGAATTTCGAGTAAAGAAAGCTAGCAGTTAGGGGTTGATGGCTAGGCTCTTTGGCTCCTTGTTAATTCTAGCTGGAATCTACATGCCGTCACTTCTTAGGCCCCTTGATCTGCCACCGAGCATACCTTTTTCTTTCTTAGTGTGGATTCTGTCCCTTGGTGTAGATGGTATTTGTCATTTAACTCTGATCCAAACATATAGCCCCTCTGTGCCTCAGTGTCATTATCTGTAAAATGGGGCTATAGCATATTTCCTGACCTTCCTCATGGTTACCA
Organism: Mesoplodon bidens; assembly: GCF_964165515.1. NCBI lineage: Eukaryota > Metazoa > Chordata > Mammalia > Artiodactyla > Ziphiidae > Mesoplodon > Mesoplodon bidens. The sequence continues at coordinate 131,888,691 of NC_138177.1, read as the reverse complement.
TAAAGCTTGAGTGGTAGCATACAAAGAAGCCTTTTAAGAATTATTAAGTGTAATATAAACATAAAGTGACATACAGTTAATTACAGGCTTTATGATTTCATTCTATTTTGTGACTTCATCAAATTGGGCTCCTTTCAGCTCTATCTACGCTGTCTCGTCATCTTCTTTTCTTTTCTTTTTTAAAATAGATTTATTTATTTATTTTTGGCTGCATTGGGTCTGCACTGCTGCCTGTGGGCTTTCTCTAGTTGCAGCGAGCGGAGGCTACTCCTTGTTGTGGTGCACAGGCTTCTCATCGCGGTGGCATCCCTTACTGCAGAGCACAGACTCTAGGCACGCAGGCTTCAGTAGTTGCAGCAAGTGGGCTCAGTAGTTGTGGCTCACAGGCTCTAGAGCACAGGCTCAGTAGCTGTGGCACACGGGCTTAGTTGCTCCGCGACATGTGGGATCTTCCCGGACCAGGGTTCGAACCCGTGTCCCCTGCATTGGCAGGCGGATTCTTTTTTTTTTTTTATAACTGACTTACAATATTATATTAGTTTCAGGTGTACAACATAATGATTCAATATTTCTATACATTATAAAATAATCACCACAATAAGTGTAGTTACCATCTGTTACCATACAGAGATATTCCAATAATATTGAGTATATTCTCTATGCTGTGTATTATATCCTTATGACTTATAAGTGGAAGTTGTATTTCTCTTTTATAAAATTTAATTTTATTTATTTTTTTATACAGCAGGTTCTTATTAGTTATCCATTTTATACATATTAGTGTATATATGTCAATCCCAATCTCCCAAGTCATCACACCACCACCACCACCCCTGCCACTTCCCCCTTGGCGTCCATACATTTGTTCTCTACATTTGTGTCTCAATTTCTGCCCTGCAAACTGGTTAATCTATACCATTTTTCTAGGTTCCACATATATGTGTTAATATGTGATATTTGTTTCTCTTTTTCTGACTTACTTCACTCTGTATGACAGTCTCTAGATTCATCCACGTCTCTACAAATGAACCAATTTCATTCCTTTCAATGGCTGAGTAATATTCCGTTGTATATATGTACCACATCTTCTTTATCCATTCATCTGTCGATGGGCATTTAGGTTGCTTCCATCACCTGGCTATTGTAAATAGTGCTGCAGTGAACATTGGGGTGCATGTGTCTTTTTGAATTATGGTTTTCTCTGGACATATGCCCAGTAGTGGGATTGCTGGGTCATATGGTAATTCTATTTTCAGATTTTTAAGGAACCTCCATACTGTTCTCCATAGTGGCTGTATCAATTTACATTCCCACCAACAGTGCAAGAGGGTTCCCTTTTCTCCACACCCTCTCCAGCATTTACTGTTTGTAGATTTTCTGATGATGCCCATTCGAACTGGTGTGAGATGATACCTCATTGTAGTTTTGATTTGCATTTCTCTAATAATTAGTGATGTTGAGCAGCTTTTCATGTGCTTCTTGGCCATCTGTATGTCTTCTTTGGAGAAATGTCTGTTTAGGTCTTCTGCCCATTTTTGCATTGGGTTGTTTGTTTCTCTAATATTGAGCTGCATGAGCTGTTTATATATTTTGGAGATTAATCCTTGGTCTGTTGATTCATTTGCAAATATTTTCTCCCATTCTGAGGGTTGTCTTTTCGTCTTGTTTGTAGTTTCCTTTGCTGTGCAAAAGCTTTTAAGTTTCATTAGGTCCCATCTGTTTATTTTTGTTTTTATTTCCATTACTCTAGGAGGTGGATCAAAAAAGATCTTGCTGTGATTTATGTCAAAGGATGTTCTTCCTATGTTTTCCTCTAAGAGTTTTATAGCATCTGGTCTTACATTTAGGTCTCTAATCCATTTTGAGTTTATTTTTGCGTATGGTGTTAGAGTGTGTTCTAATTTCATTCTTTTACATGTAGCTGTCCAGTTTTCCCAGCACCACTTATTGAAGAGACTGTCTTTACTCCATTGTATATCCTTGCCTCCTTTGTCATAGATCAGTTGACCATAGGTGTGTGGGTTTATCTCTGGGCTTTCTATCCTGTTCCAGTGATCTATATTTCTGTTTTTGTGCCAGTACCATATTGTCTTGATTACTGTAGCTTTGTAGTATAGTCTGAAGTCAGGGAGTCTGATTCCTCCAGCTCCATTATTTTCCTTCAGGACTGCTTTGGCTATTCGGGGTCTTTTGTGTCTCCATACAGATTTTAAGATGTTTTTGTTCTAGATCTGTAAAAACTGCCATTAGTAATTTGATAGGGATTGCATTGAATCTGTAGATTGCTTTGGGTAGTATAGTCATTTTCACAATATTGATTCTTCCAATCCAAGTACGTGGTATCTCTCTCCATCTGTTGGTATCATCTTTAATTTCTTTCATCAGTGTCTTATAATTTTCTGCATACAGGTCTTTTGTCTCCCTAGGTAGGTTTATTCCTAGGTATTTTATTCTTTTTGTTGCAGTGGCAAATGGGAGTGTTTCCTTAATTTCTCTTTCATATTTTTCATCATTACTGTATAGGAATGCAAGAGATTTCTGTGCATTAATTTTGTATCCTGCAACTTTACCAAATTCATTGATTAGCTCTAGTAGTTTTCTGGTTGCATCTTTAGGATTCTCTATGTATAGTATATGTCATTTGCAAACAGTGACAGTTTTACTTCTTCTTTTCCAATTTGTATTCCTCTTATTTCTTTTTCTTCACTGATGCCGTGGCTAGGACTTCCAATACTATGTTGAATAATAGTGGCGAGACTGGACATCTTTGTCTTGTTCCTGATCTTAGAGGAAATGCTTTCAGTTTTTCACCATTGAGAATGATGTTTGCTGTGGGTTTCTCGTATATGGACTTTATTATGTTGAGGTAGGTTCCCTCTATGCCCACTTTCTGGAGAGTTTTTATCATAAATGGGTATTGAATTTTGTCAAAAGCTTTTTCTGCATCTATTGAGATGATCATACGGTTTTTCTTCTTCAATTTGTTAATATGGTGTGTCACATTGATTGATTTACATATATTGAAGAATCCTTGCATCCCTGGGATAAATCCCACTTGATTATGGTGTATGATCCTTTTAATGTGCTGTTGGATTCTGTTTGCTAGTATTTTGTTGAGGATTTTTTCATCTATATTCATCAGTGATATTGGTCTGTAATTTTCTTTTTTTGTAGTATCTTTCTCTGGTTTTGATATCAAGGTGATGGTGGCCTCATAGGATGAGTTTGGGAGTGTTCCTTCCTCTGCAATTTTTTGGAAGAGTTTGAGAAGGATGGGTGTTAGCTCTTCTCTAAATGTTTGATAGAATTCACCTGTGAAGCATTCTGGTCCTGGACTTTTGTTTGTTGGAAGATTTTTTGTTTGTTTGTTTTTTTGTTTTTGCGGTACGCGGGCCTCTCACTGTTGTGGCCTCTCCCATTGCGGAGCACAGGTTCTGGACGCGCAGGCTCAGCGGCCATGGCTCACGGGCCCAGCTGCTCCGCGGCATGTGGGATCTTTCCGGACCGGGGCATGAACCCGTGTCCCCTGCATCGGCAGGAGGACTCTCAACCACTGCGCCACCCGGGAAGCCCTGTTGAAAGATTTTTAATCACAGTTTCAATTTCATTCCTTGTGATTGGTCTGTTCATATTTTCTATTTCTTCCTGGTTCAGTTTTGGAAGGTTATACCTTTCTAAAAATTTGTCCATTTCTTCCAGGTTGTCCATTTTATTGGCATAGAGTTGCTTGTAGTAGTCTCTTTGGATGCTTTGTATTTCTGCGGTATGTGTTGTAACTTCTCCTTTTTCATTTCTAATTTTATTGATTTCAGTCCTCTCCCTCTTTTTCTTGATGAGTCTGGCTAGTGGTTTATCAATTTTATTTATCTTCTGAAAGAACCAGCTTTTAGTTTTATTGATCTTTGCTATTGTTTTCTTTGTTTCTATTTCATTTATTTCTGCTCTGATCTTTATGATTTCTTTCCTTCTGCAAACTTCGGTTTTTGTTTGTTCTTCTTTCTCTAGTTCCTTTAGGTGTAAGGTTAGATTTTTTATTTGAGATTTTTCTTGTTTCTTGAGGTAGGCTTGTATTGATATAAATTTCCCTCTAAGAACTGCTTTTGCTGCATCCCATAGGTTTTGGATCATCATGTTTTCCTTGTCATTTGTCTCTAGGAATTTTTTGATTTCCTGTTTGATTTCTTCAGTGATCTCTTGGTTATTTAATATCGTATTGTTTAGCCTCCATGTGTTTGTGTTTTTTACGTTTTTTTCCCTGTAATTCATTTCTAATCTCATAGTGTTGTGGTCAGAAAAGATGCTTGATACAATTTCAATTTTCTTAAATTTACTGAGGCTTGATTTGTAACCCAAGATGTGATTTGTTCTGGAGAATGTTCCATGCACACTTGAAAAGAATGTGTAATCTGCTGTTTTTGGATTGAATGTCCTATAAATATCAGTTAAATCTATCTGGTCTATTGTGTCATTTAAAGCTTGTGTTTCCTTATTAATTTTCTGTTTGGATGATCTGTCCATTGGTGTAAGTGAAGTGTTAAAGTCCCCCACTATTATTGTGTTACTGTTGATTTCCTCCTTTATAGCTGCTAGCAGTTGCCTTATGTATTGAGGCGCCCCTTTGTTGGGTGCATATATAATTGTTATATCTTCTTCTTGGATTAGTCCCTTGATCATTATATAGTGTCCTTCCTTGTCTCTTGTAACATTTTTTATTTTAAAGTCTATTTTATCTGATATGAGTATTGCTACTCATATCAGGTAAAATATGAGCTTTCTTTTGATTTCCATTTGCATGGAATATCTTTTTCCATCCCCTCACTTTCAGTCTATATGTGTCCCTAGGTCTGAAGTGAGTCTCTTGTAGACAGCATATATATGGGTCTTGTTTTTGTATCCATTCAGCAAGCCTCTGTCCTGTGGTTGGAACATTTAATCCTTTCACGTTTAAGGTAATTATCGATATGTATGTTCCTATAACCATTTTCCTAATTGTTTTGGGTTTGTTTTTGTAGGTCCTTTTCTTCTCTTGTGTTTCCCACTTAGAGAAGTTCCTTTAACATTTGTTGTAGAGCTGGTTTGGTGGTGCTGAATTCTCTTAGCTTTTGCTTGTCTGTAAAGCTTTTGATTTCTCCGTAGAATCTGAATGAGATCCTTGCCGGGTAGAGTAATCTTGGTTGTTGTTTCTTCCCTTTCATCACTTTAAATATGTCATGCCACTCCCTTCTGGCTTGTAGAGTTTCTGCTGAGAAATCATCTGTTAACCTTATGGGGGTTCCCTTGTATGTTATTTATCATTTTTCCCTTGCTGCTTTCAATTTTTCTTTTTTTGCCAATTTGGTTACTATGTGTCTTGGCGTGTTTTTCCTTGGGTTTATCCTGTATGGGACTCTCTGCACTTCCTGGACTTGTGTGGCTATTTGCTTTCCCATGTTAGGGAAGTTTTCGACTATAATCTCATCACATATTTTCTCAGGTCCTTTCTCTCTCTCTTCTCTTTCTGGGACCCCTATAATGCGAATGTTGTTGCATTTAATGTTGTCCCAGAGGTCTCTTAGCCTGTCTTCATTTCTTTTCATTCTTTTTTCTTTGTTCTGTTCCACAGCAGTGAATCCCACCATTCTGTCTTCCAGGTCACTTATCCGTTCTTCTGCCTCAGTTATTCTGCTATTGATTCCTTCTAGTATATTTTTCATTTCAGTTATTGTATTGTTCATCTCTGTTTGTTTGTTGTTTAATTTTTCTAGGTCTTTGTTAAACATTTCTTGCATCTTCTTGATCTTTGCCTCCATTCTTTTTCTGAGGTCCTGGATCATCTTTTTTTTTTTTTGCGGTACGCACGCCTCTCACTGTTGTGGCCTCTCCCGTTGTGGAGCACAGGCTCTGGACCCGCAGGCTCAGCAGCCATGGCTTACGGGCCCAGCTGCTCTGTGGCATGTGGGATCTTCCCGGACCGGGGCACGAACCCATGTCCCCTGCATTGGCAGGTGGACTCTCAACCACTGCGCCACCTGGGAAGCCCCTGGATCATCTCCACTATCATTATTCTGAATTCTGTTTCTGGTAGGTTGCCTATCTCCATTTCATTTAGTTGTTTTTCTGGGGTTTTATCTTGTTCCTTCATCTGGCACATGGCCCTCTGCCTTTACATCTTGTCTGTCTTTCTGTGAATGTGGTTTTTGTTCTATGGGCTGCAGTATTGTATTTCTTCCTGCTTCTGCTGTCTGCCCTCTGGTGGATTAGGCTAACTAAGAGGCTTGTGCAGGTTTCCTGATGGGAGGGACTGGTGGTGGGTAGAGCTGACTGTTGCTCAGGTGGACAGAGCTCAGTAAAACTGTAATCTGCTTGTCTGCTAATGGGTGGGGCTGACTTCACTCTCTCTTGGTTATTTGGCCTGAGGTGACCCAACATTGGAGCCTACCCCGCTCTTTGGTGGGGCTAATGGCAGACTCTAGGAGGGCTCACACGAAGGTGTATGTCCCAGAACTTCTGCTGCCAGTGTCCTTGTCCTCACAGTTAACCACAGCCACCCCCCACCTCTGCAGGAGACCCTCCAATACTAGCAGGTAGGTCTGGTTCAGTCTCCTATGGGGTCACTGCTCCTTCTCCTGGGTCCTGTGTGCACACTACTTTGTGTGTGCCCTCCAAGAGTGGAGTCTCTGTTTCCCCCAGTCCTGTTGAAGTCCTGCAATGAAATCCTGGTAGCCTGCTAGGTCTGATTCTCTAGGAATTCCTCCTCCCTTGCTGGACCCCCAAGGTTGGGAAGCCTGATGTGGGGCTCAGAACCTTCACTCCAGTGGGTGGACTTCTGTGGTATAAGTGTTCTCCAGTTTGTAAGTCATCCACCCAGCAGTTATGGGATTTGATTTTATTGTGATTGTGCCCTTCTAACGTCTCACTGCAGCTTCTCCTTTGTCTTTGGATGTGGGCTATCTTTTTTGGTGAGATCCAGTGTCTTCCTGTTGATGATTGTTCAGCAGCTAGTTGTGATTGGCAGGTGGATTCTTAACCACTGTGCCACCAGGGAAGTCCCACATCATCTTCTTTTAGAAAAGTTAAATGCTTATTGAATTTCACAAAGCAAGGTAGCACAAGAGCTCAGGTCTCCTGACTCACAGACAAGCAGAATGCTTAGATTTGATTTCTGCTTTGCTTTATTATTTGTGTCATCTTTTCAGTGAATGAGGATAACTACCTCTTTTGGAGGGTTAAAATAGTACCTTAGAAGTAGCAAAGAGTACTGCATCACTTTGGTTCTTTTTAACCCTCATTTTTTGTTGCCTTCTTTGTCTACATATCCTGGGCTGTCATGAAGGTAGAAAGATGTTAATGACTAGGTTCTGGGCTCCAGGGGTTGCCAATCTAGTGGAAGGAGGCCGACGAACAAATAAACCTCCAAGAATCTGAGTTCTTGGCTCTGCTACTTACTTGCAGGGTCTATCTGGGCAAGTCATGCACGTCTCTGGGTTCAGGTTTCCCAGCTGCCCAGCAAGAGTACTGGACTAGATGTACAGGATGGCCTTGCTCATTAAGGCCTCTTCTAATTTGTCACCATCTGTGGTCTATGAGAGTGCAAAGCTTTGTTCTGGCCAAGTCTTCACAAGCTGAAATAAAGGAAAGCTATTAATCTGATTGCATATTTTTCTTAATTATTATTTGTGATAAAGTTCTTAGGCTGACTACATTTTCTAACACCCAACACTACCATTATATTGAGATACAGGTGGTGATACTTGTTCAGTTAACCAAATGTCAACTTTGCAAAGATAGCAGACATGAACATCTGATGATGATTTAATAAAGGACATTAATTAATTAATGCCAGCATTCACTACTATTTCTGCAGTTCTCTAGTGCTTTTCTAACATGAACTTTTATTATATTAAGTCATCTTCCTTTTTTCCTAAAAAGGACCATAGAATAATTATAGCTAACATTTATTTTGTGTTCGCCTACGTACTAGGTAGATGTTGCTCTAAGTGCTTTCCTTATAAAGACTCATTTAATCTTTACCACATTTTCAAGCAGGTGTTATTATCAATCCCTGTCTTATAGATAAGGGAACTGAGGTACAGAGGAATAAGTAAAACCTGTTCCAAGATTACACCACAATGAAGAGACAGAGGCAGGATTGGAACTTGGGTGGTCAGCCTCTAGCAGCTACTGTTTTCATGGCTGAACCATTGCCTACATGAAAGCTGCTTGCCCTCAGCTCATGTCAGAGAAGCTGGAGAGACTCACCTGTTAAGAAGCTACAAAATAAGAAAGCAGTTGAATCGTCTTATGTGCAGCTGTAAACTTGGCCAGATCCTCAAGTGTAACATCTCTTACTATGTGCCAGGGTTCTCAGTCTGGATTCTGTGTCTCAGGTGACTCATGAACGTTTGGGAACTTGTGTTAATTGTATTTATGTGTCCCTGTGTGTTGTTATGGTGTGAGTTGGGGGGTAGGCTGCTTGTTGGTTTCCTGCACATTACAGAGGGGGCTCCCTAACCTGTTTCTGGCAGAATTCTAGCTGTGCAGGTCCTCCTCAGCCCTAAATCTGGATTAATGTTCTGGGACTGGAAGTTTGAGCATAACTACCCATTGAACGATTGAGTGGCTGTAGGAACCTAGGAGGACCAGACTTTCCAAAAGTCCCTCTGCTCCTCAGAGCTGTGTTGCCTAGGTGCAGTTGGACAATGCCCTTTTCTCTCCTTGAAGCCTTCCAAAATTTTCAATCATTTTTTTCCTCTCAGAATTTTGGAAGCTCAAGGTTTTGAGATTTTTTGTTTTGTTTCATTTTATCTCTTCCTTACTGGCTTTATTCAGAAATCAGATGTCCATAAGCTTTTTATTACTTATCCAATCCATGAGTTCAGTTTCCCATTTAACTTTTATGAATGTTTTCTTTGTCAAGATGGGTCCTTTCAAAACCTTGTAAAGAATGTTTTACCACATACTAACATAAGAATGGAGTGGTAAAACTAGAAAATCCAACAGGAAACACACACAGACGCGAGCATCCCCATAGGCAATTTAGCTTCAGTTCACAGAAATTGAGTTTACCTATTAAGGAAAAAATTTAAAGATGTTATCATTTTGATAGTTGTGTTAATTTGTATTCCCTATTCTGTCCTAGTCTCTGATTATAGTTGATTATGAAGTTCTTTTTAGGGGTGAAAATGGGTCACACGTATTATGCTGGTCTGGTTATTCGAGAGATGACAACATTCTACTACATAATAGTAGAATACTGCATACTACATACTACTATATACTAGTTTTGTTATGTTTTTGGTTCAGATGAGTAATACAACTAGCCTGTTTCTTTTGCTGTAATCTGGAAAACTTTACCATCTGTCTCATTCTTTTGCACTACAACAAACTTTTAATGTTGTTTCAGTGTGATTTCCTTTAATCATGTTAAGGCTTTGCCTTTGCAGACAGGCTGGGGTTCAGATCCCAGCTCTGTCATTTACAAGCTGTATTACTTTGGGCAAGTTTATTTAATCTCTTAGAATCCTCTTTTCTGCATCTATAAAAGGGGAAAGTAATAATTGTATGTTGCTTAAAGGGTTGTGAGGAGTAATATCAGCCTATACATTTACCATAGGCTTTTCACACAGTAAGCATTTGCTAGATGATTTTGTTGATTGATTGACTGTTATTATTGTTGGTGTTGTTGTGGTCATTATAACAATATATCGTAATATAATATAATCATTATTGTTATCATCATCATCATACTATATATATAATATGCCTGGTATACTGCCTGGCACATAGTAGGCACCAAACAAATATTTTATTGGCTTTGACTGGACATAGCGAGCTTTGGTGACTGAATCAGAGGTGACCAGTGGTCCCGTTTTATTTATTAGATTAGCTAGGATGAAATTGTTGAATGGAATGAATGATGGCTCTACCTTTAAGTCCCCGAACTTCATAGTGAGGTGATCTTGACAGCAAACAATGAAACGTTGCAAGTCTGGTGGAGAAAAGAAACAACTGGGACTTCCCTGGTGGTCCAGTGGTAAAGAAACTGCCTTACAATGCAGGGGACGTGGGTTCGATCCGTGGTTGGGGAACTAAGATCCCACAAGCCACGGAGCAACTAAGCCTGCACGCCACAACTACTGAGTTCGTGCGCCTCAATGAGTGAGCCCACGTGCCACAAACTACAGAGCCCATGCGCCCTGGAGCTCGTGCACCACAACAAAAGATCCCGCGTGCCTCAATAAATATCCCACTTGCCACAACTAAGACCGAATGCAGCCAAGAATAAATAAAATAAATAAATAAATAATAAATCTTAAAAAAAAAAAAACAAACCAACAACTACCTTGAGGCTATTTCAAGGAGCAGCAGTTGTCTGTCACCCCAATTGCTGACATTTTGCTTCTCTCCCTTGAACGAGGAAAGTGGAGTGGGGTAGAAAGGTTACTGGTCGTGTTCATTAATTTTCTTTCCAGAACTGCCACGTGTCACCAGATTGCCCCCCGGCACCAGTGCTGTTTGGCGGTCTTCTCTTTGCCCACAAGAAGCCAAAATGTTAAATTGGTAGAGCTGACTAGATGTGACAGAGAAATGCTTCACGTCTGGCCTGGATGTCTAAGTGAATTTAGTGTACTCCTTGTGGTCTAGGGCAAATGCTGGAAGCTATTAGAATTCTGAACAAAACCCTCCATTCAAAAACTGCTCGTTTCCTGCTGGGGTAATCCAAGTATCAAACATGAAGAAATCTGGGCACGGAGAATGTGGCAGCTCCGTGCAGAACACACCGAGGTGTCTACGACAGCTCCCCCAGTGACTGAGACTGTTACTTCCACTTGATTAGCTCAAACCAGAGGTTTCTTTTGAAAATCAGAGCGCCACGTTTCCTACATCAAGTACGGATGAGAACTGGTTGAATTTCTTGTCAGTCAAATATAGGACAGGGAAGCTTTCTCCTTCCCTTGAAGTTCTAGAGACCTCAGTTTTTGTTTTTGGATTAGTTTTTTTTTTTTTTTTTTCTAATTCTTTCAAGTTTCCTTCCAAAATCAGAGAGTATCGTTAGCTACAGAGTCTACTTTTTTAGACTTGGCCTGGTCAGTGGCTGGAAACTATTTTATTTAGAAACCTTTATGGAGAAGCTATGGTTTATCTCATGAAATATCTGAGTTTGTCATATACTGTTTCCTTTCTGTACCGAAGTTTATTTTCTGTGAAATTCCAGGTGTTCTTTTGCATAGACTTGAAAGGAATAGAGTTGATAGTCAGTTCAGGGTTTTTTCCTAAGAAGAATATTTTCTTGTGATGGATTAATTGAGGATGAAATCAGATAACATAGGTGAAATCACCGGGTATGCATAGTGAAAACCATTACGGTAATGAATTTTAGTTACACTCTGTTGTACAGCCGGTTTTGAATGGTGTGATGTTGAAGCTGGTAAACTGTTCTGCTTCTGCACTTATCAGACTGATGGGAATTCTTTTCTTAGGCACTCTCACTCCTGCTATACTGGAAACTTCTGGAGAACAGAGACAAAGCCTTATTCATCATTGTATTCCTAGTTCACAGCACCACATTAGACACACAATTAATGCTTTTTTAAAATGAATGAATGAATAAGATATTTTTATAAAACTTGAATGTTCAACCAGGTGGTTAGACAAAATAAAGCATTAGAGTCAGTTTATGGGACTTCCTCTTATGTATTCAACCTCATTTTCAGCTTCTATCTATGCTTTGATTCCTTCTACTAGATGGTTTATGTAGTGAGTCTGGTTTTCTTTCATCATTAAGGAATTCAGCTACATTACTTAATAGTCCCAGTCATGTTCCTTTCCCCAAAGAATCTGTTTGAGATGTGAAATACATGAAACGATAACGTCAAATGGGAAAAATTAACCTATTCTGATGACTTTTAAGGAGTTCTAACTAGCAAGCAGCTCCCTTGTCAGTAGACAGCAGTCCTGTGTTATGTCAGGGGCAACATGGTCGTTTGCTTTCAGAGAGCTTTTTGTCTTTTCCTCCAAGTTATGCTGGCCTCTCAGATGAAAATATTCCCCTTCTAATAAAAGTCAGAGCGAATTTATGAACCTGCTCTTGACCACTTGTCCTTTACGCTTTAAAGGAAAAAATAAATCTAGATTAAGATTCATAGGTTACTGTTGGACCATGTAAATGGTGGTCAGGGGCCAAATATTCCACCTTTCTTGGTTTGCCTATCTTTTCCTGCTTCGGGCTGTTGGGGGGTGTATCAAAGCTTGTGGGGTGAAGGCTGCTGCAGGGAATGGTAATGTAGTTAGTTCTCTTTACAGGTACAAGCTGTTGCATCTCATGCACACAGGAGGCCCCAGGTTGGGTTGAGGTGAGGCTGCGGATGGGAGAGTAGCTGTGGCCCGTCAGGACGAATCAAGGTGGGCCGTGTGAAAAGGAAGACATTCTGTAATTAAAGGTCCAGAAAAATATTAGTGGTATCTTATGTTACTAGGACAATTGCCCTTTCTACCTGTCCCCATGGGTTTTCTGTCATTTTATCATTCATTCAACAAGGATTCATTCAATACATACTCTGTATTCTGTTTGCCATATATTTCAGGGATTACTTAAATGGCTCATAAATGAGTGTGTGATGACTCAGACATGGGTCTGGTCCTCCAGGATCTTGTCACCTAGGAAGAGAGATAAATATGAAGTAGAGAGTAACCAGGCCATGAGGTATGACAGGATGCAGAACCAAGGGCTTTGGAATCTAAAAGACTTGCATTCAAGTTCAGGATCTACCACTGTTTAGCTCTTTTGGCTTTGGGCAAGTTATTCAGTCTGATTCAAGTTTGGTTTCTCAACCTTTAAGTTGTGACTAATACATTCCATTCCTGGAATGGTTGCTTTAGGATTTGAAAAAGCTATGCCGAGGGCTTGGTTCAGAGCAGGCCCTCCATGAATGGCAGCTCTCATTATCTTATTATAATAGGCCAGAGACAAATATGTGAGCTTAGAGGAGACGGTCACCACCCACTAGATGGCGGGGAGAGAAGTGAGAGTATTAGAGGGCAGGCCAGGAGTTTCAGGGGGCACAGGTGTCTGAGCTGAGCTTGGGAAGATGAGTAGGATTTGGGCATGTGGTGAGGGGAACAGAGAAGAAACAGAATTTAAGACTTGTTATGTATTTTTACACATTTTTGTTTGTTTTAAGCAAATAGGCACTCATTCTGCATCACTTTTATTTGCAGTATGTGAATCAAATCATCATGTTACTGAAACCTTACCATGAATCCCAGTGCTAAGAATTGTGTATTTCTTCTGTTTTCTTTTGTGGTCCCCTAGAGCCCTCTATAAACAGCATCTACTGAATGACTGCAGAGGTTCACGACCTGGCTGTTTTGAAATCTCTTCATTAGTGGGAATGTCCCTCTGAATCCACTGTACCAACAGAGGTGTTTTGGAAAAGATGCTCAGCTCCTAAATTCTGGTTGTTTCTTAGAACAGTGAAAGCCTAGAGGTATTAGAGCAGGATCATAACCTGTGAGCTCATGCAGGGCAAAGCCTCGACTATGATAATGATGGTTGTGGTTATTATTAATTATTTGGAACTTCTAATAATCCAGAATTTTAATTTGTCAAGGACACCTCACTCCTCAGTGAATCTGAATATGCTGCCCTCAGCCCAGTGTTCTCCCACACCGGCCTGCAACACATTTTGACTAGGCCAGCTTTGGCCTTTCTGCGCAAAGCTGTGTGTCTGTGTGTCTGTGTGTCTGTGTGCCTGGCCTCTGTGCCATCCTGCCAAGTCCTTGAGATAAACTGCGCTTTACTATCTCTTGTCAGGCCTGCTAAGAGAGGGACTGGTGCCCTACAGAAAAGCATAGAAAGAAGGTCTTCACTGCAAATCTGATTCACAGTGTTCTCTCCTCTTTGCATGCTGTGAACTACATCTTGCTCTTCTCCACATATTTTTAATAATAATAATAACTTTTTTTCCGGTACACAGCTTAGCTTTGTGGTGCTGGGTTGTTAGGAATCCAATGTTTGTTCACCGTAATTGTAATTTTGCTGTTTTTCTCCTCAGAGTAGGAAAGCAGTACTTGTGGAATACCTCATTCTATTATTTTAGAACACTTGTCAAGCTCCCAAAAGAGGTAGTGTGCTGTCCATAAGATTTGGGCCTAGAGGCATGGTCAAAAGGAACCTTGCCACTAGACATAGTTCCTTTTGAGGTGGAGAGAGGTAAGTGAGTAACCCCAGATAGACATCCTAACTCAGAATTTTCTAAATGACTGATGCTTGGCTGATATGTTATAAAGCTAATTTGCTTATACTTGTATCACATAATTATATACTCTGTTTATAATATACTCTTGAATGATTATTTATTTCACACAAATATTATAACAGAAACTGAAAACACAAGGAAAAATGTGTGGAGGTTCATCATTTGTAGAAATCAAACTTTTTATATAATGTCTGGTTTCCTTACTAGTCCCTGTCCACATGTCCATAACAGTATGGTTGGAACCATACTGTTGATATCCCAGGGTGTTTTACTCTCCCCAGCTTCCCCCTCCACACACATCATTATATTATTCACATATGCTTTCAAAAATAAGTATATCTACATGCAGACATTTAGGTCTCTTATAGAACCTGTGGTTTAAATTCTGAACATCTAGAGGAGGCTCCCACCACGACCGCACCCAGGTATTTTCTTTTCTCTTTGTAGTGAGAAGAGGAATTAGGGGCAGTGGCAAGAGGGAACTACCCAGAGTTCATTGTCCACGGCCGTCTTTGGTGCTTTCATCAGAAACCTAGAGGCATCCTCTGTCAGAGTGAAACCTCTTTGCCTTTCATATTCAAAGAAAAGACTTTAGAAGGGAATATTTGAGGGGCTCTGGGACATTCAGGAGATAGGTTCCTACATTATTACTTTGAGTGGAGGAAGTTAGGTGCAGGTAAATGGTGACTAAGAGAACCAGTACCTTTGCTTGTTTGGCAATGCTTTTGCGCTTGGGTTTCAATACTTGTGATGCTGTAGGTGTTCTCTCTCTCTCTCTCCCCTAAGAATGTGCAGCATCACTTTAGAGACTGTTGATAGGGATGTCAGGGGAATAAGATGATAACTTGAGACTTTCCAAAAGTTCCCAAGGTGACCACAGTACATATGATATTTTCCAAAGGGAGTGGGAAGGAGCTAGAAATGCAGTTGGGGGTGACAGAGAGGGGAACCAGTGGAGTGGAGAAGAGAAGTGGCTTTGAAGTCAGACAGTGGGTAGAGTTCAAATCTTTGCTCTGGCACTAGTTTGGTGGCCTGGGGCAAATTTCTTAATGTTTCTAAATCCTTCTAAGAGGAAGCTAATTACTGTGGCCACCTCACAAGGTTGGGGTGAGGATTAAATTGGATCATGTAAATAATGTACAATGCCTGACATAAATAGTAAGCACTCAGTGTATGGGAAGCATTATTACTATTGTTATTTCCTGTTTCACGTTACAATCTTATAGCTTTCCAAACTGGTATCTCTGGTAGTAATGGGGTTTGTAAATCATTTTTGGTATTTCAAAGTCTGAGAAAAGTACACAGTTCTGCTCATTGTAATAAGCACATGGGAGAGTTTTTTGAAACATGGCATCCATTGGGGAAGAATACTGGAAGGGGTCCTTGGTGTTGAAAATGTTGAGGCTTCTGACTCAGGAAGTTAGCAAGTTCTTTAATAAAGCTTGTGGTTTTCTAGTACTAATGGGAGTAAATAGAGGATGACTTGCACAAAGACCTGAATTGATTGGTACAAACGATCATCCCCTGTGGAACATCACAAGTCTCTGGAATCCCCAGTGCTCAGTTGTGTTAACTGGCTTGTTGAACATGCTATCACTGCCAAGTGTGTTCTTGGAAACTGGAACCACTGAGAAAACTGCTAGGCAAATGGAAACCGGTTTCTCTATCCAACTTGGTAGAGCATTTGCTCTAGGCAACCAGACAGGCTCCGGGAGACGTTTGTCTCTATAGTGCCTTTTTTTAAAGCTGTAATTTAAATTGACATCACTTGATTTTGACATTGCAATAAGGTCTCTGTAGACAACGTTATGTTCATTTTCCCATGCACATCCTCACTGGAGACTGATGGATTTACACCAAAATGGAAACTGGTTGGAACAGAAACCATCCAGAAAATGGTTAGGGAGCTTGAAGCTTTTTGAAACTGGGCACAGCATGCATTAAGTCATTATTGTTTTAATGAAACTTGTCTTAGCTGAGGTCTCTTAACCACTTGTCTTCTAGTTTTAATATTGAGTCACTAATTTACACTAATGAGATGCTGTCAAGATTAAACACCAATCTTATACGGTGTTTGCCAAAGCGTAAGATCTAACCTGAGATGTGGCTTTGCAAAATCCTTTGTATTAAACTTGTGGAGAAATAGAAACAAACAAACCGCCTGGTTTCAACAGAAACTGTCAACATACACATCTGGGAAGAAATTCATGGTAAATATGTTTTATATTATAACAGGGTGGTCTACAGTAGGGTCCCATCAGTAAACAGCTAAATATCACCCTTCCCTCAATTTGCATACTTACGAGTCTGCTGTGAAATGCTTTTCCCATCAGCTTTTGATGATCTTGTCTGTGGATCATCCACTATGAGAAGTGTCTCTTAAAAAAGGGAAGCAGCAGACAGCAAGACAGAATAGAAAGAACATAGGTGTTGGAGCCAAACACATGTAGGCCCAAGTCCCAGGTCTCTTCTTTTCCAATTGTGTGGCCACATAAATTTCTTAACCTCCTTTTGCCTTGATTTTTCTTCGTGGTGGTGATATTTATAGGGCACTGCTGTTGAAAGGTTTAGTAGAGGAGATTCCAAGTAGACAATGCAGCACCTCACATATAGTTGGTGCTCACTTAAAGGTCAGTTTAAACACACACACATTACCCAATGGAGTTCTTCCCAGATCTGTCCAAGGCCACCCAGACTTTCTTGGCCTTCTCTCCCATTATCAGTTAATGTATATTCTTGAAGGCAGGCTGATTTCGTCATTGGTTTGGCGGGAGGAAAATAATTAGGAAGGCAAGCCTACTGCAAGGGAACCTATCTATCTTGCTTCAGGATCAAATACAAATGGTTTTCAGACTGCCCGTTATTTCTCTTTCACTTCTTCCCTTCATTAGTGGTGCTAATGGAGACATAATTATCATCTTTGTTAGTCAGAATCTCTTGGTCTCTTCAAATCCCACAATAGTGGAAATATGTTGTCTTTTTATGATCTCTTTTGGCTTCCCAAACCCAAAGAAAGCTGGAGAGGGATGATGACCTGAGAGGTTTCCATTCCCAAGGTTATCAGGGTATATTTATGATTTTTGTTTTTATGAAGACCATATTCCTATAGAGAACTATTCTCTCTGACTCTCTCTCTCCCAACTGGAATTGGAGTTAATGGTAAGTGATGGGAGATATACACTCTGAACCGCTTTCATCAAATCCTGCTATGATTTCTCTTTGCACTTAGTTCTGAGGTCATTTGTGCTCCATGGAGACTTGCCCTCCACTGACGTTTGCTCCTAGATTCAGGGTGGAGTTGGATGCTTCTGTTTGAGTGATTCTAGCTCCTGCTAAATGGTGTTTCTGTTTCAAACAGTATTGTAAAATTTGGAGTAAGATATTTTTTTGCTGGGAGATCTTGTTTCTTTTCTTAGTGTATTCTCCACTTTCACTCCTCCAAACCATTCTTTAAAAAACAAAACAAAACAAACAAAAGCCTATATTGAGAAAACATCCTGAAAGAGTGAGCAGCCTAGGTCAAAGCCTTTTCCTGATACATGGTAGAATCCCGTTACCGTCCTTTTGATTGGCTAATTTCAATTGTTTTAGATTGATTCATGCCAATCTCTCAGTCACATTGATGGAGACAAAAAGAAAAAAGGTATCATTAAAAACTCTCAGAATTGGTTCAGGAAAAATATTCTTTACCTATGGAAAATTCATTATCCTGTCTAGAAGAATGCCTTGAAAGAGCATAAGATTTTTAGGCCTTTTATATCTTTTACCAAATAATACATTGTTCAAAAAAAAGAAAAAAGCTTTAAAAAAATCATACTAATAGTAGTACTGAAAATACATATGCATCTTCGTTTTAACAAGGAATGCAGTAGTTCATGGGAAGTATTGTCTGACTTAAATTTAAAACCATTGCCGTGGTTCTGATTGTTTTTTTCACTGAGAAGGGCTCATATTCTGGAATGTGTTTATAGATCTTGACCTCAGATGTTTCTCCTGACTCAGAAACTGGAAAACATTTTGTTGGAGGGACCAACAGCGAATGGCCTCCGCTGCTATAAACTGGGTCCAGGGCTGACGTGGTCCAGGGAGACCCAGGAGGCTGATGCCACAGTTTCTTACTCAGTGTAAAAACATGAAAAACGAACAAGACACACCCTAGGAAAAAGATAACTCTGTGAGATAGGCTAATAAATTCATTAACCAAAGAGGAATTTGAGGAGAGAAATCGCATTTTTTTTTTTTTTTTTTTGCGGTACACGGGTCTCTCACTGTTGTGGCCTCTCCCATTGCGGAGCACAGGCTCCGGATGCGCAGGCTTAGCGGCCATGGCTTACGGGCCCAGCCGCTCCGCGGCATGTGGGATCTTCCCGGACCGGGGCACGAACCAGTGTCCCCTGCATCGGCAGGCAGACTCTCAACCACTGCGCCACCAGGGAAGCCCAGAAATCGCATTTTTTTAAAAAAAAATTTACTCTCTTGCTTTAGAACGCAATAGTTGTTTGGCTTATTTTCTAAGTGTGGTATGTTTTACCTTTGTTCAAACTTGTCAGATTCTCAATGTAAAGCCCACTGAAAACATTTTTTTTCTTCTTTTTTGCAGGGGAGGGGTGTGGCACTGCTTCTTTTGGCCTCTTAAAGATGATTCAAGGTTGTAATTTGTGAGGATTTCTATGGCAGTTTTTGATAGTGGTAGTGCAAGACGGGATAAATGGACCAGAGCAGAGGCTCACAGGTCACCTGTCCAGTGTTCCACGCAGTGCAAGAATCATCTCTGCCCATAGTTCTTCCCACCTCTGGTGGATCTCACTGATTAGAGCACAGATCTACCACTTCTGAAATGCAAGAGTAATAGATTAAGCTAGGGAACATTTCCTTTATCTGATACTTGTTGACTACTCAGTAAAAATTGGTGAACAAATGAATGATGAACAGTTAGGTCCTAAGGCTGCTTCCCACATCTTCTTAGGATA
Source organism: Mesoplodon bidens (assembly GCF_964165515.1). Classification (NCBI taxonomy): domain Eukaryota; kingdom Metazoa; phylum Chordata; class Mammalia; order Artiodactyla; family Ziphiidae; genus Mesoplodon; species Mesoplodon bidens. Next base: position 131,869,484 of record NC_138177.1, on the reverse strand, counting down.
GTCAGTGCCCTCTTGACATTTTGGGAAAATGGTACGTATGTGTACTCTTGGAATTTCCCATCCAGGCCAAACAGCCCCAATTACTACATAGTTTTAAGACATTGTTTCCTTATTTTCTCCCCTTCTTGCTCTCTGCTGGAAAGTTCCAATTTGTCAATGTGTTTCTTAAAATATTGTGAAAACACCTGAATGAAATGCCCCACGTAAAGTCAGAAGACCACAGAGTATAAGTGGAACATTTCTTTTTTGGTTCTGAACTCTGTTATTCTTTTTTTTTTTTTGCGGTACGCAGGCCTCTCGCTGTTGTGGCCTCTCCCGTTGCGGAGCACAGGCTCCGGACGCACAGCCTCAGCAGCCATGGCTCACGGGCCCAGCCGCTCCACGGCATGTGGGATCTTCCCGGACCAGGGCACGAACCTGCGTCCCCTGCGTCAGCAGGCGGACTCTCAACCGTTGCGCCACCAGGGAAGCCCTGGACTCTGTTATTCTTATTAACGGAGCCAGAACCTCCTGGACCTCTTGGGGTCACCACGCTTTGACAGATGGATAGTACAGTGTCAAAGAGAACAGCCTGGAACCAGCTGCCTGGGTTTGAATTTAGACTCTAGTACTTATGAAAGGTGTGACCCCGGTCAAGTTGCTCAGCCTCTCTGTGCCTCAGTTTCCTCATCTATTGTATAAAGTTGGGGATAATCATAGTACTTCCTTCAGAGGGTTATTATAGAAAGTAAATGAATTAATTTATGCCAAGTGCTTGTAACAGTTCCTGGAACAAAATAAGCTATTTTGGCTTTTACTGAACTAACAATGGGAAGTCTCCAGGTCTTTCTATCTGAAGTGCAGTTAACTTTCTCAATGAGGCTTTAGAATTAGACAGGCTATGTTTAAATTGTAACTCTGTTACTCTCTGTGTGTCCTTGGGTAAGTTACTTCACCTTTCTAAGCTTCTATTTCCTCATCTGCAAACGGGGCATATACAAGGATAAAAATAGTATCTCCCATGTAGGATTGTTGGGAAGATTAAATGAGATAGCATGCATAGTGCTTGACACATTGTAAGTGCCCTGGAAAGATTTGCTAATATTATCGTCTGAACTTTTGAGCCCTAATTAAGATTCTTGAGGGCAGTGGCCATGGTTTACACTTCTTTGCTTGCTTTTTTTTTTTTTTTTTTTTTAACTCTACACGTGTCGAAGCACCGCTGAAGTAAAAGAATACATATTTAAATCGAGTTTTCCCTTTGGGTCTTACCTTGGGTAAGTGGAAAAATGAAAGTCTTCCAAGCTACTTAAAACTGTGCTCTCAGTTCATGGTGGTGTTTCGCCTGGTTGTTCTGAAGAGTGTACTTTCTTTGCTGCCATGCACAGTCTCATGTTCTTGGGCCTCAGTATAAATAGACTTGCTTGATCACTTCTCTCCTCATTAACTGCTGTCTAGAATTTCTAGGGAATATTTAGGCTGGTAGCTGCACTGCCTACCAGCTGGAGGCCTCTCTTGCCTTTCAAATGGCCCATGAGGTGGGTAAGTAATCAGATGAGTGACAAAGGTTATAGGCAATTTTCTAGGGACTCTGGGATCCATTTTTCTTGCGTCCTTGAAGTTTTAAGCAAGTGACTTTTACGGTTGTTGAGAAAGTGGGAGATAGAGTTTATAGTTATTAATGGTTTATAGTTATTAAAGTTTTCAAACCTTGGTTGGATTTTAAAGGCAGGTTAAACTGCTAAAGTGAATATAAATTAAAACCAGTTAAACAGAGGAGTCCCTCGTCCATTCTGTCTTTAGTGTGCTTAAAATTCCATAAATTTTATGGGTTTCAAAATACTTGCCTTGTTTTGGATGTTTCTAATAAGATAGAGTGAAGTGGCTTACACCTCGTGAGATATGGAACCGTTACCCAGGAATGCTGTTTGGCGCACATATAAAGAAAGCTCTGGTCTCTTGATTCATAAAAAATGTGTGGCTCATTTCCCTGGGACATGTGTATTATTTTCACAGGAATTTCATTTTTCACTCCCTCCCACCCTGTGCATCACTTGTACATGTTTGCAATTCATCAACTGTGATTTCCCAGATTTCTGCCCCATCTCTCTCAAGCCACCTCCATCCAACTACCCAAAGAGAAAGAGATTATGTGGGGGAAATTTTTCTTAAATGCCTCATCTTCCTGCATGCAAGGAACATGATGAATTTGAGAAAGGGTCTGATTGTTAGCCCAGATGACTCAGTGCAATTATGAAACAAATTAGAAACTGCTTCCATGAAAGAGAAAAAGAGAGAGAGAAACAGAAATGTGTTTCTATGAGTTCTTTCTTTCATTCTCTCTCTCTCTGTTTCTCTCTCTTCCTCTTTTTTTTTTTTTTTTTTTTTTTTTGCAGTCTCAAGGCTATATTTTAGGTTGGCTGTAAGAAATGAGGTTGTGCTGCACAGACTCACCCTCTAAACCAAAATATACCAAGTGGAAGACTGCATAACTCATCCAATGAGAATCTTGTGTACTGCACTGTTACTTGTCAGTGAGGTTGCCAGAAAAAAGAAAATAGCTAGCTTTGGCTAAGAGAGCAGTGGCTCTTTTCTGCAATGAAAATAGCACTTTTTTTCCTTCTGAAGTTTTTCTTAGAAAATGAGAGTATGCAAGGATTAGTGCTGACTTGTCTAGTTTGGACGTCCAGCTTTTGATTTTCTAGTAAAGCCGGGTCATTTCCCTTTGGATGCTTGATGTAGTGGAAAGAGCAGTGACGTCCAGTTCTGTTCTTATTCAGCCATCAAGATCTAAAGAGCTAATAGGTTTGCTCAAAGTTGAAAGAAAAATTCCCCTAGGAGGACAGTTAAATTTCCCTGGGTGGAAAGCTAGAGTGGTTAAAAATTTGGCCTTTGGGGCTAGATCGACATGGAGTTCAGTTCTGGCTCTGCCACTCAGTGTGCGAGTAGGGCAGATTGCTTAATCTAAGTCTCAGTTTTCTCATCTCTAGGATGGGTATAATAGTGCACACCACCTGATGTTATAGCCATGAGTTAGTGACAGTGTATGTTAAGTCAGGAGTGTAGAATCTGGCACCTGGAAAGAGGAAAGAAAAGGCATAGTAATGTAAAACTTTTATTCTTCCTTCATTTGTGGTTATGCTGAGAAGACTGGCCTTGGAGGGAGTAAGGTGAGGAGCAGTTTGTGGAAAGGTGGGGTGGGAGTGTGAGGAAGAGAAGAGAAAATTCCTGATATACTGTGGCTGGAGACTTGGTACGTAGTAGCCTTTCCTCTTACTGCAGGTCAGGGGAGATTTCTATATTTTTCTCTCCTATTTCTAGAGAACATTTAGGGGATATTGATTTTTAGGGAAGATTTAGACTTCCAATTTAAAGAGGAAAATTTATCAGCTCCTATATTTAGGAGAAACGATTTATTAGAATTTTTGTGGGGTGGTGGCAGGGAACCATTAAAAGAATGAGACGGGGACCCTTTGCTATGTGCTGTCAAAGTTGATAAACTATCTGGTGAATTTAGTACGAACATGTCACATAAGACAGACTCCTTGTCGAGATTCAGGAGGGCTGTGCGCAGGTGCGGATTTCCAGCCTGCTTTGGGGTGTGCGGAAAGTCTTTCTCACCCTGGAGCCTGGATTCTCACGGTGGAAACTTCTCTTCCGAGATGCAGAGTGTTTCCCGAGTGCTTGCATCGAAGGACCTCTCTGACATCTTGCTGAATTTCATACCACCCTTTTTTCTTTGCATCTGCGTCCTTGCCTCGCTTTGGCACACAGTCAGAGAGAGGGTGGGCAGATGGTGTGGCCCCGGGCACTCCAGAACGCCCTTGCTGCCCTTCTCTGCCAACAAGGACTATGTAGCAGGGTCCACTTGTGGGGAATCAGGGAGAGGAAGGGGTCTTTACAGGACTTTCTCTTTATAGGACTCATGCGGAATGCTTGCGAAGGCTTGATTTCCAAACGTACCTAAGCTTTCTCAAGCATTAGGTTCTTGCATTTCCCTTTTGCTTTGGAAACACCATTACCATTCCTTGGCAAAGAGGAAAGATTGGAAATAAACCTAATTGTTACTTACTTAACCGTTTCAGGCCATGCAGCTTGTAGCAGCCTCCTGTCTCTGTACATTTTCTCTGTGCCCTTCTAATCTATTCTCCACATGGTAGCTGGAAAGATTTTTTCTTTTCAAAAACAGAAATCTGATCGTGAGCCTTCCTTGTTTAAAACTCTTTAATGGTTGCCATTTCTTTGTAGGCTAAGGGCTGAAATCCTTACTGTGGCTTGGCTAACTGTACTCTGTGGGTCTGGCCTCTGCCTACTTTGCTTGTCAGCATTAGCCTTTTTCATCCTTCATCCTTCCCTCTTCCGGAACACCTCATCTAAAGGTGGAGCCCTGTCCACCCCCCAGTCCTCTCCTGGTTATTCTCACTCATAACATTCTCTCTTTTCTTAAGCACTATTAGCATTTGTCACAATTCATTACTATTGTACAGTCGTGTGTTTGTTTGTTATTAGTATCTCCTATAAGGTTATAAACTCAAACAGAAAAAAAGTTACAGGTGTTGGTGAGGATGTGAAGAAAAGAGAAAGCTTATGTACTGTTGGTGGGATTGTAAATTGGTGCAGCCACTATGGAACAGTATGGAGTTTCCTCAAAAACTTAAATATAGAACTACCATATGATCCAGCAATTTCTCTTTTGGGTGTTTACCCGAAGAAAACAAGAACACTAATTCAAAAAGATACATGTACCCCAAAGTTCACTGTAGCTGTTTTACAGTAGCCAGACATGGAGGCAATGTAAGTGTCCACTGACAGATGAACGGATAAAGAAGAGGTGACACACACACACACACACACACACACACACACAGGCCATATGTGGAATGGAATATTACTCAGCCATAAGAAATGGAAATCTTGCCATTTGCGACAACATGGATGGATCTAGAGGGTATTATGCCTAGTGAAATGAGTCAGACTGAGAAAGACCAATACCATATAATCTCACTTATATGTGGAATCTAGAAAACCAAACAAACAAACAAACCAAAATGAAAACAGACTCAAGATAAAGAGAACAAATTGGTGGTTGCCAGAAGGGAGGGCAATGTGAAAGCAAAATAGGTGAAATGCCTCGCTGCCAAAGAACCAAAACATAAAACAGAAGCAATATTGTAACAAATTCAATAAAGACTATAAAAATGGTCCACATCAAAAAAAAATCTTAAAAAAAAAAGTGTTCTCTAGTCAGGTACCTTTATAAAATACTACACATGATATCCTGGCCTCCTTTTGAAGCTGTTTGGTGCACATCAACAAATAAAGACCTTGAGAAGTCTTACAGCAGGGAGGTATTGTTTAGCTGCTTAATCCACTATTTTTCAAACTTATTTGACCACAGAAAATATTATTATGGGACTCCCCTCAGAACAGACCTGGGGAAATGTTATTTTCTTTTCTTTTTTTTTTTGGCTGCACTGCATGGCATGTGGGATCTTAGTTCCCCAACCAGGTATTGAGCCCATGCCCCCTGCATTGGAAGCGCAGAGCTTTAACCACTGGACCACCAGGGAAGTCCCGGGAAATGTAATTTAGGAGTTAGGGGGAGAAAGAAGAACCAGCATATGAGATGAGATAAATTTTCTGCTTTGTTGAGAAAGATTTTTTTTTTAATTGCAGTAGTGGGTGGTGTATAGACGTCTAACTAATAAGGGCTAGGGAGTGAGGGTCTTTCCTTTATGAAGATGGTGGGGGGCACACTCATTTCATAGAGGGCTCTGATCGTTAGGAAGACAGGTTGCTGGTGTGAATTCAGGCTCTACCATGTCTCAGGTGGGTAACACAAGAAATTACCTAACATCTGGATGCCTACTTCCTCATCTGTTCTTCTGTGAGTTAAAAGTGATGATGCTTGTGTAATGCTGAGTTCACCACCTGGTTCAAAGTAAGAGCTTAATAAATATTGGCTATGTTATTAGTCTTGCTGATTAAATGAAGCCAAGGAATTAATAAGCCCCTTACTCAAAACAAAATCTAGGAACTTCTGATAGCCAACTTTTTCTTCTCACTGGGCCTTTTCTAGCTTGAGTGAGTAACTATTTTTAGAAGCTGATGGGGTACTGGTTTCCCAGCTGGGAAAACCCTACACTCCATGATGAATATAGAGGACTGTATTATGTGGTCCTACAGTATTGCTATGGCAGTCATGCTATATACAAGTACATCCAAGTCAGTAATCATAATTAGCCCTGGTGGCAGAATCTAAGTCTTCCTTGGTAATCTCTTGAATTATATATTCAAAGGATACTTTCCCTGGAAAATAATTTGAGCCTAGTAAGTTTACTTATTACTTAACTTGAGTTCTGTTTGAAGTGTTGGCTCTCTTGTTGATTTTGCCAGGTTCTTTTTGGTTTCTAGGAAATTGAATCAAGAGATAGGATGTCTTGTTTTCTAACTACTCCATAGGTAAAATTACATGCCATCTATCCATCCATCCACCCATCCATCCATCCATCCACCCATCCAACCATTCATCCATCCATCCATCCATCCAATCATCTAAACATCCATCCATCCAGTTAACATTTATTGATCACCTACCTCCAGCCAAGTACTACTAGCTACTTCCATTTTACAAAGCACCTTCACAAAGCCCCAGAATGTGGTTTGAATATAGGAATTCTGGTGAGGCCTCTGAAAGTTACTTATGGAAACAAAGGGGACTTTGCTCTATCTTAACTTTCTTATCCTCTGCAGGTTCTGTTCTATGCACATTGTGACTCTGCAAGAGTAACATTAGAGATTTGATTAAGTTTAAGATCTGAAATATCCGTTTGATAGAGATACACAAAGAAGGGCTAATTAATAAAAAATTAAGTGAGGAAGCCGGCCCTAATTTGACCTTTACAGAACTGCAGCTGCCCCTAGACTTCTCCCAGGGGCTATCTTTAACAAACCTTGAGTGTGATAATAAATTAGTCTCTTTAGGAATTTTTTCTTTTTGGCTCAAGTGGCTGTCTCTGAAGAGTGTTCCATGGGGAAGCAATCTTCATGATACAGATTTCTTGTAGATAAAACTTTGGCAGACCTGTTTTCAACCCTGGCATTTAGACCTCCTAAAATTACTATCAGCTAATGGGTATTTAGGAGATATAAAACTGGGAAGGCAGTCAAATTGATTCCAGTTCTCTAAGGCCATACATGTTATGTGTATCAAATGGGGGCTGTGACTACCAAGACCAATCAGGCCAGCCTCCTCAGGGAGCTCTGTTCAGAAACAGGAGGAGAAAGTTCTTAAGTAGTGGTCAATTATTATTCTCTAATGTTAATCACAATTCGTGCAGTTGACCAGCTCTTGCCACTACCGGAATTATATTGTTTATGAGGATCTTATATGAGCACGAGAAAATTTATTTTTTAAGTGCTAACTCACTGGTAAACAAAGTCATTATTCAACAGGCATTTACTGAGTTAATTTAAGCCAGTTACTTTGCCCTAGGCCTAGCAATACAAAGGTGAATGAGGCATGGTTTCTGCCCTTAAGGAAATTAGAAAATAGTGTAGGGTTTCAACTTGAGTTTCAGATCCAATCAATTGGTAGTGGCTGCCTGGAGGGTTGTGTTGGGGAGAATTCTGAGGCTCCATCTGGACTCAGTGATTGATTAACACAATCTTCCATGAAGGTAGGAGAGGGATCATGGCACATGTGCCACCCATTTGCTGTCCCTGGTCTTCTGGGAGACACAGGCAGTTGTAGACTAGTATGTTGGGTACTTTAGTTGAGGATTATATGGGATGCTCTGGGAACACCTAATTCTGCCTGTGAAGCAGAGAATGGCTTCATAGGCAGGTGACACTTGGAGCTAAGACGTGAAAAATCAATAGGAGTTTACCAGGTGAACAAGCAGGGAATGGGCACCCTAGGCAAAGGAGGCAAAACTAAAACTTGGAGGCAAGGGATAGTAGATGTCCTTGGGGAAAGGCAAAGTGTTCTCTGTAACAGGGAGAGTGAAGAGCTTTGCAAAGGCCAGATCACACTGAGTAGGTTGGATGTTCAAGGCCAGGAGGGCACTGAGACAGCGCCAAGGAATACTGACTCCTTGATAAATATTAATCTGGAAAGAAAGCTCTAGTGGCGCCCGTTTGAGCTCTGGCCTCTAGCCTGTTCTGTTCAACTTTTATATCAATGAGCTGAATAGACAAGGATGACATACATGCTGATCAAATTAGTAGAAGACCCAATGTTTGGAAGGTCTGTGAATCTGGATGACTTAATCTGAAGCCAGATGTCTCAAACAGCTTGAATGACTCTAACCAGAAGACACTTAATAGGGAAAAATAGAAAATTCTGAACTTTGGTTCCAACAACCAATTGCACAAGAACAGGATGGAGGAATGCTTGGCCTGGAGATGATATATGCGAAAAGGGTCAAATCTGGGTTGCAAACATTACTAGTCCACAGTGTGATATGGCCACACATGGGCATAGAATGTTCAAAAGAGGAATAGCAGCCCTGTCCTCTTCTATCATGTTCAGACCACAGAGGGAATGTTCATTTTTGTAAAGAATTTAAAGATAAAAGTCAGCTGGCCTGTGTCTAGAGGAAAACAACCAAGCTGGGGACAGGTATTTTGGGTGATAACTTAGAGGTTGCTAAACCTGGAAAGAGAAAACACAAGAACTGTCCTAAAATTTTTTGAATTTTATTAATAGCATAAGAATTGGGTTTATGTCGTATGGAATGATAAACAATTGGGTCAAATTTCAGCTCAGTTTCTCTTTGAAGCCTCCAATGTTAAGATCTCCAGAGTAGGAAGGGAAAATAGTTCCCTCTCCCAGAGGTGATGATGCAGAGAATGGGTTAGCTCTTGCTGGGGATACTATAGAAGGGATTTCTATGTTAGATAGGGGACTGGGCCCATTGACCCTTCCAAATCTGAAATATTTTATATTCTAGAGAAAAAAAAATATCTCAAGACTGTACTGTCTTTGCTAAAGCTAGAAAATGAGAACCCATAAATCTGAGCCCAACCTTTACGTTGAATCTCTTGGTGGAACTGACTTCTCGTTGGGGAAGCTTTTTTGATCTGCTGTGATGACAGCAGAGCCTTTCTGCCCTTCATCCAGTCCTTCCCGGTTCCATTCTTAGACTCTCCATCCTCTCTTTCTTTTTTTTAAACTTCTCTTTCCCTTGCTTTTGGGGCCACTCATGTCAAAGACACTCCATAAAATATTTGCCTGGAAAAGAAGGCACCTTCCTATAAAAGTACGTATCTAGGGCTTCCCTGGTGGCGCAGTGGTTGAGAATCTGCCTGCCAATGCAGGGGACACGGGTTTGAGCCCTGGTCTGGGAAGATCCCACATGCCACGGGGCAACTAGGTCCGTGAGCCACAACTACTGAGCCTGCGTGTCTGGAGCCTGTGCTCCGCAACAAGAGAGGTCGCGATAGTGAGAGGCCTGCGCACCGCGATGAAGAGTGGCCCCTGCTTGCCACAACTAGAGAAAGCCCTCGCACAGAAACGAAGACCCAACACAGCCAAAAATAAATAAATAAAATTAAAAAAAAATAAAGTACATACCTATAACTTGGAGGACAAGATGCAAAACGCCCAATTTACCAGCTCTGAGCTTTTGTTAAAACTGGTGTTATGACTGGGTGAAATGAGCTGGCCTCAGAGAGGAGGCCAGACAACACGAGGGAGTCCTTTTGATGACTGGGGGGCATTCTCTGCCATCTGCAACTCTACAGAACCCATGTTGTCTCTGGTCGCCGACACCCCGTCAGATGTTTTGCCAGCTTCAGTTCTGAGTCTGATTTCTCACGCCAGGTTCATTTTGCTGCTGAATAAACGAGGTTCCCCCCATCAAGATACTCCTTCTCCCTCCTCTAGGAGAAATATTCATCCAAGGAATCTGCAGCCATTATGGACGAGGTGAAGGAGGGGGGAAAGCAAAAAATGTCTATGCTGTGCACCCATCCAGCTTGCGCTCCCAGTTTCCTCCAAAACCTGCCCGTTAATCACCTGTTTACATTGCCAAGAATGCTTGACTGGGTAACGATAACAGGGGGGAAAGCAATGAAAGGAACATCACAGGTCTTGCTCAGATGGAGTAATCCCTTCCTGAGTTCCTGGCGTTTCGGTGACTTTAATGCAGACAGAGTGGCTGCTCTCATGCTTTTGCACTAATGGCCAGTCGCCCCCAGAAGGCAACTGGACTCTTTGACCCCTTGGCTGCCCCCTCTGTGTTGGTTTCCGCGTGGGGAGTGGTGCTACTGGGCTTGGTGCTGTCTTTTGCCTCACCTCTTCTCAGTTAGCATTCCTGCCTGCTGTCCTGGTGACTGTAAAGTCAGACTGGTGGAGTTGCACCTCTGCCTGTGATGTGAGGGACTCACAAAGACTAGCTTGTCTCTAGTCTCTTCTCTCGATGGCCTGCCCCAATGCTGCAGTCCTAAAATATTGCAGCTGAAGGGGAACTCAGAGGTCGTTAAGCCCAACCCATCCACTTTGGTAGTGAGGAAACTGAGAACCAGAGAGGTAAAGGAAGTTGCTCAAGGTCACACAGCTAGTTGGTAATGGGACCTGAAACTTCCGTCTCTTGGTTCACAATCCAGGGATTTTTTTTAACATTAAATTATTTTCTTTACATATATAATATATATAACATATGTAATATATATAATTGAAACAGTAAAGAAAACAATATATATATTTCCCAGTTTTATTGAGTTATAATTGACATACATCACTATATAATTTTAAGGTATACAGCATAATGGTTTACATAAATTGTGAACTAATAAACTTATTATTTATTAGTTTAGTTAACACCCATCAGTAAGTTTAGTTAACACCCATCATCTCATATAGATACAATAAAAAAAGCAAAAGTGAAAGAAAAACTTTTTTTCTCCTTGTGACGAGAACTCGTAGGATTTAATTTCCTAACAACTTTCTTGTATACCGTACAGCAGTGTTAACTATAGTCATCATGTTGTACATTACATTCCTAGTACTTATTTATCTTACAGCTGGAAGTTTGTACCTTTTGAGCACCTTCCTCCAATTCCCCTTCCCCCCAAGCTCCACTTCTGGCAACCACAAGTCTGATCTCTTTTCCTGTGGATTTGGTTTGTTTTTTATCTTTGTGTTTATTTTAAGATTCCACATGTAAGTGAGATCATATAGTATTTGTCTTTCTCTGTCTGACTTATTTCACTTAGTAGAATGCCCTCAGTGGGGTCCATACATGTTATCATGAATGACAAGATCTCCTTCTTTTTAGTGGCTGAATAATATTCAGACATAGATAGATCACATTTTCTTTATCTATTCATCCATCAATGCACACTTAGGTTGTTTCTGTGTCTTGGCTATTGTAAATAATGCTGTTATGAATGTGAGGGTTTTTGTTTTTTAGTTAGTGTTTTTGTTACCTTTGGGTATACTCCCCAAAGTGGAATTGCTGGATCAGATGGTAGTTCTATTTGTAATTTTTTGAGGATTCTCCATACTGTTTTCCACAGTGGCTGCACCAATTTACAGTCTCACCAACAGTGGCACAAGGGTTCACTTTTCTCCACATCCATGCCAGCACTTGTTACCTCTTCTCCTTTTGATAATAACCATTCTAACAGGCATGGGGGGATATCTCATTGTGGTTTTGATTTGCATTTCCCTAATGACTAGTGATGTTGAGCATCTTTTTTCGTGTGACCATTTGTGTATCTTCTTTGGAAAAATGTTTATTCAGGGCCTTTGCTCATTTTTAAATTGGATTATTTTTTGTTTTGTTTTATTTTGTTTTTTACTATTGAGCTGTATGAGTTCTCTATATTTTTTTATATTAACCCCTTATCAGATATATGGTTTGCAAATATTTGTCCTGTTCCATAGGTTGTCTTTTCACTTTATTAATGGTTTCTTTTGATGGAGTCCCACTTGTTTATTTTTTATTTTGTTGCTTGTGCTTTAGTTGTTATATCCAATCATTGCCAAGTCTGAAGCCAAGGAGCTTTTTTCCTGTGTTTTCTTCTAAGAGTCTCATGGTTTCAGGCTAATTTTTGTAAGTGATGTAAGATAGGGGTCTAGTTTCATTCTTTTACTAGAATAAATATCTAGTAAATATATTTAGTTTATAAACTGGATATTCTAGTGAATATCCAGTTTTCCCAGAAGCATTTTTTGAATAGACTCTCTTTTCTCCATTAAATATTCTTGGCTCCTTTGTCAAATATTAGTTAACCATAAATGCTTGGGTTTATTTCTGATCCAAAGATCTTTATCCTCTCTCAGATTAAAGCATCACCCCTTTGAAATGGACATATTCATTCATTTATTTATTCAGAGATTCACAAATATTTACTGAACTGTGACAGAGATGAATAAAGTCCGTCTCCATAAACTACTTGTAGTGGAGTGGAGAAGACAAGCACTTACACAGACAGTTTTGATTCAGTGTGGAAAGTGCTGGCAAATAAGGGTAAGAACAAAATGCTCTGAGAACATAGACAGGGAAATGCCTGACTGAATTTGGGGGTGGGGGAGGGAAGGAAGAAGCACCAAGGTAATCTGGAGAGCTATATAGTATAGTGGTGACCAAGAGACTGGCTCTAGAACCAGACTACCTGCACTTGAATCCAGGCTCTGCCACTTACCCATTGAGTAACCTTGGCTAAGTTGCCTAATCACTTTATGCCTCAACTTGCCACTCTGGAAAGTGGGAAAATTACTAGTACTTATCTCCTAGGGTTATTGCAGGAGTATTAATGCATTAATACTCACAATGTGCTTTGAAAGTGTACTAGAAGAGAGTAAAACCAGTATGTTAGCTATTATTATTATTGAGAAAAAGCTGTATTCAGGTGATAGTATGCTGAGAAATGGGACAGACCCCATGTTTCGTTGGTGACCAGAGATACAGAAATGTTGGCGTAGATGCCAAAGAGAGATGGTGGTTGCCACTGGGGCTGCTCAGAGGGGAACCAGGCACGTGGGTTGGAAATGCCAGGTATCATGTGGAGGCAGTGAACAAGAAGGGATTTAGAGGAGAAGGAATTCGGAAGGCTGGGATTTCCCTTCTTCATGGCTTTGTCTAAGTTGTGGCCACAGAGAGGTGAGCATCATTCAGTTGAACAAACAGGAGGTATTGGCAGTGTCTGAGGCTTTGGGGGACCAGCAATGGTTCTGGGCATGACCCTTGATTTGAAGGAGCTTCCTTCCAGAGGTGGAGACGAGTGAGCCCACAGGTGCTCTGCCCTGGAGAGGTGCTGCCCAGGGCAATGGGGGAGAGAGGAGGGAGAGCAGGAGCTTAGGATGTTGTCATCTGGTTCCAGTTTCTGCTCCTTGTCTAAACTATTTGTTTGCTGCCTGAAAGCATTTCCCTTCCATTGATAGCTACACAGAGACGCCCATGGATACAGAATCAACACAACAGAGTGGACTTGATTCTTCTGGGTGTGAACCCTCCTATGTGTTATGGGAAGAGAAGATGGTCAAGGTAGATGGTTTCTAAAGTTTCTTCTGGCTGTAACAATCTCGTCCTTGGGCCTTCGCATTATGAATTTTACACACATTGTTTTCACCACCTACCAGGAATCTGGGAAAGCTTACAACACATGGTCACTGCAATTTTGCTGGGGCAAGTGTTTGACAAGAATGGGTCACATAGCTGGTGAGTAAACCTTGCTGATCACCCAATCTCCACACTTCAGTTCATGGCACTCATAAACTGTGGGTGAAAAGGGCTCTGGGTCTTCTCCTGCACAGTGTTGAAGGCCAGCTGCTTCACCATTTCCCCTTGGATTTAGAGAAGGAAAATGTCTTCCTCCTAGGGCTCATATGCCTCTCTTCTCCAAAAGAGACTTGTATTTTAAACATTAGAGGAAAACCTCACATACTCAACCACTCACTTCTACCCTAGCGCAGATCCTGCTGAGATGTGGAGCCCTGAGCTACCCAAGCCCTGCCGCCTCATCACCAGGCAGGTGGGCTGGAAGCCAGAGTTGACGTTTGAGCAGCTTTGAATTATTACAGTTACCTGGTTATATGATGTTTTTCTACTGTGTATAAAGAAGGATGGAGGGATCCTGACCTTCCACACTGCCTCCTTCTCCCAACTGAATTTCTTGTTTGTTTGAGGGGCTAGATTGACAGCCAGGGAAACTGAGGGCCTCTGTCTCCACTTGGGCAGGTCAGGCAGTGACCCAGGTGGGTGGCTCAGAGCATGTCTCTGGGGAATGGGCACAGACCACCTCTGAGGGAGAAAGGGGAGGTTGTCTGAGGGCCCACTGAGAGCCCTCATCTTCCTTTGCCCTATTGTTTCCTGTTTGGTTTGGGTTTTATTTTGTGGGGGAGAGTGCATGGCAGGCTATACCCGTCCACTCCGAGGTCCTGGTCTTTCTTCTGTAAGTAATATACAAAAGGAAGAAGAGGAGAGTGGGCTTGAGCCCGTGACAGGGGACCAAAGCTTTGTTTGGATACATAAGGTGATTTTGGGGGGTTTATTTTTATCATTCTGGTTGAAGTATAATTAACATAGATGAATTTTATGTGTTCAGCTCCATTTGTTTTAACGAAGCAAGTGATAGAACATTTCATCATTCCAGAGAGTTCCCTTGTACCCCTTCCAGTCAATCCTGTTCCCTGTCTCTACTCCCACCCTCCCACCTAGAGGCCATCACTTTCTGACTTCTATCGTCAGAGATTACACACAGGACCATTTTTGAAAACATGTATTCACTGCAACCTGTAGAAATCCAAGAAGGGTTACATTTTATTCAGGACTGTGCCTTAAAAAATCAGAAGGTGGGACTTCCCTGGCGGTCCAGTGGTTAAGACTTCGCCTTCCAATGCAGGGGATGTGGGTTCAATCCCTGGTCAGGGAGCTAAGATCCCACACGCCTCAGGGCCAAAAAACCAAAACATAAAACAGAAGCAATATTGTAACAAATTCAATAAAGACTTTAAAAATGGTCCACATCAAAAAATCTTAAAAAAAACAAAAATCAAAAGGTGGAGTTAGGAGCAGCTTTCCCCTTCCCGTGAGCAAATCCTTTGACATGCTGGGCCTTGATGACCTCATCTCTAAAGTGAGTATGATCATAATAATCCCTACCACATAGCAGAAAGTGGAAAGAGCACACATTTATCAACCACTGACTATGTGCCAGACTCTCTTCTAAACACTTCACTTCATTATCTTATTTAATCCTCAAAACAACACACTGAGATAAGTACTGATTTTCCTATTTTACACATGACAAACTGAAGCTCGAAGATGTGAAGTAACTTGCTTAGTGATGATTCTAAGTCAAGAGACTCTGTGTCCGGGACTTTAACCCACAGCAGATCTGTGAATAAAGGACTCTCCTTAACTAATGTAACAGCTAAGCAGAGGACACTATTAATTTAAAGGCAGTATCTATTGGTCAGGTAGTACAGTCTTCCTTTTTTCTTTTTCATTTAAATATTTTCATTAAAAAAATTTCATAGCTCCTCAAGGATGGTTAACATCAATGGGCATCTGTAACTTAGAACTGTAGGTGCTAAGATTAAACCTTGTGTTAACAACAGGAAATATGAAAAAAAACAAACCAGCATTAGGATTGATGACCCTTCTACTAGTTTCTCTCCCACAGGAAAACATTGCAATGAATCTATAATAAAATATTTCTTGTTTTATTTTACGCTTATAATTATTAACAATAAAATAATAATTATAATAGTAAAATTTATTAATATAATTTAAAATTTTATAGCTACCATTTGAGTGCCTAATATATGCCAAGAATGTGCTCAGCATTTGATGTGTATTATTTCTGATCCTCCCTATAACTTTGCACAACAGGCATTGTATTAGTTATTTATTGCTGCATAACAAACAACCCCCAAATTTAGCAGTTTAAAACAACAAATGTTTATTATCCCACACAGTTTCCAAGGCTCAGGAATCTGTGAGAGGATTAGCTTAGTGGTGCAATCCATGAGATTGCAGTCAAGCTGTTGGCTGGTTCTGCAGCCCCTGGAGGCTTGACTGGGGCTGGGAGTTCTGCTTCCAGGCTCACTCAGTGGCACATGGTCATCTGTACATGGCTGCTCACAACGTGGCTTCCCCCAGAGTGAGTGAGAGAGAAAGCCCAAGATGGAAGCCGTAGTCTTTTATAACCTAATCTCAGAAGTGACATACCATCCCTTCTGCTGTATGCTATTGGTCATAGAGGTCCACCCTGGTAAAATGGTAAAAGGTGGGAGGGGGCTACACAGAGTGTGAAAACCAGGAGGTGGGAATCTTTGGGGCCATCTTGGAGGCTGGCTGCCGTAGTAGGCATCATTAACCCTATTTTACTGATGAGAAGTGGATGTTCACAGAGGTTCAATAAACTCCCAAGTTATGTATCTAGGAAGTGGGTAAGCTGGCATTTGAACACTGATCTGGTTGATGGCATTGTCTGTATGCTTTTCAGAATGCCCAATGCAAGGAACACTGAAGAGAAAACACAGCCCATGCAGACCTGGCTGTGGGTATCCTAGCTCATCCCTGAGGGTGCCTCAGATTGCTGTTTGCTCATAGATACCTACCTTTATAGAGTTAGTATGTCCCTGAAGAGCTGGGCACAAACCAAAGACTGGCAAATTCAATTTTATTTAAAATGTGTTATGTGACTTCAATATTTAAAAGACATTTGCTTACATCATCTCTATCACTCTGTTGGTAATTTGTAATTGTTTTTCTTTTCTTTCTTGATTTCTCCTTTTCTTTAGTTTTGTCTTCCAGTTTTATTGAGATATAATTAACATACAGTACTATATAAATTTAAGGTGTACAGCATAATGATTTGACTTATATACATCATGAAATGATTACCACCATAAGTTTAGTGAACATTCATTATCTCATATAGATACAATATTAAACAAATAGAAGATAATTTTTTCCTTGTGATTTGAACTCTTAGGATTTACTCTCAAAGGCTTTCATATATAACGTACAGTAGTGTTAATTATACTTATGCTGTACATTACATCCCCAGTACTTATTTATCTTGTAACTAGAAGTTTGTACCTTTTGACTACCTTCATCCAATTCCCCATCCCCTCACTCCCCTGCCTCTGGTAATCACAAATCTGATCTCTTTTTCTATGAGTTTGTTTGTTTGTTTTTGGAGTATAATTTACCTACAACACTATGTTAGTTTCTGGTACACAACATAGTGATTCAATATTTCTATACATTTCAAAATGATCACCATGATATGTATAGTTGTCATCTGTCACCACACAAAATATTACATAATTATTGACTGTATTCACCATACTGTACATTTCATACCTGTGACTCATTTATTTTGTAACTGGAAGTTTGTACCTTGTAATCTCCCTCACCTATTTCTCTCCTTCTCCCACCCACCTCCTTCCTCCACCCACCTCCTTCCCCAACCCACCTCCCACATTCCCCCACCCACCTCCCTGTTCCGTGTATCTTTGACTCTGTTTCTGTTTAGTTACATTTGTTCATTTGTTTTTTAGATTCCACATATAAGTGAAATCATATGGTATTTGTCTTTCTCTGTCTGATTTATTTCACTTAGCATAATACCCTCTAGGTTCATCCATGTTGTTGCAAATGGCAAGATTTCATTCTTTTTTATGGCTGAGTAATATTCCATTGTGTACACACACACACACATACACACATGCATGCATGCACACACTTAGGCACTTAGGGTTGTTTCCATATCTTGGCTATTGTAAATAATGCTATGGTGAACATAGGGGAGCATATTTCTTTTCAAATTAGTGTTTTTGTTTTCTTTGGATAAATACCCAGGAGTGGAATTGCTGGATCATATGGTGGTTCTATTTTTAATTTTTTGAGGAATCTTTATACTGTTTTCCACAGTGGCTGCACCAATTTACATTCCCACCAACAGTGAATGAGGGTTACCTTTTCCCTATGTCCTCACCAACGCTCATTATTTTTTGTCTTTTTGATAATAGCCATTCAGACAGGTGTGAGGTGATATCTCATTGTGGTTTTGGTTTGCATTTCCCCTAATGACTAGTGATGTTGAGCATCTTTTCATGTGCCTGTTGGCCATCTGTATGTCTTTTAGGAAAAATGTCTATTCAGGTCCTCTGCCCATTTTTCAATTAGGTTGTTTGTTTTTTTGATGTTGAGTTGTTGTAAGTTCTTTGTGTATTTTGAATATTAACCCTTTATTGGATATATCATTTGCAAATCTTTTCCCATTCAGTAGGCGACCTTTTCATTTTGTTGATAGTTTCCTTTGCTGTGTAAGAGCTTTTTTGTTTGATGTAGTCCCATCTGTTTATTTTTGCTTTTGTTTTCCTTGCCTGTGGACACATCCCAAAAAATATTGCTAAGGCTGATGTTAAAGTGTACTGCCTATGTTTTCTTCTAGAAGTTTTATGGTTTCAAGGCTTACATTTAAGTCTTTAACCCATCTTGGTTTTTAAGTAAATGTTCAGATATTGGAGTACTCCAATAGTATTCTAATTGTATATGAATGAAGCTACCATGAGGGGAAGATTTTGCTTTTCTCTTCTAGGGTAAATGTGGTACTAAGTCCCATTTTAAAATATTTTGAGATCTGTGGAGGACACTAATAAACCACATGAAAGTCTAGTCCTGTTAAAATACTAGAGGATTGGTGTGTAGATGGTGTTTTCCCAGACCATCCCAAGCCACCCTGGCTTACCACATCCAGAAAAGGACATTTTTATAGTTGCCCCCTCTGCAAGAGGACCTGACCACTGAGATAAATCTCCCTGTCATGACCTACTTAAGGAAATTTCATTTTAGGGAAAGAATTCAGGGAGATTATATGGTCTCTAGCTGGACCATTAAAAATGTAAACATTTATTCACTTTTTAATGTCCATACCAAGCAAATAATAAAAGTTACACGTACTTCGCAAGCTCCTTTTCTTTGGAGAGCTCAGAATATTTTACAGAAATAGGAAGATGTCACCTTTCTTATCTTGTTCACCAATTCCTTCTTTTTATTTTTGATTTGCCAAATTGTCCTTCTATTTTAAGGAAACTCTTTATTCATTCTACTCATTCATTCATTTAATATTTATTTTATACCTACTCTGTGCTAGAAGTAATAGGTATAAAATTCCATAATAGATACTGGGAATAAAAAGGTGAAAAAGGTAAATTTCCTGCCTTCAAGGTGCTCACAGTCCAAAGGGAGATTCAAACAAAGAGAAAGATGGTTACAATGCAAGGGGATTTTTCATTTATTATAAATCATAGGTGAAAGAGTACTTTATTCTGGATAGGAAATGCTAGAAGATTCCCCACAGGTGATGAGGAGTTTGCTAAAAAGAAACAGTGGAGGGAAAGTGGAAGATTAGGATGGTGGTGGAGGAATTCCAGGTAGAGGGAATCATTTATAAAGACACAAAAGTGAGAGACAGAATGGCCCTCTTGGGAATAACAAGTTGTCTGGACCCTAGCTGATGACTCTATCTTCCACAGAGATATCAGAATGTTGTATTTCTCTAGAACTGTGCCAAATACAATTGTGTCATTTACCCCAAGGGATACAGTGTATAGTAAAGAACACAGAAGATGACATCTTTTATTATTATTCCTATCACCATGACTGATGATATTTTAAAACTGCATTTTGTGCTTGGTGTTCATCATGGCCCTTGGGAACAGACATCTGGGCTTACCATGAGTCAAATACGGGAGCATCTCATAGCCCACTGCTTCCTGTTAATCAGACCCACCAAATGCTGATTCTCTCAATGTTCCTCAGAGTTGCACAGTCAGAGGTTCCAGTTTGGGAAGAAATTCTGTGTTTGATTTGTAACATTATTTCCATTTCTTTGCATCTTCAGGGCCCTGTTAAAAATAGCAACATAAAAAACTTTCTCTTTTTTGTGGTAAGTTAGAAATACCTCAGAGACTGTCAAAGAGTGATACATGTAAAAAATACTTTGGTATAATTATAACAAATCAAGTGACTGGAGGGTGGTGGTGTGGAGTCCTTTGTCTGAGGCACTCAGAGCTGATGGAGGTGTGTTACCTGTAAAAACACAAGAGGAAGACTTGCAGGTATGAGTGGTTGCCTAGGACTTTCATTTCAGAATTTGCAAGTCAAAGAAAGTATGGTCACCTTTAGTTTGTTTCAAGTCACTTTGCCCATTAGTGATTTTTTCTTTTTATTATTTTTAAATTAATAAACAATTTCATTTTTTATGGGCCCAGAATTGTGCTAGGTGCTAAAGATGCAAAGATGATTAAGACATGGTCCATTTTCTTGAGACTCTCACAACCTAATGGGGAAAAAAGCACAAAGAATCATTATAATGTAGGGCAAAAATAGATGTGTGCAGGGCGAGCTTCGCCCCTCTCTACATCTGGAAGGACAGAGGAGGCTCTGCAGAAGATGAGAGCAGGTTGAGTCGGAAAATATGAGGAAAAATCCATCTGACCCAGAGGCCTAATGGATCTTTAAACACAAGAAAGAAACTTGCTGTGGTTTATGAAGAATGATTTGTCAAGAGCAGTAACATTTTATATTCCTATAAGAACCTTTAAATATATTCTCAGAGACGAACATCTCCCTTGTGAGCTATAGCTGTATTTATTGTTTATTTTACAGACGAGAAAACCTGAGGAGGCATGGGTGGGGAAATGTTATTTCCCCAATGTCACCAACCAGTGAGCAGTGACTCTAGGACTGAAACCCAGCATTCTTTTTCTTACTGTAAAACCCACGCTTGTGCAAGTCTATATTGGACTCGAACCAGCAGTCCTGGGTTTGGCCCAGCTCTGCCACCACTAATGAGCACCATGAACTTGGACAAGTTGCCAAAGTTCTCTAAACTTTTGTTTTCTCATCTGCAGAATGGAGAGAGTAGGACTTGTAGTGTACCTCCCCTCACCTCCCCCAGCTATGCAGCCTGAGATTCCTAGAAATAGAACCAGGAAGGGTATGATGGGTGGGTGGGTGGGGGGTGACAGGAGAGACCAGCAGCTGCTGTCACAAAGACTAGCTTTGTGGCAAGCCTGGATTCCCAAATGCACAGTCCCTCCCCACTGCCCCTCTCTGCCAGGTGCTATGAAACCACTGTGTTTGGTTCATCACTTGCCTTTGCCAAGGACCAACTGGCAGAAGAAAGCAAAAAGCAGCACGGCATATTTCAAGATGGATGGGTTTCTATGGGGTCAGCCGCAGAGTGTATGATTTCCCTGCCTCAACAGTGGTGGACAGTGTACAGCGGGGAGAGTGTTTCTTTGAGGGGCGATTGGCTGTGCGCTTAGGCAGTAAACATCTTCTGGGCACAGTGTCACTGGGAGGATTTTGTATTGAGAGGGCAGTGAGGCGTGAAACCTCAGACTTCTGTGGTACTTCCTGCTACCAAAGTGATGTCATAGTCTTGCTGTTCAGAGTTTCCAGATCTGGTCCTGATTTCTCAAGTTCTGCTTCCACAGTATGGCGAGAGGAAGAGACGGCATGGTAAAATCTAATTCCTAGGAGGGTACACATAAAGGTGGGGCTAAGAGAAGGAAAAAAGGATGCATTAAATTTGGCCTTAAAGATAATTATTCACTTGTTTGTCTGTGATGACTTGTATGTCAGGTGAAAAGAGGCTGATTTTTGGCTATTTTATTTCAAATATATCTCCATGATGTCTAAGTAAAAGAGTTTTGGGTTTTTTCTTTCTTTCTTTCTGTGTGTGTGTGTGTAGGTTTCGTCTTTTTTTTTTTTTTTTTTTTTTTTTGCGGTACGCGGGCCTCTCACTGTTGTGGCCTTTCCCGTTGCGGAGCACAGGCTCCGGACGCGCAGGCTCAGCGGCTATGGCCCACGGGCCCAGCCAGCTCCATGGCATGTGGGATCTTCCCGGACCGGGGCACGAACCCGTGTCCCCTAGCATTGGCAGGCGGACTCTCAACCACTGCACCACCAGGGAAGCCCCCTCATCTTTTGTTTTTTACTGACTGGGTAGGGAGTTTCCTCTACCGCCTTCCACCCCCCCCCCCCCGCCTCCATCTTCTTCACTAGATTTATAGGCTTCAATGTTTCTAGGAAATAAGGGAAACAGTGGTCTTTCAATTAATGACATCAAAAGTATTGGTAATCTCTGGTAGTGCTAACCCATGTGAGTCAACATTCGTGTTCTAAAAGTTTATAAGAGAAAGCACTTTGATGGTGATGGTAATGCCAGTGTGCTGCTCTCTGAAGTAACCGTTCTCATTCATTCATTCATATACGTATAACCCCCCACCCCCTGAACACATTACACACATCTTACATTTGCATGATGAATTTTGCGAGCCTGGTGTTCATTCCTATCATGTTTAGGCTTGGGCTTCTTTAGCACAGGGGAGACTTCTGGGCTAGGTGAGTTAAAAAAAAAAAAAAAACAGGAAAGAGGAGCAAAGAGGATCTGATTCTTCATTGTTCACACATAGAAACCACTGCCACTGCCCTGTGTATAATCCCTCCTTCAGGGCAATGGATTAGTGAGTCGTCAAAGTGGGGAAGACGGAAATGGTAGTTACAAATATTCTGCAAATTGTAGAATAAAAGCTGGTTTTCATTTGAGTTGGCCATTAGCTTGGAATGTGTTTGGCTAGAAGGTCAAAATCCTTTCTCTGGCAAGAGCATTACATCTTAAATGTATTTTCTTTATTTGCCAAGTAGACTCAAGTCCTTCAAATCCTTGAAGGGAGTGTGGGAAATCCTACAGTACTTGTTTTCCCTTGGTCCAAAAAACTCTTAGACATAAATTATGGGAGGTTTTAGGTCACATTATTTAAGCCAGCTTTGAATACCTTTTTTAAAACATATTTGAAGGACACATAACATTGATAGTCTTATGGAATGATTGTATTTTATATGTAAGCATGTGATTTGACCAGAGTTTGGGAAAAGCTATAAAGCATTTTAGATAAAATCTCATAATCCCTCAAGGTAGAGATGACAACCAACAGCATGTTAGATGGCTGATGAAGATCCTTGGACAGAATTAACAGTGTTGCATTCTTTTTTTTTTTTTTTTGCGGTACGCGGGCCTCTCACTGCTGTGGCCTCTCCCGCTGCGGAGCACAAGCTCCGGACGCGCAGGCCCAGCGGCCATGGCTCACGGGCCCAGCCGCTCCGCGGCATGTGGGATCTTCCCAGACTGGGGCACGAACCCGTGTCCCCTGCATCGGCAGGCGGAACTCTCAACCACTGCGCCACCCGGGAAGCCCCCAGTGTTGCATTCTTATAATATATTCGTGTTCTTTGAACACAGGCCTATTACTCAGATTTAGAAATATAAATAATAGTTATCCATATTCTTCTTCATTATCTCTGGTTAGGTAGTAGATATAATCTTGTCTTTAAGTTGGCTGCATTTCTGGACTTGACACTTTGAGTAAAGGCTAATACCCACCACCCACAAATAAGCCCTGTATCTTGGTATCATTAAAAAGATGGTTAGACCTTAGAAAGAGAACCATCTGGGGCTTCCCTGGTGGTGCAGTGGTTGAGAATCTGCCTGCTAATGAAGGGGACAAGGGTTCGAGCCCTGGTCTGGGAGGATCCCACATACCACGGAGCAACTAGGCCCATGAGCCACAACTACTGAGCCTGCGCATCTGGAGCCTGTGCTCCGCAACAAGAGAGGCTGCGATAGAGGCCCGCACACCGCGATGAAGAGTGGCCCCCGTTTGCCACAACTAGAGAAAGCCCTCACACAGAAACAAAGACCTAACACAGCAAAAGTAAATAAATAAATTAATAAACTCCTACCCCCAACATCTTTAAAAAAAAAAAAAAAAGAAAGAGGACCATCTAGGTTTACCAAGTTGGAGTTTAAAGTTGAGGCAGATGGAGTCAGACTGAGATTCTGACATGTGGTTCCCATATAGAAAATGTGACAACCAAGAATAGATATCTGCTTGTTTCAGTTAGGCACCCAGTGTACCATTAGCCTCTTCTGAAGTCACTGAGTCACTGCCTCAGCTAATAGAGAATTTTGAGGTGCTCTGTCAGTCTCTTTCCCCTCTCATTTTACCATAAGGGATCCAAGGCTCAGGAAGATGGAATCATTGGTCCTGAACACTTAGCTATTAGACTTTTTCTTTTGAACATTGTTGGAAAATTTTAGACTTTTTTTCTTTTCATCTTGATCCTAGATACATTATATTTTTCCTTCTATTTTATCATAACTTTCCTTATTTCCTTTGAGACTGGGTATGTTTTCTGCTCAGAAAGTGATACCCAGAGATGTCATGGAGATGGCATTTATGAGATTAGAGCTATGACTCCTCTGGGTCTTGGATGACCTCTGTTCAATACAGTTGATCACAGGGTCTCTAGGTGGACTTTAGAGGTCATGACATCCAGCCTCCTGCATGATGCATGCTTCCATCCACAGTGTCCTAGATAGGTGAATCCTTGATCCTCCATTCACGGTATGCTTCCTCTTTAACCAAAACAGCCAATCCCATTATTAAACAGGTTTCATATTATGTCATAATCATTCAATAACCTCTACCATACTGTTAAAGAAACATACAAGTAAATAACACGTGTGCACTTTCTAAAGTTGTTTTGATAGCAAGTAGAATTTTAAAAGGACTTCTTTGGCACCTGGATCACCAGAGCTTTGCTTGAACTATGGTAGCATTTCTGGGAATATGAGCAGGAATCCTCCAGTGTTGTTTTGTGTTCAATAACTTGAACTCTATGCGATCTGAAACCGTCTCCAATATATACTGGTTCCTCTTTTACTCAATGATTTTCTTAACACTTGATAGGCACTAAAGAATGCTTCCTCCTCCTTCCCCTTCATTTTATTTTATTTTTTACACATTTATTTATTTATTTATTTGGCTGCATTGGGTCTTTGTTGCTGCGCACAGGCTTTCTCTAGTTGCGGCGAGCGGGGGCTACTCTTTGTTGCGGTGCACAGGCTTCTCATTGCAATGGCTTCTCTTGTTGCAGAGCACGGGCTGTAGGCACGTGGGCTTCAGTAGTTGTGGCTCCCTGGCTCTAGAGCGCAGGCTCAGTAGTTGTAACACACAGGCTTAGTTGCTCCGCGGCATGTGGGATCTTCCCGGACCAGGGCTTGAACCCGTGTCCCCTGCACTGGCAGGCGGATTCTTAACCACTGTGCCACCAGGGAAGTCCCTTCCCCTTCATTTTAAATTGACTTGTTGAACTTAAGTGTTCCTTCCTCATCTAATCAGGGAACTGGATTTTGCTGCCTAATGATGAAATCAGGGTAAGGTGGTGATGTTAGCGAAGCACCAGAACTGATTGGCAGGATGCTGGGGAAAAACTGGCTAGTCCCTGGTTCCTTTATGAGACAGCTTGAAATTTCTTATAAGCAGAGGTGAGCCAGTCACTGGAAATGTTGAGTGGTATGTAAGCACATTTAACCCTGTGCTCCAAGCAAGCTGCTGTCTGCAAAGCCCCTAAAATTTGCTTCACACATTCCCACCTTACCTTGGAGCCTTATTCCAAGATGCAGAATAAAAGGACAAGAGTTCGAATTCTGGCTCTCTATTAATTATTAGCCGTTGAGCTTGGGTAAATCCCTTAATCTCTTTGAGGTTAATAATAGCTACCCTAGAGAGCTATTAAATGTGTCAAATGAAGTAATAGGTGTGGGAATGCTTCGTAAGCTCTACAAGGCCATAAAAAAGCAAGCTGTTATTATTAACGGTATTTTCTGTGAGATTTTCCTGACTTACTTCAGCTCTCAGTCTTTTGCCTTTGTCTGTACTCACTATTGGTACTGCCCCTTGACCCTTTTATCTACCCATCCATGATGCTGGCTAACCCATCCCCTGGGTAGAACTACTCTCTCTGGCAAGTCTTATAGTTCTAATATTTTAAAATTAATTTTGTAATATTTTTAGGAATACAAAATATCCTTTGATAAAATAAAAGGATATGCCATATGCCTAACATATATAAATTTTAGAGAATAAAACCATGTTTTAGTCAACATTTATTGAGTGCTTATGAAATGCTTGACATTGTGCCAGGTCCTGGAAATATCCAGACAAATAAGACCATCCCTGTCAGGAAGTAACTCCCTATCTGGGGCTGGGGGGCAGAGGGCAGGGTTAGTATTGAATGAACAGACAAAGAGGGAGAGAGGCTTTTCTACCTGGCGAAATTCAGGCTACATTCTGAAAGTATTCTTGTTCTAGATTGTTCAGTCATTTGCTATTTTAGATTATTTTGGGGGTTTGTTTCCCTGTTTCTCAGTTCCCCCACTCTTTTCTAAAATGCAAACTCAGTGAGTCTTGGAGCTATACCTTCAATAAATATTTTTTGAGCACCTACCATCATGCTGGGTACTCAATAGAATATCAGCTCCAGAAGGGCAGAGATCTTTGTTTCTCTTGTTTACTGATATATCCCTAGACTAATATCTGGCATATAACATATAAAAATAATATATATTATATTAATATTATAGTATTAATAAATATTTGTCAAATGAACTATCACACTATTAGTTAAGATAGTACTAGCTGTCATAACTGAATCCTTGAAAATTCAGGGGCTTAATCCAATAAAAGTATATTTCTTGCTATCTGAAGACCAATTTGCAGTGGATTGGGAGATTCTGCTCTGCACAGTCATTCAGGGACCCAGGCTGATGGAGGTTCTGCCACCCTCAACTTGCAGCTTCTACCGTTACCTTAACATACTGTCAATCTCCAGCCAGCAGACCGGAGAGGGAGAATGTGAAGGGTTACAAGGAGGGTATTTTTGGCCACAGCTCACTTTGTTACCTGACCACATTTAGACAACTGGGGTGGGGCTGGGACAAGACGTGTAGATCCTTGCTGGCCACTTCCCAGCAATAACTCTGCATCTTGAAAGGCACACACAATTCTTTGGACAGCCGGCCATCCCTGCCTTATAGACTAAATAACATATGTCTCCTGTTCATACGTGGGTCTCCCGTAACCTGTGAGCTCCTTGGTGACAAAGGCTACTTCTTATTCAATTCTCTATCCCTAGTTCCCAGCATACTATGATCGTTCAAACATATTTTCTGAATTGAAATACATAGTTTTTCTATTGGGTACCTGGCACCATAATAGGTGCTTCAATTTTTTGGTTGAAATAATTTATAAAAAGAAAAAATAAAGGACTAAGAAGCCATTTGCTACAATATAGGTGCGCCAAGTCTGGTACCTGGTGCTAATATGGTAGGTATTCAGTAAAGAATTATTGGACAAAGAAAGGGAAACGAGAAAAAGAGAGGAGAAGGAAGGAGAGAGAAGAAAGGAGGGGTGAGAGGGGAGGGGAGGAGAGAGGAAGGGCCCTGGAGTGAGTGGGAGAAGGAGGGAGACAGAAAAAGTGAGAGAGGGAGAAAGAGAGGGAGAGAAAGAGGGAGAGGGACCGAAGAAGGAGGAGAGAAAGAAGGAGAACGTGACGTATGTGACGTTATGATCCGCCCACCCTAACCCAGGACAGAAATATCTCCCTGTCCTCTGATGGGGAAACGAAGTTCATAAATCTCCCGGCAAGTTTGTGCTTCTCTATGGAAACGGTACATAAAGTACCCCCGCCACCCACGGAGAAGCACCGGGAGGGGCAGAGCGCTCAGTCACACGCGACCTCACACGCGACCGGCTCCCCCCAGCACACTCCCCTTCCCCCTTGGCCACAGGTCGGAAGGTGCAGGTCTAGGGTGTGGGGCTGCTAGTCTCCGAGAGCCCGGGAATACAGTGTTTATTTTGCCTCTTTAATCAGTCTCTCTCGCTTCTGGCTCATTGAGTTTTCCCTACAAGATCCACATTGAGAAGTTTTTCGGGATGTGATTGATGGCAGCTGCACACACAGGCGAGGGTGTACCGCGCTCAGATGCCTCGCAGAGTCCCCGACCCAGCGTTGTTAGTTGCAGCCTTGGCGGGTACACCCACTGCAAGCGTTTGTCTTTTGTTTCCTTTTGTGCTTTTAACGTTTTTCCCTCTTTGTGCCTCTTGAGTTTGCACATTTATGGAGTGCGATACATTTTATCAAGTGCTTTCACACCCGCTTTTACGGCATTCTTCAAAAGTTATATTAATATGCCTGTTTTATAGATGAGGGAATTGAGGCCCAGAAAGGTTGAGCATCTTGTCCATGGTGCCTGGCATCAGGCCACATTGTTCAGAGTCTTCACCCCATCCTCTTTTTAATAACGAGCAATGCTATGTTCCCGCTGTCACCGATGTAGTCCTGAGTTCTGAAGGGCACTCATGGCTATGGGTTCCGTTGGCACCAGGAAACCTAGCTGTGTTTGGATGACTGGAGTCTAAGAGTGAAATTAACTCCAAGAGGAGGAAGGGCAATGTTCTTTGTGCTCTGTACAGGTACTCTCTTCTGCTTACTTGAGTTTTACAAAATTCTAATTTCTATGTAGGACTGGACAGAGCTTTTGATACTGCTGTAAAATTGCTAAAGCCATAAATGGTTACTCTTGGTTTTAAATATCAAACTAGGTGAAGGGGTGAAGGAACTTCTCAATGTTAGAGAAGGGAAAATCACTTAAATAGCAGAACGGACACCATGTGGTAGGTTTTTTTTTTTTTGAGAGAGAGTGTTATTTCCTTCCTCTAGATTCCAGTAACTGTCTGTCACCACATAATCCAGGGCTAGGAGAAGTATCGAGGGATTTAGGACTTAGTGAGACTGGCGTTGCTAAAATTAACTTTGTAAAACAAGTCTGTTTACTCTTTATACTAATTTCCTGCTTGCCACTGACTCTGATTTGGTTTGAAGAAAGATATACTAAGAGGCATTCTTACCATTATGGAAAGGAAAAGTAACAGTGTGTGACTTCATTTTCTTTGGCTGAGCATCTGATAACCACGTATCAGAGGGCAAAGCTGTGGATTCTGAGAGCCGTGCTGCCTCCATCCCAGGGATCAGGAAACTGAGGGCTGTGTTATTAAAATGAATGAAATTGTTGCTTTTCTTATGGTAAAATTTATATAAAAAACTATAGAGAAAATAGATAAAAGCAAAACAACCTGTAATCCCACATCTAAGAGGAAATCACTATTAATATTTTTATCTGCAAATATTCTATCAGTTAGTTGGGCTTTATATTAATTTCCAGGATTGCTTTATGAATTAGGGGCCAGGTATGATTTAAATATATTAAAATTCATCCATTTTGAAAAAAAATTTTTATCTTCTACCAGAGTATTTTCTATTCATACACATTATATGTTAATTTGACATCTTACTGTATACATCTGTTTTGAAATGTCATTTTAAAATTTGAATATATCATGAATATTTACTCATGTTATTATTTCTTCATTCTACATTCATTCGCTATTGATAATAACTAACACTTTGACGTGGCCCTCTGTGTGCCAGGCACTCTTCAATATACTTTACAAACAGAAACTCATTTCATCCTTACAACAACCCTATGAGGTAGTAGTAGTATTATTACCCCCATTTTACAGATGAGGATGCTGAGGCACAGCGGGGTTATACAACCTGCAGGGTCATACAGGTAGGAAGGGGCAGAGTCAGAACAGGCACCCATGGGGTGTGACCCCTCTGTCCCCTGGGACTCAGTACGGCTCCTGGCCTGCAGTAAGCTAGCAACCCTGAGTGCTGAATAAGTGTTGGTGATTAGAAGACTGACTTGATGAATGGGAATAGGGAGTCTTGGTTTTGGGAATGGTGATGATAGATAGTTGACATGTGAATTACTTTTGTATGGTTCTATGACAGCCGAGCTCAATGCCAGCAAGGATTCTGAACCAGCAGCTGATTACCTACAGGTCTGCAGAATTGTAAAACAGCAGCTTTACATTTGGCCTTGGGTGTTGTTGGCTGGCTCCTGTTGACCCCCAATTTACACTTCTTTACTAAGTCAGTCAGTAGCTGTAATAGAGGATGTAATGCCAGTAGGCTTAAGGGCCTGCGGCACTCCTTGATGTGTTTTGGGGTTTCTAGCTAGCCAAATGGACTCAGCAAAAATTAATCCCACTTTTCAGATTTTAATAATACCTTTAAATATTTCAGTGAGAAGATATTGTCTTAAGCCGTGAACAGAATCTGATTCCAAATGAATTTTCTAATTCCAAAAAAGCCTCCAAATACTCTTTCCTGATTTTAGAATAAACTCTTTTTATTAATTTTTTTCTGAAGGACACACAATTAAGCTTATTAATTACAAGCATACCTTGGAGATATTGTGGGTTTGATTTCAGACCACCACAATAAAGCGAATATTGCAATAAAATGAGTCAAGTGAATTTTTTGGTTTCCCAGTGCAGATTGCCAACAAACACATGAAAGGATGCTCAACATCACTAATCATTAGAGAAATGCAAATCAAAACTATAATGAGGTATCATATCACAGCAGTCAGAATGGCCATCATCAAAAAATCTACAAACAATAAATGCTGGAGAGGGTGTGGAGAAAAGGGAACCCTCTTGCACTGTTGGTGGGAATGTAAATTAATACAGCCACTGTGGAGAACAGTATGGAGGTTCCATAAAAAACTAAAAATAGAACTACCATATGACCCAGCAATCCCACTACTGGGCATAATACCCTGAGAAAACCATAATTCAAAAAGAGTCATGTACCGCAATGTTCATTGCAGCACTATTTACAATAGCCAGGACATGGAAGCATCCTAAGTGTCCATCGCCAGATGAATGGATAAAGAAGATGTAGCACATATATACAATGGAATATTACTCAGCCATAAAAAGAAATGAAATTGAGTTATTTGTAGTGAGGTGGATGGGCCTAGAGTCTGTCCTACAGAGTGAAATAAGTCAGAAAGAGAAAAACAAATACCATATGTTAACACATATATACGGAATCTAAAAAAGAAAAAAATGGTTCTGAAGAACCTAGGGGCAGGACAGGAATAAAGATGCAGACATAGAGAATGGACTTGAGGACACAGGGAGAGGGAAGGTTAAGCTGGGATGAAGTGAGAGAGTGACATGGACATATATATACTACCAAATATAAAATAGATAGCTAGTTGGAAGCAGCTGCATAGCACAGGGAGAGCAGCTAGGTGCTTTGTGACCACCTAAAGGGGTGGGATAGGGAGGGTGGGAGGGAGACGCAAGAGGGAGGGGCTATGGGGATATATGTATACGTATAGCTGATTCACTTTGTTATACAGCAGCAACTAACACAACAATGTAAAACAATTGTACCTCAATAAAGATGTTTAAAAAATTTATGTTTACATTATACTATAGTCTATTTAGTGTGCAATAGCATATGTCTAAAAACCAGTGTATATACCTAATTAAATACTTTATTCCTAAACAGTGGTATCATCTGAGCCTTCAGTGAGTTGTGGTAGTAACATCAAAGGTCACTGATCACAGATCACCATAGTGAATATAATAAAAATGAAAAAGTTTGAAGTATGTTGAGAATTACCAAAATGTGACACAGAGACATGAAGTAAGCAAATGCTGTTGGAATAAATGGTGCTGTACAGTGAGGGAGGTGAAACCAAACCATACAGGGAGAGGAAAGGTTTTATGAAGGAGGCTGCCTTCAAGCAGGGTCTTAAGAATGGGTGATGTAGCAGGGAAGGGAGGGATTTCTCTAGACATCAATAAAGGAGAGGAGAAAAATAGCCAGTAGACTAGTCGGATGGCAGAGAAGGGTACCAGGGCAAGGGACATCAGTTCAGCAGAGCCCTGCAGTGGAGTGCATGGATGTCCAGCTGAAGAATGTGAATCTTTGGGTGGGTAATGTGATAGGTTTGCGATTATGCAGGAAGCAAAACCCAAGTGTTGTGTGCCTTTTTTTTTTTTTTTTTTTTTTTTTTTTTTAGTACGCGGGCCTCTCACTGTTGTGGCCTCTCCCGTTGCGGAGCACAGGCTCCGGACGCGCAGGCTCAGCTGCCATGGCTCACGGGCCCAGCCGCTCCGCGGCATGTGGGACCTTCCCAGACCGGGTCACGAACCCGTGTCCCCTGCATCGGCAGGCGGACTCTCAACCACTGCTCCACCAGGGAAGCCCTGTGTGCCTTTTTTCATTTATCGGGTTGATAGAGGTTTTAGAGATCATCTAGCAATTCGTTTTAAACTGACATGGTGCCCACCTGTTATAAAGGAGGAAACTGAGGCCTAGGGAAATAAGGGGACTTACCTAAAGTCTCACAGCCAGGTGGTGGCAGAGTTGGAAATAGCCATGCTGTTGACTCACAGTCCCATAATCTCTTCCTCAGGATCTAAGATTTCAAAAAGAACACGAGGCAGCCCTATGCCTCTCAGAGCTGGTAATTGTTTCCTTTGCCAGATTGGCTTGGACCTTTCAGTTCATTTAATCCCAAATCTCAGAATGCAACCAGACTAACAGCAAACTTAAACCAACCTGTTATGGGCTGAGTTGTGTCCCCTTTAAAAATTCATATATTGAAGTCCTAATCCCCCATACCTCAGAATATGGCTGTATTTGGGAATAGGGCTTTTAAAGAGGAAATTAAGTTAAAATGAGGTTACAAGGGAGAGTCCTAATCCAGTATGACTGGTGTCCTGATAAGGAGATTCAGACACAGATGTGCACAGAGAAAGGACCAAGTGAAGATAACAGGGAGAAGACAGCCATCTGCCAGCCAAGGAGAGAGGCCTCAGCAGAAACCAACCCTACAGACACCTGATCAGGCCTGATCTAGGACTTCTAAGCCTCCAGAAGTGTGAGAAAATACATTTCTGTTGTTTAAACCCCCCAGTCTGTGGTCCTTTGCTAGGGCAGCCTGAGCAAACCGAGACACAGCCTTAACCTGCTCTTTGGGGAGGCTGGTGGTGTCTCATGGCCAGCCTGTGGCGTCTTCACTCCTGGTGGTTGTAGCTCCTTCTTGTTGCTGAGAGCCCTCGTTGGGCCCTATCTTACATTACCCACTCAGTTACCTCGCTTCAAAGGCAAAGGAATAGTGGAGGGGAGTCTGTTGTAATGCAGAGAAGAGCAAAGGGCTGGTCAGGAGCCTGACGGAACCGTTCATGGCCAGCAAATCCTTAACCTTCTGGGCTCCAGGGTTGTGGGAATCTAGCCATTTCCAACTGCTAGATTCTATAAGCAATATGAAAAGAAAAACTATTTGTTGGTTTTAAAGACATACTTAGGGATTTAAAGGTTTTTTTTTTTTTTTTTTTTTTTTTTTTTTTTTTTTTTGCGGTAGGCGGGCCTCTCACTGTTGTGGCCTCTCCCCTTGCAGAGCACAGGCTCCGGATGCGCAGGCTCAGCAGCCATGGCTCACGGGCCTAGCTGCTCTGCGGCATGTGGGATCTTCCCAGACCGGGGCACGAACCCGTGTCCCCTGCATCGGCAGGCGGACTCTCAACCACTGCGCCACCAG
Organism: Mesoplodon bidens; assembly: GCF_964165515.1. Lineage (NCBI taxonomy): Eukaryota > Metazoa > Chordata > Mammalia > Artiodactyla > Ziphiidae > Mesoplodon > Mesoplodon bidens. The sequence continues at coordinate 131,836,151 of NC_138177.1, read as the reverse complement.
GGAAGCCCTAAAGGTATTTTTTAAATTATATGTTTTTAATTAAAACCTTTTTTTTTTCAAATGCTTTGCCTTACTACAGACTTTAATGCATAAGAATATTAAGATTTTAAAATAAGGTGGTAGGATTATGAGTTGTTTTAATATTCTTTTTCAAGCCTTTCTATATTTTCAGTTTTCTTTAATAAATGTATGTGGCTTTATGGGGAAGTATGGGTCATAAAGGTGAAAAAAATTCTAATCCTGTGTTCGAGCCAAACAACAGTAAATGATGGGTGAATAAAAAAAAAAATCTTCTTAATTTCAAGGAGTTCCAAAAGAAGATAGCATATTTCTAAATGAATGGATAATGAAAATAGTTGTAGGGCAGGGGTGTATACAACTCTTGACATTGCGAATATTTAATATTTTAAAAATTCCTCTGTGTGTGGAAAAACTAATCTTTCTAACACAAATGGTAAAGAAACAAGGCGTATACAATTTTATATTAATTGACATATACAGTATAGAAGGGGATGTAGATCTAAAAATAATAAAATATGAAAATATTAGTCAAGTTGAAGATGGAAAAAGCTGTCACGAGATGTCTATTCATGATTTGTTAATTGGGTAAGGGCAAAGCATATGTGATAATAGACTCCCACCATCATGGAAAAACTCATTCTGTTGACATTTTGGCTTGGCCTCAATTGTATTTGGGAAGAAGATGGTGAAGATGAGAGTGTAATTTAAAATTAGAAAATAGAACGGGATTCAGAAGCTATAGACATAGCCAACTAGTCTCATAATAAAAATGAGAAAATTTCACCATCATTTATAGCCTAATTCCCCAAGTAATTAAGCTGCTTTTTATTTAAGTCACTAATGATCAAAATAAAATAATTCCCTTGAGAATACTGGGACTATGTAGATAAGAGAGTATTATAATAATTAATGATTACTAGCCTCTACTTCCCATTTAAAATGCCCTTCAATAATCTGGATTCTTGTCATTTCCTATAGACCTTTGCCAAACACAGGTAATATACAACACCTTTATAATATGGGGAAGAACAGATCTCAGCAAATGGGATTTCTTCGAGACCTTTTTCTAGGTCACTAAGCAAAACAAACTTGTGATGGAAATCCATCCACCTCTATGCACACTTCCAAGTAAACTGCCTGTTGGAACATGCGCCCGTCCTCATAGGTACAGGTCCTGACAACCTGAGACCTCCTCTTTGGCAGTGATTACAGGAGTGATCACGCCTCCAATGTCCTCTTTTGTAGAAAGCCAGGACCATTTTGGGAACATATGGTTTCATCTCAGGAGCACATGTGCTATCAAGATTTGTGTGTATATGTGTGTGTATTTGTAAAAGACATTTTATGTATGCCTTGAGTGACCTTTCCAAGAATTGCACAGCTTGTGGATATTCAGACCTGTTCCATGGATTTCTCTTAAATGCAAATCCAGCTGTGTCAGTTCCCTTAACCCGTCCTGTACCTGCTCAAGGTTAAGCGTTGCAGGCAGCTCTTTAGTGAGTGTCCAGAGCATAATTACCCAGATGCACCTGGGTGGGGTTTAACCCCTTGTATCCCCACCCTCCTGCCAGAGTCACGGGGGAGATTCAGATGTTCAAGAGAGGCAGGGTTAGTGAAATCACTTCCCTCTCTTGAGGTAACTTGATCTTGTCAAACAATGCTTTTTATAGAGCATATGTGCTTTAGTTTGATTTTAAGGTTCTGAAATGACATTCTCCATTTTGCTCACCACGGAGGCATATGCACAAAGAAGAAAACCCTCTTTTGGTTACACATGAAACTTTATTTTTTATTTTTATTTTTGTCAAAAGAAAAGCTATACATTTTCCCAAGTTAAAATAAAAGTGAATACTGCAATGTCACTTTATCCAGAGCCAAAGGCGGGAGAGAAAATTTGTGAAAATTGAATTTAGGAAAGACCAGGAGGAAACCAAAATGACTTCCCCAGAAATGGATATCTAGCTCTTTTTCCTTGGCTGGATTTTGGAAGAAGAGAAGATAAGAGTTATTTTTTAAAAATAAAAGTTAAACTGCTCAGATATGAACAGCTCTCTCCAGATGCCCTGGGTCTCATTTATGCTGCAAATGAGGTCTTACCTCAGGCATGGGATGTTCTAGGTGGAGGGTGGTTGTGGGCTTGCCCAGGACCATGATGCAATAACAGCACGTCGGACAGGGACTTGAGGAGGCCCCTGGATGTGGAGTCTTACAGGAGAAGAACTTAGACTTTGGTGGCCTACTGTTGGGTCTGTTGTACAACCTCTGGCAAATTGCTTAAGCTTCCTGAGTCTCAGTTTCTCTCTCTAAAAAGGGTCCATTGATGCTCCCCTCATCGAGTTCTTTCAAAAATGAAATGAAACCAACTATGTCAAGTGTTTAGTGCATGCCAGGCACGTTACAAACATTCACGTGACCACTGTTTTATGATTACAAAAGGCAGTTCTGCCACAAAGATATGTGACCCTGGGTAGATGACTGTGCTTTGCTTTTCTTATCTATACAATGTGAAATTTTAAGCTGCAATGCTTCTGGTTCTAAAATTTGGTGAGTCTTTGAATCCCCTCTTGAACCTTGGTAAATTCTAAGAGTATTTTCTGTGCCTAGCCATGGACAGAGTTGCCAAATTTCACAGTTAAGTTCTTGCCAGGTAACTAGAACTTGTCTTAAGTGTCAGGCAGTTTTCTTCATCCTGGCACCAAGGCAAGGGAAAGAAATCTGTTCTAATTGCTCCTTAGTCTGATTATGAATCTAAAAATCCTCTCATATCCAAAATCTATATTCTCCTACATCTCAGACTCTCCTGATCTTCCTTATTACTTTAAGATAATGCACAAGTAGTGCACTTTTGCTTCCAGACTGTTTTGATTTATGTTCTGACACTGGCTCCTCAGAACAATTCCATGGGGGTAGATCTATTATCACCTCCAATTTACAGATAAGGAAACTGAGGTCTGGATTTGCCGAGATCACATAGCCAAGAATTTGCAGATATGTAGTACATACTCAGGTCTTTTTACCACAGAAACACATGTTTCTCACACTGAGCTAGACTCCCTTCTAAAGTGCTGGAGCCTTTTGTTTACAGACGAAGAAAAGAGGCAAAGAAAAGGATGAGGTCACAACTGGAAATAGTACATAGAAATGCTGATTTCTTCATGACTCATGAGTTTAGGCCTGTGACTCCCAACATCTTTTTACATGAGGACCTATTTTTCTTTTGTAAATAGAAGTTTATTGTTTTATTATATAGGTAAAATACAAATGAACAAAAGAGAGGATAATAAAAAGTATTCATACTCCAGTGATAACCACTGTTAACATTTTGATGTAATAACTTTCCAGAGTTTTTTTTATATTTATATATTGATGTGTTTATGAATGTGTATTCAAAAAACTGTCCTTAATTTACACATACTGTTTAAGAACTGATCTTTAGTAACAAAAAATTATATAGGTTACCCAGCAATAGTTGCATGGAACCCAGATTATTCATCTCCCCAGGATGGCTCATCCACCTGCCTCTTGGGCCCTAGGTTGCTTGCTCTGTGGAGAGCTGTTTGTCATTACAACCACCTCATTCCCTGGGGCAAGCCTGCAACTCAGCCTCTGTAGCTCCTGCTGCAATGGAGCCCGGCAGCATTGGCACCCAGACCTGGCTCAACCTGTACCGCAGAAGCCCTGGCATTTCCCACCATGCCAGGACTCACCTGAAGCTCTGTGGGCACTGGCTTCTCTGGGAACTCTCCTTAGGGACTACTGGATATGACCAAGAAGTGCAGGGGATTTAAGACCCACAGGTGAACCTTGGCCAAGGGGAGACAGAAGATGGGGAGACTGTTCTGGGCCATGGTGGGTTCTACACAGCCTTGTCCTGGTGAGCCAGCAACCAGCAGTTTCTTGTGAGGTTGTGACAGCTTGGTAACTACCTAATGTGTTGCCTTGTATCTGCTTTATCTCCTTTCCTACCTCACCTCTCTTATTCCCTCTTGCCTTCCACTCTGGGATTATACTGTCCTCTCCTCATAAAGCTTTAGCATGTATACTTTTCCTCAGGTCCTTTTTTTTTTTTAACCTAGAAAACTGAACAGATGATGGTCATTACATTTATAGTATATCTCTGTTCAGTAAGTGCATATGAAAAAATACCCCCAAATCAAGCACTTTTAGTGTATGTGGATTTTATTAATGACAATAGCATCTTATGGACTTGAAGAAAAGTAGTATATTGAAGTTGTCTTCAGGTACCATATGGTGATAGGTGGATTAAAGGACCCCTTGAAGCCACTCCATGCCTCTCCCAACCCTCTTGTCCCCAAGAAGGTCTGAAAGCCATGGTTGGAATTTTAGGTGAGACAGAGGTCATCACAGCTATTTTACCTTTCGCTTGACCTTCTTGCTGCAGTGGAAGACTCTCAGCCATAAACGTCAACCTTCCCCTGCTGCCTTTCAAGTGTGTGAAGTCTCGAGGCCTGCACACGTTTTCCCAGAGCGAGGCGCTGTACACATCTGGGTCAACTTTATTCCAGTTTTCTTTTCTCTCTTTTTTTAAAGTCAATCAGTGTGAGTAACTGCTACATGAAACCATGAAGAAAATGGAATAAATATGTTGGAAACACTAGAAAGTGATCTGCAGTTGTTTATTCTCCTCAGTTTTACTTCCTGGGCTTATTTTTAAGCATTCAAAGAGTTTCAGCAATCTTGAAGAGTGTTTGGCATGCTGCAAAAAAAATATGGTCTGTTCTCTAATAGGAAATAACTTTTACACTGTGCTTCCTGGTTTGGAAATGTGTGGGAGAGTGAGGGGGAAACTAATCTCAAGAGACAGGGCCTCTCATGTGCTGACTCAAGTTCTCTTAATAAGACACTTACTCTATTACATAATTCAGTGCATTTAATCTATTAAGAAGTATTCACTGGGTTCCCCTTTGTTTCTTGAAGGCAGGGATTCTGTCTTATAAGTTTCCATGTTCCCCAACAATGCTGACACCTAATAGGCACTGCCTAAACTCCTTGAATCATGAGATGGACAGCGAATTTTTCCATCGGATGAGTAAATAATAGTCATTTGCACAAGATGCCCATGTTTCAAAGAGCAAATGTTAAAAACATAATTTAATGTGAACAATTAGTGAACAAGACAGTGTATTTGTTTGCACAGTGCACTATTTTCAGACAGAGCTCATTGGCTGTATTCACAGAAAGGGCTCATTTGGCTGGTTTAGGCAGAAATGGAGAGAAAGATCTGTGAAGTCAGGAATGGTGAAGGAAGGCTTGCGTGCCAGGATCTCGTGGGGGTGGAAGGGGACGAGGCAGTGGACTTCCAGACTCAGAATTCTGAGTTCCAGTCTTGCCTCTTGAAATCTGGTCTAGCCTTTGGGGCCTGCCCCCTCCATGAAGCTTTTCCCGATCCTTGAATCTAACCTAACCTCCTGTGACCTCATAGTCCTCTGTTGGGACCTTTCTCTTGGCTCTGCTCCTGGATGGCCATTTGTGGTCTTATGTGATACCTTCCACTAGATTACTAAATAAGGGCTGGACTCTTTCTGACTCATCCATTTGACCCCCAGAGTGTTTAGCATAGTGCCTTTCACTCAGGCCACTTCACAAATGCTTGTAGAAGCAGACTTGCCGACCCCAAGTTTCAGAATGAAAAGGACCTGCATCCCATGCAGGGCTTTAGTCGTGTAGTGGGTTGAATAGTGGCTCCTAAAAAGATATGTCCACATCCTGGAATCTATGAATGTGACCTTATTTAGAAAAAGGATCTTGCAAACGTGAGTTGAGGGTTTGTGCCTTTGGATTTTTTCTCTATGGCATTTATCCTTATAATGCATAATCATGGATTTAATGATGCTTATTTTGAATGGCTCACAGTGAAATAATTAATTACACTTAGTATCAATGGAAATTATGAGTGATGATGCTGAATACCTTGATACCACAACGGACAATGATTTTGGTCTGTTAGTTTATTGTTATAGTGAGTTGAATGGTGGCTCCCATCCTAACCCCTGGAATCTGTGATTGTGATCTCATTTAGAAAAAGGGCCTTTGCAGATATAATTAAGTTAAGGCTCTCAAGATGAGATAGAACATCCTGAATTACCTGAGTAGGCCCTAAAACCAATGATGTGTCTTTAAGAGAGACAGAAGAGGAGAAGACAGAAGAGAAGGCCATGGGAAGCCAGGCAGAAATTGGAGTGTTGCAGCCACAGGCCAAGGAGTGACTCGAGCCACCCAGTGCTGGGAGAGGCAGGGAAGGAATCTCCTCTGGAACCTCGGGAGGAAGTGTGGCCCAGCAGACACCTTGCTTTCAGGCTTCTGGCACCCAGAACTGAGACAGAATAAACTTCTGTTGTTTTAAGCTACCACATTTATGATTATTTGTTATGGCAGCCCTAGGAAGCTAATATTATGTGGATTTGTCTAGAATTTCGATGCTACCCCTAACTAGCTGTAAACTCCTGAAGGGCAGGGACTCTCTCTTGTTCCCAGTGGGGCCACCAGTGCCCAATGGAGCAACAGACACGTCATAGGCCTTCATTAAATGTTAATTCCCTTTCCCTTCCTTCCTCCCCTGTTGTCCAGGGTTACCTCTTTGCTAGTAAGAGCAGAGGTGGTTCCAGAACACACTTCCACTCTTCCTTAATTTCCTATTTGTGACAGAGGTTGTTAGTTATCTCCCAATGTTTGTTCTCCTTTTCTTTGACTGGCCTCCTTTTGCAGCTGGGTGTGGCTGTGCACCTGTGCTCTGGCAAGCTGTAAGTGGCAATGTTATGAGGTAGCTTCTGGGAGCCTTCCTTATAGGACAGCTGGTAGTTGCCGTTTATTCCTTCTCCTGCATGTTTCTCCCTCTGTCTGCCTGGAATGAGGAGCTACCATTTTGGACCATGAGAGCAGGAACCCCCCCTGGGGATGGGGAGCAGTGATTTGGGCAAGGCTAGCATCCCTGTGTGGAGCAGAGCCAGTATACCAGCCCTGGGCTGCAAGCTTCTGGATTTTTGTGTAAGAGGGAAATAAAGCTCTTGTGTAAGCCATTGTTCATGATTGTGTGTGTGTGTGTGTGTGTGTGTGTATGTGTGAGAAATTTATCAGCACCTACAACTTTGGGACTCCAAGGGGATTATTTGCTCATTACATGGACTATTACCTTCAGATATCTGAGGGGACAGAAATCGAACGAGAGATACTTCGAGCCTTTTCCTCGCTGTGATGTTTCAAACTGTGGCCTCAATTTTTTAACCAAGAAAGCCCATGGCATAACTTCTGGAGTTAAACAGACTTGAGTTTAAACCTTGACTTGGTTGCACACTCCTGTGGAGTGGCCTAACCTCAGTTTTCTCATCTATGCAATGGAGGTAACAGGTACTACCTAGAGTCATTGTTCCATTGCAGCAGGAGCTACAGCGGCTGAGTTGCAGGCTTGCCCCAGGGAATGAGGTGGTAGTAATGACACCAGCTCTCCACAGAGCAAGCAACCTAGATCCCAAGAGGCAGGTGGATGAGCCATCCTGGGGAGATGCATAACCTGGGTTCTATGCAACTATTGCTGGGCAACCTATATAATTTTTTGTTACTAAAGATCAGTTCTTAAACAGTATGTGTAAATTAAGGACAGTTTTTTGAATACACATTCATAAACACATCAACATATAAATATGAAGAAAAACTCTGGAAAGTTATTACATCAAAATGTTAACAGTGGTTAGGCATTAGAATGATATTGTGTCTATTAGTAGATACTGTTAGTTGTAGTGCTGTATCTTTATTTTGTTTGAACTAGTGAAATCACTAAGGTTGAAAGGAGGAAACACAAAACTGAATGCATGAAAAGTTTAAGCCATAAAACATCGAAAGGAATACTTTGAAACAAGAAAAATCTTAAACAACCTAGCATTTCACCTCAAGGGACTAGAAAAAGAACAAATGAAGTCCAAACTTAGTAGAAAGAAGGAAGTAACAAAGATTGGAGTTGAAATAAATGAAATAGAGATGAAAAAGACAATAAAAAAGATCAATGTAACTAAAAGCTGGTTCTTTGAAAGGATAAACAAAATTGACAAACCTTTAGCTAGACTTGCTAAGAAAAGAAAGAGAGGGTGCTCAAATAAAATCAGAAATGAAAGAAGAGGCATTACAACTGGTACCGCAGAAATACAAAGGATCACAAGAAAGTACTATAATTATATGCCAACAAGTTTGACAACCTAGAAGAAATGGAAAGTTCCTGGAAGCATACAACCTTCGAAGACTGAATCATGAAGAAATAGAAAATCTACTGATAAGGAGGTTGACTCAGTAATCCATACCTTCCCAAAAAAGTCCAAGACCAGTTGGCTTCATTGGTGAATTCTGACAAACATTCAAAGAATTAATACCAATCCTTCTCAAACTCCTCTGAAAACAGAAGAGGAAGGAACACTTCTAAATTCATTTTAGGAGGCTAGCATTAGCCTGATACCAAAACCAGACAAGGATACCACAAGAAAAGAAAATTCCAGGCCAGTATCCCTGATGAACACAGATGCAAAAATCTTCAACAAAATATTAGCAACAATATATTAAAAGGGTCATACACCTCGATCAAGTGGGATTTATTCTAGGGATGCAGAGATGGTTCAACATCTGCAAATCAATCAACATGATACATCATGTTAACAAAACAAAGGATAAAAATCATATAATCATCTCAATAGATGCAGAAAAAACACTTGACAAGATTCATCATCGATTTATGATAAAAACTCTCAACAAACTGGATATAGAGGGAATGTACCTCAGCATAATAGAAGGAACATTTTGACCTATACAAGAGATACGCTGAGGGAACTGGGTAAGGATTTCCTGCTCAAGCTGTCAATATCAGGTTTTGGCCATGAGGATGAGACTGGATTTTTAAATTCATTCAGCAAACATTTCTTGAACTCCTACCATGTATCATGTATATGGGTGTTCCTTGGGGGTATCCAGAGGTGAGTTAAGACATGGTCTTGATCTGTACCCTCAGGAGTTCACCGTCTAGTGGGAAAGATAAAGATTATTATAATGCACAGAGAAAACTGTTCAAATGCAGTATTCACAAAGTGCTGAGGGACCACAGGGGTCTATCTGAGGGAAATGGAGAAAGCAATACCCATTTAGGCTGGGTCTTGAAGAATGAACTGGAGTTCAGCAGAAGAGGAGAACATTCTAGAAAGGATAGCTCACATGTACAAAGGCAAAGAGACACAAAAGAACAAGGACATGACATTGGTTGTGCTGGCATATTACATGTTAGGGATGGGAGAGGAGGGTTAGTGGGACATGAGGCCGAAGATGTATCCTTGACATTGCTGTCTAAGAAGATGGGTTGCTTCTTTTTAGTTTGGGGGAGACCAGGGACCTTTTTAAGGAAGGAAATGATGTGGGCAGTTCTCATCTGATGCTTCTCTCCTCCCTGTCTTTTGAGTTGGAATGCTGCCACTCAAGGGCAGAGGAGGAGAAATCTTCTGGTATTCTTGGGGAGACACAGATATCCTCAACCTTGGTTGAGATTAACAAAACAAATTAACCTTGGTGTGAGGAGAAGCCCTTCAGATAAGAAATGGGCAAACTCTACTGGAGTCACTGATAGCGACACCAAATCTTCCTTGTTTTAACTTGGCTGGGCCATTTACTTTTAGTTTTCTCCCCTCTCTTTAAAAACTGTTGTATTTCTAGTAAAAAATAAAAATAAAAAAAATAAAAGTCTCCATCTTAAGGAATGCAGTGTGGTTTTACTTCTGGTAAGAAGTGAAGGAAATTTCGGTTCTGGATTTTTCTATGCTTGATAGCATAGTGTGTAAATGTAGGTTACAAGACTATATCTCCAACTTGAGCTCAGATTTATAAAAGAAACTATATATGCATATACAATATAAATTGCCCTTTGGGTTACAGAATTTTCTTCTGTATTTTCCACATCTTTTTTTTCAGAGAGCAAATAAATCTTAAATATTTTTAACAAAAGTTCTCAGTGTAATCCCTGTACTCAACCTCAGAAACAATAACAAATTTCTTGGGAGGAGGAAGGATAGAACTAGGGGTAGGCTGTGTGTTTTGGAAAGAGTTTGACTCCTCTCTTGTTGATACCTTTTGCTGGGCTATTGGTGAAGATTTCGAAGGTTCTTTCCTTATTCAGTCAATGTGTGTTTACTGAGCAGCTACTCAGCAACCAGCTACACCTTACTGGGCAGGCATTTTTGAGACCAAAGGCCAGTCCCTGGCCTATCTCCCTGCCTCTCTCTGAGATTTTCTTAGCTGGGCTCCACGTGGCCACAATGCACTGTGATTCTGTCATTGCCTCTTGGGCTGTAAGGGGCCACTCCAGAGCCCTTCATAAACAAGCTGTCCAGGCTGTTTCGAAAAGAGCAGAGAAAAGGCAATAATAAACTCAGGAGGATGGCACAGCCAAGGTGGTTCATAATGACCAGTTTTAATGTTTTTTCACACACGATGAGCTCTTTCTTGTCAGCACTTCACAGCACTGTCCTCACACAGCCACCCTGTAAATGCCAGCCTCTGCTGGGGAGCCTTCCATAACCTAGCAGCCTCAAGTTCAAGGGAAGGCTCTGGTTCTTTCTTCTGAGAGCAGACATCAATATCAGAAGTCTCCCTGCCTGTGTCTGGGGCTGTAGGTTAGGTGTGCAGAAATGATGGCTAAGTTTTAGAAGCTGTGTTAGGAGTTCTAAAAACAGGATTTCGAAAAAAGCTCTAAGATTAAAAAAAAAAATGATTAGACATCACTAGCTGCCAATTTTTCTTTTCTAGCACCAGCTGAATAATCAGAACCCTGAAATGAACCAGAGTATTCAGGAAGGTCAAGCACAGAGGGAAATGTTTTATTAGAAACAGGCTTTTTGGTTGTGACAAATTATATGTGAAATTTCAGGTAGAGACCCACAAGGCTGTGATGGCTTCAAGCATGTTCAAGTGTGGTCAAAAGGAGAAACCTGCCCTACTTGGTTTCTTGTGTGGTTTTGCTTCCTTCGGGAGAGGGTAGGCAGGGGGAGAGAGGAAGGGGCACACAGCATTCAGGCTGTGGCCATCCCCAGCATCCCAGTTCCTACCACGGTCAGAAGACTTTTCAGGAGAAGGGAGAGAGAGAGAAAGAGATTTACAGAGAGGTCTAACTGTTAGGCAGAGCTGAGAATCTGTAAGCTGAGCTAGAAGACAGTCCAGATCGCTTTGATGACTCTCAAGGCTTTCTAATAGTCTGATCCTTTCCAGATTGTTCTATTAACCTGTCCTAGCAGGAAATATTTGTGCATAACCTGACCCTCAGACCCCTCTTCCCTTCTTGGCAAACTCCAAATCCTCCTTCAAGCATTGAGTTCAAGTGATCAGTGAAGTCTGAGCCATTTTAAAAAATGGGTTTACATCTGCTCCCTTCTTTCTCTTCACTGCTCCTTCATTCCCCAGGGCGGAATCAATTGCTCTTCTGTGTGGCTTCCATGTGACCTGGCTCATGAACACTGTGCGAATTGAAAGTCACAGCACAGGGTAGCAGATGGGTTCTGGGAGAACCCCTCAGGGAACTGACACCAGATCTCATGAGATAATATGTCGCAGGTTATGTGTTAATCGTAAAGCGCTAATATGCCAGTGTGGTCATCACTACCCTTTATTGAGTAGGTCATGCTTGGCATTTTCTCATTAAATCCTCACAATAATCACTGGAAGGTAGGTATTAGGATCACCTTCCTTTTAAAGATGAGGAAACTCAGTCTCAAAGAGGTTAAGTGGCCTGCCCAAGGCCACGTAAATGAAAGTGCAAAGTTGGAATGTAAACCCTGTTCTGACTCCATAGTCTGGACCCACGACACCATCTTGCTGGGCCTGTGGGGGACTCAGATGGGAAGGAGACGTGTGTATGCCATCAAAGCTTCCAAGTCTGTGTGGAGAAGTAAGACAGTCACTGCCAGCTGGGAGACAGTGTAGGGTGGGGCAAGGGTTCTAGGAAGGTGAATGTGAAAAGGTGATCTGAGTTATTCTTCAGGGAGTAAAAGAGGCTGTGTGGAGAGGGCTTACTTCCCCTGCACCTTGACGATTGGGTAGGGTTTTTACAGTAGAGTTAGAGAATAGGGAATGGAAGAAATTGCATGAATAAAGGCTTGGGGGAGTGTGTGTATGGGATGGGGGGCATGAGAATGAGTCTCTCTTGGTCACATGTTATTATGAGGACATAGGGCTCATAACATTTCCCATCCACCCCTCACCTCCCTTTGTCAAGATAGAAGATGGTTGCTAGCCAGCATGTAGGAAGAGCTGCTCTTCCAGTAGTTCTCACCCGAGGGGGTGCCACTGTCCTGCGCTTGGAAACACTTTTTTGATTGTCACATGATTGGCAGAGTGGGGTGTGTTGGTTATGTATGAATCAATGTGTTTCTGTCACTACTCAGTGCCCTCTGAACCAGATATGCTAAATATCTTGCAGTGGATGGATCAGTCCTGCCCAAGGAAGAATCCTCCCACCCCAAAGGCCAGTATGTCCCACAGAGAAGCAGTGGGCGATCTCTCTCTAAGAGTACATGTGCAGACTCTCCCCCCACCCCTGGCCACTGCAGTGTCTCTGTGGGAAGCCTGATTCTGTTCCTGGCATCCCTCCCCTATCACATACACTAGCATGGTCTAATTTTATCCCCAGTCTATACCTAACCTCCAGGACCTGCTATTTATGCTGCTTCCACAGCTTATAAACTGAAAATAAAAATTCCTACCCTGTTTTTCTTCCCCTGCAGTATCCTCTGCAGCTGAGACCATTTAAGGAAAAGCCTGCCTTAGTAGGTTTTCATAGCCTTCCTCTTAGCGTGAACAATTATGGCAAAATGATCTATCCGATCTGGCTACCATTGTGGTGGGGAAGAGGATGAAAAGAGTATTCATTGGGTCAGGCACTTCTCAACAAGGGCTCATCAAAGTGGAAAGCCAAGTGGCACATACCTGTGGAGAAAGTATGAAAGGAGTAGGGGTGGGGGAGTGGTAGGGATTGAGGAAAACCCTAATAACATGGTAATAAGAGATAACAGACTACAAAACCCCAGTGAAGCTGGGAATAAAAGAGCCCAGTGCCTCACAAATACAGGATCGAATGAGTTTCATGTTTAATGTAAATACACCTGCCATTTGTTCTCTGAAGCGCTGGTTACAGGTTTTAAGGTAAAATAGAGTTTTGAACACCGTGCCAGTGTAATTTGATTTTGCCCCTGCACTGACTGTACACTTTGTTCCGAAACAGTCTCTAGAGACAAAATACTGCTCTGGCCAGCTTGAAGGTCTCACCTCCTGCTGTTGTCCCTCAGTCACCTCTGCTTCTGCCTGGCCTTCGTCTTAGACTCCTGAGCTGCTGACAGAGCAGAGAGAAGGGAAAGAGTCGGCCAGGAGTCATACGTGCTCATTGCCAGAGCAGATCATTTTACTCCAAAGTTTCCCACTGCGTTAAGGATAAAGACCGAAACTCTCAATCTTTCCTACAAAGCCCCTGCCTGCTTTTTGCCTCCAATCTCACCATACTCTCCTTAGTTTCTCAGCCCCAGTGATCAGACCTGCTTTTACTTCCTGGATTTTTATGTGCAGCATCCAGCCTCAGGGCCTTTGCTGGCCCTCCCCCTGCACTGCCCTCCCCACGCCCTCCCTTTCCCCCTTCCCTTCTTCTTTCCATAAGTCAGCATTAGATAGCTCTTCTTTAGGGCTGCTTTCCCTGAGCCCACCTTCACAACAGAAGAGATCAGATCCCCTCTTACATTTGGTCGTGGTGCCCTATACTTTTCCTTTGTGGCTCTTGTCCCAGTTTATAATTATATATTTGTGTGATTACTTGATTAATATCTCCCTCTTGCACCAGAATGTGGGTTCCGTGAGGGTAATTACTATGTTCTCCATAGTAATTCTGGCACCCAGCACCAGCCTGATGTGTGGAATGTACTCAATCAGTATTTGTTTAATGAAGGAATTATTGACAGTAGTATAAATAAATTTAAAAATGCAAGTAAGCAAAATGGAAGAAAAAATATAAAAAGCAGTGGTAATCACAGAAAGAAAAAGCACTTTCAACTTTTTGACATATACCTTTTCTGATTTTTTTCTCATCTATAAAATAATATGATGATTTTTCAACTTAATAATATTGTAGACAGGATGAAATGTCCATGAAATTAGTTTACCATCATTTTATTTAATTAATTCCTTATTGTTAGACCCCAGTTTGATGGTATGATCTATGCTTCCTGGAAACTGATGGAAAATAATTTAAAAATTATATCATGTTTACTCAACCAATCAACATTTTACTTTATCCAAAAGGAGTGTATAATGTGAAATTGGGACTGGCTGTCTGGGAAGATGGAGACATATGGCAGATGGAACTCTAGACTGCATGGGGAGAGACCTGGCCACTGGAAATGGCTGTGGTTGGTGGAGGGGAAAGTGGTGGGTCTGTTAGGAGTCGCCACCTGCTCCTGGTGGAAGGCACATCGCTGTGGGGAAGCCACAGTGTGCTATGGTGGGATCTCTGCCGGCTCAATGATGCGGGCAAGCAAAATGGCTGCCTTGGGGTTATCTGGGAGCTTCTAGGGCTGAAGGGGTGGTGACTGAGGGTGAGTGGAGAATACCTTAGTGCTGCTTTCCTAGCCTACTGCTGGGTAAAAAGAGGATGAGAAACCTGGTCCTGGGGAAGGGACTGTTGTTCCAAAGCCAGGAATCAGCACCATCACCGCTCTCTCTGACTCTTGTTTAGCGCCCCTAGTGGCTGCCCCTGTTGTTAACCCTGACTTGGGTGCCTTGGTGCCTGTGGTAAACCAAGCCAGACGCAGCTTGGATTTGGGTGACTGCAATGGGACGAGGTTTCAGAAATTTGTATTCAAGATTCACCATTTTGCACTTCCTGTGGAAGCGTCCCTCTGAGAGTCAGGGTAGTAGAAGGCTGACTGTATTTCACCCACCACACATTGAATGCTTATCATGAGTAGACATACTACATAAGTCTCACCACAATCTCGTGAGGTACTTACAGCGGTTATCCCCCATTTGTAGACTAAGTACCTGAGACTTGGAGAGAGTCAAAACAGAATTTGAACGCAGGTCCGTTTGACTCCAGACCCTGTGCTTTTCCAGCCCCTACTTCTAAAGAATCTCAGTAGGTTCTGAAGCACTAGGCATGTTACTCTCTAGAGCATTTGTGACCCAACCGTATGAATTGAAACAAGGCAAGCTCTGTGCTCCCATTTGGGGAAAGTTAATATTTCACATGCTCTCGAGAATTTAGGAGCTTGGTAGAAACTTACTATTAAACAGGGATTTTCTTTAATTCCTTTTGTTTAAAGATTTTCATGTGAAACACTCCATGTACTGTGCCTCCCTCTGAGACGTCAGTGGTGCCAGAGACCGTTAGGGAGTTTGTGTAAATAGAGAGCAGGCCAAGCGCTGCCCACACAAGTAGTGAGGCTCAAGGCTGCATGTGCAGAACAGTTTCCCAGTTATCCCGGGGCTCCATGGAGTGTCCTGAGGCCTCATCCCGGTCTGCAGATCTGTGGATACACAGTGCCATCAGGGGCCCCGTGGGCTTTGTTCTGTAGGTGCCTCAGACTCTAGCCGGCCAGGAGACCAAGACCAGAATGAGGAAATATCTTTCCCCGTTGATGTTAAAACAGTTAAGTTTGCCAAGGAGATAAAACCAGTTAGTCTCAAAAGATCAGTATTAACTAATGCCAACACGTATCTTGATTTAGAAAAAAAAACCCTGACACTTCCTACAAAAGACAGAAATAGCTAGAGAGTAAATAACAGGACAAAAATGCTTTGAAACATCTTTGAAATGATGGTTAATGCACAGGGTCAAAGGATAGAACTGGTTCTCATCAGGTATTTTTTAAAATGCCTCATTTTTGTCCGCCTGCCGATGCAGGGGACACGGGTTCGTGCCCCGGTCCAGGAAGATCCCACATGCCGCGGAGTGGCTAGGCCCATGAGCCATGGCCGCTGAGCCTGTGCGTCCGGAGCCTGTGCTCCGCAACGGGAGAGGCCGCAACAGTGAGAGGCCCGCGTACCGCAAAAAAAAAAAGAATAAATAAAATAAAATAAAATAAAATGCCTCAGTTTTATTTAACACTGTTTTGGGAAGGATTGCACTCTATCGACACATTGAGAAAAAAATTACTTTTTGTTTTTCTAAAACTAATAGGAGCTTAGGCATTATGATTAAAGACCAAAAGAGAGCCAACTCTGATGAATGCCCCCTTTCTTCAGCTACAAAATTTAATAGCTGCCACAGAGAGTTTTTTCTTTTAATCAGCAAAAAATTTATTTTGTCCTTGACATTTTATGCCAAAAATCAGCCTAGAGAGTGTGTTTTATAGCCTGAGCTGAGTTGCCCTACAGGTAGAGATTTCCTGTGAGCAGCCTTCGTTGAATTGGCTTTTTTACATTAGATAACAAACCAATATCAATTTATTAGATAATCCTTTTAGTGTTTCTGAAAGACAAAGGAAACTTAAGCAGAGCATTATGGGTAAGCACTATAGGTTCTTATGGGAGACGAGTTGTAGGTTCCACTGGCCCCACTAGTTCCTAGCTCTGTGACCTTGAGTAAATTACTATCCCAGAGCCTGTTTCTTCTTTCATTTGGGGATCATAATAGTGCTAGCATCATAACATTGTTGCGATGATTAATGCACCTAAACATTCAGCACAGCCTTGACCCTTAATGATGTCTGCAAAATATTAGTGATACACCGCTGTATATAACTTAAAACTTTGCCTCGTAGAAGGCCTTCTTATGATTTGACAACAATAGGAATGAGCAGAAAATAAGATGTTTCGACTATCTAGAAAAACTGCGCAGTGTAAGTTTAGCACAGGCAAAATCAATGTAGCTTAAAATGCTGAAAGTCATTTTGCTTCTTAAATGTTATAGAATTGCAGTTATGTTATTAAAAGTGATAGGAAATCCATCCAAAATCTCCTGTCCTTGTTGTATCTATAAAAACAGCTGGGGGGCTTCCCTGGTGGCGCAGTGGTTGAGAGTCCACCTGCCGATGCAGGGGATATGGGTTCGTGCCCCGGTCCAGGAAGATCCCACGTGCCGCGGAGCGGCTGGGCCCGTGAGCCATGGCCGCTGAGCCTGCGCGTCCGGAGCCTGTGCT
The DNA here is from genome assembly GCF_964165515.1 of Mesoplodon bidens. Classification (NCBI taxonomy): domain Eukaryota; kingdom Metazoa; phylum Chordata; class Mammalia; order Artiodactyla; family Ziphiidae; genus Mesoplodon; species Mesoplodon bidens. The sequence goes on along the minus strand of NC_138177.1, from coordinate 131,818,974 downwards.
CCGCTACGGGAGAGGCCACAACAGTGAGAGGCCCGCGTACCGCAAAAAACAAACAAACAAAAAAACCAGCTGGGGTGATCCAGAAACACTGAGTAGCTGTTCAGGGCAAGGGACAGTGTTAGGCATATAAGATAGGGCAGAGAAGTGTAAGGTGCAATCCCTGCCTTGGTGGAATTTTTAGTGTAACTTGGGAAGTTAAAAAATAATAAATAAAAAAGCACCTAGCTCCCAAATAAGTAAGGAAGGCAAGACCCCCCAGGCCGAAGCATTGGTAATGAAGCGAGGATGGATTTGAGCTGATTTTTACAGGATGGAAAGTAGAAGCAAGAAAGCCTCTTAGAGGTATTGGTTTATGGCAAGAGCAAAGGCAGTAAGGTGGGAAAGGACAAGGAATGAGGGAAGGGACTGGTTAGCAAGTGAAGGCTCACAACATTTAAGGCTACCTTTGAACCTGAAGTGTCTGTCTGACTGGATTGAGTAGACCTGTCCATCAAGCCGTTCTCCACCACCAGGATTCACTACCTCGGGGTATCGTATTTTCATATCAAAAGTAAGACAGATACAGATATGAGGAGGTACTTTGCTTTTCACTCCTGTGCCAAACATAGTTTACATAGCAACACTGATAACCTGTCAGCTCACCTCTCCTGGACAGTTAATCATTTTCCTGGAATCCACTGGAATAAGTTTTCTACGCATTACAAAGTATGTTTCTGAGAGTCTGTTTCCTAAGATAAGTTTGTATTCCTTCAAGTGGTATTCCTACGCATTTCTTCTCAAAGCCCAAGCGGACAAGTTATGAATGCAGCTACCTCCATGGCCTGTTAATAATAATGTCTGACACTTATTGAGCACTTACTATGTGCCAGGCACTGTTCTAAGTCCTTCATGTGTACTCATTCGTTTAATTGTCTAGACTGGAGAGCAGTAGGAGAAAAGGAAGATGGGCAGATGTTACACATGCTCTGATTAAATAATTAATCATCAATTAGTTCTACAAATATTGACATAGTGTCTGTTATGTTCCAGGTGCCATGATTCAATGCTGGTGAGATGAATGAATAGACAATTGAAGGTTGAAGTAAGTTAGTAATTGCATCCTAACTGCCCGTATGGGTATTTTATGAGCATTCTACATTCTGCATTGACTGTTTGTTGAACACATTTTGAGTTTTTGAGAGCAGTGCTTATTCACATTTTAATGTGCATACGAATCACCTGGGAATCATGTTCAAATACAGATTCTGATTTGGAATCTCTGTGGTGGAACCTGAGAGTTTGCATTTCAAACAAGCTCCTAAGGGGATAGTGATGCTGCCCATCTTGCTTGCTCTTTAAGTAGCAAGATTTTAGGGACCTGAGTAAATGGCAGAAGGAAACACAAGAAAAGTAAAGACAGGAACAAATTGTCACTTTCACACAAGAAGAGGCAGCAAACCTGGGTTTGGCCACAGATCCCAGCAGAGGACTTAGCTTGATTGTTATTGTCATTCCCATTAGATTCTTGTGCACCTGCAAAGAATCTAAGAGATTGGACCCTCAAGGCCCAATGGCTGGGTTTATAACTCCTAAGACACATCAAAGTTAAAGGAGCAGTGTCAGCTCTTCTTCTTAGGGACACAATTTGTAAGGTGTGGCAGAGAAGGTGGTGGATTGGAAGCCAGGAATCCTGTGTTCTCTTCAGAGTTCATTTACAGACTCGCTGTGTGACCCTAGTTAAGTCACAGAGCCTTTCTGTGTCTTGGTTTCCTCACCTGTAAAACAGACTAATAACATCTGTCTCGCCCACCCCAGGGCTGTGGACATTAGTAGATGAGGTAGGATGTGCAAAAGCTCATGGAAAAACCAAAGAGTGCTCCAAATGTGCATTTTCACAACTAAAAATTACAGGGTCCTCAGCAGTAGGCAGGAAAGAGGGGGTGTCTCATGGGCTCCTACTTTGGTTTATCTATCTCTTCTTCTTTCTTTTTTTTTTTTAATTTAATGACTCTCAGCTTATTCTGTATTCACAAGACATGTAGACCTTCTGGGAAGCTAGCTTTGACTTGAGAACAGGCATCTCAGCTTCTACTTGACCGATAGAAGCCTCTGGACTATCACTGCTTGTCCTTCCCTACCCTGAGTGGTGGAGGGAAGGTAACATTTACTGGGCAATTTATGCGAGTTATATTACTTAATCCTCACAGCACTCCTCGGAGGAAGGTATTATTGCATTTTCTCAGATGAGACACCTAAAGCTCAGCCGAGCTCATTTGCCTGTTTCATTTTGTCCCTCACAGTAAAAGAGTATCCTTCTCAACTTTGTAGCTCTCAAGGTGTGATTACTTCACTTTCACAAGACTATAAAGTTAGCAAGCTCTGGGGTCTGGTTAACAGTTCATCTTGGGCTTGTTATTCCAAGGGTCCATATGATGAATTTAGGGTGAAGCCAAGAATTTTGTGCTAAACACCCAACAGCCCTATGAAGTTGGCTGTTTTGTTACCCATGTTTTAGAGAAGAAGAAGCTGGAGACTTAGTGAGTTAAACTTTTGCAAGGCCTAGTACCCCCAAGGCAGGTCAGCCAGGACTTCAGTCCTGGTCTTTCGGACTGCAACACTCATACAACCACGTCCAATGGATTAACCACTGTTGTTGACCATCCAGGTTTAGAAGTTGGCAATGGCTCTCAGTGGAAAAGAGCTACTTGAAACTAATAATAATAATAACAATATTAATGACAAACTGCCAGCTTGCTCTGCTGCTGGTAGGGTCTCCTCTGTTGGCCCTGTCATATCTCATTATGTCACAGGGCATATGAGATCACAGGGCTGAAATAACCCTGGGTGACTGATGTACAGCAGATGGCATGTGACACCTGCCCTTGGATTTCCCAGCATGGTGCTTCAGCCCCGCTTAGCTCACAGAGTGTTAGTTTACCAACTGAGTGCTTGGATCCCTGAAAGAGCTGCAGTGTAACTCTGCAGCTTCCACTGGGACAGGATCCCAGACTCTGCGGAATCTTGAAAGGCGCAAATCATTGGAGGAACAAAGTCCTGTTAGTTTGAACTAGTTTCTTAATCTCTCCAAACCCTAGTTTTTTCATCTGGTAAATGGGAATAATGGTAGCACCTCCCTCAAAGTTGTGAGGGTTGTGATTGAACCAGTGGTGCTAGATTGTTGGTAGCTCCAACAAAGAGGATCATGGTAGCTTACCTTCTCCTGGATCACATCATCCTTGATTTTTCCCTTTCCCTCTCCTTTCATTTACAATCCATCAGCACATTCTGTCACTTTATCTCTAAGTTATACCTTGAATCTGTTTTCCATGCCTAGCTACCACCATCGTCCAGATCAGCCTCAGCTCTGGCCTGGATTACTATAATAGCCTCCTATCTGGTCCCCTGCTTATATTCCTGCTGGACAGAACATCCAGAGTGATTTTATTAAAATATAAATAGTATCATTCATTCCTTTTCTTAAAGCCTTCTGATGGTTTCCCATTGCATGTTGGACCAACCTGTACCCTTTACCCTACAAGTTGTTATCAGATCTGGTCTCTGCCCAGGGCCCCACCTTCACCTCATGCCCCTTGTCCCCAGGCTCACTGTGCTTCAGTCATGGTGACCTTCTTTCTGTTCCATGGATGGGCCAAGCCCAGTGGCCTTCAGACCTTTACACTTGCTGTTTGTTCCTCTGCCAGAAATGATGTTCCTCAAGATCTTGGCATGGCTGGAAATGTCTTATCATTTAGAGAAGTGTCCCAACTTCTCAATAGAAAGTCACCAGGTCCCCTCCTCCAATTACTTTCTAACATGCCACTCATGCTACTCTGTTTTAATTTTCTTCATGTACTCATCACAGCCTGAAATTTTCTTGCTCATTTGTTTAATAATTTGCAGTTTATCTCCTGCTAGAAGGTAAATTCCCTGACTCTGTTCACGATTACATGTCTAGCTCCTAGAAAAGGGCCTGGCGTATGTGAGGCACTCAGCAAACATTTATTGACTGAATGAATAAACGTGATCTTTATTGTAAATTAAAAGTAAATACAAACAAGTTAAAAAAAATAAGAAGAAGGCTTTCAATATTTATCTTCAACCTGAGGCCTGAGATCCAGTGGTCATGGGTAGACCTAATGGGAAGAAGTGAGTGGTCGGATCAGCCCATCCTCAGAGCATTGCTATGGTAAGAGACCACCTGCCTCTTGCTGCTGGACTCTGTGCTGAACTCTGGGCTTTAAGCAACTAACCATGAGAGACCTAGGCTCCACCTTCACCAAGCTTAGAGTCTGCAGGGGAGACTGGCACCAAGCGCAAGCATTTTCAGATGAAACAAGTATTTAGCAAGGAGAACAGTGCAGGGGGCCCAGGGAGCATTTTGTAGGAGAGACTGTCCTGGAGACTTAGGGAGGCCTCCCTAAGTGAGTGATGTTTAAACCAAATCTGGAGGATGCTTCACTTGGCCCACATTTTCTCTTGAATTTCTTATCATCAGTCCTTGAGGAAGGTACAGAGTTGTGCAGGTTGGCCAGCAAAGGGGATGCTTCTTTTGGAATTCCTTTACCCAGAGGACACCTGTTTCTCCCTTCTATTTATAAAGTAGCCCGTATGTAAATACTAGCAGCCGCCTTGGAGGGATGTTGATATCTTCATTATAGTTGAGGAAGCTGAGGCTTCCTCAGCAGAGTGGAGGGGAATTTGTGGAGTAGGGGAATTTGTCCAGTCCATGCCCCTTGTAAGTAGTAGATTAAGCCCATGTTTTCATGACTTCCAAGCCCTACATTCCTTTAGACACCTTTAGGCTCATCTGCCTCTTTGTGATCATGAGCAATTTAAGGCTCAGGACATTCCATCTTATTGGTTTTGTTTCCCCAGCCATTTGGCCTGTTCTGGATTTTTAAGAGTTAAAAAGTTGGCAGATGCTCGTTTCAGTCCTAACAAAATGTCTCAATAGTCACAGCCCTATGAGATCTCTTGGCAAGTGAGAGACCAAAATGCAAGTAGGTCATTTTTTTGCCAGCCAGCCTAATGACTTGGCATACCGGAGCTGGGTGGTTTTGAACCTTCGGGCTACCTCTGAGTACCTGCATCCCCACCCTTCTGCAAGTCACAAAAACTCTCTGTAAAGTGGCCAATGCAGTCTTATAGAGCCGGTCGTGGAAATGCTCATGAAATTGATCTTGAAGTGCTTGGCAATTGCAAGCTTCATAAGAATTCCTGGTAAGAATAATTAACTTATTTTGGAGGATGGATTTACTTAAGAAAGCTCCATCTGCAGTAAGGGTGGGCCCCTCTTTCCTGTTGCTCCTGGCACGTGCTCTTCTCCAAGTAACATTTGTTGCAGTCTGGGTGGTTAGTCTGCATAGAGCCATCCAGAAAAGTCGGTGGGAAAAGCCAACAGGCTGTTGGCACTGAGAGACTGGGGTTGGCACCAGTCACAGTGAGAGCATTGCTTTTATTAGCAACTTAGTCATTTTACAGCAGGCGAGGCAGAAGTGCCTCATATGCAGACTCAAGATGCAAACAGCAGGCGAGGCAGAAGTGCCTCTTGTGCAGATGTAGCTTTGAGGGTAAGAGGAGCAGATATAGCCAGCATCCCACAGAATTCCCAAATTATAATAGGCAGAGCACACCTTCCACTAATGTGGTGGGAAGACTTGATGTAGAGGCTTGCTTCTAGAAAGACTTGCTGTCAGTCTCTCCTAGGTTCCGTGGTGTGGTGTTTGCATCCCAGTTCTACCACTTATCAGCTCTGTGATTTTATGATCGCATGCCTAACCTCTCTGTTCTCACCTGTAAAATTGGGATGTTAATGGCATCTACCTAGTTGTTTTAAGGAATAGGCAGGTTAATACACGTAAAGTGCTTAGAACAGTGTCTGGCACTTAGTGGGTGCTCAGTGATGATTGGTTCTCATTGTTATTAAGTTGCAGCTAAATCTCCATATTGCACCTCTCAGCTTCTCAGGCCTTTAAGTGATTCCTTGGGGCTCCTTGGGAATCTGAGCCATGTGGCCCTCTACTCTTTACCTCGCCCTAACAATGAAAGGACACAGTGTACCCTGGGATCAGCCCCGGTTATAGACTAAACCTCATAAAAGTCAGAGGGAAGGGTTTGGAAATTTAACACAGCTGGGCATCCCAGATGAATAGGATGCGTTTTAAAAGACCCATTACAATTTATACAGGCAAACGTACAAATAGGCGGATTGACACTTCCTGCATCTGGGATACAGGGTTGTGACCTGACCCTTTCCAGTCTCCTGACCCCTTGTATGTTTTCTCTTTCTTCCTCTTTCTTGTTTAATATAATTTTTGCTTCCTAGGCTGTCAGTAAGCACTAAATATTGAGCATCTGTCCTGTGGACTACAGGTGTGATAAGAGAGTCGTGGTTGCTAACCTGGGGAAATTTTGCAATGTCAAAATATATGCTTTTATGTGTGAGCACATTTACCCTGTCCAGATCCCATTCATTCTTTAAAGCCCATCTCAAATATCACCTCCTCTAGGAAGCCTTCCCAGAATTCTCCTTGCACAGTTAACAATTTTCTTTCTTTTCTTTTTTTCTTTTTTGGTTGCTTCCATAAAACTTTGACTTTAACCTTATTAAGATTGTGATTGTCTGCTTGTCTGACTCATATATTAGACTGGACGTCCCTTGAGAGAAGAGACCACAGAAGCAATCTAGAGGGATATTATGTAGTTCTTATATATCTTTGTATCCTCTAGTACTTAGGCACTCAGTATATGTCGAATGAAATGGTAAACAAATGTAAATGGTAAATAATAAACTAATAACACCTACTGAGTGTGTTTTGAAAAGCAGTTCTTAGTCCCTCTGTACTGCAATGGTAACTGACATTTACTGAGGGCTTCCTCTAGCTCTTTGCAGTTTTCTTACAGGAGCTTATTTGATCATCTTAACTGCCTTACGAGGAAGTATAATTAGTTGCCATTTTATAGGTGAAGAGACAGAGGCATGTAGAAGTTTGGGAACTCATGCTGGAATTCATACCCAGCGATCTGACCCAGAACCTGGCCTCTTAACAGCTACACTAAACTGCCTTCAGAGACTTCAAAAAGAGTTTTAGAATTTTTTATGGGTCCTCCCCTCTCTCACTTTGAAGGCAGGGATTCTGGCTTATTGGACTCTGTTGCCAAATGAGCTAAGTCAATTTATCCGTTCAGTAGAGGTCAGGTTCTTTTTTGGTTAGTTTGGGAACTATATCCCCTCCCCAGTAACCTATGTTACAATGAAAGCAAGTCATAGGCTAAATCTTCCACAAGTATTAGCATTTTTTAGCGAGCAGGCATACAAATACTCATAAATCTCTTTCCTTTAGGCTCCATGAAATCCCTTCTCTCTGTCCTGGAGGTCAACCAACCATCATTGCCTAAAAAGTTCAGGCTAAGACCACATTATAATATTCTAATGTCAGAGTTGGCCAGTCTTCTAGCTGCATCGGGTGATAGACTCCCTGTGTCGGGCACATAGGGCTTACGGAATTCTGGACCCAAGTGCTACTCCCAAGTCCTCTTCTTGCTAGAGTAGAGATGCCCTTACAATGCTGCAAGCCAATCACATTTCTTGAATGTTGCTCACTTTATCAATGAAAAACTTTTTCTAGTGCCCCTTATTAATTAATGTTCGTTAATGACCCCTCTAAGCAGATTTAGACAATATTTGATGTGCTTACAGTTGCATCTTTTACATTCTAACTAATCACCTGTCAGTGTGAACTCCTAGTTAGGGTACTTGAAATGTTACTAACTGCTCCCCCAAGAATCTAGACTTCTGTTTAGGCTATGTAAATAACCCTCCATCCCTCAGAGGTAGATTAAGTTTAATTTAGAAACATACGTGTCCATCTCATCATCAGTACTGCAGGGCTTTGAAGTAAATCACTGATAAAGTGACAGCCTTGCTCAAAGATTGTGTAGAATAGTGGAAAGAGGTGGGCTTAGAGGTCAGGCAGGATTTGAACCCTTGTCCAGCTGACTCTATGGCTCTTGCTGTGGAGGGGTGCTGTGCATGGGTGTTTCCCAGCCACCTTGGGGAAACCTAGCCATCTGCTGGGCATTCAATCCACTGATTTTTACCTGAAGCTTGAAGACTGGACCTGGGTGGTGGAAGAACAGGTTCTGGGGCCAGAAAGAACTGGTAGAGTGGGCAGGGCTGTTCAGAGCCTTCTTTGCCCACCTGCCCTGAAGCCCTTTATCTCTGCGTCTCAGCAGTAATCACCAGCAGTCCCCAAAGATGCGTTTCCCCTGCCCAGTGGCAAGACCAGGGATCGTGCCAGACTTAATTGACTTGTGTTGAAAATTACAGGAACTGCTCTTCCCTTTAATTTTCCCTAAATTAAACACTGTGGAAGGATGAGATGACGGGAAATGATCAAGAATCCTGAGACAGAGTCATTGTAGTGGTTGTCTTGCGCTGCCTCTCATAGCTGTTGGACCTTGGCCAAGTGAGTCTCATTTTTTTTTTTTATGTGTAAAACAGGGTTGATAACATTGGCCTCAATGGTTGTGAGGGTCAGTGAGATTCTCCATTTAAGTGCCTGCTGTTAGGCAGGAACTTAATCAGTATTCCTTTACATTCCCAGAAATGAGCCTTGATAGCCTAGTGTGGGTTTCAAACCTTCATTCAAATGTCTGGCACATCATAGGTGCTCAGTATTGGTTGACTGATGGATGTGGTTGCTTTGCTCTCTTTCCAGGCTTTTAGCTAGATCACAGAAGGGTTAGGAGGCCATTAAAAGGTGCTACCTTTTAAGGGGCAAAGATAGTAACGTCTATTGGACACCAGCTACCACCATGTGCTTTCCATGTTATTTAATTACAACCATCTTGAATAACTTTATTATGCTTATTTTTAAATGAAGAAATTATGGCTCTGAGAGGTTCAGTGAGAAAGCCAAAGTCACCAACCTAAGTGGTGGGGCTGGAATCTGTATCCAGAGTTGATTCCAAATCCTGTGTTCCCACCCACCAAGCCCATGAGAGTGTTTATTAGCCTGTGTATCTCAGGTGAGACAGGCCATCTGCTTGAATTGAACATATAAGACCCAGAACAAGTTCCACATTTCAATATCTGGACATGGGGTAGGTGTGGCTTCTGTACAACGAGCTGCCGTGAGTGACGAAGTGGAGAGAAGCAGGGTGAGGGCTGTTTGGAACCTCAGTGCTTGGGAGCCGGGCTTTATCTCAGCTCCGGCCTCTGTGCAGCTGTGGCTTTGCAGGTACAGGACTCAGTGTGGGCTCAGGCTGTTGGTGAGGAGCTATGTCACAGAGAGTAAGAGGCAGTGATGGCAAACGTAAGGGATTCAATGATAAGGACAAATTCAGGAGCCTGTGGGTGACCTACAGTGGTATGGACTGGGTGTCTGCCATGGAGCAAGGGGCCCTGGAGCTTTGCATTGAGGGTCCTTACTCTGAACCCAGCCCTGCCACTCGCTGGTGACCTTGGTCAAGGCTCAGTCTGCTCATCTGTATAATGGGCATTATGCTAATGATAGCATAGCATCAACCTCATCGCCTTGTCACATAGAGTTGACAATTTTCAACACAGTATCTAGCTCTTGTAAGCATATAAAGAAATGTTAGGTATTATCATTGACCAAAAGGCTACATTCTACCCTGAACTTTACTTATTTCCTGAATGGATCTTGTGGGATAATTTTGACAGATAAATCTACTTACTGAATTCTTACCCTCTGACTTAGATTTAGAAGAACTGCTGGGCAGAATCCAATTTAACACATATTTAAATTTCACAGAAAGAAAACATTTGGGTTGGCCTTGGTAGGGTTTCCTCTTTTAAAAAGTTTATTTAAAAATTTTTGTTTTTGCGGTGTCAGTGTCTTGAGTGACAGACAGACTGTGTCTAATGTCTGGGGCTGAGAAAATCTAGTAAGAGTCAGGCCCACAGGGTCAAATTGGCCTTTCAGACAGAGCCTGTCATAGACTTTCTGAGGATTTAGATGATGTAAAGGGGAGTTAACCCATCCCACATTGTAAATTATTTTTTCAAAGGAAAAACAAGGGAGCCAAGAAGCAATTTGTCATGATTCTTTTACATTTTGACTGGGTAAGAATTTAGCAATCTGCCATCCTTCTCCAGCTCTGTGTGATTTGGGAGAATTTCTATTATCCAAATGTTTAAGAGTAACCTGTTTGTTTTTCCATTGAAATGTAAAATATAATCCAGTAATCCATCCAACCCCCTCCCCCCACCGCTACCAAAACTATTGTCCATGTGTTAGCTAGACTGTAGTAGGGAAGGGATGGGGTTACAACAAAGTGTGCTTTGTTTGGCAGAAACTAACCATTAAATGGCAAAAAGTTCCAAACACTTGATGTTTTGAAAAGGTTACAGAGCATTCCAGTCAACAAGATACCACAGTGCAAACAAACAACCAAGCACACCCACTTCCTTGCAGTTTTTTGACTGCGTAGAGTAACCTTCACCTCGTTATAATGATCATGCCAACCCTCTCATGAATATGCATACGTAAGACTTTCCCGGTCCAGCAGTTTGGGGAGACCTATCTCCCTGTCTCCTTACTCGTCACAAGTCGTCAACGTTCCCTGTCTCCGTACTTGTCACAGGTAATAAATGCTTCTGCTTTGATTGAAAATACTTTGGTGTGTTCATTGGCTACGCACCCCAAGTGACGGACCCATTGAGTCCAATAACTCGTGTTCCTTGACAGCAAAAGGTAATTTTCAGCCTTTGGTTAGAGAAACAGAGTGGAGGAACTTCATGCTTATAACTTAGCTTTACCAGTCCAGGAGATCATTTACTAGCATCAGGTGGGCAAATATGTAATTCTGCAACTTCTGAAGTCCAGGCTCTGCTGGCCACTAGTAAAATCATCTTTGTCTTCAAAATTCAGTGCAAATAATTGAGTACCTATATTCTCACAGTTCTAGGGGATGAAAGTACAATGATGTGGTAACATGGTTCCTGATGGGGCGTTAGAACTTAATAATATTGATGATGATGTTGATGATGATGGAGGAGGAGAAGCAGCAGTCGCAGCAGCTGCCTTTCGCGCAGCATCTGTGCCACTCACTTTCTGCACCTTTTCTCATTTAATCATCTCATAACAGCAAATGCCTGCTTGAAGGAGGTTATTTTTAACCTCATTTAATGGATATGGTAAAGAAATTTCCCTGATATTAAGCAACTTGGTCGTCTCCAAAGAGAACAAGTAGATCAGCTTGTCTTCGGACCTGGATCTGCCTTTTCAAAGACTGTGCTTGAAACCAGGATGCTACACTTGGGCAGGGATTAAAGCAGATGTGTAAGAAGATCACTAGAATATACTGTGGTGTGCGTTAAAGCAGAGGTATCCCAGGTGCTTTGGGAAAATGGATGAGAGAGACTCCCCTTTGCCTGGGATGCTGGGCATGGTCTCCTAGAGGAGGCTCCACTGGAGCTGGGTCTGGGGGTGGTTGAGTAGGTGTTTCCACTGGTGAGGAAAGGGAAAGAAGGCTTTGCCAGTAGGAGACACAGCTAGTGGGAAGCTGTGGCACACTGGGCGGGGTGGGGAACGCAGGGAAGTGGTCAGCTTCGTTGTACAGGAAGACACAATCAGGCCCACGTGTACTGGCCTAGAGAAAATCAAGTTTCTCTGACTAAAACCTCCAATGTGGTTAAAACATTCTAATCATTTACCACGTGTGTTTTTTCATGCTATGGTTTGGTTACTGAGAAGGCCTCTTCTCAGGATTATATATAATGTTCACATACCTGATCACTGAGAAAGGAAGCCAAGACCATATTTAATCACAAACTGTACAGTGTCAGAAAAGGTCCTGGTACCCTGTCTTGTCACTGCCAAGAGTGGAAGTAATTTACAGCTTGAAACGGCAGCTGGAGCAGGAGGGAGCCTTGAAAGCAGTCAGATTTGTTGGTTAACTTCGGTTAACCCAGAGGTCAGAAGCAGTTTCTGTCTAGCACATGAGATAACTTTTGAAATGTTTGACAAGTTGCAGGTAGCATTACAGGAACATCCACACTTGTGATAAAAAGGAGTTATTTATGAGGTAGCTAAGGTTTCAAATGTAAAAGAAAAAAAAAAAGTCCTGTAAATTATGAAGACTTTGGTAACAAACCCCAGTTGAATGTTGCTGGCATTTCTGAGAGTGGGAGAGCAAGATTTGCCAGGAATAAACTGGGAAAGTCCATTTAAGTACTCGCTGGAATTCCATTGGCATTACCTGCTGATTGAAAGTGACAGTCCAAAGAAATGTAAGCGACCATCATGGGGAAAAGATTAATGCCTTGAGCCTTCCGATTGGATGTCTTTTGTGTCATGAGTTACTATGGAAAAGTCTACTGGTGTTTTCCAGCTGATCTAGTATTGTCTAGAAATAAGTGAGAAAAATCAATTGGTTCCAAAGACATCATCACAAAGCATTTATAATCTCTTAGTTTCCTGCCTTGACTTATCAAAGCTAAGAAAGAAAGAGGGTGCTCTAAAGTAAAAAAAGTAGACACCTCAGATTCAGCTGCTTTCTGAAGTCTTCCCCCCCCCCCACCCTACAGAGAGTTCATTGTTGTATTTAGCAATAGAGTACATGCTTAGGGGGGAAATAAGGATTGTATTTTAAATACCCTTACCTCAAATGCTGGAATTTTAGCCTTCTGGGGGATACATGACTAAGTCAAGAATTGTTTTTCTACACATGTATGGCTGCTGGAAAAGTAGAAATTAATTAGGAAGAAAAAAAATTGTAATTAGCTCTATTTAGTACAAAATATTTCTTCTTTCCTTCTTTGTCTGTTGGTGTACATGCATGCCACATACAACGGGAGATAGCGACCTGAGAACTGGCCTTGGAATAACACATCCTGCCAATGCGACTTCCAGCCAGAGGTCTGGGGACAGTGCTATAACCTTCCTGAGCCTCAGAGACTGATAAGCACCTACTTTAGGTCCTTACTAAGGTTCTTATCAGGATCAAGTGTAGTTCTCTGCCCATTTGTAAAGTACCAAGCATGTATGGTGATGAAAGTAAACTCTCTGAGGGCAAGGATTGTAGCTGATTTAGGCCCCTTTATATCCCTGTTACCAAACACAGGGCCCTTTGTTGAATAAATGAGGCAATCAGCCATTGGACAGCTTTATCTCATTGATGGCACAGTTTTTATTACATGCTCAGCGTGTTTCCTGTCTGAACCTTTAGTTGATAGTTTTATCTAGAGCAAATGATGTGGTCTCTGAGTTAGGAGATGTCTCTTAATTGGCCAAGGAAAATGAGTGAGGATGTTATTCATTTTCTGCTTCTTTCACTTGACTGTATGCTCCTGTAGAGCGAGGGTCAGGTGTCATTCATCTTTGTAGTTCTTAGCCACTGAGGCTTAGCACAATGTTTTGCATTTGTCAGTGAGCAAGAAGTATTTCCTGGATGGAATTTTTGATGGCCCTGGGCAATCCATTCCTGCCATCTCGGCCCTGTTCCCACTTCCTGTTCTGGATTGGGATTTGAAGCTCATGCAGAACCTTGGCAGGCTTGTGGTCATGCCCTTTTCCCACTCCAGGAATATCCTATCAAGTGCCAACACTGTTCTAGGTGGGCCCTTCCACTTGCTGCACCCTGTTTGTTATATAATCACTAATTGCTCACTCAAGAGCCCATTCTTTTAACTTCCGCAGATGTTACCAAAGATTTTTTTTTAAATCACTTGCGCATGTGCAGTGATCACTTCTCACTTTCTAGTGCAAGCTGCCTCAGATGGCCATCTTGGGCATCTTACTCAGAAAAGGGAGTAATCCTAATCCTGACTAGGAAGAGGGAGAGGCCATATTGGCAGTACAGTTGTAAGTCAGAGTCCTAAGGTGTCCTTGGAAAGTGGGAGATACCTGAACTTAGAGGCAAGAAATATGACAGAGGAGGAAACTAGTATTCTTTTAGTGTGTTTTTTTGTTTGTTTGTTTTGCGGTACGCGGGCCTCTCACTGTTGTGGCCTCTCCCGTTGCGGAGCACAGGCTCCGGACGCGCAGGCTCAGCGGCCATGGCTCACGGGCCCAGCTGCTCCGCGGCACGTGGGATCTTTCCGGACCGGGGCACGAACCCGTGTCCCCTGCATCGGCAGGCGGACTCTCAACCACTGCGCCACCAGGGAAGCCCTAGCGTGTTTTTAATGTTCATGTGACACAGATTACAAAGGAACCTGTTAAGTCTGAATTTTGACTCGTTGCTTCTTCTAGTAATTAAGTCGTTTCTGTTACCTTAGAGCCCATTTAGACAGGTAGAGAGAGTGTGGCTCAAACACCCAGAAGGCTCACAGTTGGTCTCCTGCAATGCTCTTCTGCTCAAATACTAACCACCAGCAGCTTCTATTCATCTCTCCTCCCAGGTCTTAACTCCTTGTTTTTTTCCCAGCCTCAGCTGGGATTTTACCTGCTCAAGGAAGCCTTCCATGATATCCCACAGGGCATATGCCTTCCTTGGTCCTCCTAGAGCCCCCTGCACTCCCCTTAGTGACTTTCCCCAGTGACCCCCATTAATGGTACTTGAGGCCCCGAGTGTGTCCACCTGCTCTCCACTGTATTCCCAGAGCCCTGGCTGATGCCTTGCTCTGAGCTGCTCCACAAAAACTGTTTGGATTGTTTTTCCATGAAATCTCGATTTTGCCCATAATTTTAATCACTTCTTTCACTAAACTAGGTTTTAAGTTTTTGTATGTTGTTAATTTTCATTTTATTTTTGAAGTTTATAATTTTATTAAGAAATAAATGTTGGCCTTAATTTCATTTTCTAGAATATCCTGGATCATCATAGCCTTAGGGAAAAGGGTCAGGTTGATTTCCAGAATGCTTTAGAGAAGTTATTGCCTTTCCCATTTTATTTTCACTGTGTTTGGCAGTGGTTCTCTAACTTTGCTGCATATTAGAATAATCTGGGGGTCTTTTAAAAATCACGCTGCCCAGCTCAGCTTCAAGCCAATTAAATCAGACACCTGGGGACATCAGTGTCAGCATTTTTAAAGATCCTGGGAGACCCCAATGTGTCTCAAAGTTAGGTTTCCACAGAAACAAAGATCAAATAAACAATTTGGGGGAATACATTCTGCATTTTACTTTTTTTTTTTTGCTATACGCGGGCTCTCACTGTTGTGGCCTCTCCCGTTGCGGAGCACAGGCTCTGGACGCGCAGGCTCAGCGGCCATGGCTCACGGGCCCAGCTGCTCCACGGCATGTGGGATCTTTCCGGACCGGGGCACGAACCCGTATCCCCTGCATCGGCAGGCGGACTCTCAACCACTGCGCCACCAGGGAAGCCCTGCATTTTACTCTAATGAAAGAGAAAATGTCCAGATGTAAAGTTATTATTCAGAATATCAGAAAATTGTTATTTGTAAACAAAATAATGTAGGTTAAAAGTAAAGATACAAATGGGAGGAAAATCTACCAAATGAGCTTCTGTGTTGTATCTCGAAGCATATGCTTTGGAGTCAGGTGGTCCTGGATTTGAGTTCTGATTTTACAGCTCACCAGCTTTGTGATCTTGAACAGGGAACATAACACCTCCCTGAGCTGCATATACAAAAACAGAGATGAAAATACCTTGCATTGGGGAGAGTTGTAAAAATTACAAATAATGTCCATAGAAGTTCTGGTGCCAAATGTTGACTCCATTTCCCATTCACTTTCCTGTATGTTTTGAGTTAGTGGACTCAGCTCTCTTTCCTAAAACTTTTCACCTGTAACAGGTCTCTAAGAATCCCTGAGGTTTAGAGAGAGTCACTTATGTAAGTGCTTTCTGAATTACCAAGGATGATTCAGTGAGTTTCTGCACCCATTTTATTGTAAAGGGTGAAAGCATGAGTGGGAAGGGAAGAGGTTAAGAGTTAGACTTCTGTGTCCTGCAGGCAGGAGTGGATTATAGGCTCCGTTCTGATATAACCATCTTTCAGGAAAAGTCAGATGACAATTTCCTGGCTCTGCAGTGATTCATGAACCCTGCAGGGAAGGCAGATTTCCATTCATTCAGTCATTCATTCAATGACTACGTACCAGACTAAAAATAGAAGTGTCAGCTTATATACTATTCCCCTCTACAAAGAATCCTTTTCTCAGGGGATCCTTGAGAAAAAAGGCTGATTCCCTTGCTGGGGCAAGGAAGGAACATTTTGTTGTGCTAGAAAGTAAGCAAACTAATCGGTGATGTCAAGAAGATACAAGAACCAGTTTGAAGGGGCTTCAGCTGGCCAAATCTAGGACAATTTGAGTGATAAAATAAATAAGGACAGTAATGGATTGTAAACCATTGATTGAAATAGGAATCCATGAGTCAGTTCTGTGATAGATAGGTAGATAGATAGATAGATAGATAGCTATGTGGGGAAAAGGGAAGGGCTCTTCTTTGCAGTGTAATGCCAACTGATGTGGAAGAAGTGGTAGAATTGGAAAAGTCACCATTCTGCAACCCTAGAATCACTTGGGCAAGAATCATCGGTGGATGTTAAATCTGGGGCAGGGGGAGGTTTGATAAGGAACAGATATTTGTATGGTCCTGAAGTATCGCCCCACATATAGCTTATTGGTTATTAGTGGGCAAATGGTAACTGTACTATGGAAAAAAAGGGACAACATTTTGGCCAGATGATTAGTCTAATATCACCAGTGAGTAGCAGGCAGACATCATGAGGCATCCAGATATCCAGATCCAGGTATGTGACACACCAAGGAGGGCACAGCATCACTTAGGTGGTATTCTGGCCAACAGTGCATTACCTGAATCTAACCAAGAGGAAATAGGCAAATGCAAGCAAGAGACACTCTATAAAAGAACTTGCCTGTTTTCTTCACAGTCCAGTGTTATGACAGACAAAGGACAAGGAGCTGTCCAAGTTAAGGGTGACTGAAGAGACACAGCTATTAATTGCAGTAAGTGATCCTAGACTGGGTTTTGCACCGGAGGGAAAAAACGCTATGAAGGACATTACTGAGACAGTTGACAAATTGGAATATAGCCTCTGGATTAGATGAAAGTATACATCAATCTGAAATTTTCTGAGTGTGTTCACTTATTTTAGAATTTTTAAATATTGAGATATAATTGACATATAACATTGTGTAAGCTTAAGGCCTACAAGGTGTTGATTGGACACATTTATATACTGTGATACGATTTCTACCATAGCAGCAGCTCTCACCTCTATCACATCACACAGATTATTATTTCTCTTATGTGGTGAGAACATTTGAAAGCTAGTCTCCTAGCAACTTTGAAGTATTTAACACAGTACTGTTGACCGTAATCAGTATGCTGTGCGTTAGGTCTCCAGAACTTATTCATCTTCTAGTCGCAGGAATATTCTTATTCTTAAAATATGCATACTGGGGCATGATGCATGCACATACTCTTCAATAGTTCAGAAATAGATAAGGACACGCACGATAGAGCAGCTGTGGTGAAATGCTGAAAATTGACCCATTGGGTAAAAAAAGGGCACCAGGGGATTCTCTAGAAAAAGTATTTGCAATACAGTCAAGAAGTGGAGCCCAGCCATCTGCCTCTGCTGAGCTGTGTTAGTTTAGGCAAGTCATTTATCATCTCTGAGCCTCCGTTTCCTTGCCTTTCAAATGGGAATAACATAATATCAGTCTTTTTTGCTTTACGGTTGTATGTGTGAAAGGCGTTCTAACTGCAAAGAGCTGTAGACAGATTTTGGGACGTTTTAATTTACACACTTCCTTGCCTCCAGGGCTCTGGATCGATCTCAAGTGTTTGGATCCTGCTTTACATAACAGCTACTCGTGTTTATAACATAGCTCCCCTGTCACTAAACTATGAGATAATGGTACCGCTATCACCACTACCACTAAGACTACTACTAATATCTAATGCTTGCAGAGCTCTCTATAACTTGTATAGTGCTTTCTGTGCGCCTGGCATCTTTCCAATTACTTTGCATGTATTATCTCATGTAATCCTTACCAATACCCTAGTAGGTAGGTACCGTTATCCCCATTTTACAGAGGAGGAAACTGAGACAAGAAGAAGAGCAGAACTAGGATTCAAACCCAGAGCTGCACCTGAACAAAGGGAGTGCCTTTTTCTAAAAAGTGTGATAAGGGCTGGCAGTGGCCCTGGGATTCAAACCCAGGCAGTCTACCCTCAGTTTATGTTCTCAGCTAGGATCCTCTACTGAATCTGCCTCTCCTGTGCCCAGCATCCTTCCTGCCATAGACCCAATACATGTCTGTGGAATGACTAGTGGGGAGCAGAGTGTTTTGGAAAGTACAAGGGTTTGCAAATGGAAGGACCTGACTTAGAGTCTTCACTCTGCCTTTACTAGCTACACTCAGCTTCTCTGAGCCTCAGGTCCCGTGTTTGATAAGAACAGTCTTAGCACATGGGGAGCATGCACTAAATGGTCACGATTCTCTTCCTCCTCCTTCTCCTTTGCCTTTTTCTTCTTATCTTTCTTTCTGAACCTTTCACTGTGGACAGCATTAATATTGCTTTTAAACAGGCAGTCTTTCTCCCTTGCTTCTATTATGATTTTTTCATACCATTTTTTATGGTAACTGTGATACCTTATTGTAGTTATTCGCTTTCTGTCTTCACTTAGATTGATTTTCTTGAGGACAAAGACTCATGCTATTTTCTTTCTTTCTTTTTTTTTTTTTTTGTGCGGTACGCGGGCCTCTCACTGCTGTGGCCTCTCCCGCTGTGGAGCACAGGCTCCGGACGCGCAGGCTCAGCGGCCATGGCTCACGGGCCCAGCCGCTCTGCGGCACGTGGGATCTTCCCGGACCCGGGCACGAAGCCGTGTCCCCTGCATCGGCAGGCGGACTCTCAACCACTGCGCCACCAGGGAAGCCCCTATTTTCTTCTTTATATCATCATTGCCCAGCACCGTGCATGGCCCTGAGAGCAGAGCCATTGCTAGCTCCTATCACACTTTTGTGAAATACAGAAAAGGCATGCCTTCTGGCCAGGTGCAGCTCTGCAGGCATAAGGCTTGGTCAGTCTCCACATGAAGAAAAGACCCCGGCCACAGTCCTCTGCTGGAGGCACAGCTTGGCAAGTGGAGCTGTATTTCACTCCCCACTCTTCCCTGCCCCTGAGCCCTTTGTACAGTCCACAAAGTAATGACTGTCTGCAGCAGCCATGGCTATGGGCTACTCAGAAAATGTTTGTTGAATGAATGAGCGAATGGACAGACAAACAGGTGACACATCCCTTCCTGGGTTCCTTTCCCCTCTCAGCCATGACTCAGCCAGAGAAGTGATTCCATGGCTGCTTTATACGCAACCCCAGAGCCCAACCATTATCTTCTTAGTCAGACTTTTCACGTGTAATGACGCTGCCACAGGATTTCTCCCTTCCTTAAATTCTTAGTCTGACTGTGAAGATGGTTGCTCCTCTACCACAGCCTTTGAGCAGAAGCCCAGTGGAGGCCCAAACCCAGGTTGGAGCACCAGTACCCAATCCCAAATTGCCCTTCCCAGGTCAGAACAGATGGTCTCTGCATGGATGCAGCTCAGGGCTGGCCCCTGGGCTTCACAGCTTTGTTCTTTAAGATGTGCACAGAGGAACAGGTTTCCCCTTCGCTTCCCCAGTGTGATCTCCAAGTGCAGGAAGGGAAAGAACTTCACTTGGGCAGTTGCCAGCACTGCCAGTGTGGATGCCAGGCGAGAGCTCTGCTCTGCAGGCTGGAGCCCTGTGGTTAATTGACCCGAGCTGGTAGGTCACGTTTGCAGAGAGAACCTTGACCTCGTCATGTGATTACAGGTAGCCATTTCTCCTTTTTACTTGTGATTTATGATTATTCTTTCTCAGTTAAAATACTTTACTTTTAAGATAGCAAAGTGCTAAAGCATTTCTTACAGAAAAGCTATGATAATACAGACCAACAAAAAGAAAAGAAATACTCATAACCCCACTCAGCCATAACCACTGTAAATACCCGAGTTACTCTTTCTCCCTCTCTCTTTTCTCTCTCCTCCGATACACACACACACACACACACACACCATAGCCTCACCTCCATTTATTCATCATGTTTTGGAACAGGTTGGAAATTTAGAGATTATACTGATTTGTTAAAGCAACCAAGTGATCTACAAATGTAAAGTATTATTAATATGTTAGGAATGGAGGTGAGCTTATACCTTAAGTTCCATCATGCCTGAAATAAACTTGCTGGAATGTGAGCCTTTCCTTTATGCCAAGCATACGCTAACCAAAGAACCTACTTCCCAGGAGATGGGCTAAACCAAGCACGTTGTGTTCCATTTTTATGATGAAATACAGATTTCCCATTAAAAGGAAATCTCTTCCTTTCAGAAGGTTGAAAAAGATGATACTTATAAAAAAAAAAAAAAAAGAGGGAGAAAAAAAGAATCCCAGCTGGTTAAATTTAGGGCGCTGAAAGAAATCCAATTGGCAGATAATCCCTGGCCATGGGCCCACAACATTTTCATTTGATTGTGCATTGGATACATTTTCATTCATTTTAAGCCCTTGCCTTTCAGTGTTTTGTTCCTTGGAGACAGGCAAACTAGTATCAATAGCTCTCTAGGCCTCCATCAAATGGCTTGATTTACTTAAGTGGTCTATTTCGTTATTCCAGTAAGGAGGGACTTGTATTTGTTGACGCATTTCTGAGAATGATTGTGCAAAGAAATTCTGAGATTTGAATTGTTTTTGCCTCTCCTCTCATTGGTAGACTTGTTTTAAACTGAAAGAAGATGTTGGGTTAAGTGGTGAGTGTGGGACACAGGGAAGAGGGCACTCTGGACCCAGGGTCAGGAGCCTTGGCTTCTCAGCTCTGACATTAACATATGGATACGGTCTTGGCTAAATCTCCTAATGGCCTTGAATCTTAATTTCTTCATCTGTAAAGCAGGGATAATCGTCCTTTCTCTGCTTTTCCCTCAGGGATGTTGTAAGGGTGAAATGACCTAATCCAGTGGCTCTCGACCTCAGTTGCACGTTAGAATTACCTGGGGAGGTTGTGAGAAATAAACTTGGCTAGACCTCACCCAGACCAATTAGATCAGACTCCATGGGTGTGCACCCTGGGCACTGGTAATTTTTTATATCCCAAGAGATTCTGTTATGGAATCAGGGTTGAAAGGCGTTGAAATCAAGGAGATAATATATTGGAAGGCCTGAGAATGCAAGGCACGAGAAAATATTGAAACCATCCACATCAGTATGGTGCTAGGCAGTTTTCAAGTGGTTGTCACCTGGAGACTTATTAAGGGATTGTAAGACAGTGGATTTCAAACTTTTTGGAGTGTAACCTAAAAAAAAAAAAAATCACATCTCGGTAAACACAGTCAAGTAACACATAAATATACTCAGCCTCATGTAAACACAACTTTCAGGGAACAGTGCTTTCCCTTCCTATGTGCGAGTCAATCTAATATTGTTTTCTTCTTTTCTATTCCATTGAAGTGTACACTACTCTATTTCATTTTTTTCTTTTTATGCTGGTGGAAAGCCACAGAATTGATTTAATGATCTGCTAATGAGTGCTGACTTGTAGTTTGAAAAACAGCGATAAAGAGTGGAGTATTTCTGGGGAAAAGGCTCACCCACTCTTTGATGCTTGTTCCCTCTAGTTCAGGTTGAGTCTCAGTGGTGCTCAGATCCACTTCCTTGCTCTCCCTCCCGCCTCCACCTTTACTTGCTGCTTCAAACATACCCACCAGGGCTGTCCTGGTTCTAAACAAATTTGGCCCTGAATTGGGTGACTTGGAGACCTGTTTTCTCTGCCACGTTTTAATCCCTGAAATGGTAGACCTTCTATGTTAAAAATTACACTTTACACCTCACCCAGAATTTGTGAAATGAACTCAACCCACATTGCCATTTGAATTATATGTAGTTTGCTAAAGAGGTTCCTTAGCACAAATACAAGAAATTACAGTTAATGGGTAGCTCTAGCTACAACGTGGTGCTGATGATAATTCCCATCTCTCTAGGGAACCGGGGAGCCCCCTAGGTCACATGGGGTGAACAAAACCATCTCCGTCTTGTTCTGCCCAGATCCTCTTTGTCCATGATGCCTGCTCCTCCTCTGTGTATCCTGCTGTTCTAAGTAGCTTTGCTTCAGCTACAGAGAATTCTCAGCTTCTGTCTCTGCGCTCATTAGCAGTTTGGCTGTCACAGCCCAGAGTCAGCCTCTATCACATGTCTTTAGCCCTGGTTTGTGATGGCATCTCTTTGCTGGTGTGTGGTGTTGGTCAGGCACTTAAAGCTCAAGAGTTCTCTCCCAGGACATATTCGCTAATAGACAATCTAATCAGATGCCTACTGGTTCCTTCTCTCTGCTTTATCCCTGGAAGGGAGATTTGGGCAGGAAGAGAACATTTCCAGATATAGCTATTTCTAAAAATGTTTCCCAGTGCCTGTTTAACTTTTTTTTTTGGGCGGGGGGGCTCTGCTCAATTTGTGTTGTATTGCCTCTAACTTTGACAATGGCACAAAATCAAATGTACTCAAATTTCAACAGATAATAATTGAACATATTGACTTCTGTTATGCTTACTTAAGGTCTAAAGCAGTCTCTGACGAGAGGTGTTACAGTTTCTGCTGTGTAGAGGGGATAACAGACTCAGAGCGGTGAGGTGACTTATTTGACTCTTAAGTGTCAGCGTGGGATTCGAACCCAGGTCTAGAGCCTAAGTCATGGTCCCTGTCTTCCACATCAGGGCTCCATATATCTGTGACAGGCAGTCCTTGCTTCCTCAAGGCATGTCTGACCCAAGACAGAAAGACTTGTAGAAAGGGTGCCCTAATGCCAGGCGTGAGCTTGGCAAGGGTTGAAGTGGTGAGCCCTGCAGTATGCCTGGTTCCCAGAGTCGATAGTTAGCCTTCACCAGAGCTGTCACCCTTCTGAAGACTTACTTTTGGGGGTCAGGCTTGCCTGGGGCCGCCATGACTGACCAACATACCAAATCTTTCCTGACAGAGGGGGCTGAGTTAGGCTGGGAAAGGAATCTAGTGAAAAAAGAGATCCACCTCGCCTCACCCATGCCCTTCAGGGGACTCAGGCAGCCTTCTCTCAGACGGCTGTCTCGGTTCCACGGTGATAGGCGTCCTGAGTAAATACTCTGATAGACTAAACACACGTTACCCGCATTGGCCCAGGGAGCAGCAATCCCGGGAGCGCTCCCAGTATAGTCCCCTGCGTGGCAGGCCAACCTGTTAATCATTGCACTGGCAGGCTGGCCAGGATGGAGATATTTAGCTTGGGCCCTGTGCGTTACCCTGTATGCTAATGTGAGCATTCTTAGAACTGTAATTTCCGTTCTGACCTCCATGGACAGTCTTTATAGGGAACACAGACATAAAACAATTTGTGAAATGTCAGGGAGAAATTGCATCCAATGTGGGGTAGCTCTGCCAAGGAAAACATAGGCTAGTTTTAAAGCATTCCCATCCATGCAGGGATGTTTGAAAATGACTCGTGCATCTGCACTGGGGCCTGAGCGCTTTTCTGTGTCCTTTAATAAGTTGTAATGCATATACCAGCCAGCTCCACTGCAGGCTCCCCATGGACCGAGGCGGCCGGTGAAGGAGATGGGGTAGTAGGCTGGAGGTGACAGCTGAGACCTGTGTGAACTGGCATCAGCCAGAGATCCTTCCTGGAGGTCAAGACAAGAAGATTTACAATGGGAAAAAATACTATGTACCATAATGATTTACCTGCATCTGTTACAATGGAGAATATGATTCCCAGTTGGGTCTTGAACCCTTGGCCTTCCTGATACCTGATGCCAATGGCTGAGAAGCATGACCTCCACCGTCTAGAGTCTTGTATTAGGAGACACACTGTCTGTCTTCTAAAATTGGGCTTGTGTTTCCTTAGTAATCTCTAAAATATACAAACAGCTCATGCAGCTCAATATCAAAAAAACAAACAACCCAATTAAAAAATGGGCAGAAGACCTAAATATAATCTCTCCAAAGAAGACAAACAGATGGCTAACAAACACATGAAAAGATGCTCAACATCACTAATCATTAGAGAAATGCAAATCAAAACTACAATGAGGTATCACCTCACACCGGTCAGAGTGGCCATCATCACAAAATCTACAAACAATAAATGCTGGAGAGGGTGTGGAGAAAAGGGAACCCTCTTGCACTGTTGGTGGGAATGTAAATTGATATAGCTACTATGGAGAACAGTTTGGAGGTTCCTTAAAAAACTAAAAATAGAACTACCATATGACCCAGCAATCCCACTCCTGGGCATATACCCTCAGAAAACCATAATTCAAAGACACATGCACCCCAGTGTTCATTGCAGAACTATTTACAATAGCCAGGACATGGAAACAACCTAACTGTCCATCAACAGAGGAATGGATAAAGAAGATGTGGCACATATATACAATGGAATATTACTCAGCCGTAAAAAGGAGCGAAATTGGGTCATTTGTAGAGACGTGGATGGACTTAGAGACTGTCATAAAGAGTGAAATAAGTCAGAAAGAGAAAAACAAATATCATATATTAACACATCTGAAAAAATTGGTATAGACGATCTTATTTACAAAGCAGAAATAGAGACACAGATGCAGAGAACAAATGTATGATACCAAGGGGGAAGGAGGGGGGTGGGATGAATTGGGAGATTGCGATTGACATATATACACTATTGATACTGTGTATAAAATAGATAACTAATGAGAATCTACTGTATAGCACAGGAAACTCTACTCAATGCTCTGTGTTGACCTAAATGGGAAAGAAATGCAAAAAATAGGGGATATATATATATATATATATATATATATATATATATATATATACATACATACATATAGCTGATTCACTTTGCTGTACAGTAGAAACTAACACAACATTGTAAAGCAACTATACTCCAATAAAAATTTTTTAAAAATATATACAAAGAGCTCCTAAGAATCAGATAGATGAATATCCAATAGAAGGACTGGCAAACAAAATAAATAGCAAAAGAGGAAAAAAAATTAAAATAGCAATAAAAATATTCATCCATGAATACATAAAAATTGTATAAAGCTCCACTAATCTCATTGAGTTGCATTTCCAATAAAATACTTTCTTATACTTACTATCAAAAATAAAATAAAATTGTGCTTGTGAACAGAGACCACCTAGAAATAATAATAATAATATATTGATAATACTTGCTATTATTATGAGTGTTTATAATATGCCAGGAATAAGTCCTCTTAACTAAATGATCTCATTTTAACCCTTTCAGTAACACTGCAAGATAGGTGTTGCTGTTACTCTCAATTTTACAGAGAAAACTGAAGTGCAGAAATTGTCCAAGATCACACAGGTAGTTAATGGCTGACCTGGAATTTGAAAATCATGCCCTAGACCTGTGCAAGATGGTCCACTGGGATAACAAAAGTAAAAAACAACAAAAAAAGAAATATTAGGACTTATATTTATACTTAGTTTTTATCCCATCCTTTACTCATTTCTGTTTTATGTATATGTTTTATAAAATATAGCATTATAGTACAGAACTACATGTATGTACGTTCTGAATAAATTAATATGCATATTAATGGAGAATCATGGTCAAATATTTTTACTCGTAGCTCAGACAAATTTGGAGATCACTGCATTTAACCACTAAGTCCAACTGAGAGAATTTCTTTTCCTGATAAGTAGCTGATATTGATAATATCGTGGGAAATCTGATGTTTCCAGAGGATGTAAGCTTCTTGAAGGCAGACATTTTTGTCTGATTTGTTCACCACCATATTCTCAGTACCAGACCTAATGCCTCATTGGCATTCAATATGGAAGGCAGCCATGAAGTCTGGAAACATAGATGAACACACACAATGAATAGGTTATTGCTATCACATTATAACTCATGGTATGTTCAGTGGTATTGCATGGTGTGTGAATGAATCATCCTTCACTAACGATGCAGAACCCAGGGTTCTGTGCGGAACTGCAGGGAATGTGGTGTGATTTCATCAATCCCTGCACAAGCATGAGCCTTTCCACATAATGAAGGCAGGAGTGAGGGCTTTAGTAGAGAAAGGGCTTATGATGAGTCAGGAGCATGGAGCATAGGAGAAGGGAAAGCCAAAATAAATGAAATCAGATCCAAACTCAGTTTCACGAAGTGATTTTCACGGATCACCTGTTGCTCTTTACCTGCCTGCTGAGGCACTGCTTTCTTTTTGCCCACAACATCCCCACAGAGAAAAGAAGGCTTTTGCCTGAGCTGAGGTAATGGGGGAAGGTTCCAGTGAGGAGGTAAGATTTGAGCCTGGCTTTGGATCGTTGGGGAGGGGAATAGACATGTCTGAATAGCGTCTAGTGCAGCAGTCCCCAACCTTTTTGGCACCAGGGACCAGTTGTGTGGAAGACCATTTTTGCACAGACTGGAGGGCGGGGGTGATGGTTTTGGGATGATTCAAGCGTGTTACATTTATTGTGCACTTTATTTCTACTATTACATTGTAATATATAATGATTATATAATATATAATGAAGTAATTATACAACTCACCATAATGCTGACAGGAGGTGGAGCTCAGGCGGTAATGTGAGCGATGGGGAGCGGCTGTCAATACAGATGAAACTTCGCTTGCTTATCTGCCACTCACCTCCTGCTGTGTAGCCCAGTTCCTAACAGGCCACGGACCAATAGCGGTCTGTGGCCCGGGGGTTGGGGACCTCTGGTCTAGGGTACAAATCCAAACTTGTTTCCTTCTGTGAGGTAGCCTGGTTTTACACCCATTTTATAAATGAAGAAACTGAGGCTCAGAGTGGTGAAGCAGCTTGCCATGTTCACGCAGCAGGTGTTCTGATTATGGCGCTATTCTCTTCTTGCCATGCTCCACCATGGGCTAGACAACATTGCCAGGATCTGCTAGAATTTTTCGAGGTGCTAAGGGCTTAGTGGTTCACTCCTTCAGTGATCTGTTTATTTCTCTTAAAAATGGAAAGATTTCACATCACTTCTAGAAGTGCTTAACTTTCTTAAAGGGGATAACCTGGGAATTTAAGGATCTTAGTAATTTTCTCCTTCTTCAGTACCCCAGTCCAGCCAGTGTCCTAACTTGTACAGATCAAGGAAAATTGGTTGTGGTGTGTGCGTGTGTGCGTGTGTGTGTGTTGGCAGTGGTGGTGGATGTTTTTGTTTTTCATTAGACAACATTTGTAAAAGTACTTATTTTTTCTGAGTTGGTCCAGTCATTTTGACCTTTGACCTGTAGATATCCTGAAGATGCCTTCATTAGCTGAATCTCTGGGAATCTGCATAATGGTTTCCAAACTTGGCTGCCCATAAGAATCATCTGAGGTACTTGTTAAACACACAGAGTGCCTTGCCATCTTCTGGAGATTCTGATTAAATAGATCTAGGTCAAGGACCTCAAATATAATAGTCACAAGCATTACAGGTGAATTTGAAGATAGCCAGATACGGGAACCAGTAGGCTATCCTACACTTTCAAAGGAAACAATAAGGGATGCCCCACAGGGGTTAAACTATTTTGAAACCAGACTGAAGGAAGCAGAAAATGTCACTGAAATTTCATCAAAGCCTTAAACTGAGTTGGGGGAGATGACCACTCATCATGGGGAAGGATGATGAAAATATAGCCAAGAGCCTTCATTGAACAAACAAACAAGCAAGAAACATCATTAAATTTACTAGGAAGTCCTAGCATCTCCAAAGACAGTATGTAAAATAAAGCCCCAAACTTTGCATCCTTTCTGAGCAGGAAGTTCTCTCTGGGTTATTCTGCCGAGCTTTTATAGGTTAGAAATAGAAGGGACCCAGTGAGAGGCACGAAGTGATTTGCTGTCTGTCATTAGCCATAAAATGGTCATGGCCCATCTTCTCAGAGGTCACAAGTCATGGAAAAGAGGACAGTTAACCACCCAGTTTCCTTGCCCTGATCCCATTTATCATTTGGGTTTTCAGAGAATGTAGGAGATGGCTGTTGGGCTCATTTTATCATGCAGCAGATCTTTTCAGAGCACAGCTATGTTGCAAACATCGTTCCAGGCCCCATGTGCTGTTGAACAAGACCAAGTCTCTCATGTGCTGACATTCTTGTGGGAAAGACAGACAAGAAATAGGTAGAAGAAATATTAAAAGATCATTTAAAAATAAAAAAGATCATATCAGCGAATGTGAAGGGACATGAAAATATAACAGGGTGATGGAGGGAACTGAAGAGAACACTTCTCTGAGGAGAGGATAACTTTGAAGGGAGGCCTGGCTGGCAAGGCAAGTGCCATCTGAAGATTGGAGTGATCCAGGTGAAGGGAATGTGATTCAGGATCTCTCTGGAAGTGACTGAAGGTGATGCTCTGGGCTCTGTCCTAGGACTTTATTTCACATACTATCTTTGGAGATGCTAGGACTTTCTGGTAAATTTAATGATGTTTATTGTTTGCTTGTTTGATAAGGGCTCTTGGCTGTATTCTCATCATCATTTCCATGATGAATGGTGACCTCCCCCACCTAAATTCATAGCTTTGATGAAATTTCTGCATGGGAGGGGGCCTTAGCTATTTTGCGTGAAAGTTTTTTTAAAGACACAACCCACACACCTACCCACCCCTGTTATATAAGCTTCAAGCTCCACAAAACCTAGATCTGTCCCTGGCAACATAGAGTACAAAGGTGCTGAAGTAGGGAGGAATTTGAAAGGACCTAAAGGAAAAAAGAAAATTGGTGTGGAGAGCTAGACTCAAGGTGGAGTGTGGTACTAGATTCATTCATTCAACATTAATTCATTGGGTAACGGACACTGAAAACCAAAAAAAAGAAAAAGAAAAAAAATTGAGTCCCTGTCTTAATGGAGTTTCCATTCTAGTGGAAAGGAACAGAAAATAAATACATATAAAATGTGCCAGTGGTGAAAAATAGACAGCCAAGGGGGAAACAGAGTGTGTGTGCGGGGGTGAGGGGAGGTTGGAGGGTTTGCTGTTTTATCAGGGGTAAGGAAGGAAGGCCTCTCTCACAGTTCCCATTTGAACTGAGATCTAGAGGAAGTAAGAGAGTGGGCCATATGGGGGAAGAATATTCTAGGTAGTGGAACAGCAAATACAAAGACCCCAAAGCAGTAACGTGCTGGGTCTTTTGGGGGAAGGTCCTAGAGATAGAGGAGAGCAGGGCCAGGTAATGGAGGCCCTTGGTAAGGAATCTGGATTCCATTCTAAGAGCAGTGGGCAGCCTTTGGACGACCAGTGCTTTAGGAGTCTAGGGAAGGAGAGAACATTGGGTATCAGAGGTCTCAGAGCTGATTTCAAAGTGGGCCTGTAAGGATCCAATAGGATAGGCAGAGCATAGCATAAAGAGAAGACCTAGCAGGAGCCCCAGCAGGAGCCCAGGCAAGGAGCTGTAAAAGGAGACCTTTTTGTGGGCCAGGTGACAGGTGAGCACTGACTGAGCTGGAGTTCTACTCTGGGAGAGTGCTGGGGATGAGGTAGGACAGGCAAGATTTGCCTGAATCATGGAGAGCCTTGCAGCCAGGCCAAGGAATTTGATATTCATAATGTGGATTCCTGGATGCCACAAGTAGTACAGTGATGACTCCAAAGTTTCTGTCTAGGAATGTTTTGGGGATGGCTCCCTGGTCAGAGATAGGAATGATGGAGAGGGGCTGAGGGTGTGTCTTAGAGCTAGCAAATAAAAGTTTTTACTTAGATTGCATGTTTACTTGAGGGTGGCTTTGGGTTAGGGGTGGTGGTAAAGATTTGCGGTCTTGCCCTAAAGCGACATCGTGTAGCAACCACACTGTTCTTACTTGGATGACATTCTATTTGGGGCTATTAAGGGGTGGGGGACAATGAAAAGTAGGGGGCCTAACCCTTGGTTCTGTCTTAGGAGAATGAAAATTACATGATGAAACCTGTGACTTAGGAAGTTTGACAAGAGTGAGTGTGGAGAGGCATTCATTCATCCATCCATTTGACAGTTATTTATTGAATGCTCTAATGGGCCAAGTGGCAGAATGGAACTTGGATATCCCTGAGTTCAAATCCTATTTCTACCACTTACTAGCTGTGTGACTTTGGACAGCTTTTATTTAGTCTCCTAGAACCTCAGTTTCCTTATCATTAAAATAACAATATCTACCTTAGCAGTTGTTGTGATTAGAGATAATGTGTATACACTGCCCACCCCAGAGCCTGGCACCTAGTATTATGTGTTCAACAAATGGTAACTCCTACTGGTTTGCAGTAGATGGGGGACACGGGAGGCAGGAAGCAGTTACTATGGCAGCAGAGATTTGCCACAAGGGCCTCCATTAGGGTGAGGGTAGGGACTGTAGAGCAGGGGATAGTTTTGAGAGGCTTCGAAGACCACTTTAAATAGAACTTGGGACCGGAAGGACAGGGTGCATTCAAAGATAACGCGAAGGTTTTCAGCATCCCCAACAGACACACGCACACACACGCATGCACACACACACACACACACACATACACAGAGCGGTAACTGGGAAGAAAGTGGACTGGATAAGAAGTCACAGTTTAGGTTGAATCTGTGGTAGTAGCCAAGTAGAGATAGTCTCTAAATTTGGGAGTTAGAGTGGATTTCAAGAGTGAGACCTGAGCTAAGCAAATGCATTTAGTATAATCATCGCTGTGACAAAGTACTAGTCAGGATATAAATTGGGTTGCTATAACAAAGACCCCAAGGAACAGTGGCTTGTGTAAGAGAGAAGTCAGAGCAGAAGTCATTCGGGGCTTTCCAGTCTCTTATCTTGTTGCTCCATCTTTACTAATTTGTCATCTTCATTCTTATGGTCCAAGATGGCTTATCTGCATGCCTGCATTCCATCCAGAAGGACGGAGAAATGGGGGTAAAAGTGGGCATACCCACTTCTCACATTTCATTGGCCCAACTTTGTCAGAGTCACACCTAGCTGCAAAGGAGGCTGGGAGATGCAGCCTTCTTCTGGGAATCTGGATTCCTAGCTACAATTCTCTTATTTTGGAAGAGGTGTTCAGGGTGGCTATCAATCTCTTCCAAAGCAGTATTAAATAAAGACCTGAGGATGGGCGAGATCATGGAGGAAAGGGGTGAGATGGGAGTTAGGAGGTGGACTTTAGGAAGACTCTCTGTTATGGCAATGGGAGAGCTTAAGAAGTTAAAAAAACCATAGAGGTTAGACCAGCAGGCAAAGGAGGCTGGTGTTGGTTGAGGGATGGGACAATGGACAGCTGTGTCAGATCCTGCAGGGTCCAAGGGAATTGGATTGGTGATTAGTAACTCACTAGGGAAGGTTCTCAGTGAGGGCAAGCAGAGGCCAGCCTGCAGAGGGGTAAGGCTTGGATGAGTGGGGGCAGTGGGTGTGGGTCCCCCTGGAGAGGTTTGGCAGGCAGCTAGAAGGACCTCGGAAGAAGGTGGAACCCCAGGGGCCAGTCAGGTTAAGTGAAATGAAGTTCACATGTCTGAAAGAGTTTACAGATATACTTTTACCTTTTTTTTTTTTTTTTTTGAATTGAGAAGTGGCCTTTTAAAGAAAGAAAAAATTCTCTTAACTGAAAAGGACTAGTCCTTTTAGGGAGTTTGCTAATGTAGGCATACATTTTTTTCTTTGGCAGTTCTTTTTTTTTCTTCCTCGCATCTCCCTCAGATAATCTTATCTCAATTTTGAGTCAGAAATCTTATTTATAGCTTTTCTAAAGAGAATTATTTCAATGAGGGCAGATTCTTTACCCTTTAGACTTATTTTCTTTTTAAAAACAGATAAGTTATCCCTCCTTTTTCTCGAGAGAGACAGTTAAATTATTAATTGAGAAGCAATGATCGTGAGTTAAAAGGGGGCGTAAATCAAAGGAGGAGGAATAAATTCAGCTGACTTCCTGTTTTTGTGTTTCTTTTTCTTTTTTTGGAGGGAAAGTAAAAACGCCAAAATTCCGTCTTTCCCTCAGGACTAGAAGAGAGCTTCACACAGCTTACATCCTTAACAGACCTGGAATAAAGTGGGGAATGGTGTGGTCTTCTCATGCTCTTTCCTCCACCTCTACCTCCCTTCCCTCTGCCATATCTGATTTAGAGGAACAGCTTGGCGTTCAAGACTCTGAGATAAGCTGGTCATACATACTTTTAATAGCTATAGTAATTGTAGTTCCTCTTGCCTGCATGCTACTATGTGCATTACAGTGTGTTGTGGGCTTACATACTTTCTCACAGCAGCCTCACTTCTTGCTGTTATCTCAAGTTCAACAATAAGGAAATTGTGGCTCAGAGGTTCTCTCAGCTAGAAAGGCAGCTGAGCCTGGGCTTGAAGCCCATCTGAGTCCTAGGCCTGTGTGCTTTGGTCATTGAGTACTTGTGCTGTAAGAGAAGGCATAGGGGCGGCTCCAGCTGTCCCAGTATTCTTGTGAAATGCTCTGATGTCCTGGCCCCATGGGCACTGTAGCTCCTCATGACGGTTTTAGTACTGGTAATGCCAGCCATCCTAGGGCATGTGTGGTGTAGAGCTTGGATGAGATGATATCTGAAGCCTCTTTAAGCTTTAGCATACTCTGGACCTCAGGAACAGGAACTGTCACCAATATTCTGAAGGCATGAAGAGGGCATCTAGACCAAGGCACAGAATCAGTCCCTGTCTCTGGATAAGTTCTTTCTGCATCACTCTGGTGGGATGGCTGGTCCTCCAGTTTGATCACTGCCAGGATCAGAAAGGCAAAGCTCATTCCTAAAGAGGCCAGGGGATCACTGATCAACAGAGCATAGCTCTCAGAAAGCTGAAGAGGAAAGTGGATGTAAACAGGGGCCCCAAGAACAAAGAGTCCCAGATTTTTACCCAGAGTCCCTGAATCTAATTCATAGGGTTGTTGAAGAGTAGATGAATCAATCCAGATGAAATGCTTGATGTGGCGCTTAACACTTTAGTAAGGATTCAGTAACATTGGCTGCTATTTATTATTAGATGGGCCCAAGGCAATGGCCCAAATTCCACCCCAGTTCCCTTAACTCCCACCCATTCAGTGTATCTGAGGGGTCCTGTATCATTATCAAGTATGTACTGTATGTACTATATGTACTGTATGAATCACTCATCAACATCCTGATACTTTGTGGGAACAGCTTGTGGAACCCACTCCACTGAGAAATAGTTTTAAAACAAATTTCAAACATTTAAAAATTAATAGAAGGCTGTAGTGAAGGAATTCAAACCTGACTGAAAAGTATACTAAGAAGTAAGGCTTTCTCCCACTCTCCCCCGAATTCCCAGTCCCATTTCTTTTTTGGTACACGGGCCTCTCACTGTTGTGGCCTCTCCCGTTGCAGAGCACACGCTCCGGACGCGCAGGCTCAGCGGCCATGGCTCACGGGCCCAGCCGCTCCGCGGCATGTGGGATCTTCCCGGACCGGGGCACGAACCCGTGTCCCCTGCATCGGCAGGTGGACTCTCAACCACTGCGCCACCAGGGATGCCCCACCAGTCCCATTTCTTAAAGGTCAAAATGGTTACCATTTTCTTGGCTATCCTTCCAGAGCTTAAAAAAATACATATGCAAATGTAATGGAGTTGAAAACACTACCTCTGAGATGTGCTAGAAAATGTAACGTCTTTTTTGTTAATTAGCTAGTCTCGTTCCACCTTGCCTCCTTCCTGGAGGGGGAAATAGACTTGGATTCAAGCCCTGGCTTCTTCACGTTCTCTGCTTTGGGTTTGGCTGGGCCAGTTGTGGGCTGGTGTTTATTGACGAAGTCAGTGGCTGGTGAATTTGTAGGCAGTTCTCTTGGTGGAAACGTGGTCCAGATTATAAATCATGACACACGTCTACTGACGCCTGTCTACTGTCATGACTGCTTCTTGCAACATCTTCCTGAGAGTCAAGGACAGCTTGGAGTGCCCTCCTGCAGCTCAGGTGTGCCAGTGTTACTGTGCTGTCGCAATTTCAGGTCACGACAGAGCCTCTGGGTGTGGACGTCCCCCTGCCCTCCAAGAGTTCCTGGCAGGAAGTGTAGTGCCTGCTCTGAGTGGCTTTTGCTTTCCCCCTAAAGTGCAGAACTCTGTCGGCCTTCACCTTTGTGGAATTTCAGCCCAGGGTGGAGGATGAGAATCCATGATGCCAACAAGCATCTTCTTTCTCCTTCTCGTACTTCCCCAAAGGCAGCAGGGTGGGTGGGGCTCCCCTTACATCCCCTTCTCCTCATGCCCTACCCTTCCCATCACCTGAGGTCAGAGTAGTGGAATGGCTGCCGGGAAGGAAATGGAAAGCATATTCTCAGAACATTGTATCCACGGCATAAGTCAGTTTGTCTGTCAGTCATTCTGGCCACTCATTCATTCATTTAACTTTACGAAGTGTTTTGCAACTTGCGTTTTCACTGATCAATGGCCCTTGATAATCTTTCCATTGGAGCACTTGCAAGAGTATCTACCTCATCCCTTCTAATTCTGTTGTATGGCTCTATCAAGATTTATTTACTCATTTTCTTAATGATTGAATAGATTATTTATGATTGTGTAACTATGTCTGAAAAACACTTCACGCTCTCTGCTCACATTTTCTTTCCTCTTCCTTTGCAAATTCCTTTACTTGTCACCTAGTACATAAGCAACAGTCTGCCGGTCAAGAGCTTCTCTTTCCTTGTGAGTCCTCCAGCTGCTAGCTGCTGCCCATTCTTCCTTTATAGTACCTGTTATCCTTTGCTTGACTATTTTGACAACAGAAACATGGGATTGTGGTTTCAGGGGAAGGAGCGGCAGCAATGTCATATGAGTGTTCAAATCCCCAGGTGCATATTTTTTCAGTAAGTGCATATTCGGTGTCCCAAGTAAGAGAAGCACATTTTCAGAAAGGATAAGCATTTCTTCTTCTTTGCCCAGAGAAAAGGGAGGAGAGTAGAATTATATGGCTGATCAGTTAGGATAAACCTGAGTATAGTAGCTTTTTTTTTTTTTTTTTGTGGTATGTGGGCCTCTCACTGTCGCGGCCTCTCCCGCGGCGGAGCACAGGCTCCGGATGTGCAGGCTCAGTGGCCATGGCTCACAGGCCCAGCCGCTCTGCGGCATATGGGATCTTCCTGGACCGGGGCACAAACCCGTGTCCCCTGCATCGGCAGGTGGACTCTCAACCGCTGCACCACCAGGGAAGCCCAGTAGCTTTTACAATTTGAAGTTTTATTCTCTTATATAGAAAAGGTCTGAAAGTAGGTGGTGATCCAAGGCTTATATGGTGGCTCCATGAAGTTATCAGGACTTTCTGCTCCATCTATGTATGTTACACCCACAGCAGGTAGTTTCTGTCCTCAGGTTCACAAGATGGCTGCTGGAGCTTCCTGCATCACATCATGTTCCAGGCAGGGAAAAGTAGAAGGTAAAGGACAAATGAGGCATGTTTCAGTTGTCTACCTTTGTAGGAGCTTCCTTTACATCCCACATAACACTTATATTTATATCTCATTGGCCAAAATTTGTCATATGGCTATACCTAGCCACACTGGGGTTCTGTTAGTAAGGAACAAGGAAAGAGTTGATACTGGATAGGCAGCTCGCTGTCTCTGTCTCATGTGGTTTGATCCATGGCTTGGATTTCTCATTTCACCAAGTGCTGACACATGGAATAGTGGTTGCTGCTCACAGCAGAGATGTGAAGTAGCTTAAGTTTATTTCCTTGCTCTTTCCCATCATCTGAGTTTCTGCCTTGTTCCTCCTAAGGATCTCATCACAAACTGTTCCTTCCTGAATGAGCAGGGAACTCTGGTGAAGCATATCACACGTTCAAAATTTCTTTTCCCCAAGCTTCCCTTCAAAACTTACATGTTCTGTGTCTCCTCTTTGCTGAGCACAATTAGGCAGCGGTTTACTAACTGAAACAATATGAGCTAAGGAGCTAGGAATCAGTAGTTTAACATTCCAATTCCAGTTCCCAATGCCCTCCTTACATTTCCAAATTCTTAACCTCCAACGGTGCTGAATCCCCTTCCTTGTATCCTTTAATGAGTCCGGACATTTGCACAACAGCCTCTTCTGCCTGAAGTGTCCTCCTCATCCCTGTATCCCTTCTCCAGCCCCGTCCCTAGCATATACTGCTCATTTTCAATGACCCAATTCAAACATCACTCCTGCAAGAAGCCTTTTCTAATTCTTTGACATTAATATCCTCCTGTCTGAGCTCACAGAGTCCCTCAAGTGCCCTGCTGTCAGAGTTTATCACACTGAGTCATCAGTGTTAATGTATGGGGTGCCTTCCCCCACCAAATGCTGAGCTCCTTGAGGGCAGGGCAGTGAATTTACCACTCACCTCTTATGTCTGGAAGGATCCTTTTTACTGTTTGTCGAATGAATGAATGACAACGTTCAGTGCTTTGATCCAGAGAGAGAGTAAGTCTGAATTTCCTTGATGGAGAGATCTTTTGTTGATGGGAGATCGTCACACAACCATATCATGATGATGGCATCTTCCTGCTTCATCAAAGCACAAAGCATGCCTGGAATTGCTGCGATATTAAACTTCTTAGTGGTGTCTCTGTGGTCAAGATTGTCAAGGGAGAAGGTCTTAGTTTGTGCAGCTGAAAGGATTCATGAAACTCCATCAGTCACTTGAATAAAATGTTGGGCTTTCTATAATGGTTTATTTTTGGATAGGAACAGGTCTGTAGCACTAATCCTGTTTGAATCCTGGGGCTCTGTTTAGCAGAAAGATGAGCTGGAGACCTCAAGTTACATTTGTTGTTAAAGTTTGACCAGACACTTGGTGTAAGTGTTTGTCATGCTTGACTTTGCTTAAGTAATTAACATTCCTGTCAAGGCTCCTTAAAGGGGCTTGTGTTAGAGAGCCCCTCAAAAGACTGGTTTAAACCTTTGAACTTCTAGCCTTTCCGTTTATTGCCAATTACTGATATGCTTAAGTTTCATTTTTCTAAAAAATACAAAAAAGGATTAGATCTTCTAGGAGAAATGTTTATTATTAGGAGAAGCAAGCTTGGAAAGTGGGGCAATCTCAAAATGAAGAGGTTAACCTAAAAGTGGTATTAGAGAATGTGTTGGGGGAAAAAAGTCTAAAAATACTTTTTTAAGTTAGGAAAAGAGAAGAATTAATGTGAATGTGACTACAGCTTTCAAATATTTTAGTGACTGTCTGCAGGCAAAGCAATTTGATGCACCAGAGCACCGAGTTAGCATTTAATTACCTCCCTCTTTTCTTTCTTCCCTTTCATCTTTCCTCCTCTCTCCTTTTCCTTTCTTCCTTTACTTTCCTTCCTCCCTTCCTCTTTCCTTCAATCTTTCCCTCCTTCCTCCCTCCCTCTTTCCTTCAATCTTTCCCTCCTTTTCTTCATTCCTTTCTTTTCTTTTAAAACATTGACATTACAGTCTGAATTCAGTTCCTATTAGGTGCCTTTAAGATTCTAAGGTCTGTGAGAGTAGGAGATGGATCTCACTTGTTAATAGAGGTCCTCTTGAATGAAGGAAGGAAGGAATGGCTGCTCAAAGGTGCCAAGCACTGGGAACACTCAAATGAAAGACATAAAGGAGAAGGGAAAGGTAACACAGTTCACTTCAACGTAGAGACATAAGCACATGGAGATGTACACACAGGGGCTGCTAAGGGAGCAGAAGGAGAGTGCGGCCTCCACTCCTAGCTGTGGTAGGAGGAAGGAGGTGGGGGCAGAAGAGCCTCCTAGAGTTGGTGATGACCTAACTGTGTCTTGAATAATGATCAAGTGATGTTCAGATAGGTGCGTGGAGAGAGTGCCTTAGGTAGGACCAAGCAGGAGGAAAGACGTGGAGGTGAGAGTATCGTGACATAGGCTGTGATCCCAAACTATCTCTGTGCTGTCTGTGGGCAGGTCCAGGGCAGGGGTGGTGGGTCGTGGTGCTTGGAGAGGTCAGTGGGGCCACACGATATATGGCAAGTGAAAGAATGCAGGTTCTGTCTGGATGTGATGGGACACGTGACGGATTTAAAGCAGGAAGCTCAAGGGTGTCTTTGAGGAGAAAAAGAAAATTCAGAAGTTGTTCATTAGACCAGAATAAGATGGTTCAATAAAACCAGGTGAAGGCCCAAACTTGGATATGGTAGAGGATAGAAGGAGGGGATGGATTTGAGAAATATTGGGACTTGTTGCCTAATCACATTGGTTGACTGGTTAGATAATAGTGCCTTGCATACTAGACAGTGAGTTTCTTAATAATAGGTGTCACGTATTATCTTTATACCCTTAATACCTAGATCAGTGTCTGGTTACCTAGTAAAGTTTAAATTTCAATAATGTTTGTGTAATGAATGCTTTAATTAATTAATTATCTAATTATAGTAACCTACATACCGTATGTGTCAAAGAGTGCTAGTTGCCTCCCAGTATCTTTTCCTCTTTTAGAAAAAGAACTCTGATTTATAACTGCATACGTTGCCTCCCAGATTAAAAAATATACATTTCCCAGTTGCCTTTACAGCTAGGTGTGGTCATGTGACTAATTCCTAGCCAAAGAGATCCAAGTGTAAGTGCTACTTGGAACTTAAAGGAAGACTTCTGAGAGGAGGAAGCACCCTTGATTCCTTCCCTTCCACTATCTGCTTTTTCTGTCCAGTTATCTAGAATGCAGATTCAGTGCCTGGAGTACCAGTATCCATCTTCCTAAGGATGGTAGAGCAGTAAGATGGATGGAATCTGGGTCCCTTCTGTAAAAACTGACATTACAGCCTGAATTCAGTTTTTCATTTCACCCATTCTTTATCAAATATTTGAGTTTTATTAGATGTTCAGTGCTATGCCAGGAGCAGGGGAATAAAATAATTAAATCACACTTCTTGTCCCATAAGGAACTTACAGTTGGTCTTTGAGGGTTCTGAAGGAAACATTTCCTTCCCTTCCTAATTTCTGAGGTGATGTAAATCAACTTGTGGATTTCATCAGTTTGTGTGAAATTAGTTGTGCTAATTCACAGAAAGCTTGGACCCTCAGCAGTGGGGCACTTTTGATTGTTCACCCATGCAGTGTCAGTAACACATGGTGGTCTGATTTCGGTTGTGATTCCTGGTTTCTGAATGTGTGGTCGTGCACTTCACTTCCTGAGTCTGAGCACCTGGATGTATGGGCTAGAGGCATGACCTGAAGCTCTTTTTAAAACAAGATGAGTTTCTCAGCTGGGCATGAAGAGGCTTACAGTTGAAAACCTAGGGAATGGGTTTATTAAGGGTTCCCTTAGGGGTTAACTTTGTGTTCAAATTTCCCCATGGTCTTTCTGCCCCCATAGGTACCAGGAAATCGAAAGTTATCTAGTATTAATTGCTACCATTTATTGAGCACATTTTAGTGTGCCATGCACTTTATGTACCATCAGTTATCTCATTCTAACAACTCCATGAAGAAGAATCATTCTCTGTATTTTACAGATAAAGAAGCTGAGGTTTGGAGAAGTTAAGAAAGCCCAGGTCTATATGCGTCCAGAGCTCCCCACTGCACTCTCCCGCCTCCCTTGGTGACTTTAGATGTGTACACTTACACTCTTTCCCTGGTGAAGCTGGACAGGAAGGCTTAGACCACCTTGTTTCTCAGCACTTGCTTATGGAAAGAGTGGCTGCTCTTTGCCACTGGTTGGTGATTAGCATAAATAATGTTAATCTATTATGATTAGCATGAATAATTGTGATTAGCATAAATAATGCTAAACTATTTGTGCTAATCAGCAGCAGTGATTAGCTGCTGATTAGCATAAATAGTGTTGTCACTGGAAACTTCAATAACAGTGTTTCTCCACATAACATTTTCCCAGATATTTCATTTGTTTAGGAAAACGCCCAATGTGTTAAACCTATCTGAGCAAACTGACCACAGCTTGTAATATTTTCTTTAAAAGAAGAAAAACTGAACCCTGAGTTTCCAAAAGCCCATCAGGGCAATGCGAGGACTCTTTCCCCAGGGGCTTGCACAGTTGTAAGTCACAGCTGCTGAGAATCACAAGTGTTTCGAGAGATTATTTTATACTAATGTGCTGTTGTTGCCTCATTCAGTATAATCCCGGTGTTAGTCTGTTCGGGTGGCTATAACAAAATACCATAACCTGGGTGTCTGGGGACTGAAAGTCCAAGATCAAGGCACTGGCAGGTTTGGGAGGGCCTCCTTCCTGATTCACAGGTGACCGTCTTTTCTCTGTAACTTTTCACTGCAGAAGGGGCTAGCTAGCTCTCTGGGGTCTCCTTTATGAGGGCACTGATTCCAACCATGAGGATTCCACCTTCATGACCTAATCACCCCCAAAGGCCCCCCCCTCCTAATACCATCACATTGGACATTAGGTTTTACCATAGGAATTTGGGGGGGACACAAATATCCAGTCCACAGCACAGAGAGTTCTAAGCTTTTATTATATCATTTGCATATTAAGAGGATAGGTCCTTTTTGGAGACTTGGGTTTCAAATTAGTTGACAAAATGCTAAATTAAGCTTGAGGTGCTCCTAAACAAAGCATGGGAGGCAGTGGTCGCCCCAGTGAATACCACAGACAGACCTGGACTCTAATTCCATCTTCCTTATTAACCAGCTCTGTGACCTTGGGCAAGTCACTCAACTTCTCAGCCTCAGTTTATTCCTCTTTAAAGTGGGGACATGACCATTACTGACAGTAATCCCCCTCAGGATTGCTAGGGGGGACTAAATCCTATATTGTCAGTAAAGCTTGAGTGCAGTGCCTGACAGAGGATAAACGCTGGATACCTGCCACCCACAACCAGTTATCATTCTGATCCTCATGCTCTGTCAT
This sequence comes from Mesoplodon bidens, assembly GCF_964165515.1. NCBI lineage: Eukaryota > Metazoa > Chordata > Mammalia > Artiodactyla > Ziphiidae > Mesoplodon > Mesoplodon bidens. The sequence continues at coordinate 131,778,295 of NC_138177.1, read as the reverse complement.
GTAATGTCTCAGGTGTGGTAAAAGCCAGTTAGCTTCTTTGGAAGTTGCCAAACAAGTAAATAGCCATCAAGCACACTGGAGACGCTGCTCTGTTGGTTCAGTTACTCAGAACTGTCAACGTGCCAGCTGGAATCCCCTTCATTGAACGTCAGCTGTGCATGTCAAGATATGCTTCCTGGGTGTCATGTGTGTAGCTTCCTCATGGATTGCAGGACACACCTGAGCTCAGTGTGTTGACAGAGTCACTTGGCTGTTCATGAGAACAGTCCGTTCTAGCCTGAAGTCTTTGAGTTTTGCACAGGGACAAACAGATGCCTAGGCTTGTAAAATTTCTTGCTGGGTAACCTCATATGGAGGTGTGATCTATCTGAAGACTTCAAAAACTTACCTAGTCTGAGGTGAGCTAAGGAAAGGCTGAATGAGTCTCTGTTGGTGTCCTGCCCAAACCCCATACCCTCACCTTGCACTCTTCCCTCTAAGTGACACTTCCTGCCCATCTCAACCAAGCAGTCCTGATTAAGAGCCTCTTTTTTTTTTTTTTGTAATTAGTTACTTTTTCTAATTATTTTCCTGCCTCTGAAAACCTCTCAGTAATTGAGAACTAAGTATTGTTTCAGGTTAGTCAAATTTTAGTTTCCACTTTGACTGAGGGAACTGGCATTACATACTGTGGGGCTAATCTCCTTAACTGGAGCATGAACAAGCCTTGAACCAGTTGGTCTAAAAGCTTCTTACTTCAGATCAATTCCTGGGCCAGCTGATAGCAGCTTTCCAGGAGGTCTTCACACCTTGTTTTTCAGTGACCTTGTTTTCCCACTTACCTGCTGACATTCCACTTTGATTCGGTGCTGCCTTATCAGAAGGGATTCTCTAAGCTCTATGGGATTTAATTTATTTGGCCTCATCAGGTTTGGGATTTTCTCAAATGAGTTCTTAAGGGGACTTGCTATGATTTAGTAGAGGCTCAACCTAAACGAATTACAGCTGACCCTTGAACAAGGGTTTGAGCTGTGTGGGTCCACTTCGACGCTGATCTTTGTCAGTATTAAATAGTACAGTACTACATGATCCATGGTTGGTTGAATCAGAGGATGGGGAACCTTAGATACAGCGGAACTGTGAACATAGAGGGCTTGGCTGACTATAAATTATAAGTGGATTTTCGACTGTTTGGAATGTCGGTGCCCCAAACACCCACGTGGTTCAACAGTCAACTGTATTATAAGTGAAGGGCTTAGAATAGTGCTCAGCACATAGTAACCAATCAATAAACAAAGCAATTGTGGAGGTGGTTGTTATTAGTCTAATATTTTATAAAACCTGGTGGATATAATTATTTATGTCCTGTCTCCAATTTTTGGAATAAGTATAAGTTTCGATTCCTTCTTAAGAAATAACAGCATTAGAACCCAAGTTGAGGAAAAACAATACCTGCATAAAATGGAAGATAACGTAGTAAAGACACTATCCTACAGGGGAAAATAAACACAGTTCCCTTTCATAACTCCACCTGTTAGTTCTCCTCTTTCTATCTTCTACCATCTTTATCGACCCTACTGTAGTCACCTCTGTATTTCCACACTTAATACAGTACCTGACATGTGCAAGAAGTTCAGTAAGCATTGAAGCGACCTAAAGCCACCTGCCCTCGTGCTAATTCTGTCATTTACTATTTTATTTGTGTGACTTTATCACTAAAGTGGATGATGAAATCATCCTTTCTCTCTGGTCCTCAGCTTCCTCATTCATACAATGGGAGAGGGAGTTTGGACTAGAGGATGTTCTGGTCCCTCCTGACCCTGACACTTCATGATACTCTGTGGCATTTAGGTTCCTGTGGCTGGTGGTGTGCTATGACACGTTATGAGTGAACATCCATGTGAAGGTGAGGTCATTTTACACAAGGTTTTTTGTGTTTTTTTTGTTTTTTGTTTTTTTTTTGCGGTACGCGGACCTCTCACTGTTGTGGCCTCTCCCGTTGAGGAGCACAGGCTCCGGACGCGCAGGCTCAGCGGCCATGGCTCACGGGCCCAGCCGCTCCGCGGCATGTGGGATTTTTCCCGGACCGGGGCACGAACCCGTGTCCCCTGCATTGGCAGGCGGACTCTCAACCACTGCGCCACCAGGGAAGCCCTACACAAGTTTTTTAACACAAGTGTTTTTTTTTTTTAATCCTGGTAAATGAATTAGGTCAAAGTCTGTTTAGGAAGCTCCTCTTACAACTGACGCATAATTCCTTATTACATTTTGTACTCTTTAGGCCTTTAGAAATTGGTAAGGGTATATGTGTGTATGACTGCATGAGTGTATGTCTATGTATAATATACTTTGTATCTGTTAATAATTTATAGGTAGATGGTAAGAAGTTTTTCTGTCAAAGAAGGTTATATGATAATTACATTGTATTTGACCTAGTAATTCATTTTTAGGAATCTGTTCTAGAGAAATGGCCTAGAATGTAGATAATTTATGGACAAAGTTATTAATAACAAACTTACAGTACTGAAAAGACAAATACAAAATAAATGCTTAGCAATAAGAGAATAATTTTATATATTTGGTATATACATAAAATAGAATATTATATTAAGAAGAAATGTACATAGTTATTTTATTCAATCTCAACTATTTAAAACAGTGTATAGAAAAGGAGTGGAAATAACCCCAAATGACAATAATGATTATTTCTGGATAGTAGGATTATGAAATATTTTTATTCTCTCATTAACATTTCTGTTTCTGGTTTTTTTTTTAGCAACGCCTATTATTTTTCTTATGAGAACTCTAAAATATAGAAACCTATCCAAATGTCTAAATATCTAGATACTTATATATTTATCTAGGTATTTAAATATTTACATATTTAGATAAACCTTATTTAAATGTTTATATATTTAGATAAACTTCTAAATATAGAACCTTATCTAAAATATAGATATTTCTGTAATGAACAGTAAAAATAACAGTGCCAGTTTCTTTGCTGTATGGGAAATACCATAACAGAAAACAGTGAGTTAAATCAGACTATCCCACCCTCAAGTTTATTGTATACATCCACTAGTTCTCTAAAAGATCCTGACTGTAGCATCCGGTGAACTGCCTGGCTGGGATCCATGTCCGTTGCACAGGCAGAAAGAGAAGGTCCCATGTAAACCGTTCTGCCAGTGACCATGACAGCATAGCCATCAAGTCTGCAGGAATTCACTCACAAAGTTCAGTGTTTACAGAAGGTGGTGCAGACCCGGGAAATAATAAAATGAATGAATAATTTCCCATTAAGTGTTTTGTGACAAGGGGTATTAAACAAGAACATCCTTGGAATCCTAGAATTACAGAGCTATCGGGGAACCTTACATATCACTTTTCTCTTTACTCCAGATTCTGGACTTTCTCAGCACACAGTGGGAGAAATCCTGTTTGGAGTCATCCCAAGTACTGTGGCTTTCTGGTTGTGTGAACTTAGACAATTTACTCATTCATTCAAGAAATATTTACTGAGTTGTTGCTTTGCTCCAGGCTCCGTGCCTGGTGCCGGGAATAAAATACTGAACAAGATGGAGAACCTGCCCTTATGAAGTTTAATGCCCTCGGGGGTGGAGGAAGAGACAGACAAGCTATTTCACTTCTTTGGCAACTCCTGCTTTCTTTACGTTTCCATTAAATTCTGCTGCTTCTCATGGTTTGGTACCAGGTTTGGTCTTCTCTCACATTCCATGGTCTCACGAGAGTTTCATCCTCTCCCATCATTCTAGACAATAATTGTTGAGTGATGGCTTCCCATCTGTATTTCCAGTCTGGGTTGCTCTTCTGAGCTACAGACTCAGAGCCGACTGTTAGCTCCCATTGGGAGTCTAAGAGCCATCTAAAACTCAGCTTGTCCAAGACTGAGTTTGGTGTCATCTTCTCCCCCCATCCCCACCCAAACCAGCTTCTCTCCTGTGTTTCCTCTCTCTCCATGAAGAGTCCTCTTGTCCACCCAGTGTCCGAGCCAGAAATCTGTCTTCCTCCATTTCCTTTCCTGCTGTCCAGTCCACATCTATTGAACCACCCAGGTCTGTTGATTACCCCTCCTATGGAGACATTGTTCATTTCTGTCCCCTTCTCTTTACCCTAATCCCTGCTACTTTTCCTCAGGTTTTCCAGCCCCCAGTCACTTCTTCACATTCCAGACAATTAATCTTTCTTTGTGTAACTCTGATTACATCATTCCTCTGCATGGCACCTCCTTCGTGGCTCCCCCCTGCCCTTAGAATACAGAATAAAATCTAGTCTCTTTGCCATGGCCCTGCTGACTTCTCCAGTCTCATTGCCTGCCCCCTTTTTCCTTAAATCTTAAAGCTCCAGCCACCCCTTCCCTCACTTGTTTGGACCACTCCATTTTATTCCTTAGATCTTGAGTCAGATATTACTTCCTCCAGGAAATCTTCCCCAAATTCCCAAGTGTGGGTTGGGCACTCCTGCTGCCTGTTCCCATAGCCCCCTATCCATTGCTCCCCTTCATTGCTGTTAGGACATTGCCTGGCTCCTCTCTTACCAGAAGACCATGGGCTCTGTGAGGGCAGGGACCATTACCTTTTGTGTTTCTAGAATGTAGTGCAATAATAGGTAATGGTAGGTACTTAATAAATTGATTAAAAATAAGTCATTTTTTATTTCTTCAGATCACGTTAATATGGGCATAAAGAGAAGATCAAAATAATAATGACAATAGAATGATTGTTTTGTTCTCTTGGTCCTTCCTTGGCTCAAACCCTGGTTGTTAACTCTTTCTTCCCTTGAAAGGTACTCCAATCTCTCTGGCAAACTGACCCCGGGTGGTCCACTCCATGAGCTCATAGGCCCTGCCTGGGGCTGACTAAACTCTAAGATCAGCCACACTTAAAACTGTAATAAAACTAGCCCTACATGGAGCTGCTTTGTTAGATTCTGATCAGAAAGAGGGGAATGCCGAAATAAGAACAATAGCTAAGCTTGGTCGAGAGCTTCTTATATGCTGGACACCATTCTAACTGCTTTTATGAATTATTTTGATCTTCTCAACAACTCTATGAGGTAAATACAATTATTTCCATGGAACAGATGAGAAAACTGAGGTCTAGAGAAGTTAAGTAACCTGCCTCAGGGCACAGAGCAGAGAGTGATGGAACCACCTCAGGCAGTATGATTCCAGGGCCCTCACTCTTAGCCACTGCACTTACTGCTTCCCTAGCTGAGGTCTAAAGGACTTTAGCTCTGACCTTCTGTGTCTGTGGGCAATAAGGCATTCACTATTAGGGCTCTTCTTCTCTCTCAAGCACTATCTGTTGTTGCCCTTGGATGCAGACAATCCAGATGGAGTCAGTCCTTCTCTCAAAGCCCTCTGTGACTCCTTCCTTACTTCCTGCATAGATATTCATATTCTTCATGAGAGGCAGAGTAGCATATTGGTCAAGGAGTAGACTCTGGGCCCAAACCACAGCTCTGTCATCTATTGGGTACATGACCTTGGACAAATTATTTAACCCTTCTATGCCTTACTTTCCTCATCTATAAAATGAGGATAATTATAACCTTGCATAACCTACAGGCTGTTGTAAAGATTAAGGGAGTTAATATATGTAATGCACTTAGAACAGGGCTTGGCACATAATAAGCAATACGTTTGCATTAGCATTTTCATAATTGAAATAATCTTGTTAATATTTACTCCAACTGGTAGTAGGATGCTTTGATTATTAAGTACCAGGGTAGTTCTACTACCGTTCAAGATATAGAAACCTACCAGTTCTTTCATCTCATTTGGGGCTTTAAAAATATATATCACCCAGCAAGATAAAAATAAATCATCTGCAAAGCCTCACATGAAAGGTTTTCATAAATCTTGTAAAAGTTGGGCCAAGTTTAAAGTTCACCGCTTAGATTGATTTAAAGCCCTTCATTGTGAACATTCTAATGGCAGTGCTTATAAAAGGAGGATCTGGAACGGCCTGACTAGCAGTACATGTGTGCATGTGTGTGTGTGTGCATGTGTGTGTGTGTGTGGGGTCACTGGAATCATGACCTTTTATCTACCTGATGGGTGTGAGTAAGAGGAGTTAGCTTAGGCGCAAGGAGAGTCTGCAGATGATAAAACCTTATTCTCAGTCACGCTCACGCCCACAATTGGTGGGTAGTAGACTGTGTGAATCGGGTTCACGGTCCTTTGCATGGCATTCATGGGCTACCCTCGATGTCCTGATCAAACCCACCTTTCTACTCTGTACCCTTCCACTCTTACCCTTTTTTCTGCCTAGAATTTTCTCACTCATTTCTCAGTAAGACCTGATCCTGTGTGTATCTCAAGGCCCAGATTACAACCCATTTCCTTCCAGGAGCTTTTTCTGAGCCCCTCAACCTACTGTATACGTTTCCTTCTTTGCCCTATGCTTCCCTCTCTGTTGCATATTTTCACCTTCTAACTTTGGTGTAGCTACAGGGAATTTCCCTTTAGCCTGGGCTCTCACATACATTCTTTCATTTAACCCTTCAAACAACCTTGTGAGGTCTAATATCCTTACTTTCCTGATGAGGAACCCAAGGCTCAGAGAGGTTAAGTGATTTGCCCAAAGACACAAGCCAAGTCAGACCAACTCTGGTGCTCTTTTTTCTGCCCAGACTCCCTCTTTGAAGTCCTGTGCATGTCTTGCTCACTTTTGTATTATCCCCTGAGATGCCTAGCACAGCTTTAGGCTCAATAAATTTCTTTATTCATCAACTCATGTTTATTGAGCCTATGAGGTATTAGTTAGGTCTTGGGCCCTGGCATTTTACAAATATAGAGGTTTGGGAAAGGAAAGAAGATAATGTGGTAGTGGCATCTGTATTTCACTCAGTAAACTGGGTTTCATGTGGTTTACCAACTCCATTGCCAAGAGGGCAGGTAGGTGTTTGGGTGAAGAAGGTTGGCTATAATCCATTGAAGAGTGATGTAGACATCACAACTGGATATCGTACTTTGTCTAATGGAAATGGTCACTATGTAAATCTAGCCAATTGTTGACACGTTGGATTATGGACCTAGTGTTATGAGATTTTCCATTTTTTCAGAAAACCCAGAAATCCAGACTTGTACAATTTCCTTTTATTCAATGTTGGCAGCTAATTAATTTTTTTAAAAAGACTGAAGATCTAAACAACACATAGCTGGTTGTTATCACTTTCTGCCTTGAAATGCTGAGTATTGAGCTAACCGTGCAGCCGACAGTGCCCACATTCGTATTCAGGGAGCCCGTGCTGAGGATGGGCGGGGTCTCTCCTCTTCTCCTGGTCTCACTCACCTGCTGGCCCACCTGGCTTTGCCACAGTCACTCTACCTCCTTGCCCCCTGCCCTCTTGGCTTGTCCCAGGGGGACGGCTGTCCTGTCTCCTCCGCAGAGATCCCCAACACTGGATCTTGCTCTCTAATTTAGCTCCTTGTCTTTATTGTGATGAATGAGGCGGAGCAGATGACAAGCAGAGATCACTGGGCAGAAGATCAAACGCTCCCCCTGGGCTGCCTGGGGCATATTTATGACTTCACTGCTTTGGGATATTCCACCCATGAAAATGCGAGGCCTGAAGAGAGTGAACTTCTACCCCCCAGATACCTCTACTCTGTCCCAGTGGGAAAAGAGAGATTCGTACAGGGGCTGCCAAAGGAGGACCTCTGAAAACAAAGCTGATGACAACCTGTTTGGGATTTTTTGCGGCTGGAGCACTTCATAGAAATAGGGTCCAAATTAAGGCACCTGTGGAGTCACTTCAGCTTTGTGATCTGGTGACTCCAAAATAATATCAAGGCTTGTTTAAAGTGTTGATGGAGGTTATTATGCTAAGGGACTCCTGCTTCAGTAAATGGTATAGTCCCCAATATCATGTCACAGGGTTTCTAGGAATATGACTTAAGCATCAGAAGCAGACATTCTGGATGTTTGTTTATAAAGTCAGTTCCTGGCCTTCATCCCAGATCCAGAAACAGGGTCTGAGAATATGCATTTTAAAAGGTATCTCTGGGGACTTCCCTGGTGGTGCAGTGATTAAGAATCCGCCTGCCAATGCAGGGGACATGGGTTCGATCCCTGATCGGGGAAGATCCCACATGCCACAGAGCAACTAAGCCCGTGCGCCACAACTACTGAGCCTGCGCTCTAGAGCCCGCGAGCCACAACTACTGAAGCCCACGCACCTAGAGCCTGTGCTCCACAACAAGAGAAGCCACCGCAGTGAGAACCCCGCGCACCGCAATGAAGAGTAGCCCCCCCTCGCCGCAACTAGAGAAAGCCTGCAAAGACCCAAAACGCAGCCAAAAATAAATTAAAATTTAAAAAATTAGAAACTTAAAAAAAAAAGGTATCTCAGGAGATTCTCATGGGAGCGAGGATTAGGAAGCTTTGACTAATGATGATAATATAATGATGGCCACAGAGCCCTAAGTGTTCTAAGTGCTATATATATTTATTCCTTACAACATGCCTATGAAGTCCCTGTTTCTCAAAGTGTGAAGTAGTTGGCAGTTTGCAGTTGAAATTTCAGATGCCATAAAGATGAATTTTTAAAAAAAAATTTTAAGTTTTATGTTTAACTTATGTATATATCTCATGTATTTAACCCACTAAACTCATGATATCATGGGTACTACATCTTAAGTGAAGGCTAAATTTATTTGAGTAAAAACAGTGTATCAACTGAGGAAATATAAGTCAGCAATAGTTTTGGTAACAAAATACTGGGAAAGTGGATATGAATATTTGAAGTTTGTGAAGCACTGAAATGAGTGAAAAAGCTCTATACTGAGCCAGAAAACTTGAATTTAAATCTAGAATTAAATCCTTACTAGCCGTGTGCCCTTGAGCAAATCTCTTTGCCTTAGCTTCCTTCTCAGCAAAATGGAAATACTAAAATCAACTTTACTGGGCTGTGCTGAAGAGTAAATGAGAAAACGTAAAATAAAAGAGCACATAATAGGTGCTCAAGAAATACTGAATATCAGTATTACTTGAATTTTCCTAAAATACTAATTGAATATGTCTTTCATGTGGACATTACTTGAATCTTCCTAAGAATGTGTTAGATACATAAACTCTTATTTTCTCATGTCTTTTTCTGAGCCTGTGTCTTTACCACACTTACTAAAACGTTTAAGGGGAAAGCACTGAACTGAGAGTCTAAAGATTTGGGTTCTTATTTCAGCTCTGCCTCTGGCTACCTATGTGACCTCCAACAAGACATTTTGCCTCATTGTACCTCGGTTTTATAATCTATAAAGCGTGTTTGCAGTAGAAGCCTTCCAAAGTTTCTCCCAGCACCAACACTCTATTTGCATCAGAGCTGTTTCTTTATTATCTGCAACAAAGGAAGAACAGTCAAAGCACAGATTAAATGTCATTTTAGCCCAGTAGGTGATTGGCCAGAACTGCTGTCCAGTGGCCTGACTTCCTGGTTTTTTTCTCACATTCCTTTGGAGGGGCTAATGAACATTAAAATCAAATGGCTGGCAGAGGAAGAGGAAAAAAGACGATACTGGAGCAAGGACTCTGGATTCCCCACAAGCTAGAAATATCTCCCAAATGAATAAAAATTGATTATAAGTTTACAGTACTGTATTTTGACAATATTGTATAGCTTGTTAACGAATCATGCTAGCATTCGACTAGTGAGTGACCCATCATTAAATTGTGTCTCTCTGTTTCTTCCTGCCTTAGAAATAGCAATAATATGGATTTTTAAAGTAGAAGGTTAGTCTTTAAAAAGTGAATCAATAATTAGCTGTGATGGTATAATTAGCTGCCTGGGTGAGTTCTCTGGAATGAACTTTTTTGGGATCAGCTATCTACCAGTTAAGCAGTTACACAGAATTCTTTCTATTTCATGCCCAGAAGTATGAAACAGAAAAATCATGGGATGCTGAAATTGCTGAACACACATGAAACGGTGCCACAGTGCCCCCACTCTGTGCCAAAGCACATTTCTGAGCGTTATATAATTTCTCCCTGGCTTTGAGATCCCACAGTCCTGTCTGAGGTTGATGTTGTGTAATCTGCTGAGACAGTATTCCATTAGGCATTTCCTTGGTGGGTGATACTTCGTCCATCTTAGGGACCTGTGAATGGGATTGGGAAAGAGGCTTCCATCATTTCAGCCACATGCAGCAGCTTGCCATCTTCCAAAATTCATGCTGAGGATTGCTAAAAAGGATAACATTTAATTGGCTGAAGCATAAATCCTGACTTGTAAGGGTGCATTCATTCATTTGGAAACTATTTTTGATCTTCCACTGGGCTAATAGTGCTGTGGAATTTGAAAAAAATGTATTTTATATGGTTTCAAGAACAAAGTATATGGTAGAGGTTTTGCCCTCAAGGAATTAACAGTCCTTTGGAGAGCCAAGACATGCATTCATAAGTTAAACAGCAACACATAGGAAAACTAGATACCCCTGCAATGCACTCCTGGTAGAGCTGACAAAAGGTAATGTCATGGAATGTGAATGCTAGTTGGGTGACCTTGTCTAATCCTTTTATGTTCCTGATAAGGAAACTGAAGTGCAGAGAAGTAAAAAATATAGCTCTTAGGTAACAGCCAGGAAAGGATTGAATTGGGGCTTGAATGCAGATCTTCTAATGCCCTCTGACTCTGTTTTCTGCTCTTCTAAGACTGTGTAAGCATGAAATTAGGGATTTCAGAAAGCTATAGATGCTCAAAGGGGAAAAGTGGCCCACTTTGAAAATCAAACTTCCAGTATTACTTCAGGAAGTAACAGAGACATACAATTTGATTTAATATGATACACATATCTCTCTAGACCAATGGCAACATCATGCCATTAACTAGATACACACTATTGTCAAACTGTGGTACTGTAACACCATCATTGACTTTTCACCATTTAGGAGAGAGTTCCAGCCTGAGGAGGATCTAGATCCCTGGTTTCTCAATGTCTTCTTTTTTTTTTCCCCTCTTCCTTCCATCAGCTATTTGGCTTTATTCATTAGCACCTTCAAAGGTATGTAAGAAAATGAACCTAGTAAGTTGGCTGTCATTCTGAAGCTCTGGAAGATTGCCCGTCTTCACTGAATTTCCTCATCAGTAAAGGAGATGGTAACAGCATTGACCTCGTAGAATTGTTCTAAGAATCAAATGAGTTCATATGACTTAGAACAGTGTCCAGAACATGGCAGAGGCACTCTCCACTATATTATCATCTCTACCATCATCCCTATGTGACTCTACCTTGCTTGTCCTTGCCTCTGACACATGCTCCCCGCAAGCTATACCGTTGTGGTATGCACACTGTACCAAAATGTTCACCTCTTTTGTAGAAAGAAAATATTCATATCTTCTCTTCCCCATCTAAGATCTTAGCAAGAGTGCTTAAGTTCAACCTCCTAAGAAACTGACATTTTTGTTGCTGATAATTTCCCTAAACAGATTTTCATACCAGTTTGTGTTGGAGTGCGTTAGCAATCATCAACCATTGCCCTCTCGTTTACAGATGTTGTAGAAGTTATGTCCATCTGTGGTGGATGTACACTGGGGGTTGTGATCAGCCCAGTAAGATTAGAATTGGGGGATCTTGACTTTAATCCCAAACCACCGCTTTTATTTCTGCATTCAGGGAGGGGAAGAGGAAATACAAGACATGCTTTATAGAGATAGTTGATGTTGGCTTCCTGAAAGAACCACCCTAATGACCTGTTGAAAACCCAAAGCTGCAGTTATTATTGTGATAAGGGAGAACACTACCTTGAAAGAGGAGAAAGGGAAAAGCTGTGATATTTATGACGTTTGGGGATTTGGGTTAAGATATTTCTTTGAATGCAGGGGCTTGGTCAGATTGTGTAAGATTCAAGATTTAATTGTTTAGAATTAGTGAACACAACTATCAGTGAGAAGGTTGGAGAATAAACAGTCATTTTATGCTATCTATGGAAAAGTTGATCAATTTGATGTTTTTTAAGTGGGGTTTTCAGGAAATTATTTGCAACCTTTATCTTCCTGGCCAAGAATTTCCTGGAATAGTAAAATCAAGTTGATGAAGATTAATGGAACAACAAAGTCATATGGACAAAAAGCTGTGGTGTAGATAATTTTAGTCTCAGTGATAATTACACATTTCTTAGGCACCAACAGTGTGCCAGGTCATTTATATACTTTTTTGCTGAAAGTTCAGTATGGGCAAGGATGATTTTGTAGATTATTCTGTTGCTAGTTCCCACACATTGTGTCTGGCACATGGTAAACACTCTCTAAATAATTGGAAAATGTTTTAATTTTGTTATAGCATTATGTTTTATAATACCATACAGTTGATATCATTCCATGACCCCAAAATTTTACCTCTGGGTATATAAACCAAAGAAATTCTCATACACTACTGTAAGGGAACATGTAAAGAGTCTTCATCACAGCACTGTTGGTGGTAGCTGGGAACTGGAGACAATTTGGGTGTACATCTTTATTAGTCAGCGTTCTCCAGAGAAACAACCAATTGGACATATATCAATATATATATAAGGAATTAAGAAATTGACTCATGGGATTCTGGAGGCTGACCAGTCTCAGATCTGCAGAGTGGGATGGCAGGCTGGAGACCAGGGAAGAGCTGACACTGAAATTCAAGGTAGAAGAGGTCAGCCTCAGGGGCACAGGGCTAGGGGAAAATGACCAAACAGCCCAGAAAGGACCAAGGACAAAAGACCAGCATAAATAGGATGCAGCAGTTAGAAGTAATGAAGTAGGTATGCTGATAATGACATGGATGAATCTGAAAGTACAATGCTGGGTGAAAATGATAAGAAACAGAAAGAGATCTAAAAAACTCAATTCCAGTTAAAAAATTAAAAATAGACACACACAAAATGACAATGCACATTTGCAAGAATGTTTGGGAACAAAAGCATACACATGAAGTCTGTGGGGTGTCTACCTATGGTAGGGGAGAGGAATGTGGATTAAAGGGAATAAACAGAAAAATAAATAAAAGAGGGATTTTTCCTGGACCATTGTTGATAATGAACCATGAATGAGGAAAGGGATTAATTAACTCAACCCTTTGCATCAAAGGTCCAACTTTTTTACAAAAAGAAAAAATCTAGTTGGTACTAGTTTCTCTGATATAAGAATGAGGCAGCTAAGGCCTGAGGATTTTGATGAAACAACCCAAGGTTGTGAAGGTGGTGGGAGATCCCTCCAGGAAACGAGAGGCCAGGAACATCCTTGATGCAGACCCTTCTCTTAAGTTACACTGCCATGACCCTACCTTCGTGAGACATTTAATCCATGTAATACAGTGATTGACCTGTGTGAACTCATATCGCTGCTGTTCCTTTTTTGGGTTCCTGCCTGGCAACCAGCGAAGAATACTAATACTTCTCCAAATACTAAGGTCCCACTTTCAGAGTTTGAGAACTTACTTTAGAAAAGTACCACCATTGGCCTTATACCTGTCATTAACCAAATCTTCTGTAAATGGCATCATTTTCATGGCAAGGTAATTGTCAGGTTGGGCCTGGGCAGACACAGACCTCAGCTGTTATCTACAAGGTCACTTTCAATCTCTTGCCTTTTTCCATCTGTCAACAGGCGTCTCACTTGGTTTATGTTAAGCTTAGAAAATGGGGTTTGGGTTTAGCCAGAAGGCATAGATGGCCTCAGCCACCTGGCTCTGGGAGAGAAGGAGGTGGGGATGGTCTTAGCCACCCTGGGGCTCTGTGTAAGGGGGCCAACCAGCACTTGCCCCTCAAAGGATGCTTGTTGCAGGGGCCAGAGTGCTATCTGCCCACAAACAAAATCCTCTCCACTGGAGAGCTCCCCAGACTGGGTTTTCAGGAAAGGGTAATCATGGGCATGGCCCCAGGAAGCTGTAGTGATCACATTAGCAGATTGTGAGAGGAGGAAAGACAGGCTTTGGATTCTGGGAGTTATTAGAAGAAAAAATACACACTTGTCTGGATCACTCGTGTTGCCAGATCAGAGAAACCTGCATCACTTCGGTGTAATTAATAACAATAACAGCAGAGACAGTAATTATAAAATCGACCACCATCATTTAGTTTTTCATCTACTCTATAGGAGGCACGGTGCTTAGGGCTGACATCCATGGTCACATTTCATTCTCGTGACAATCGTCTTTTACTGACAGGGAGACCGAAGTCAAACAGGTTAAGTAGCCTCCTGAGCCCAGAATGGAGCCAGAAGAGGATTCAGTTCCCACAGGCTCCTCTGTATCTGCTCCTTCCTCACAGAGGTTCAGCTCCAACCCCAGTAGTCTAGTCTGTCCTGGGATAGGCTGGGGTGGGCCTAGGGCTGGAAGCCCAGAGAAGGTTAAAGCTTCCCACGTGGGGCTAAGTGAGACCTCCCAGAGGCTAGGATTGATGCTTGCCTTCAAGGCAGGGTTTGATTCTTGGGGTTGTTTTTCCTCTCCCCACCTAGAGAATATTCCTTTTTACCTTCTGAAAGGACCACTCTAATAAGGGAGTTCATCCAGTGGCACAATCAGGATATAGAACCTGCCACACTGGGCTGATGCATGGCTCCCTCATGGTGTCTTGAGAGCCTGGGGTCCTGGGATCCTCTGGCTGGGCTGGAAGGCTCAGCCTGGTCCTGGCCACTGGGAAAATGGGTGGAAGGCAGGGGAGGGTGGGCCTGGCCCAGGGCTTCAGGTTTGCTCTGAGCAAGCGAAGGTCCCTGGCACCAAAGTGAGGGCTCCTGGGCTGTTTCTGGGCTGTCAAAGGGAGCTCATGTTCATTTCCCTTCCTCTGGTCCTCTTCATGGATCACGTGACTGAAGTCACATGCTCCCTTCCTTGGCAACCAGTGCCTGAAAGGGGATAAAAGCCCACTTTGCTCAATTCGTTTTCAGGACTTTGTGCTCGCTGCCTCCTTTTCGGTTTTCTCTTTTGAATGATGTTTTGTCTAGTAACAAATAATACTAAAAATAAAGAATTAAATAATTAATAATAATGATAATAAAATAATTGGTGACAGGCACTGTTCTAATTGTTTTACACTGACGACCTCATTTGATCCTCTGCATAACCATGTAGATTATTCTGCCCAATTGGCAGATGAGGAAACTGAAGCTTGGAAAGGTTAGGAAACTAGTTCAAGGTCACACAGCTAGAATATTGAGGAGCAAGGAACAGAACCCTATTCTGTTTTCCTTCAAAGCCCAAGATACTTTCTGCTTGACCACATTGACTATAAAATGAGGCTGGTTATAATAGTAGTCCTGCTTGCTTTGCAAGCCTGCGGTGAGGATCAAATGAGACAGTAATTGGGAAAGCACCTCGAAAATTGCAAAGCGCTGTATAAATATATGGTATTATTCTAATGTATCACTGGCCTACAAAAACACTGCTCCAACATTTCATTTAGGAGAAGACACACCAGACCATTATTCAATAAGATAACACCACATGTGATCCTTTTATCATTCTAAGAATGTTTACGAAGTCTACAAAACCAAAGCCATTAAGAAGGTTTTGTTTTCTGGGTAGACTCAGTAAACTTGGAGCAAGCTCAAAACATCTTTAAATAGCCAGAAAGTTAAACTGAAGAGACTGCATTAAGTGTCAGAGAATTGAATGCCCTTTCAGACTCTGGGAGTTTAAGATATATGCTATTGATAAATTAGAGTATTCCTAGGAACTGCTTTCAAGGAGTTAGATGAGAATTCCTTCGGGACTAAAGGGAGCTATGATAATTATACAAAATAATAGCAAAAGTAGTTACAACAAGTGGAGTAGTGGGACATCCAACCAGACTCCCTAGTTAACTTGATATATAACCTGGGAAAATTAATCTGTGCCTTAGTGTTCTTACTGGTAAAATGGGAATAAAAGTAGCACCTACCTTTTAACATTATTGTGATGATTAAATAAGTAATTGAAACAGTGCCTGGCACATAGTAGGCACTCAGTAAATGTTGCCTCATGCTATTATTGTGATTTATTAAGCTCACAAAATATTTATGAACAACACAAGAAGAGAATGTTAAAGATACTAAATTCAGCTGACTAATGATTAAGAGCCTCCAGTTTGCCAGGCATTATGTTCTGTACTTTATATACATTATCTCTTTGATTGCTATATCCAGTGTGCCAGGCATTATGCTCTGTACTTTATATACATTATCTCTTTGATTGCTATAACAACCACCAGAAAGAAATTTTACCACCCTCCCCCATCTTACAGATATCGAAACTAAAGTCCAGAGATAGTCTGAATTGCTCTCTAAAATTTCTTTATTCTGTACTACTTCCCAGACTACCAAAGCCTGGTAGCTGGTAGCAAGTCCTCTGCTTGATATTGATGATATTGGTTGATACTGCGATTGGGGAGAAAGACTGTCCAGTATCCTAACCTCTCTGCCCACACTGCTGAGAAATGGGCAACAAGGGGAAGGAAGACCCCTCTAGAAGTGATGGCTAAGAAAGTTGAAGTTGGCCTTTCCACACATTTTCAGGGTTCTGGAGCTGTGATTACATTCCCCGGTTAGGACTGTTCTTGAAGCTTCTTTGAACCAGCTTTTAAGGTTTTAGAAATATTCAGTAAGGCAAGCATATGGGGCTGGTACCTTGTAGTCCCTCAGGATTTCCAAATGCGTTGATTTAGGATATTATCCCATCAGACCACAGCTTTAAAACTTCCTTTAGCTCCCCATTGTTGAAAGGGCAAGTGTCCTGATTCTTTAATAAAAATGGTATAGTGGATTAAGTTAGGCCTTCAAGGTCCAACAGACCCAAGTCTGAATCCTGGCTCTAGCTAGAGACATCAACTAGCTGCATGATGTTGAGGTGAGATTAATTTCTCAGAGCCACACTTTCCTCATTTACTACATAATGCTTCCTTGCCAGGTTATTGTAAAGGTCAAATAAGAAACAAAGGGATACTAAGTACCCCACCCCGTGTGGCTCACTGTAGGTGATTACTAAATAATAGTTCCTGCTCTTTCTTTTAGCAAGGGACCCGTAAGCCTTTCTAAACAGACCTCAGTCTATGAATTAATATACTCTCTCTGTGTGTGCCCTATAGTTCATGAAGATGAAGTTGAAACATGTCATTTTCAAATTTGTCACATAAATGAGATCATTTATGTGGAAATGCCTAGCTTAATGCCTGGGCAAGGTGTGGGTTCTAAATAAGGTGGAATGAATGAGGGTGGCCGAATAGGAGGAAATAGGGGTATTGGGAATATTTTCTTTCAAGGGGTCCCCAGACTGAACCTCAAACTCAGGGAAGTCTCTAAGGGGGAGAGGGGAATGGGGGGAAGGGAAATGGTCAATGAAACACAGAGCTGTGGGACCAGTATACTGCTGCCCACTCCCCCGTCCACCACAGTATTTGCCCCCCTCTCTCTCTCCACGAAGCCAGACCACAGCCCATCACATTTAAAGTTTGCTATTTGTCCATCCTTGAAAGGGTGCAGCATGGCATAGGGTTAAAGTCAGTGCATAGTGATTGCTTTGTGCAGAGAATTGTCCCCGGCTAATTCTGCATTCATTACTAGTCCGTAAATGTCATTAGGGTGTTCAAATTAGCTGCTCCTGTTGACTTCATGTTGACTTTCTTTGTATCAAACATGAGCTCCTGAAAGAGTTTCTGTGCAGAGGGCCATTTACGGCCATGCAGTTGGTTTGGGATTGCCTGGGAATACAGCCTCTCCTGGAATTGCATTTAGGATCCTAACTTAAAGTGTATTTTCATGCTGATGTTTCTCTTGGTCCATTTCCATGTGTCGGGTATCTGGAAATGGACAAATACACGATATGAAGTCTCTTTGGTTTCTATAGGAGCACATTTTATATCTGGCATTGTCAGCTCATTAGCTGTTCTACCTAAGTGAATTTTCCAACTAATCAAAGCATTCCCATTGAATGCCAAATGCTTTGCTGTTTAGTGGAAATCTTCCTTAATGGATTGCCCATACACCTCTGTCTTCGTAAAAAGGGATACCTTTTCACAATAATGCACGGTCACCATTGTGAGCTATTGGACGGTGCTGCCATATAGTACAGACCCAAGGTCTGTTGGAGTTTAGACTGATTGCTCCAAGCTGTGCTTGGGTCCCCTCTCTTTCTCCTCAGAGTGCTTTCTAGTTTATCTGCCTCCATCTCCTTTCCTGCTGTCCATTCGTTGTGTCTAGTCAACTCTGGACTGGGAAATCTGATAACTAAGCTTGCGAAAAGTGTGTATAAACAGCTTCTGAGGGAAGATCTTTAGAGCTTTCTAAGGAGGAAGAGCTTCAGTGTGTAAATCTAGGTTGGCTCTTGAAAACAGAAAGAGTCCTTACTTGGACCATATTTTGTCAGATGTTTGTTTACCCGGTCTGCCAAACTTGAATCACAGGGACCCGATCCAAATGTTGCCTGAGACTTCCATGTTACTACCAGCTAAAGTAATTCCTTTAAGTGAGATTCATATGAACTTCAGAAAGATTCATTCAGTCATTTCTTATTTACTGCCAGGCACTGAGTTAAGCATTGGCTATCTAGAAAAACACAGTCCTTGCCTTTGGGATGCTGAGAGTC
The DNA here is from genome assembly GCF_964165515.1 of Mesoplodon bidens. Lineage (NCBI taxonomy): Eukaryota > Metazoa > Chordata > Mammalia > Artiodactyla > Ziphiidae > Mesoplodon > Mesoplodon bidens. The sequence continues at coordinate 131,759,769 of NC_138177.1, read as the reverse complement.
TAGATGGGGAAAAAGCATAGCAATAGATAAGCTTGGAGAACAGTGTAAAGGGGTGTATGACTGGGTTCTGTATAGCTTAGAGGAGGGAATGGCTTGGAAGGATGAAAGACAAGAGACAATTTGCTCCCTCTCTACCTCCCTCCTTTATTTATGTCTTTCTTTATCTCCCTCACTCTTACATTCAATAAACATTTACTTAAACATTTACACTGAGATTACAGTAGTAAATAAGAAAGATATAATCCCTGTCCTAATTTGAATATCAAAGAATGAATTGGGGGAGGGCAGAGGGATGGAAATGAGCATCCCAGTAAAGAGAATCAGGGCATGAAAGGGTGAAGTGTCTTTGGAATGGTGAGCTGTAGTTTAGCATGGCTGGAATAATGGCAGACTAGATTATAAAGGACTTTGCATGCTCTGCTGAGGGCTTTAGACTTCATCTCATGTGAAATAGATGCCCAGTGAAGGTTCTAACCAGGGTGTTCTTAGAAAAGTATGGCCATATGGTGCGTGGATTATGGCATGGAAGATGGACAGTAGCAGAGGAGAACCAAACCCATACCATCTAATAAATTATATATAATTTTGAACTTCACCTTTAGGCCTTAAATTCTGGGTTTTCTGCCTCAGTTACCTAGAATCCATCAATGGCTTTTCTGTTGTTCCTGCCTTGGCTCTTTTTACCCCTTGAATGCTGTTACACAGACCCAAGTAATCAGAACCTGTCAGAGGTCCGAGAGCCTACCTGCCTCTGGAAATGAGCTAATAGATGAGTCCACCATGGGTTTGCTGTGGAATGATTTCAGCGGAATTTATTATATAAATAAATGTTATTCTGGTTTTTAACTTGCATCATGAGGACTAAGTGAGACAATGAGTGTGAAATTCTCATGTCTGACCCATAAACAGTAACTAAACAGCAGTTGTTTTTAACCATGCTTATTTCACTTTTCATGCTGGCTGCCAATTTAACACACTTTCAGCTTTTCCCCACTATTCTATTAGCTCTTCAACCGTGGGGACTGGAAATGTTAATCTTTGTGTCATACTGACTTTTAATTTATATTTAACCTGTCATACCCTGATTCAGTAATGCAGAGACATACGCCTGCTTTCAGAGAGCAGCAGAAATTCAGTTTTAATTTATCACGGCATTTAAACTGGAAGAAAACCTGAGGGTAGTATTCCTGGAGGTTTTAATGAGAACAACATTCTCTTTGCATTATCAATGTTCCTCAGACCCCACTTGGCTGGAGCCACTACCTCTGGCTTCAGTTAGCTCTTTACATTCCTCTATTTTTATATAAATTGTGCTGTATTAGCATATATTTCACACTGTGACCTAGTGTTTCCCAGATCCTTTAATCCAGGCTATTTGTACAGTACTCAACGGCAACGGAAGTAAAATCAAAAACTGAGTGCACACTATAGCCCTGCTATGTCGCCCACTCTGTCATGCTGAAATGGATCCCTTGTTCTAAAAAGATTTGCAGTGAAATACAGTCTATTTACATTAAGGAGACCCTTGTATATTTAAGGCGTAATTGTTTCAGGGCCTTCATTAATTCTTGAACTGCAAGACCTAGGTTTTCTTTTCTTGTATCTTTTCTATAACAATGGAAGTCAGGGGTTTCCAAAAAAAATAACAAACTGGTCCTCATTAAAATGGAGCTGGAAATGCTTTGCTGGTAATATGCTTTACGAAAATGAGAGAATCTGATTGTAAACCAACTCTAGGACCCAGCTGTCTCAGGGTCCAGGCTGGGAAGCTCTAGGATAAAAAGTAGTCTGTCTTTTGGGGGAAAAATAAAACAGGTTTTTACTTCTGTCATTGATGAAGTGCTTATCTTATCAGAGAATTTTAGAGTTGGAAGGAATCTCAGAGTTCTCTTAACCCAGCGCCTTCCTGGAATAATAATCCCTTCCTCAGCATCTCTGACATATGGACATCCTGTCTCCACTAGAACACTTCTAGCCATGAACATCTCACTCCTTTTAAAAAATATTGTGGTTAAATATACATAACACAAAATTAGCCATTTTAACCATCCTTATGTGTACAGTTCAGTGGCGCTAAATTCACTTGTTTGATGACCATCACCACCCTCCATCTGCAGAACTTTTCCATCTTTCCAAACTGAAACTCTGTACCCATTAAACAAGAATGCTCCATTCCTTCCACCCCTCAGCCTCTGGCAACCACCATTCTACTTTCTGTCTCCATGAATTTGACTGCTCTAGGTACTTCATGTAATTGGAATCATATAGTATTTTTCCTTTGTGTCTGGCTTGTTTTACTTAGCATAATGACTTCAGAGTTCACCCATGTTGGAGTATGTGTCAGAATTTCCTTCCTTTTTAAGGTTTAATAATATTCCATTGTATATATGTACCACATTTTATTTATCCATTCATCTGAAGATGGGCACTTGGGTAGCATCCACCCTTTAGCTATTGTGAATAATGCTGCTATGAACATGTGTGTATAAATACATGTTTCAGTTCTTTTCTTTTTTCTTTATTTTATTGTGGTAAAATACACATAACATAAAATTAATCATTAAGTGTACAATTCAGCGACATTAAGTACATTCATAATGTTGTGCAACCATTACCACAATCTATTTCCAGAATATATGTTTAAGTTCTTGCTTTCAATTCTTTTAGATATATACCCAGAAATAGAATTTCTGGATCATATGGTAATTCTATGTTTAATTTTTTGAGGAACTGCCATACCATTTTCTACAACAACTGGACCATTTTACATTCCCACTAACAATGCACAAGGGTTCCAATTTCTCTACATTCTCACCAACACTTGTTATTTTCTGATTTTTTAACTCCTTTTTAAACAATATAATAAAATTGTAATAGCTTGGACTCTGGCTTTGAAACCTGCCTCAGCCACATACTTGTTGTGTGAGTTTGGAAAAATTATTTAATCTCTCTTATTTACTTTTTTATTCAGGCTATTTTTTTGTGAAATATGAATAGTAATGGAGATGTTGATGATAATAATAACCTTATAAAATTATGAGGAGAAAATGAGACAATTCATTTAAAACTTTTTCAGGGTCTGAAAATAGTAGACTATCAGTGAATGTTTGCTTTTGGGTTTTTGGTGGCAGTTGATTAGTTCATTCTATTTTGGGGGCACTCTGATTGTTAGATTATCTTCTTTATTTTCAGTTAAAACCTGCTTTGGTGTAACTTCTGTAACTTTGATAATGGTTGCCTTCAATCCATTGGTCCTGATTCTGCTCTTTATAGTCTCACAGAGTAAATCATATCTTCCTTTATATATCACTTCTCTGATATTTGAAAACAGCCATCAGTCATTCACTAGTCTGTTTGGCCAAGCATTCTGGGTTTCTTCTACTGTTTCTTAAGTGATGTGGTTTCTAGGTCTTTCATCATGTGTCTCAAACAATTCTGGACCACAGTTTATCTGGTAGAATAGAGTGACTAGAAATTTCATCACCCCCCATTCTTTTGAGTTTATTCCCTAACAGTGATGTCCATATGGAAGAATGGATCTGTGGATACTGGCGAATCAGTTCAATAGATTAAGCTACCCCTCATTCCTTCCCAGCATTTCTTCTTCATTGCTCAGAATGCCTGAGGTCTGTAGCACTTGCTTTTATTCAGTTTAGGATCAGTCTTGCGTCGTTTCACATATTCCCCATTTGTTTTTCCTCTTCTGGCTGTCAGCTCCTTAAGAGGGAGCAGGTAGTCCCTGCTTCCATATACCTTCTTCATGGTCACACCAGCACCCAGAGGGTACTCGGGCTGTACTTTTGAAATAAAATTTAGTTGTACTCTTAGATGTGGAGCTGTGTCTTCTGACACAGTCACAGGATCCATTGAGGGCATTGACTGAAGTATAGACCTTTTCCGTTATTAAGCTGAAAACCGAAAGACTTGCTCAAGAAGAGAAGTCTGGGGTGGGAGGATATTTTGGCTGAAACTCCAAGAAGCACTTTGAACTTGGGTCTTCAAACATGAAGTCTAGGGGAGGCTTGCTTACCCCACCCCACCGTGTTCTGTAATGCACTGACTCTCCAATGCCAAGCTAAATTGCCAGTTTCCAAATTTGCCCTTGGGAGGATGAATGGAGTGCCTTGGAAATACTGGTGCTGTTTTTGAAAGTTCCCAAGTAGTCAGATATATCCTGCATATTTCTCATTTGCAGGCCTAACTCATCTAAATATCTATTCATTATGAGCTCTTTGCCATACAAGAAGACTTTTCAGTTTTATTTCAAACTTTGTACACTTACAGACAAAATTCTAAACCCCTTTTCAAGAGAAAGGAAATTGTATTTTTACAGAGGATAAAACAGTTGAATGGCATTCTCTCTCAGAAACTCAGCTGTGTGTTTGAATACCTAATTCCTCATGTATCATCCTCCCAAGCACATGTCATTTGTTTATATTTTATTTATTTATTTATTTTTTTGTGGTACGCGGGCCTCTCACTGTTGTGGCCTCTCCCGTTGCGGAGCACAGGCTTCGGACGCGCAGGCTCTTCCCGGACCGGGGCACGAACCCGTGTACCCTGCATCGGCAGGTGGACTCTCAACCACTGCGCCACCAGGGAAGCCCATATGTTTATATTTTAAAAAGGTAAAAGCCAGAGTCTCTTCCTTTCTATAAAAACAAAAACAGTGAAGGTGAAGGGAGAATGACTCATTTTCTTGGCATTTTAATAGAGTACCCGGAATATTCCCAACATAAGGCACCATTCCAGTTGAAAGGCATGTTAAAACTATGTGTAATCTAAAAACCCTGGCTTTAGTATAGGACTAGTAGATTCACTTACAATGGACATACATGAGCTTTATGGTATAGGTTTTATAAATTCTACTTTAACCACTCAGAACATTAAAAAAATATTTATCTATAGTTATGGCCATTTTTCAAATATTTGGGGTTGCCAGATTGCTGACATTCAGCTAAATAAGGTCTTATTTTGCAAAGTCAAATCCATATGGTCACTTCTTAGTTAGCCTATTTGCCATATATGCATTTGGAATGATGTCATCCATGCCTGGTGATGAGCACCCCAGCACAGGCATTCCACACCTGGCAGTGTATCCGCCAATCACCAGTGAACAGCAGGGAGAAACAGCTCTTCTTCACCCTTTTGGTCACCATTTTTTCCCACATCTAATTTGGGTTGTGTATCCGGTGCAGCAGATTTTACTTTTGTTGTTTTGTTTGTGATTTAGTTGCTATATCCATTGAAATCTGCTACCTGAAGAAGTTGGCAGACATCACGAATTAATGCTTTTGAGTTTCTTTAAGGTAAAGAAAGGAAGTCTTAGAAGTATCTTTGCACGTAAAAGGAACACTCTATTGGTAGCTGTTAACAACTAAGCATATTAAGGAAGTCAGTCCACCATCATCAACACGGTTGTCATGAAATGTGATGACCCTTCTCTCATCTGGATCACTTTTCTCGCTTGACTAACTCTACCTCTCACAGTTCCCATTCCAGTGTGGAGAGCATGGTATGACAATAGAAAAGGAGAATGTAAAAGATGATGTCTGCTCAGTGTGATCCAATTTCCCTGACCTTGTATTTTAACGTTGTAACTTTTATATATATTGCATATATCCACAAATATAAAAACACAAGCATTTTTTTCTTTGTATACAAATGATATTTTTCTATATACACAATCAGTACCTTGCTTTTTTCATATAACTTAAGGATATATTTTGGTGATTTCTTTCCAAATCAGTACATACAGAGCTTCTTTATTCTTTTCAACAGGTACATTGTGTTCCATTGCAAATTTTGGATAGGCCATAATTTATTTTACCAGTAACCCTGTAGCTGGACAAGTAGGTTGTTTCCAATCTTTTTCTGTTATAAACAATACTACATTGAGAATCTTGTGTAAGTAGCATTTCATACATATTTGAGGACATCTGTAAGATAAATTCCTAAAAGTGGAATTGCTATTGACAAGGTATTTGTATTTAAACTTTTCATAGATGTTGCCAAGTTGTACCAATTTACGCTCATACCTATCAATATAAGGGTCCCTGTTTCTTCATATCCCTCTTAATATAGAGAGATATCAAGCTCTTTTTAAATTCCTTATCTGATTGGAGGGGAATGACATCACATTGACATTTTAATTTGCATTTTTTATATTATCAGTGAGCTTAGTATGGTTTCATGTGTTTAAGAACCACGTTTCCTTATTTATAAATTGTCTATTTATTCCCTTTGCCCACTTATCTATTGCATTCTTGTTTTTCTTCCTTGCTTATTTGTAGGAGGTTTTGCTTACTATATTATGGCAGTTAGCCTTTGCCTTTTGAGTTGCAATAATTTTTTCTTCCCAGTTTCTGCTTTTTTTCCTTGTAGAATTTTTAATGCAATCAAATGTATCATCTTTCTTTTTATGGCTTTTAGATTTTGTGTCAAACTTTGAAAAGCCTTTTTTACTCCAAGATTGCTAAATAAAATAATCCTGTGTGCCGAGGCTACACTTGCTTGATGGGGACCTTGAGGCAGCAGGTGAGGACAAACAAGGACAGCAGGAAGGGCTTATGGGGAAGGCCTACAGAAGAGGGAGGCCTTCTGGTGGTGGCTGATGTTACAGCCATGGAACCTCAACTGTGACCTCAAGGGAGAGGCAGTGAAACAGGACCCATCAGGGCTTCCCTGGTGGCGCAGTGGTTGAGAGTCCGCCTGCCGATGCAGGGGACACGGGTTCATGCCCCGGTCTGGGAAGATCCCACATGCCACGGAGCGGCTGGGCCCGTGAGCCATGGCCACTGAGCCTGGGCGTCCGGAGCCTGTGTTCCGCAACGGGAGAGGCCGCAACAGTGAGAGGCCTGCGTACTGCAAAAAAAAAAAAAAAAAGAAAGAAAGAAACAGGACCCGTCAGCTTACTTCCTTCTCCCAAGCTGTTCCACCAGCTGCAACAAATTCTCCCAAATACCTTGGTCATCCCTGACTGAAAATGGATGCCCACATTCCATACAGGGGAAGTATACACCTTTTCTGAGCAAAGCAGCTGTTAAGAACGTTCTCTTATCACCCGGAGATCAAGGAGCCCATCGTGGTAGGTGACACACATGAGCGAACAGGCCACCCCATCCATCATGTGCACAGTAGCACTGGTCGTTCCTGTTCATTGGCGGTGATTAGAAAGGCCTCCTGAAATGCTGCTGCTTGTCGGCTCTGGGAGAAGGAAGAACCCTCCCTTTTCACCTAAGAGAGGCTCTTTGGCAAATCCAAAGCATGCTCTTGCATTGTTGTGGAAAGTTCCCATGCCTGCAGCCACAGGTACCCAGGCTGTTTAAAGGCTGCAGGTAGAACTACATTTCAGATGCAGATGTCGACACCTGGGAACCAACTCAAACAGTTTCCATCAGATTTGAAAACCGAAACAGACATGGCAGATCGATGGTGGAAGAGAATAGCCACAAAATTAATTACGTGCAAAATTACTTTTCTTTCTGATAAGAGGATGAAGAAAAAGTATATTGCAAGAGGGAATGACCAAATCACCAACTTTGAATAGCAATCGCTATAAGTTGAGTCTGTGTTTATGGATGCGTGAATATCATTCCTTCCAGATCATTGTGTAAAAGGATCCTGTACTTTTGCATCTCTTTAATCTGATCAGATGAGCTGCGCACACGGGACCCTGTCTGACAGAGGTAGCTCACTCTGGTGGGCGGTTCTCCATCCTGCTTCACAGCAAGGAAAGGAAGCTCCTCCCCCATTTGTCTCTTGCCTTTAGTTTCTCAAACTTATTTCTGAATGCCCAAGAATATTTCAGATTTGGTCAGTTTAATTAGTGGAAAGACTGTGGGCTTTGGAAAGACTGGATTCAAATCCTGCCTTTTTCACTCTATGGCATTAGGCTACTTCCTAACCTCATTAAGCCTTAGTGTTCTCATCTGTAAATGGGTATCTGTTACCCACAAATAATGCACATAACACACCACCCCAAAATTTGGTGACCAGAAACAATAAACATTTATTTACCTCATGAGTCAGTGTGTTGGCTGTGTGGTTCTTTGGTCTGGACCAGGCCAAGCTGGTCTCAGCACATTCTGTTAGCCAAAGCAAGTCACAAAGTCCAGACCAGATTGAAGTTGGGGAAGTAGACTGCATCTCTTCATGGGAAAAGCTGCAAAAAGTTGTGGGTACAGGGAGGAATGAATTGTGGCATTTTGCAATCTACCCCACTACCTTATACAAATAAGTGTGGTAAAATATGGTGAGCGCAGCTATTATATCACCTATACATTCAGAAATCATTTGTTGAGTGCCTACTATGTGTACAATTCAACAGCTGCTGCTGTGTGTAATGTAGAGATAAGTCCGACCTCATCTCCAACCTTGAGAAGTGTGCAATTTTAGTCAAAGACTCTGAAGCAATTGTAGGTCACCTTACAATTGTAAAGTGTTGTAAGAGAGGAATTGATAAAACACTATGGGATCTCAGAAGAGAGAGAGATTAAACTAAGAGGCTCTGGGAAGGGATTCTGGCCCCAGCTTATGCTCTGCTTAATGTTTCCCTCTATTTAATTTTAATTATTGATCTCCCAGGCTATCAATAATGACATGGTGCAGGAAACCCAGTCCAGACGGGCAAAGCATTTTAAACTGGAGCAATTTGAGGCAAATTAAGTATTTGAAAATTGCCAGCCATCTGGATCCTACACGCCTAGGCTAACATGGCTGGAGGAAAACCATCTTACTATCTTGCAGGATAATAGTAATCCTCCTAAATTTACCTCTCTGATTAAGATAATTTCCACTAACCCAGGCATCCCTCAATCTCATTAACTTAAACACTTGGTTTCCAGGGACAGGCAGAAAATACAAATTATACTTTCAATAGATTTTTTTTCTGAAAATAGTTTAAAAAAATGTTTGCTCCGCACTCTTTGGAACTTTGAAATGATTGAATTAACAGTGTGCTAGAGGGGATTCGAAAAAAAACAAACCTTAATACTGGAAAAGAGATTTCACCAGCAGTGTAACAGAGAGCCTGTGTGGAGCCAGGTTTGGGTGAGGGAAGACGGTGCTTACGTTCTCCTGGCACTTCGTGACACGTCAGGGGACTTTAGGCAAGTCCTCTGGCTGAATCTGGGTTTCTTCACTTCCAACCAGGGTATGATTATCTCAGGACTTGATCCTTCACATGTGGAGTCATGAGCTAATGTCTGTTCTGTGTACAGGCTTTCTTGAAAGGAAAAGTGCTACCTAAATACAAGGTACTTGTATTACTGTGAGGTGCTTGGAATCTTAATAGCTTTTTCAACTGCATCCAAAGTGGCCTTCTCTTTGTAAATGCTCTAAGTGGCTGAGACTCAAAGCTGAAAAGGGTTTTGTTTCTCCCTCCTTGTAGGGAGTCCTGCCTAGAGTAGGAGGACTACATATTTTTAGAGTGTGCCCAATTTGCCCATTGGGTGGAGAGCTCCACAAACATAAAATTCCCAGCCATTGAGATCCTAGGTAATGGAGATACTGGTGGAGACAAAACTGCCCTGCTCTTTACAGGATGATAATTTTCCTCCTAAGAGTCTAATTGACTAAATTGTTGGTCAGCCAATTAAGAGGACCTTCTAGTTAAACATAAATACTTCGCTTTGAAAGATATTCAAGCGGTATCAATTTTGCCCTTGGTTAATATTCACTGGGCTGTCTCAATATTGAGATTGCTGACTGCTTTGGGATTTTATGACAAAAACAAGAGTTCAGTTTTAGTCTGCCAACTCCCTCTCCCCTAGATTCTTAAATTACATTAAACTTCTCAGTTCATTTAAACCTTTTTGTGTTGTTTGGGTTTTTTGGCAGGCATATCATTATATGAGTTTCCCTAAACTAGTGGGTTGTAGAGAACCAGTACTAGGCTAGTTTATGTAAGACCCACCTCGGGAGATTTGGTAGTTTAGGGGTAGGGCCTCCAAGGATCTGTATTTGTCTAACATACTCCTCAGCTGGGTTTGGGAATCACTGCATTAAGTACCCCTGAAGTTGTATCTATAGTAAGTAAAAAAGTCTTTACCAATTAGTTATAGCTGCTACTTTGCTGGGCACTGTACTCATCTTCAAATATTTTTCTAGTAATCCTCATTGCAGTCCTGCAAGCTCATTACTATTGTTCCCATTTTATGAATGAGGAACTGAGGTTTAGAGGTAGGAAGTAATTTGTCCAAGGTCGTAAGCTAGTACATGACAGACCCAGGATTTGAACATGTCTGATTCTAAAGTCAGTTTGACCCTTTCATCCCTCTGCTCTGCTGCTTCTCATCTAGCATGTTCCAGGATCGTGTAGGAACCAGGTAGGACACAAAGGAAGCACAAGACATGATCCTTTCCCTCAAGAAGCTTACTATGCAAGCAGAGTGAAAGGAAGAACCCTTACTCACTGATGGCCGAAGAATATGTGGACCATAGCATTGAGTGCAAACTGTAAAGTAGAAAATTAGAGTAATTCTAGTCTTTCTGTCTTTTCAGTAGAAAATGGAATATCACTGAGTTAGCAGATTTATTATATTTTCCTATTGAACTGCAGTTGTTTTGCTGTGATTTAAGCATAGCTTGAAGTAGGAAACAGAGGTATCCTATTTGAGGTTCGAGCACGAGAAAACTTTTATTGATGTCAGTATTACACTATTTCAAGGAGAGGAAATTTGTGCATCAAATATTCTGTTTGATATATTCCATTTTTTCACTGATCTGGCTAGAGCAGAAGTCATTTAGCTCATGAGTAGTATTGTGTTGAATGGACAGTTATTTTCTCTCATTCCAGAGCCAAGTGTAAATTAGAAAGATAAAAGGAACTTAGAAACTCTTAGACAGGTTACACTAACCCTCCATTCCCAGCAGATATATACGTTGCTAAGGAGATAAAGGCACAAAAGACCCAGTCCTGGTCGAAGAATCGATTTAGGAAGTATACAGGGCTGGAGCTAAATCACTCAAGCTGGGAGAGACATTTTCTGTTTCTAGTAGAAGACTCATTTTAGTAGCCAAGCTCTGCAGGTAAGGGCAGTTATGTGATTACGACGAGCGAAGACGTACCCACTGTAGAGGTCTCAGTCTTTGTTCACTTTTTGCAGAAATAAATTCTGTTCTATTCAAAGAAAAAAAATAGATTATTCGGGCTCCTCATGTCTATCTAAGCATGTGGCTCTCCATAAACCACATGAATTTCATCACCAAAATGTTCAGCCAGGACAGGATCTTCCGAGACTGTGCTGAGTCCCTTTATCTCCCCACCTCCCCAGCCTCCACCCCATACACAGCATTTATCATACTGTACTTTAATTCTTTATTTACTTCTCTGTGTCCCTACCACACAGTGAGTTCCATGAAGTAAGGAATGGTCTTTTGTTCACTAGTATATCCCAGCACCTCGCTAGCACTTAGCTAGTCTGGAACAGAGTAAGTACTTCATAAATATTTGTTGAATGAATGAATGGATGGATGGATGAATTAATGAACAAACAAGTGAATATGATCACATTAAAATTCAGGTGAAAGTAAGGAGTTTTTAAAGAAATCCTTTTTGGCCATCTAGTTTTCCAAACTGTATACTAATACACTATGGCTTTAGGAAGCACCCAGCACACCTTAACTTCCTTCCTGCTGTATATAGGACTTAACCAAGACTTCATTTGTTTTGCAAGACTCAAGAATAAACTCTCAGCTGTCATGGAACTGCAGCAAGGAAAGCATCTTTTTTGGATCTCGTGTTTCTTTTGAGAGGCAGGTGACTTTGAATTGACCAGGGGCAATTACAGAGTAATAGACCTTTATTGCAAAATGGATTATAGAATATGAAAGTGTGCGTGGGCCATACAAAGGGGGAAACTAAATGGCAAACCCCAGAGCACAAAGACAAATGGCGCAGCAGGATGAATAAGAAGGAAAATTTGCCAGGAGGCACTTTTGAGGGGAAAATCATATAAGAAAGATCAGTCAAGTGGAAACCAGAAGAAAAGAGGGAAGTTTGTTGATGTCATTGGAAATCTGAAGTGTCTGCAACACCCAAAAGGAAATGAAATAAAACCCCTGTAGGGATATAAGACCAATTTCTGGGCTAAGCATTTTTCAGCAGGCTTTCTCCTTTCTTTACTCTGTCTTTGCCAGCTTATTCTGAAGCCAGAAATAAACTAGTTGTTTTGTTGCACTAAGCATCCATGGAGTCTAGTGGCACCATGGGTGAATGAGGGAGCTAACTTTGGGTCCATTCATTTGAACTTCTCCTTGGGGAAGATCAAGGTTAGAGTCATCTGGAAATTTCTCTTAGGACTTCGTACTGACCCTAAGAAGATCCTGCCTCCCCAGTAATTAGCTGAGGTGTTTCCTTTTCTCTTTAAGGGGGGGAATAAAACAAAAAAACTAGAAGTCCCTGGATTTTGAAATTACTATTAGTTTCCCTCTTGGAAAAAGCTGCTCCTGTATAGTTGAGTATGACCATTATTGATTTATGTGCACTTCCCTTAGTGTACCATAGTATTTCTAATACACAGGCCTCCTCTCAGATTGTAGCAGTCTTTCCCACCCTCTGATCCTTTGGGGTTCCCCTCTCCAAACTGGATGTTGTACTCCTCCTCAGTGCTGCCTTGGAACCTTCTGTTTACTTCTGTTGTACCTCTTATCACAGACTTATATTTAGAGTCAAGGCTTATTTAACGTATTTTCTAACTTGTTTGATTATTGTTGCTTCTTTGCATTATTGCCCCTTCCTTCCAGATCCAGCTTCCCTCTTACTGAAATAAAGAATTTATTTAGCACAAAAGGCTATGAGTGCATTTAAAACAGTTTTATTTTTAATACACAGAAAATGGAAACAACCAAATGTCTGAGGTGAATGGTTTCAGTGTGATAGTACATCTATACTATGGAATACTACTCAGCAGTAAAGAAGAACATGCCATTGATACACACAACAAATTGGGTGGATCTCAAGGGCATTGTATGAGTCCATTTATATCACATTCTTGAAACAACAGAATTATAGAGATGGAGAACAGATTAGTGGTTGCCAGGGGTTAGGAACGGTTTGGAGGAGAGGGATGGGTGTGACTCTAAAGGGGTAGTATGAGGGATATCTTTGTGGTGATGACATAGTTCTTCATCTTGATTGCAGTGATGGTTATACGAATCTACACCTGTAATGAAATGACAGAGAACTGTACACATACATTATAACAATGTTGAATTCCAGGTTTTAATACCATAATTACATAAGCTTAATTGGAGAGAAACTGGGTGAAGGGTACATGCGACCTCTCTGGTCTTTATATACCTTTTTGATTTCTTGTGGGGACGTTTCCCCCCACCCTACCCATGTCCTGGGTGGACTCAAGGGTTCTAGCAGCTTCTCTGGCCTTTGGGGGAAGTATTTCCAGCCCCTTCCCACAGATGGGGGAGCTCTCCCAGGCTCTCGTAAAGGCTTTAGGCAAGAACCCAGATCTCCCTCTGGCCACGTGTTGGTTTTCCAATGAGCATTGCTACTGCAGCCCCCAGCCTGGAGGACCTGTATTTACAGGTATCTTCCGCATCAGCTTCTACTTACTGTTCTCTTCCTTTCTGACACCTGAGAATGTCCTTTTCTTTCAGTCTCAGCTATGCATTATATTCTTTTCTTGTGGTATTTTATTCAATACTCTTGGTGTTTGTAGCCTGATTGGGGCAAGATGGGAGGAATGACTTGTGGGAAGGGGAGACCATTTCTGTCCATTTCTGTAGTTGCCCTGGGACACTGTTTATAATTGTGTTCCTGTACTCCTCTCCCACTAGACTGTAAGTTCTCAAAAAATGTTAGCGACCAGGTCAAGGTTTTTCATCCCAGTTTTTATGCATAGAAAGTGCTAATATACACGTGTATTGAATGGATGAATGGGTAAATGAGTGAGTGAATCTCCAGAGTTCCATGGAAAAGAGCACAACTATGGTGGCTTTTAAGTAAGATAGTTTTCAAGAATATTTCTATTCATTTTAAAGAAGATATGTGTCATTATGGTGCTTTGTGTAACATAATTCCTTTAAATACAAGAACTGTGTATGATCCATAATATTAATTCAACAGATTTAAAGAAGGAAATAATATTTCCAAAGGAAAAAAGACATTTAAGTGTGTTTTAAGAAGTATTTCCTCTCCTCCCTTTGTGTCTCTCACCATCTTTTGGGGGTTTTAGAATTAGGGAACCAAGCATTGATGGGAGAGGAGTGTGGCCTCTGGTACTGGTTCTCAAACGATGTTTTGCTGAACTTAGGGTTCACTGGGGTCCTCTGGGGCTGAAGGGGGCTTAAGCTGGAGAACAGTGGGTACGTCTTTTGGCATTGCCTCCCTCCCACCCCCATTTTGGCACAATTGGAGACACTGGCTCTGCTGTCAGACCTCCTGGGTTTGCCCATAATTCCCATCCCCACCCTAACAAGCTGAGTAGGCAAGTGCCTTAATATCTCCGCCTCAGGCTGTCCAATCTTAGAATGGAGTTAATAATGATACCTACCTTATGGAATTGTTGAGAAGATCTCTGAGTGTTATCCTCTCAGACATTGAGAAAACCTGGACAAATTTTGTTTTGTTTTGTTTTGTTTGCAATTCTCTCTCTATAAAAATATGAATAATACCACAAATTTTGGTATATTTTAAATTTCTCTTCAACAAGTTAGTGGCTTTGTCACATGAACAGTAATTGTGCTACTTTCGAAGTCATTATAGGTTTTATAAAAAAGATATCATTTCATAGTGCGGTGTAGGTGGTGTGATTGGGTATTTGAACAGTTTAAGGTTGCAGGACTGTGCTGTCTTCTTTCTTGGTGATTGTACTGAAAACTTACTTTGAAGATTATATCAGACATCCAAATCTGAGGTCACTGAGGATTAGGTCGTTGTAGACACTGAACGTAGTATTTCTCCACTCGTGATTATCCCACAGAGGGTAGGGGAGGCTCTCACTTCCCTCTCCTCAGTAAATAAACTGAGTCCCAGAGTGGAGGGGCCCCCTCATTCAGGACCCTAGATGTGGGGTGATTGTGAACCCAGGGCGAGAGCAATGCCCAGCCTGACTAACCCCCTGGTGCTGTTGGGGAATGTGGCCTGCCTGCCCTTCTAAGGAGAGCAGGCTCTGACTTTCCCAAACAGGTGCCTTTGGTGAAGGTGGCGTACCTGGCTATGGGCTTCTCCTCCACTGAGGCGCTGGGGAGAGGAAGGAACCAAGGCTGAGATCCTTGTGTCTAAAGTAACGCTGCCTACCAGAGAACTTGAAGCCATTGCACCCTCACCTCCCTCCCACCCTCTTTCCCCAGATGATCACGAGCAGAGTCCTTCTTTTACCACAGAAGAAAGTGCGCCCCTTTTGTGTGACTGATGCCAGCTGTTTGGATATTCCCTGTGCGTCTCTCTGAACTCAGCTTCTAAGGAGACATATCATCTCTTACGGGCACAGAGAGAGGAAGATTAAGGGCGATGGGAAGGCAGCATGCATTTATTTCTTTTCTTTTAAATTTATTTTATTGAAGCATGCATTTATTTCTAAGCCATCTCTAAGGCCTGGCTCTATCTTAGGACTGTGATTTTGGCCAAGTCACTTGACTGCTGTGGGCCTCACTTTCTTCATCTGTCAGATGAGGAGACTGTACCAGATAAGAGGCTTAAAATTTTTTTGTTTAAAACGTCGGCGCATTTTTCCACAACACCTGAATATGTAACACAGAGAAATGTAGAGTTGTTCCTGTTGAAGGAGGAGCTGTAGCCTGGGCCCCTTGTCCTCTGTACCCCCAGATCCTCCAAGGTCCCCTATAAGGACACCTCCAGAAATCCTTAGGCTGAGTCATGAGCTACTTGAACTTGTAAGAAATTAAAATACTGCATATAACATCACATGACACTTCTACTTTATATCTAAGGAGCGAAGGATCCACATACGATTGCCACATTAAAACATGCACCCCTTTTTTAAAAGTTATAAATTTGTTAACTCTGTGGGGAAAACGCCCCACAGTGGTTATTGAAGTTTGACTCACAAGCAGCAAAAAAACCCACTAACAAACAACATAGTTTGCTAAATAAGTCCTGGGCCTCTAAGGCCCACTCAGATATAACACTGCAGGACTCAGTGTCACTGGTCATGAAGGGCATTGGGGCAGCCACTTGTCCCTCACACTTGGCTTTCGTGACCACTGGGCTGGCCACCAGTCTCATGAGAATGCTGGTTTGTGCCTGTGTAACCTCAGCTTGTTACTGGATCAGAATACAGGATGTGGCATGGCCAGGGGCTTCTTGGAAGAGCTTCTGCATCCTGTGAACATGGGGTTGTTCCCTGCCAACTGCTGAGACAAACCAGTGATCCTTGTGGAGAGCACAGGCTTTTATCAATGAGGAGGATTCAAGGCTTATTATTTTTCCCCCTCCCTCCAAGCAACACTCCCACTGTTCAGGCTTTAATACCAAAACCCTATGTTTGCAGAATCAGTGCCAAAAAGTCACTCATCAGTGAAACTCAAAGATAATAGCTCCTATTGATCAACTTGGGAGAAGAATGTCTTGCCCTCCTGCAGAGGTCAGGAAAGATAAGGGCTGGAGTTTTCTCAAACATGCTGGATTTGCTTAAATTGGATAAAACCACATAAAAACACTGATGTTCTAAGAGAACTGGTGACCGATTCAGGAAAACCTCACAAAATGAAAAGATTGGCTTGGATTGGTAAGGCATGCAAAATAGGGTCTTTCTAAAAGCACAGCAAATGCATCATTTCAAACCTAGACAGTGATATAGCCGCTAACTGGAGTATGTCCACACGGTGTATGCCCATTTGCCTTGCTAGACAGAAGGGGAGGCATGAAAGATCTTGAGTGTCCACTCTATGCTGGGCACTCTTTTGGTGCAGGACCCTTTTGGTCCATAATGTGATTTAGTCCTTACCACATTCCTGTGAGATGACTTTTATTGTCCCCATTTTACAGATGGAAAAATAGTGGTCAAAGAACGTTAAGTAACTTGGTCCTGTTCACAAAATTAGTAAGTGGCAGAAATTAGTATCTTAATGTAGGTGTGTATTTCCATTAAATATTCTACTGTCTCCCAGTTGGCACATACAAATTTGCCATTACCACAATAAATTTTACACACAGAGAGGCTGCTAGTCTGGTATTAAATATCTCATCCTTTTGCCACGGTGAAGAAAATAAGAGAGGAGCTGAATCTTTTAGTGGAGATCCTGCAGGGTCAAGACTGGCGGTCGCATCTCTCTAAAGCTGCAGCTGACCCTGGAATCGAGGGCTCTCAAATTGAGATGTGCTCAATTTTTCTTGCATAAAATTCAGCCTGCTTTTCGGGAGGTGAGGGGGGAACCTTATTAAACATCATTTTTGTGAGGGGCTACATTAAACTACTAAGATTAAACTTTTCACGTTAAATAATCAGCCTTTCTTTAAAAAAAATGTGGCCTCAGAAGACAATATTTTTCAGGGAGATTATTCATATTTTAAAATATTTTATCTATTTTATCTGTTTTTATTATCATTTTATCTGAAAAGCTGAACCTGTGGTTATCTCGAGGAATAGATCTGGAGTCTGAGAACAAAATTCCTCAGAATCATCACAATCACTTAATGAGCTTGTGAATTGAAATTATCTTTGCTGTAGCCTAAGAACCCAGTGGTAATTAGTGTCCAGGGACACATGGGGAACAACTTCAACTGTTAGCAGTGCCAAGAATCCATTCATTTGTCATCAGTCTCAAATTATATTCAATCAGCAATTCAAATTCAGGCTAGAAAAACCAAGTGACATGTAGCTAACTTTCTAAAAAATTAACACTGTAAAGTGAAACCTATGTTTCTGGCAATTTAGCTGTGAGCAGCAGTAAGATGAAGCTATGAAAATATTGAATGTAAATGCTGTCAAAATCTGTCTTAATCCCACCACTTCCCACTCTTTGCTTCCTTGCCTGAATTGCTGCCGTGGCTGCCATGCTTCTATTCCCAAGCTCCCCGAAGTCTGAGTATCGGAGTGCTTGATGGGCCTTTTTATAAGGGGAACCACAGCAGTTCAAAATACTGCCGACAAGGGGGCTTTATTCAAAGAGCCAAAGTGGGTGGCAGGAGGATGGGGGTCAGCGTGGAGTTGCAGCTGGAATCACACATGGAGGGTTCCAAAATGTAGACAATTAGCACTTCCTCGTGAAATCACCTGCATGAAATACCCATTCCAAGGACAAGTGGTTGATAACAGAAGCACTGTCTTCCATCATGGTTTTGTGCTAAGTATCTTTCTTACCTGGGCAGATTTTCCTTCTTGGCTTCATATTTTGGAATTCTCTGTGCTGTAAGATCCCTGCCATACTGCTCATCTGACTTCAGTTCCCCTTAAAAGAATCTATGCTGTTGTTGGCTCAGGATGTAGCAGGTGACTGGGGCTGTTTGGGGTGGGAAGGGTACGTGTGGTTTGTGTACTTTCTTTCCCACCTGCTTTCTTTTCCCACCTGAACAGGGGAAGAGACAAGCCAAGGAGGCCTGCACAAACCAAACAACCTTTTGTCTCTGCTGTACGTGGCAGGTTGATTGGAGACCCAGTAGACAAGCTAGAAGTGGCCTCTGCAAGGTCTCAGTGGGTAAACATCCTGTCCTTGGCAAAGCTCACTGATGACGGGTTGTGGCTTCTATGGCCATGTGGCAGACGGTCCCCATCAGTAAATAAGGAAATGTAGAGAGTATGCTTATCTAGGTGAAAAGGTGAAGCCAGAGAGAGGTATGGTGAAAAACAAGTCCAGTTTCATAGACTTGAGGACTGGGCAGCATGGGCTGCCAGGAGGTATGTGTGTGGTGAAGTCAAGCAGACCTGGATGTGAATCCAGTTCTGCCACTTACTAAAGTTTATCTTGCATTCCAACACAGATCCATTTTCAGTGACTACCTAGAGCACTGTGTTGAAAAGGCTGTAAGGCAGACCCCAGGTTTAATAAGCAAAAAGGGCCATAATTGACTAATGATGTCTGAAGGAAGGGGAAGTGATGGCATGGGTGCCACAGATCTAACGACCCAGGCTCTGGGCTCTCTGAGATCCTGCCTAGCACTAAAGTTCTGTAATGCAGTGAGTGTGTATGTGTGTCTGCGTGCATGTATGTGTGTAACCTAACAATTGGTTAGTGTAATCCTATTAGAATGTGCTAGTAGGATGGTGTCATGGGTTAAATTTTCAAAAACAAAGACATCATTTGTATATTACAGTATATCACTGAAGAGTTTTAAAATTTTAATAGTGTATCATGTCCCTTAGACTCTTGGTTTGCACGTTTGCTTTAATTTAGAGTGGTTTTGAAAATTATCTTTGAACCACGAATGACTCTCCATATTCAACTATTTAGCTTTCATTTGTCTTGACTTAAGGTTTCAATATAGAGAAATCGATTTCTCTATTAATAGAAATGCTATGAATTCACAAACACAAATGAAGCCAGCAGCAGGAACAATGCTGTTCTCGTGTTTCATGGGAAGACTATTGACTATATTAATGTAAGACGTGTCTTCTCACAAGAAAAGGAAGAGTTTGTGTTTGATGGTATTTGGTCATTTTTGTAGGTTTGGTTTTTCGTCAATGAAATATTTGTATTTTAATTTTCAAGCCTGAGCTTTAAAGAAAAAAAACTTGGAATCTGGCCTCCAGTGTGTTTGTCTGGATAGCCTCTATAATGCAGGCACCTCTGCCTGGCAAGTAGAGCAGACATTCAAGTGTACTAAGCTATGGGACCGCGTGGCTTCTCTTGGAAGGCAGGGCCTTTGGAAATCTCCTGTAATGCTTCTAACAGCCCATAAGTTACTATATTTAATATTGCCCTTGTCTTTTTCCCCTCCCTTCTTTTTCTTTTCAGAAACAGAATTGTCAGTCACTGCTGACTTAGTGCCTACCTCATCATGGAACATTTCAAGTGAGCTCGACAGAGGTACACAGTGGGGACACGTAGGGGTGGAGGTGGAGAAGGGGAGGCATGAAATGCCAGGTTTACTCCTGGCATGGCTGTCTTTGAAATCAACTGCTTTTTAGATCACTAGAAGGAGGCGGGGGCCAAAATAAATTCCCTGCTTACTGTGATCATTTAACATTTAATTACTTGGAATTCTATTATTTCTGGAAAGGTTTTTTTTTTTCCTCTCTCTCTCTCTCTCTCTCTCTCTCTCTTTCCTTTTCCTTCTTCCCCTAAAATGTTGCACATGGTAAAAATGCTTCAAGATGTGAAAAAGGGTAGTTTCTGACCTTCCTGACACTGCATCTAGTGGATCTTATTTAGAGGATTTGATTCTGCCTGAGCCAGGACTGATCAGAGCTGTTTGCTGGGTGACCTTTTACAGTGAGTATTTGATGTGCTTGCAGGGTTCAGGGCAGAGTATTTGGAATGTTTGTAATTGCCTGTGCATACAGATGGCAGCTTCCTGTGTGCACGTGGAGAACGGGTTCCTGCTATGAGTCTGTTGTAGTATTAATTAAGTCCTGCCGTATGCTAAGCACTGTCTATTCTGTAGAGATCCTATGTCCTGGAAGATAAATCAGGACACATACAGAATCCCTGAAATTGGCTCATCCTACCCTTCAGGCTTATTTCTCTTTAGTCCCCTTTATGCCCTTTTATGCATCTCCAGCCCGGTTTCTATTTCATCTTATATGTCCTGTGCTTTTTTGCTTCTCTACTTTTGTCTAAGCTGTTCTTTCCATCTGAATTGCCCTTCGTTCCTGGCCAGTCCCCATTCTCTCCCCTCTACCGGGCAACAAATTACTTCTCCTTTAAGTCTGAGCATATAGTCTATATTAGCCACAGTCTTATCTAATCCCTCAGCGGGAAGTGGCCTTTCTGTATTTGGAACCCCCATAGTCTTTTTCTCTGTTCTTCTCTTAGCATTTTCTATGTTATATCATGGTGATTTACATACCTGTCTATCTCACCCTTAAACCTGGAAATTCCTTGTAGGTAGGATATCTATTTTGTTCTTTTTTTTTTTTTTTTCCTGTCTCTATTAAAAAATCTAGTGGAGACTCTCATTCATAGGAAATCCTCAATAAATATGTATGGAATGACAGGTGAGTCACACTGTAGTCATATAGATGGATGGGCCACATCCATATATATATATATACAGATACAGTCAACAATCTTACTGAGTTTCTACTTTAGTTCAGGCATGATTTTATGTTCTGGGATTATAGCGATAAAAGGAGCTCAAAAGTCATTGTCAAAAATTGCCTTTTGGGCTTCCCTGGTGGCACAGTGGTTGAGAGTCCGCCTGCCGATGCAGGGGACACGGGTTCGTGCCCCGGTCCGGGAAGATCCCACATGCCGTGGAGCGGCTGGGCCCGTGAGCCATGGCCGCTGAGCCTGCGCGTCCGGAGCCTGTGCTCCACAACGGGAGAGGCAGCAACAGTGAGAGGCCCGCGTACCACCAAAAAAAAAAAAAAAATTGCCTTTTATGATCAGCTGTCTTTTGTCTGCTCATGTATTCACTGGGAGTTAGATTTCCTCTCTGAGGAAAGAGAATGTTACTTTATAAAACAGTAATGGGCAAATTTACTTTGCTGGTTATGCTCTTTAGGCATTTTAGGGTGGCAGGATGAGGTGAGACGTCTTTTCACCTTAAATCAAAGGACATTTAGGATCATTTTTTATTGTCAAATTTGATCTGGACATTCTTTTTCTAATTAAGGATTAAAACAGGGACTGCATGTTATGCCTCTCCATCTCCAGCACCAAGCACAATGCTTAGGAGGCAGTAGTTTTTCAACAAATATTCGTGGATTTTTTTTTAATGGAAAAGAAGAAATAAAGCATACTAATGTTAAAGCAGTGCCTACTCCATGCCATGCAGTGTGCCAGGGGCTTTCAAGTATGTGAACTTACTTGGCAAGCTCCTAATAGCACCAACAGGAAAAATTATATCATTGCACACTACCTGTTACTGATCAAGTTCCAGTTACGGCTCTAGAAGGACATCAGTATGTGCTAAAAAGGCAGCAGAGCCACCAGTCAACTACCTAGCCTGCCAGACTTTGAATTTCTAGCAGACCAGCACTGTAATTAAAAGCTATTGCCCTTCAAGAAAGTAGCGTCACGTAGTGTCAAGTAGTAGAACCTACTGGCCAAAGGGTGGAACTAAGGCAGTCCCCAAACTCCTTTGATTGTTTAGCATGGCCTTCCAGAGAGCATGGATGGCTTTCCAGGGGTTCTTGGTGTCTTCTTTCTCTAGAAGATAATTAGTATGTGGTCTTTACTTCCCATTTAGAATGAAAGCGAAAGCTGATTGATTCATTTATTCACTCATTTTGATCAATTCTTTATTGCTTCTGACTCTGATCTGGGCACAGTCCGAAGACTCAGGATCAAAAGATGAATCAGGGACTTCCCTGGTGGCGCAGTGGTAATCCACCTGCCAATGCAAGGGACGCGGGTTCGAGCCCTGGTCCGGGAAGATCCCACATGCCGCAGAGCAACTAAGCCCATGAGCCACAACTACTGAACCCACGTGCCACAACTACTGAAGCCCACGCGCCTAGAGCCCATGCTCTGCAACAAGAGAAGCCACCGCAATGAGAAGCCCACACACTGCAACCAAGAGTAGCCCCTGCTCGCCGCAACTAGAGAGAAAGCCCGAGTGCGGCAATGAAGACCCAACGCACCCAAAAAAACAAAACAAAAAAAGATGATTCTGAGTCAGACCAAGGTCTCTGTCCTCCATGAACTCAGAACCAAGAGAGAAGGACTGATATCTAAAGGCATAAGAAAAACTTTCTGGTCAGATTGAGTTGTCAAGGGACATTCCTCCCAATCACAGAGAGATGCTAGTGTAAATACACAAGGGAAAAAAAAAAATCCATCACCAGGCTTGTATGCAGAAAGGAGGAATCTCCAGGTGCCAGAATTGAAGAACAAGCAGTGTTCAGTGGGAAGGAATGAAACAAAAGGTCCTATGAAAACATGGGAAGTATGTATGGTTCTTAGGGGCTGGAGTTTCAGAATCCTATAGGGATGAGAGCTGAGGCCATAGGAAACAAACTCCTTTCCAAGGCTGTCAATGAGGAATGACAGACCTGAGCATGAAATAAGGAAAATTCTGCCAAGGATCTGGTATGGAAGTCTATCAACCACCCTGGGCCACTGGGATCACCCACAAGAAATCAAAACCCCAACCTGTGTTCTCCATGGGTATGGGGTTGGTATACTTCTCTTATAGTGCACAAGCCACAAACCAAGAAGATAATGTAAAAACTTGGTCTGGAATTGATTAAACTATGAGATCCTGACAGGGGACAGCCTAAAGCCAAAAATCATTGTCAAAAAACATCTCAACAGCCCAGCACGTATGGGTCTCCCACCAAAAACAAAATTTAAAAACTCAAAACCACAAAACAACAGAACTCCTGATGTTAAGTAATTTTAAATATTATAGTGTGTTCAAGAGAGGGAAAAAAAGCCACCATTAGTGAGGGTCAGACAAAACACATGGAGAAGTTCATATCTTAGGAACTAAAAGCAATAGACCGATTTGAGAGAGTAGGTATGTTTAAAATGTTTCCTGGTGAAAGAGGAAATAGAAACCATAGGCCAAGTACATGATAATATGACCAAAAAGTAGACATTTTACAAGAACTAAATAGAAATTCTATAATTGAAAAATAGAGTTATAGAAATTAAAAATTCATCAAGCGGGTTAAACAGTGGCTGCACTCAGCTGAAGAGAGAAATGGCGAACTAGAAGACAGATTGAAGATAATATGGTAGTTCAGAGAATGGGCCCTGGAGCCAAGGTGACTAAGTTTGAATCCTGACTCTGCTACCTGCATGCTGTGTGACTTTGGGCAAGCCACTCCACCTCTCAGTGCTTTGGTCTTCTCATTTGTGAGATAATAACAGTACCTACCTCACATGGTGGTTGTGAAAATTGATCTGGCTAACAAATCTGATAAACTAATTAGTTAAGAAGTAACAGCTGTTTTTGGTTAATATGGTTATTACTTTGGGCTTGGTAGTTAAAAAAAAAAATCATTGGTATTTTGGCAGGCTTGTAAGGAAAGCGTATATTAGGGTTGGAGTGAATGTTTCAGATCCTGTAAAATCAGCCCATGTCAGCAGCCACCCACTCTGGCCTCCCCCACATGGCTGTTCACCCACATCAGCACCATATTTAGTTTGGTATAAAGGTTCTCTATGGTCTTACCCTTGCCAGGTCCTCTCACCTCACCCCTACACTCCATACTTTGTACTCTTTGTTTCAACAACCCGCCTCTCTAATTCCCTAAGTATATCCTTCTTTACTTCCAGTCTCTCTGCCTTTTTCATACAGTTCCTTTTGATTGTATTGTCCTTAACCTTATTCTTCACTTGGCTGACTCCTTTATTTAAGCATCACCTTACACATTGCCTCATCCCCTTCTCCCCGCAGCGCTTCTAATGGGCATGGTGCTGAATAAGACCACCAGTGTTCCCGTTTTGATGGACCTTGCATTCTAGAGGGAGAGGCAGATAATTACGAATCCTTTCATCAACCCCATTGACCATGCCATCAACAGTACCCCGAAACATTTAATATGTGGGGTACCATGTGACCCCATGTCTGTCTTGCTCAGAATCCTTACCAGACTGTACTGACATCATCGATTCTGTGCCCGTCTCTTTAAAGTCAGGTCTCTCTGCATTGGCAGCTCTTATTGCCCAACCAAGTGCCTGGTGTGTAGTGGAAAATGTGTTAAATGGTAGGGGTTCCAGTGCCATCTGTGCCAACTAGTGTGAATTCCTACTAGGTGTGAGGCCCTTACTGAGCATGTGAAGGCATCATTTGAATTCACACCACCGTGGGCAGCAGAACAGATAGGCAGCTGAGGCTCATGAGGGTTAAAGGACTCGGCTGAAGGGCATAGCTGGCGAGTGGTGGTGCCAGGATTCCCACCAAGGCCTCCACACCAAGTCCAGGGATCCATGTCCAACATGGCAGTTGATTGCACTGTCTCCCCTGCATTCATATCCCTCCTCCAGTGGGACAATTTCCCTCACATGGAGAAGCAGTAAAATAAAAGTCCGTCACTTGGTATTCTTTAATGCCTTTCTCTTCACCGACCTGCTCTGTTCCACCCATCAATCCCATTCTGGCTCCCCAGCCTCACGCTGGTCCTGGTTTTCTGTTAAATGAGTCCAGTCAGTGGCATTAAACAGTTACCTGTTTATCCTTTCCAACAGGAAATGAAATTTAAAAGAGACAAGGCCACCCGGGAAGAGCCGTTGAAAGCTACTATTGACGGGGCATGGGGGTAATTTCTGAAACAAATGCTTCAGAAGCAAGTGCCTCCTAAAATAAATCGATCTACAGGGGCCCAACCTCAGCTTCCCTGTGGAGGTTTCGGGGTGGGGCATGATGAGGGCCTCTTTCCCCCTCTTCCACTTTCAGTCACATGAGGTCTCTGAGGTTCTCTATAGAAAGCCAAATGTTTCTTTTGGAGAAAGCACTGGAAATTGCACCCGTAGGTAGCAGAAAGGGAGGGAGCCTACAACTTAAAAAAATACTGAGGCCTCTTTCCAACTGCAAACAGTTCTCTGTGCTGACAGACTAGATTTGGGGGTATTTTCGTCCTGCTCTGCTTTTTTAAGAGCTGGCTTTCTCTACCAGCTCAGAGCTTTACACATGGTAGGGAAGCATGTAGCAAGGTTCTTATGAGCATGAACTCTGGAGTTACTATGACTCTGAGCTTCCTTTTGCTCACCTGTGGAGCAGAGGCCTTCATCTCTATCACCTAAGATTGTTTTCCTGGCCAACAAACACATCTGTGGGTTGCGTGTGTGCTGTGCCTTAGGACAGCCGCTTGCATGGTCGCAATAGACAGATACGTGCTGGCCTCAACCCCTTAGCTCACCATCAAGGGTTGTGACCAGGTTTTCTAGTTCAGGAGTGGTTACTTCCTCTTGTCCCCCCCCCCCAC
This sequence comes from Mesoplodon bidens, assembly GCF_964165515.1. Classification (NCBI taxonomy): domain Eukaryota; kingdom Metazoa; phylum Chordata; class Mammalia; order Artiodactyla; family Ziphiidae; genus Mesoplodon; species Mesoplodon bidens. The sequence goes on along the minus strand of NC_138177.1, from coordinate 131,733,811 downwards.
CTCTGTTACTTGATTTGTCTTTGGTACATAAAGAGTCTATTTAAATAGCATTGACTGGTCTATACCTTGGAGCTTTGTTCACAGCTAGTCCTCATGGGACAGCTGAGTCCTTTCTTTGTACCCCTAATAGTATGTTTCAGGAGCAGGGACAGTAGGTGTAGGGTTAAGAGTGGGATGGACTAGAGACTTGGTACTTGGCAAGCTACAGAGTAGTCCTCCTGGGACTGGTAGCTGGTTGGAGGAATTTCTGGGGGAATTGCTGGGGGTAGCTTTGTGGTGTTTAAAACAGCCCAAGTTCAGCAGCCTTTGGCCTTATGCAATGTCTTCTTAATATTGATGGCATCGTTTTCTTTAAAGGACTGATATCATACTGCCACTATTAATCGCAAAAGCACTTGGAGCCTCTGTAACCTTATATGGAAAATGGGAGAAGTGGTATCACTCCAAAGCGTAAAATAGAGTCTAAAGTCCCACCACAGTCTCTAGAACAGATAGTTGCTTATTTCAGGCAGTTCTCTTACCCCCACCCCTTCTTATTCCCAAGGGGAGGGTAGTATGACCCAGTGAATGAGCACTTGACAAAGAACCTAGATTCTAGTCCCAGCTCAAGTGCACAACCAGGTCAGTGACCTGTCACTTAAGCTCTGGGCCTCAGTGTTCTCATCTGTAAAAAGGGAGTTATCAATTCTTGTTCTGGGAGGCATCAGTGCTGCAGGTCCATTATGGTAGCCACCTGTAGCTGTTGAGTACTTAAAATGTGTCCAGTCCAAAATGAGATTAGTGTGACTGTAAAACCCATACCAGATTTCAGTGGCTTATTCCATTGAAAAAGGACTTAAAATATCTTATTAATAATTTTTATATTGATTATATGTTAAAAGATAATTTTTCATATATTGAATTAAATGAAATATATTATTAAAATTAATTTTACTTGATCCTTTTAATGTGGCTACTAAACAATTAAAAATTACACATGTCACCTGCATTATAATTCTATTCAAAGGTACTTCTCTGGGCTTCCCTGGTGGCGCAGTGGTTGAGAGTCCGCCTGCCGATGCAGGGGACACGGGTTCGTGCCCCGGTCCAGGAAGATCCCACATGCCGCGGAGCGGCTGGGCCCGTGAGCCATGGCCGCTGAGCCTGCGCGTCCGGAGCCTGTGCTCCGCAATGGGAGAGGCCACAACAGTGAGAGGCCCGCGTACGGCAAAAAAAAAAAAAAAAAAAAAAGGTACTTCTCTAATGAAACAACAGCTAGAACTTCAGATAAATCTAACCTGTGTTTCCTACTTGCAACATGAGGACATGTTCTCATATCTATGCGAGGTTTAACATTCTAGGAACTGCTTTTTATTAAAAGAAATTTTTTGAAAACTGATTTTTTGTGTGTGTGTGATGCTTAAAAATATATCAAGTACTTTATGTGTAAGGGATAAGCATTATTGATTCTAAGCTGATTGTTAACTCTCAGAGAAAGGCAATATCTCAAGTAATCTCCCTCCTGTGCAGAAAAACTTTGTAGGTTAGAAGTCCAAAGCACAAAAGATTTATACTTCGATAATGATTACATAAATGACAGCAATGGGACCCCAGAACAAGTCAGGAAACCCCAGCTTCAGGGCAGTAGTTGGGTATATTCAAACAGGGCCCTGATGATCCAGTGTTGCCTCTATCTCTCAGACTTCACCTTGCACTATTCTTTCCTGCTGGCTATGCTCCACCAGCCACACTGGCTTCCTTTATGTTCCTCTAGCAAGCCAAGTGCTTTCTTGACCAAGGGCACTACCCAGAATCCCCTTTCTCTTGCTTTTCCCCTCCTTCAGATCTTGACGTAATTGTCATCTCCTCAGATAAGCTTTTCCTGATCATCCAAAGTTAGTTTCCTTTTCCTTTATAGTGATTTTAAAAAGAAAGAAAAAAATCTGGTCTAGGTCTGGAAGCAGTGAGAAAAATCCCTTCTTGATAAGAAAGCAGGGGAGCTTCTTGCCAGCTCTGCTGTGTCTACTTTATCCCTCACTAACTCACAACAAGCTTTCAGTCCCTTTGCCTGGAACCCAGCATGGAAGCACGTGACATGGAAATCATTTCCTCTTCAACCAAGCTGCTCTCTCCAGGACTCTTGTTAATCCTCTTTACTTGACAAGTCCATTCACTTTAGGGAAGGGAACCGCCAAGATGAGAACTATGCAATTTTGTCATAAAATGGAGGGGAAACGAACATTTATGGTCAATCTTGATTCTTCAAAGCCTGCTCCAAGGGGAGGAGTTGGCCATTGGGCGCCACCACTGGGGCAGAGAGGGTCAGCCTCCCCACTCAGTACTCCATCCAGCCCATCATTCCAGCTCTAGCTCCAGCCCTTGGTACCGGTCCCTCCCAGCAGCCCTCCCTCCCCTCCCCTGTGTGCTGTTGTCAGTGGGGCCTTCAACGTAGAGGCCTGGGGCCCAAGGGTGTTCTGCAAATGGCCAAGCTTAGCTGAGTGGGGAGCACAGAGCTCCCCCTTCCCGGCAAGCACCACCCAGTTGAGATAGAGGGGCAATCGAACAAGCTTGGAAATGTTTATGCTCCTGTTTTTACCATTTAGAATCAGGATAGAGATTTATCTACCTCCCATCATGGGTCTCAGATTCCTTACTCCCTTGGTACCATCTTCAGTGATTCCTGGCAAAGACAAGGCACAATCTTGGACTCATAAATAATCAGGAAGCAGCAGAAAGGGCATTTCTCGATGCTCCCAGGCAAGCTTTGTCCTTGCCTGGTATCTTAGTTTGGATTTAAAGCTGCCTGCCAAGAGAACCTCCCTGAGTACCCACTTCAGAAATAGCTTTGGAGTTTGGCCTCAGGGTGCTTCTAGAAACTTGTGGACTAAAGTCCTGCTCACAGGGATTATAGGAGGCCTTTGTAGTCCTGGGCCTATGGCTCTGGCTCTGGTCAACCCTTGCTCAAAGACTCACAGGGACTTTTGGACTTAGAGGCCTCTTGACAAGGGAGGGAGAAGAGATTGTATACAAAGTGCCCTCTGGCTCCTGCCTCAGCCTCCAGCACTCTGCCCCCTCCACTCTTGCTTGCTGTGCTTGAGAACCAACCGCTTATTGTTCCCCATCCTATTTCAGGCCGCTGTGCAAACTCTGCTGTTTGCTATGATGAGAGTACCCTCCCCACCCTTTTGTCATCCTTAAAGACCCTGTACAGATTCATCACTTGGAAGAAACCTTTCCTGACCCCACCTGCCCCTACAGGAAATCACATCTACTCTGTGGAGGAAGTGGTTCTGCCCACCACGCTGCTGGGGGATGCTGATTTCCGTGTATATTTTCTTTCTCTCTCCCCTTCTTCTTTCTTGCAAGAAATATGCATTAAGCATCTTCTTCATGTCAAGCAAAGCCCTCACGGCTCACCCATTCTAGCAGGAGGGTCAACCTGGAAGGGCACTGTGGAGAGTGCTTTGAGAGCCACGAGAACAGCTTGCCAGGCTGTGAACGTCTTGAGATCAGGAATTAGGTCTTTCTTCTGCATCCCTGTAGCTCTAACTCTAGTACAGGTATTTGAATAAATAAATAAATGAGTGAGTGCGAAAAATCAGAACATCAGAGTTGAAAGGTACTTTAGAGTCACAGTCCTCTAACACTGCTGGTCTCAGAATCACCTGAAGAGACCCAGGCTCATTGAAGCAGACTAGACTCTAAGCCTCTGTATTTTTACTGACTTCCCAGATGATTCTGATTCTCACCAAAGTTTGAGGCCCACTGATAGAGCAGTAGGTCTTAACCTCAGCTGTGATTGGAATCACCTGTGGAATTTTAAAAATTACTAATGCCTGGGTCTATTCCCCATTCCGCCCCCACCCCCCCCATTCTTATTTCACTGTTCTTCTATACAATCTGGGATTTGAGGGATTTTAAAGCTCTCCAGGTGATTCTAATGTGCAGCAAAGTTTGAGAGCCACTATTACAGAGTTCTAGGTTAATCTACCCTGTAGTCTTACCGTGGTGTTCCAACAAGTGATTTATCCAGGTACAGATGGTTGAAACTTTCTCCATTTCTGTCCTTAATTTTCTGAAGTAATATAGAAAAAAGAACAGGGGTTGGAGTGAGAAGTCCTTGGTTTATATTTGAGTGCTGTGGCTAACTCAAGTTCTCAAAAATTGAGCTTTACTTTTTTGGGGGGTTTTTTGTTTTTTTTTCATCTGCCAGGGTTGTCATGAGTACGAATGTAATGACATAGGTAAGAGGGCTGAGCTAGGTCCCAGCCCTGATTAAATAAATATAGAGATAGATAGATTGATACTGATACTGATTTGACATACTTCTGAAAATGTCTGAATGAGTTGGTGTACCTCCATCACTTTTTTTATGCGGCCATGAGGAGTAATACTTTCCTGCCTTATGAAGTAATATCAGCTATTACCAGTTGCCAAATATTGAGAGTTTTTTAATGTGCCATGAACACATACAGTGATTTACATGTGTTGTTGTATTTAATCCTCATAACAATTCTAAGAGATAGTACATCTGTTTTATGGATGAAAAGACCAAGCCTTAGACAAATGTAATGGGCTGTCCGTGTCCTAATCCCCAGATCCTGTGAACTTTATCTTATTTAGGAAAAGGCTGTTTGCAGGTGTAATTAAATGATGGTAAGGATCTTGAGATGAGATCACCTTACATATCTGGGTGGACCCTAACTGTCTACAGGTATCCTTAGAAGACAGTGGCAGAGGGAGATTTCATACAGACCCACAGAGGAGCCAGTGATGTGAAGATGGAGACAGAGACTGGAGTGATGGTGCCACAAGCCCAGCAATGTCAGGGCAGCCCCCAGAAAGTGGAGGAGGCAAGGAATGGATTCTTGCCTAGAGTCCCCAGAGGTAGCAGGGTTCTGCCTGCTTTTAGACTGTAGCCTCCAGAATTGGGTCAAAATAAATTGCTGTTGTTTTAAGCCACCGCGTTTGTAGTAATTTGCCACAGCAACACCAGGAAACTAATAAAAGCAGTTTCAACAATTTGCCAAAAGTCACGAAGCTGTGAAACCAGAATTCAAACACATGTCCTTACCCAATATAGTTGATTGCCTCCAAACTGAACTGAAATTTGTAATAAAATATCTTAGATTCATTTACTCAACAAATGTATATTGCATCCTACTGTGGACAAGGTCTCTTCTAGGGTCTGAAGATGTAATAGTGAACAAAACAGAAACAGTCCTGCCTTCAGATACCCTAAATTCAGTGGAAGAGAGAGACTTTAACAATTAATTTTACACATGCACATATACTAAAAATCATTTAATTGAAGCAGTGATAGGTGCTTTAAAGGAGAAGTATGAAAACATAGCTGTATAAAAACAGACAGTTACCCTGGAGCAACAGGTTCTCACACCCTCCCTCACTAGGCCCAGCTAATAGCCACCTGAGGTAGGGGTCAGCACTGCATTTTTTCTGGCCAGTTTCTTGGGAGGTTACATGTCTACAACTCCATTTTAGCCCTCCTGCACTTTAGGAGAAGTCAGTCTAGAAACAGGGCAAGTCCTTGCTTGGGATAAGGACCCACAATAGGAGGAAGGCAATAAGGCCTTCAGCAGGCAGTGAGCTCTGCAACCCATTACGAACATCATTCTGAGGCAGTGAAGTGTGGGGAAACTGCTCTTAGACAAGGTTGGAAATTTGTGCATTCCTGTGCCAGGCAAGATTTCCTGTAGGGCCCTGAGAAGCTCACTAATCATCTCCTTAGTTCCAAGCGATATTACTTCAGGGCAGTTCCTGTCAAGGCCCCATGCTTAAATATCTCTTTGCTTGGGTTTATTCCATCAAATGCTTCATTTGCTTTGAAAAAATGCTCTGAGCCTTAGCTGGGTCCAGCAGCTTAGGAAGTTCGACTCACCACATGCCTCAGAGGGCTCCTAGCTTTGACCCCAGTTGCTGCAACTAAGACTAACTTATTTTCTGCAAATGATTTCATTTTGGGGGCCCTAAGTCAGTCCTGATCCACTCCAGTCATTGGAATATGGTTGTGTAGAATTCCAGCTGACTTGCAAGAATTCTCTCTATCCATGGCCTTTACTTGTCTTCTGAACTCAGCAAGCTGTGTTTTCCTGGAGATCCTTCCCAGGTCTCGAATCCTTTTCCCATCACCTATATACACTTATTCATTCAACGGGTTCTTATAGAGTACCAACTGTGCACCAGGCACAGTGCTAAAGACAGAGTGGTGAAAACACAAAGTTCCTCTCTCACGAACCTCACTTCCTGGTGGTATTAGCAAATCCCTGTGTGGGAAGTACTATTCCAGCTAATCCTTCCTAAATGCCTGTTCTGTTCTAAGCATTGTACGAGACATTTTACTCACAATGCCATCCCATTTAATGTGCCATCAAAACCCTGTGAGGTAGGTACGATTATGCCCATTTTCTAGCCATGGAAACAAGCTTAGAGACGTAAAGTGACTCAGCTAGTAAATGGCAGAACTAGGATTCAGATCCAGATTTTTCTGACTACGAAGTCCAGATTCTCAAAGTCCATATTCACTGCCTGCTGAAGGCCTTATTGCCTAGTTCTAAACTAATAATCCATGTTTATTGGGAGGAAAGAAAAAATTGGGTTATAAGTTTATAGAATATCCTTTCTGGAGGAGGATATTTTTAATTACCCTTAGGCGATTTTTCTTATTTGTGTTTTTCCTTTAATTTCTACATTTTCTTTAATAAATATCCTGTACTCTTGTAGTTAGATATACGTAAAATATGTAAGAAAATAAGGAAACCCATGTAGACCCCCAAAGAATTGAAAACAGGTACTCAAACAAATATTTACATGTACTTACATGTTCTTAGTAGCACTATTTATGATAGCCAGAAGGTGGAAACAGCCCAAATGTCCATTAGTGGATGACTACACTGACAAATTGTGGTGTACACATACAGTGGAATATTATTCAGCCGTAAGAAGGAATGGAATACTGATACATGCGACAAAGTGGATGAACCTCGAAAATGTTATACTAAGTGAAAGAAGTCAGATACAAAATGTTCCATGTTCCATTCATGTAAAAAAATCCGGAATAGTTCAGTGCCTAGAGATAGAAAGCGAATAGGTGATTGCCAGCGGCTGGGGTGAAAGGGAATAAGGAGCAACTGCATAGTGAGTCTGGGGTTTCTCTTTGGGATGCGGTGCATATTTTGGAACTAGATAGAAGTGGTGGTTGTGTACCATTGTGAATGTACTAAATGACACTGAATTTTGTAATTCACTTTAAAATGGTTCATTTCACAGTATGTGAATTTTACCTAAATAAAAGTAAGAAAACTCAAAATAAATAAAATAGACACATTGATAAGCTTTTATCCTGCTACTCTTCTTTACTGCTAGTGATGTGAGGGCTATAAAAATGGATTTGACATCTCCACACCAGGACTATTTTTACTTAGTGCCTCAACCCCTAACCCAAGTAAGAGCCCTGGCCTGGCCACTAACTAAAATAACCTTGGGCCGGTCACTTAACGTCTTAGAACTTCAGTGCTCTCAGCTGTCTCACAGAATTAATAATGTCCACTGAGGTCATTATCACAGATCCTAATATGATAATGTGGTGCGCTGTAAACTGTAAAGTGACTTGCATATATTTTTCCAGTCTTTATTTGTTTTATTCCACTTTTTTTTTGCTTTATAACAAATTTAATCAGTTATACATATACATATGTTCCCATATCCCCTCCCTTTTGCGTCTCCCTCCCACCCTCCCTATCCCACCCCTCCAGGCCGTCACAAAGCACTGAGCTGATCTCCCTGTGCTATGCGGCTGCTTCCCACTAGCTATCTACCTTACGTTTGGTAGTGTATATATGTCCATGCCGCTCTTTCAATTTGTCACAGCTTACCCTTCCCCCTCCCCATATCCTCAAGTCCATTCTCTAGTAGGTCTGTGTCTTTATTCCTGTCTTACCCCTATGTTCTTCATGACATTTTTTTTCTTAAATTCCATATATATGTGTCAGCATACAGTATTTGTCTTTCTCTTTCTGACTTACTTCACTCTGTATGACAGACTCTAGGTCCATCCACCTCATTACAAATAGCTCAATTTCATTTCTTTTTATGGCTGAGTAATATTCCATTGTATATATATGCCACATCTTCGTTATCCATTCATCCGATGATGGACACTTAGGTTGTTTCCATCTCTGGGCTATTGTAAATAGGGCTGCTATGAACATTTTGGTACATGACTCTTTTTGAATTATGGTTTTCTCAGGGTATATGCCCAGTAGTGGGATTGCTGGGTCATATGGTAGTTCTATTTTTAGTTTTTTAAGGAACCTCCATACCGTTCTCCATAGTGGCTGTACCAATTCACATTCCCACCAGCAGTGCAAGAGTGTTCCCTTTTTTCCACACCCTCTCCAGCATTTATTGTTTCTAGATTTTTTGATGATGGCCATTCTGACTGGTGTGAGATGATATCTCATTGTAGTTTTGGTTTGCATTTCTCTAATGAGTAAAGATGTTGAGCATCCTTTCATGTGTTTGTTGGCAGTCTGTATATCTTCTATGGAGAAATGTCTATTTAGGTCTTCTGCCCATTTTTGGATTGGGTTGTTTGTTTATTTGTTATTGAGCTGCATGAGCTGCTTATAAATTTTGGAGATTAATCCTTTGTCAGTTGCTTCATTTGCAAATATTTTCTCCCATTCTGAGGGTTGTCTTTTGGTCTTGTTTATGGTTTCCTTTGCTGTGCAAAAGCTTTTAAGGTTCATTAGGTCCCATGTGTTTATTTTTGTCTTTATTTCCATTTCTCTAGGAGGTGGGTCAAAAAGGATCTTGCTGTGATTTATGTCATACAGTGTTCTGCCTATGTTTTCCTCTAAGAGTTTGATAGTGTCTGGCCTTACATTTAGGTCTTTAATCCATTTTGAGCTTACTTTTGTGTATGGTGTTAGGGAGTGATCTAATCTCATACTTTTACATGTCCCTGTCCAGTTTTCCCAGCACCACTTATTGAAGAGACTGTCCTTTCTCCACTGTACATTCCTGACTCCTTTATCAAAGATAAAGTGACCATATGTCCGTGGGTTTATCTCTGGGCTTTCTATCCTGTTCCATTGATCTATCTTTCTGTTTTTGTGCCAGTACCATACTGTCTTGATTACTGTAGCTTTGTAGTATAGTCTGAAGTCAGGGAGCCTGATTCCTCCAGCTCCATTTTTCGTTCTCAAGATTGCTTTGGCTATTCGGGGTCTTTTGTGTTTCCATACAAATTGTGAAATTTTTTGTTCTAGTTCTGTGAAAAATGCCAGTGGTAGTTTGATAGGGATTGCATTGAATCTGTAGATTGCTTTGGGTAGTAGAGTCATTTTCACAATGTTGATTCTTCCAATCCAAGAACATGGTACATCTCTCCATCTATTTGTATCATCTTTAATTTCTTTCATCAGTGTCTTACAATTTTCTGCATACAGGTCTTTTATCTCCTTAGGTAGGTTTATTCCTAGATATTTTATTCTTTTTGTTGCAATGGTAAATGGGAGTGCTTCCTTGATTCCACTTTCAGATTTTTCATCATTAGTATATAGGAATGCCAGAGATTTCTGTGCATTAATTTTGTATCCTGCTACTTTACCAAATTCATTGATTAGCTCTAGTAGTTTTCTGGTAGCATCTTTAGGATTCTCTATGTATAGTATCATGTCATCTGCAAACAGTGACAGCTTTACTTCTTCTTTTCCAATTTGGATTCCTTTTATTTCCTTTTCTTCTCTGATTGCTGTGGCTAAAACTTCCAAAACTAGGTTGAATAAGAGTGGTGAGAGTGGGCAACCTTGTCTTGTTCCTGATCTTAGTGGAAATGGTTTCAGTTTTTCACCATTGAGGACGATGCTGGCTGTGGGTTTGTCATATATGGCCTTTATTATGTTGAGGAAAGTTCCCTCTATGCCTACTTTCTGCAGGGTTTTTATCATAAATGGGTGTTGAATTTTGTCGAAAGCTTTCTCTGCATCTATTGAGATGATCATATGGTTTTTCTCCTTCAATTTGTTAATATGGTGTATCACGTTGATTGATTTGCGTATATTGAAGAATCCTTGCATTCCTGGAATAAACCCCACTTGATCATGGTGTATGATCCTTTGAATGTGCTGTTGGATTCTGTTTGCTAGTATTTTGTTGAGGATTTTTGCATCTATGTTCATCAGTGATATTGGCCTGTAGTTTTCTTTCTTTGTGACATCCTTGTCTAGTTTTGGTATCAAGGTGATGGTGGCCTCGTAGAATGAGTTTGGGAGTGTTCCTCCCTCTGCTATATTTTGGAAGAGTTTGAGAAGGATAGGTGTTAGCTCTTCTCTAAATGCTTGATAGAATTCGCCTGTGAAGCCATCTGGTCCTGGGCTTTTGTTTGTTGGAAGATTTTTTATCACAGTTTCAATTTCAGTGCTTGTGATTGGTCTGTTCATATTTTCTATTTCTTCCTGATTCAGTCTCGGCAGGTTGTGCATTTCTAAGAATTTGTCCATTTCTTCCAGGTTGTCCATTTTATTGGCATAGAGTTGCTTGTAGTAATCTCTCATGATCTTTTGTATTTCTGCAGTGTCAGTTGTTACTTCTCCTTTTTCATTTCTAATTCTGTTGATTTGAGTCTTCTCCCTTTTTTTCTTGATGAGCCTGGCTAATGGTTTATCAATTTTGTTTACCTTCTCAAAGAACCAGCTTTTAGTTTTACTGATTTTTGCTATCGTTTCCTTCATTTCTTTTTCATTTATTTCTGATCTGATTTTTATGATTTCTTTCCTTCTGCTAACTTGGGGATGTTTTTGTTCTTCTTTCTCTAATTGCTTTAGGTGCAAGGTTAGGTTGTTTATTCGACATGTTTCCTGTTTCTTAAGGTGGGATTGTATTGCTATAAACTTCCCTCTTAGAACTGCTTTTGCTGCATCCCATAGGTTTTGGGTCGTCGTGTCTCCATTGTCATTTGTTTCTAGGTATTTTTTAATTTCCTCTTTGATTTCTTCAGTGATCACTTCGTTATTAAGTAGTGTATTGTTTAGCCTCCATGTGTTTGTATTTTTTACAGCTCTTTTCCTGTAATTGATATCTAGTCTCATAGCATTGTGGTCGGAAAAGATACTTGATACAATTTCAATTTTCTTAAATTTACCAAGGCTTGATTTGGGACCCAAGATATGATCTATCCTGGAGAATGTTCCATGAGCACTTGAGAAAAATGTGTATTCTGTTGTTTTTGGATGGAATGTCCTATAAATATCAAGTAAGTCCATCTTGTTTAATGTATCATTTAAAGCTTGTGTTTCCTTATTTATTTTCATTTTGGATGATCTGTCCATTGGTGAAAGTGGGGTGTTAAAGTCCCCTACTATGATTGTGTTACTGTCGATTTCTCCTTTTATGGCTGTTAGTATTTGCCTTATGTATTGAGGTGCTCCTATGTTGGGTGCATAAATATTTACAATTGCTATATCTTCTTCTTGGATCGATCCCTTGATCATTAGGTAGTGTCCTTCTTTGTCTCTTCTAGTAGTCTTTATTTTAAAGTCTATTTTGTCTGATATGAGAATTGCTACTCCAGCTTTCTTTTGGTTTCCATTTGCATGAAATATCTTTTTCCATCCCCTTACTTTCAGTCTGTATGTGTCTCTAGGTCTGAAGTGGGTCTCTTGTAGACAGCATATATATGGGTCTTGTTTTTGTATCCATTCAGCCAGTCTGTGTCTTTTGCTGGGAGCATTTAGTCCATTTACATTTAAGGTAATTATCGATATGTATGTTCCTATTCCCATTTTCTTAATTGTTTTGGGTTCGTTATTGTAGGTCTTTTCCTTCTGTTGTGTTTCTTGCCTAGAGAAGTCCCTTTAGCATTTGTTGTAAAGCTGGTTTGGTGGTGCTGAACTCTCTCAGCTTTTGCTTGTCTGTAAACGTTTTAATTTCTCCATCAAATCTGAATGAGATCCTTGCTGGGTAGAGTAATCTTGGTTGCAGGTTTTTCTCCTTCATTAAAGGACACTTTAATTATGTCCTGCCACTCCCTTCTGGCTTGTAGAGTTTCTGCTGAGAGATCAGCTGTTATCCTGATGGGGATTCCCTTGTGTGTTATTTGTTGTTTTTGCCTTGCTGCTTTTAATATGCTTTCTTTGTGTTTAATTTTTGACAGTTTGATTAATATGTGTCTTGGCGTATTTCTCCTTGGATTTATTCTGTATGGGACTCTCTGTGCTTCCTGGACTTGATTAACTATTTCCTTTCCCATATTAGGGAAGTTTTCAACTATAATCTCTTCAAATATTTTCTCAGTCCCTTTCTTTTTCTCTTCTTCTTCTGGAACCCCTATAATTCGAATGTTGGTGCGTTTAATGTTGTCCCAGAGGTCTCTGAGACTGTCCTCTGTTCTTTTCATTCTTTTTTCTTTATTTTGCTCTGCAGCAGTTATTTCCACTATTTTATCTTCCACCTCACTTATCCGTTCTTCTGCCTCAGTTATTCTGCTATTGATCCCATCTAGAGTATTTTTTATTTCATTTATTGTGTTTTTAATCGATGCTTGATTCATCTTTAGTTCTTCTAGGTCCTTGTTAACTGTTTCTTGCATTTTGTCTATTCTATGTCCAAGATTTTGGATCTTGGAAATAGAATCTTGGATCATCTTTACCATCATTATTCTGAATTCTTTTTCAGGTAGACTGCCTATTACCTCTTCATTTGTTAGGTCTGGTGGGTTTTTATCTTGCTCCTTCTCCTGCTGTGTGTTTTTCTGTCTTCTCATTTTGCTTATGTTACTGTGTTTGGGGTCTCGTTTTTGCAGGCTGCAGGTTTGTAGTTCCCGTTGTTTTTGGTGTCTGTCCCCAGTGGCTAAGGTTGGTTTAGTGGGTTGTGTAGGCTTCCAGGTGGAGGGGACTAGTGCCTGTGTTCTGGTGGATGAGGCTGGATCTTGTCTTTCTGGTGGGCAGGTCCACGTCTGGTGGTGTGTTTTGGGGTGTCTGCAGACTTTTTATGATTTTAGGCAGCCTCTCTGCTAATGGGTGGCCTTGTGTTCCTGTCTTGCTAGTTGTTTGGCATCGGGTGGCCAGCACTGTAGCTTGCTGGTCGTTGAGTGAAGCTGGGTGCTGGTGTTGAGATGGAGATCTCTGGAAGATTTTCGCCGTTTGATATTATGTGGAGCTGGGAGGTCTCTTGTGGACCAGTGTCCTGAAGTTGGCTCTCCCACCTCAGAGGCACAGCACTGACTCCTGGCTCCTCAATTTGGGATGATTTGTTGTCTATTCATGTATTCCACAGATGCAGGGTACATCAAGTTGATTGTGGAGCTTTAATCCGCTGCTTCTGAGGCTGCTGGGAGAGGTTTCCCTTTCTCTTTTTTTTTCTCACAGCTCCTAGGTCTCAGCTTTGGATTTGTCCCCGCCTCTGCGTGTAGGTCGCCGGAGGGCGTCTGTTCTTCGCTCAGACAGGACAGGGTTAAAGGAGCAGCCTCTTCGGGGACTCTGGCTCACTCAGGCCGGGCGGGAGGGAGGGGCACGGAGTGCGGGGCGAGCCGCAGTGGCAGAGGTCGGCGTGCCGTTGCACCAGCCCAAGGCGCGCCGTGCGTTCTCCCAGGGAAGCCGCCCCTGGATCCCGGGACCCCGGCGGGCTGCACAGGCTCCCGGAAGGGCAGTGTGGAGAGTGACCTGCGCTCGCACACAGGCTTCTTGGCGGCGGCAGCAGCAGCCCCAGCGTCCCACGCCCGTCTCTGGGCTCTGCGCTTTCAGCCGCGACTCACGCCCGTCTCTGGGCTCCGCGCTTTCAGCCGCGACTCACGCCCGTCTGTGGAGCCCCTTTAAGCAGCGCTCTTAATCCCCTCTCCTCGCGCACCAGGAAACCAAGAGGGAAGAAAAAGTCTCTTGCCTCTTCGGCAGCTCCAGAGTTTTCCCGGACTCCCTGCCGGCTAGCTGTGGCACATTAGCCCCCTTCAGGCTGAGTTCTCGCCGCCAGCCCCAGTCCTCTCCCTGCGCTCTGACCGAAGCCCGAGTCTCAGCTTCCAGCGCCGCCCGCCCCGGCGGGCGAGCAAAGCCTCTCGGGCTGGTGAGTGCCGCTCGGCACCGCTCCTCTGTGCGGGAATCTCTCCGCTTTGCCCTACCCAGGTACGTGGGGAGTTTCTTGCCTTTTGGGAGGTCTGGGGTCTTCTGCCAGCGTTCAGTAGGTGTTCTGTAGGAGTTGTTCCACGTGTCCAGTCTTTATTTTTATATCGAGAACGACTAAGTAATCAGAAATCATCTCCAACTGCTTACCAAGTGTGTGTGTTAAAAGAACCATGAAAGTAAGTGGTGAAATCTTGGTAATGTGTTTATTCAAAGACCATGCTTTTTGTTGTTGCTGACATTGTTTTTTTTTATTTGTCGGTGTTTTGTTTTTGCCTTTATTACAAAGTCTATTCTGATAACAAAGGATGTTTGGGCTGGGGATGGGGAGGAGGATAGGTTGGGATAATGAGATACATGGACCCCATTGTTCATAGCAGCACTATTTACAATAACCAAGACATGGAAGCAACCTAAACGTCCACCAACAGAGGATGTGGTACATACATACCATGGAATATTACTCAGCCATAAAAAAGAATGAAATAATGCCATTCACAGCAACATGGGTGGACCTAGAGATTATCATACTAAGTGAAGTAAGTCAGACAGAGAAAGGCAAATATATGATATCACTTATATGTGGAATCTTAAAAAATGATATAAATGAGCTTACATACAAAGCAGAAACAGACTCACAGACATAGAAGACAAATTTATGGTTACCAAAGGGGAAAGGGGTGGGGGAGATATAAATTAGGAGTTTGGGATTAACATATACACACTGCTATGTATAAAATAGATAATGAACAAGGACCTACTGTATATCACAAGGAACTATACTCAATACTTTATAATAGCCTATAAGGGAAAAGAATCTGAAAAAGAATGTGTGTGTGTGTGTGTGTGTGTGTGTTGTGTGTAGCTGAATCACTTTGCTGTACACCTGAAACTAACTCAACATTGTAAATCAACTATACTTCAATTTAAAGAAATCCATCTGCATATTTACAGTCCCTAGCAACAATGTAGGAGAATGCACCATTCTACTTATTTTCACTAGTACTAAGTATTATCATTTTCTTAGTCATTGTCAATTTTAAAAGCAAAAATGCTATGTCATTTTTATTTTAACTTTCATTTCTTTGATAACTAAGTAAGGCTGAATATTTTTCTATGTTCAGTGGCCATTTTTTTCTCTGATGAATATTCATTCCTTATTCTCATTCTATTAGTGTATATATCTTTGTTTACTGCTTTGAAATCTG
Organism: Mesoplodon bidens; assembly: GCF_964165515.1. Taxonomy (NCBI): domain Eukaryota; kingdom Metazoa; phylum Chordata; class Mammalia; order Artiodactyla; family Ziphiidae; genus Mesoplodon; species Mesoplodon bidens. Next base: position 131,718,492 of record NC_138177.1, on the reverse strand, counting down.
CATTTTTAAAACTAGCTTAGCTTTTAACTTTGCTTATGGAATGTGTATCTTTTCATATAGATAACTTTTAATTTATGAAATCAAATCTATCAATCCTTTTCCTTTATGGTTTTTTACTTTGGTGTCATGGTTAGGAAAGCCTTCCCTTCCCCAGGATGATAGAAGCACTTATATTTTCTTGAAGATATTATAAGTAAAGACTTCCTTTTCAAAATCTGGATCAAGTTGAGCAGTATTTCCAGCCCTAGAGTGGACAGCAAATTAATATAGTGCCAGAGTCAGCTATATCTCCACAACCTATACGCAGAGTATCTCCCAGATGAATGACCCTTAGAAGGTAATATAATCCAACCTTCTAGCTGATTCGTGACGCTCTCCTTCTAAAAGCCTCATATGTCATTCTACACTAAACTTCTGTATGAATGGTTTCTCTCTGGTTAGAAAGCTTTTACATGAACACTTTCTTTAGTGACGTTATAGAAGTCTACCCTACTCTTCCTTTTGAGAATCCTAAGGTTAGGATGGTCTTTCTTATGCTGAGCCAATTGGTCTTTGTTTTCACTCTTTCTGCCATGTCTACTCCTTCTCAGAAAGTGGATGAAAGCTGTTCTTGGGACTTCGTAGTCATATTGGCCTGGTTCCTGCCCTGGTGTTCCGTAGCTGTATGGTCTTCAGTAAATTACTTAACCTCTTTGAGCCCCAGTTTCATCATCTATAAAATGAGGATTCAAAAATTCCTATTATTACACATTCTAACTTTGAGACAGACAGAGTTAAATGCTGGAGCACTTAACAAGCTTAGCAGCAGTGTGCCATCATTTCAGACTTGATTATGACTCAAGATTTTCTTTAGTTCTAAGCTTCTAAGATGTGTATGCAGTGTTTGAAGCAGTGTTTTATAGCCTATGATTAATAAAGAAAGCCAAAATATATCTCCAGATAAATTTGTAAGTACATTGAAAAGAGGCGAGTCAGAATCAATGTCATAATATATTAATGCCAATAATCTGTTATGAAACTTATTGTTACATAGATGTCTTCATTAGTTTCAGTATTGCTTTGAACTTTGGAATAAAATGACAGATAGCCTCTGGGAGTCTTTTCTGTTCTTAGATAGAGGACCTGGCATATGGACACCTAGACCTCATGAGATGATCTTAAGGATTAGGAGAGTTCATACATGACTGTGGTAGTACATTATCATTATCATATTATTGACCACAGAATCTTCCCTTTCTTGGGATAAACAGTTACCATTCTTTTCATTGTTTTTCCTCCTAACTTGTTTTCTAGATCCTTCCCCCATAAGAGGTAGCCTCCTGGAGTGAGCACACAATACTCCAGGTAGACCTGGACCACATAAGATTCAGCAGGACCATCTCCTCCTTCTTTTGCATTTTTATTCTTGCAACCAAAGTTCTAAGTCTCTGGGTAGCATCATCTTGTTGTTGACTTTTGAAAAACTTGCAGTTAGCTAAATCTCCTGTGAGTTTCTCATAATTTTTGCCGTTTACCTGCATCTCTCCTTTCTCATACTTGTATGGTCAGTATTTTACATCCCAGTACTCGATATAAGCTATTCCTATTATATTTCAACATGTTTAATTTATCATATTATTTGATGCTATCATTTAACATACTTAAAACCTTCCAACTTTGTATCTTATTAATTTGGTCCTCATCTAAGACATTGATATGACCGTTGGCTGGGAAAGGATATAGACAGAGCCCCCATTATGATTATATCTTGTCTTGTTGCCAGTATGGAGAACTGTCTCTCTTACAAATGTATATAATTCAGGTCTTGTTTTTGAGAGTCTACAGACCTATTTTAGCATCTTTCTGTTTCTCTGAACTTTTTAAAGTCAGCATTCCTATTTTGTCCCATTAATGCCTTTCAAAAGCATTTGTTGAACTATGTACCAGACACTGTGGCAAGTAGTATGTGCCTGTCTTCAAGATGCTCACAGTCTCATGGGAGAAACACACTAAAAGGAGAGGGTATATAATAGAAGAAATGGGGGAGTTGTAGATAAAGATATATGGAGGTGGTGACAGTTGAGCTGGGTATTACACAATATATAGAAGTTTGCATAGCAGAAAGTAGATCAAGGACACATCTGGCCATGCCCCAAATCCCCTTTCCTTAGACCACATGAATGCCAAAACTGCATGTTCATTTTCTCTCATGGTTCCTGCTGTTCTTCTGCAAACAGTATTTCCTTGTTCAAAATTAGATTTCTATTACTGGCATTCTAGGAGATGCAACTGCTGTCCAGGATTGCTAAGAATAGAGAATATGTACCATCTTTTAGCTAGTGGATACTTTTAAGAAGTATTCAGATCATTGAACATCCTATATCTCTCTAATGTCTTACCTCAGTACCAGTGTTATGATCAGCAATTATTACAATAATATAATAATAATTGCTAACATTTATAAAGTACCTGCCATATGCCAGGCATGTTCGGTGGTACTTACATATATTATCTCTTCCTACCTTTAACAAAGAAGAGTTTTAAGCTCAGAGAGGTTGAGTAACTAGCCTAAGGTCACACAACTAATAAAGCAGCAAAACTGAGACTTGATCATTGGTTTCTCTGTCTCCAAAGCCTGACCATTTACATTTCCTCATTCTGGTCATTTGGTCAGTATACCCATCCACTCTCCCCTTAGGTCTTTACTCATTGATTTTTCTCCTCAGTAGTTGCCCTTTGTATAAGTCTACTATAGGGCTGCTATAACAAATTCCATAGACTGTGTGGCTTGAACAAAAGAAAGTTATTTCCTCACAGTTCTAGAGGCTGGAAAGTCTAAGAGTAAGGTCTGGGAGGGATCAGCTCCTGGTGACAGCACTCCTCTTGGTTTGCAGATGGTAGCCTTCTCACCCTGCCATCAAATGTCAGAGAGAGGGAAAGAGAATGAGAGAGAGGGAGAGGGAGGAGGAGGGAGACAGAGGACAGAGATTCCTCTTCTTATAAGTTCTCCAGTCCTTTTTGATGAAGGCCCCATCCTTAAGACTTCATTTAATCTTAATTACTTCCTAAAAGCCCTATCTCTAAATACGGTCACACTGGGAGTTAAAGCTTCAACATATGAATTTTAGGAGGACCCAAGTCATTCCATAGCACCCTTCTTTAAACATTTTATACATTTTTTTTCTTTTTTTGCTTTATAACAAATTTAATCAGTTATACATATACATATGTTTCCATATCCCCTCCCTTTTGCGTCTCCCTCCCACCCTCCCTATCCCACCCCTCCAGGCGGTCACAAAGCACCGAGCTGATCTCCCTGTGCTATGCGGCTGCTTCCCACTAGCTATCTACCTTACGTTTGGTAGTGTATATATGTCCATGCCGCTCTTTCACTTTGTCACAGCTTACTCTTCCCTCTCCCCATATCCTCAAGTCCATTCTCTAGTAGATCTGTGTCTTTATTCCTGTCTTACCCCTATGTTCTTCATGACATTTTTTTTCTTAAATTCCATATATATGTGTTAGCATACAGTATTTGTCTTTCTCTTTCTGACTTACTTCACTCTGTATGACAGACTCTAGGTCTATCCACCTCATTACAAATAGCTCAATTTCATTTCTTTTTATGGCTGAGTAATATTCCATTGTATATATGTGCCACATCTTCGTTATCCATTCATCCGATGATGGACACTTAGGTTGTTTCCATCTCCGGGCTATTGTAAATAGGGCTGCTATGAACATTTTGGTACATGTCTCTTTTTGAATTATGGTTTTCTCAGGGTATATGCCTAGTAGTGGGATTGCTGGGTCATATGGTAGTTCTATTTGTAGTTTTTTAAGGAACCTCCATACCGTTCTCCATAGCGGCTGTACCAATTCACATTCCCACCAGCAGTGCAAGAGTGTTCCCTTTTTTCCACACCCTCTCCAGCATTTATTGTTTCTAGATTTTTTGATGATGGCCATTCTGACTGGTGTGAGATGATATCTCATTGTAGTTTTGATTTGCATTTCTCTAATGAGTAAAGATGTTGAGCATCCTTTCATGTGTTTGCATTTTATACATTTTTAATTCTCCATGCTTTTGTTTATGCTATTCCCCAGCATAAGCTTCCTGCCTTTCAAAATCCTTCTAGTTTTTGAGTATCCAACTCAAATATCACCTCCCATGAAGGCTTCTCTGGTTTTCCCATTAAATTTAGTTTATCATAATTTATCATAATAATAATACATTGATTTAGCCCCTGTTTTACCCAGATTATATTATATATACAGGCTCCTTAAAAGCAGGGACCCTGCCTTAATATGCTCCCAATTGACCTGATATGCTCCCAATTGACCTGCCCCTAATTCTATTGGTACTCCCTAAAGGTATGACTTACGTTATTCATCAGTTCTAAGGAATGGCAGAGACAATCAGGTAGGTTTAGGCTGGAGAAGAGAAGACTGCAGGAAGCCTCATGACTGTCTTCAGATGTTGGAGTGATGTCTTACAGTGGAGAGAGGAAATGGTTTTATGTTCCCTGAGAGGTTTGAATTGAGGCTACCAGGTGAAAGTTACAAAGAAGCAGATTTCAGCCTAATACATGGAAGACCTTTTTAGTAATAAATGGAAAGAAGAAAGCTAACATTAACTGATAACCAAGAGCTAAACTGTTGCTCTACACACATTATTCCTCCTCCCCCACAGCCTTATAAAATAGTTCCCTTCTTTTATACATGATAAAACCAAAGTTCCAATAGGCTAAAGTCCTAGTGTAATTTCATGTAGTTAGTCTATCTCCTTTACCGATTCTTCATGAAGAATCAGTCTCCCTCCCCCTAAAGGTATTGAAGCAGACTCTATGACCATTTTTTTCAGGAATGTTGTATCAGAAATGCTCTGGGGGAATTGATATAATTAATATTTCAGTTTTCTTCCATCTCTGAAATCCTATGACTCAGGAATTCTCAGTCTCTGACATTGGTTTAATGGGAATAGACGCATAAAACCTATCTTGTGTCATACTTTTTTGGAAAAGATACATTATAAAACTCTTATTAAGATTATTACAAATTATCATTTCAATATTGCATGTGTCATTGGTCCCATTAGTTCATATTTATGAAACTGTTTGGAGGACATATATTTGGAAATATCCATTCCAATAAAATTGATCAAAGCCATTAGTGGCTACAGTTTCAAACAAGGTCTATTCCATTGAGGAAAAGAATAATACTATACATAAGTTGTCACCTGACTCTAGAAGTCAGATGGATGAGGTATTTAGTTTTGCTCTCCTGATTACATTCCATGCTGAAGGTGGGTTCCTGTAGACTGAACCCCTCCATAGTCAGCTTCTGGGGCAGGCAGCCAATGTTCTGAAGCAGCTGCCAGTTTTGCAGGGTGATTCATGTGTGAAAGTGTCTCCTCTGTAAGAATTTGGGTCATCTTGTTCTTCTTCCCAGAACCAGGCTCTTATCAGACCAAAAGTGTCTCCTCATACAAACACATCCAAGTTGGGAAGTTTACAAATGATAAGGATAGTTGTTCACTCCAAATATGTTGCTCTTTTGGTCTATGACATCTTATATTTGGCTACACTGTTTTCTGTACTCAACAATATTAGGCCTTAGAATCCTGGTGATGGTGTACATTTTGGTGTAACGTTAGAGATAATTTTTAAATGATCACATATCTCTATCTTCTCAATTCAGATGGTTTAACTCAGTGTTTCTCTTTCCTGTATGAAGTCATCGTCTTGAATTTGAGCAAAGGCTTTGCTCCTATGTGTTTGTGTGTGTGTATGTATGTGTATGTATGCATGTTTTAAATAATATTTTGGCATGTGCTATGAAAATCCTCTCTACTCTGTTTTTCTTTCCCAACCCCTCCATCTCACCCTGGTCAGAGGAGCAATGACAACACTGAATGAACTGCCAGGAACATCTAAAAGCAGTTCAATTTTTTGTTGTTGTTTTTTTTAGTTTTTCTTTGCCCCTGCTTTATTTTCCCAGGAAAAATATCACAGGTATCCTCCTCTTCTTCCACTTTTATTATACAAAATATGGTGTTCCTTGATGGAGGTGGAGAGAGAGAATGATATTTTGTCGTAACTGGCAAGGCAAGAATGTCATCAAAACATTTGAATATGAGGTTGACACTACTTTGGAATCATTTAACCCAGTCAGCCTCAAGTTTAACAGATATGACTCAGAGAGGAGTATGATTTAATCAATATCAAACAGTACTTTTGTGGTAGAAGTGGGACCAGACCCCATTCCCTGGTCCTCATTGCATAGCCTTAAGATATCATAGCTTCCAAGAAGTCTCCCAAAATTGCAATTGAGACCAGACTGAGTCATCAGCCCCATCAGGCTTGAAGGATGCTATCAGGGCAGTGTTTCTTTGTTTCTAAATCACAATTGGGTTGCAAATCTCAAGGATTTGGAACCCACAAAATGAAATCCTCAATTAACTGCCATTGTTTTCTGCACGCAACGTTTAAAGACAAAGATGGAAAAGGTAAGAAAATAGGTAAGGGATTTATTGAAAAGGCAATATCCTGTTATGTCTCCACTTATATGAGGGAACTTGAGTAGTCAAATTGATAGCAACAGAAAGTAGAATGGGGGTTGCCAGGGACTGAGAGGAAGGGAGAATGGGGTACTGTTGTATAATGGGTACTAACTCTTAGTTGGGGAATATGAAAAAAGTTCTGTGGGTGGATGGGAGTGATGGCTGCACATACTATGAATGTACTCAATGTCACTGAAATGTACACTTAAAATGGTCAGAATGGGGCTTCCCTGGTGGCGCAGCGGTTGAGAGTCCACCTGCCAATGCAGGGGACACGGGTTCGTGCCCCGGTCTGGGAAGATCCCACATGCTGCAGAGCGGCTGGGCCCGTGAGCCATGGCTGCTGAGCCTGTGCGTCCGGAGCCTGTGCTCTGCAACAGGAGAGGCCACAGCAGTGAGAGGCCCGCCTACCACAAAAAAAAAAAAAAAGGTCAAAATGGTCAATTTTATGTTACATATATTTTACCACAATTAAAACAACAGCAACAACAACATCCTTGGTACAATCTAGAATCTTTTTTTAATTAATTAATTTATTTATTTATTCTTATTTTTGGCTGTGTTGGGTCTACGTTTCTGTGCGAGGGCTTTCTCTAGTTGCGGCAAGAGGGGGCCACTCTTCATCGCGGTGCGCGGGCCTCTCACTATCGCGGCCTCTCTTGTTGCGGAGCACAGGCTCCAGATGGGCAGGCTCAGTAGTTGTGGCTCATGGGCCTAGTTGCTCCGCGGCATGTGGGATCTTCCCGGACCAGGGCTCGAAGCCATGTCCCCTGCATTGGCAGGCAGATTCTCAACAACTGCGCCACCAGGGAAGCCCCAATCTAGAATCTTTATACGCTGTGTGTATGCATCCCCAGAAACAGGCTATGAGGTCCTAAAGAACAGTAATAACAAATTTATACTATCTTTATTTGCCTTGCATTTTTTGTTTTCAAAGTAATTTTACTTACATAATTAAATTTTATAGTCACCAAAACTATCATGGGAAAAGCATGACAGGTATCCTCATCCTTATTTACAGATGAGTAAACTGAGGCCCAAAGTTACACAGCTGACAGACATAAGAGTTGGTATTAGAATCCAGGGCTTCTGATGTGTGTTCCTGGGGTCACGCAAGATCCAGTGTAAAAAGTTCTAAATTGATACTTTACTTATTATACTTACTAACCCTGGAAGGTAGCTTAATATATTTTAAAATGATTTTCAACAACTTGGAACACTGACGTGGTTTGGAGGAGGGTTTTGAGGTGAGAATAAATTAACTTCGTCACCCCATTGTCTAAACATTCTGATTAATTGAGGTTTTACTTTATACTAATAATATTGACACTTATATAGATTTTACTATGTACCAGGTACTATTCTAAGTGCTTTAACTATACAGATGCACGGAACAAAGTGTATTATTTACAATTTATAACAGAATTTATTGAGACTAACTTGTGCTGAACACCCTCCCAAGTGCTTTGTATACTTTATATCATTTAATCCACAGAGCAATCTGAGGCAGCAGATATTACTAGAGCCTGGAGGTGTTAAATAATTTGCCCGAGGGCACTTGATAGCAAGTGACACAAGCAGGACTCAAACCCAGGTCTGCCTACCTCTTTACTGCTACTCAAACCCATGGTGTGGTGTGCATCTTTCCAATCACTGTCATCTCCAAATATTAATTATGTCACTCAGGCATGCTGGGGCAATGTCTGAGTGGGGATGCTGGCTGGCTCATCATTTGCTTCTTAAGGGACTTCTAAGTTTCACCCTGAAATTCTGGCTGGAAATTTGATTCAGTTCCTGAAAGTGGAAGAAATACAGCTTTCATGTTCATGCACAATTTGCTTTTTCATTTTCCATTATTATCCTGAGACTTACTGTAAATCACACTTTCCCATCAGTCCTGGAGGTTCTGATTATATTCATGGGATCCAGCTAAGAGCAAGGGCAGTAAATTACTGCCACTTTGTTTGAAAATTTTTTTAGCCACAGTACATTAGCTGCTTTTGTTTGCTTTTCCACTGGTGGTGTGCACGTTTTTATTTCAGAGTTGGTGTCTCTTGAATGTCTCATTTGTGAATAATGTAGCTTGCAAAATGGAAGGATTGGAGAAAAACTATGCAAGACGGCGTCCTGTGGGCATTTGTAAGATTTTAAAGCATTTATAGCTGAAATGTGTTATCGAGTTCTCTTTTTCTCTCTTTCACACACACACACACACACACACACACACACACTCGCGCGCGCACACGCGTACATACACTCACAGACATTCATTCTCTGCCTTCTCCTGTTCTCTCCACTCTACATTTCACCCAAAGCAATTATGAGATTATGACCAATACAGTGACTAATATCAGGTAACTACCAAGAAATGCCTTCTTCCAGGCTTCTCTAAATGTTTTTGTTTATATAAAAGATCGATAGATCAGGGGGCCAGGAGACATGTTTTATTGTAAGTTTCTGTTCTAAATTTCCTGATATTTTCAGTAAGGAAAAAAGAAAGAAAGAAAAAAGAGAAGAAAACCTTTTAAAGGCAAAAATGGGGCTAATAAGAACCAGACCTGAAAGTGATTGTCAAAGTGTCAAAAATAACTGCTTTTCCTTTTTTCAGTAGCATTAATCTTCAGGCACCTACCTTTCCGTAGACTCTCCCTAATGGTTTGACTTAATTCTCTTGTTGGGCCGTCCACAAATAGCGTGGCTTCTAAAGTGTGATACTCTAGGTATTTTTAAATTTCTTCTTTGATTTCTTGGTTATTTAGCAGCGCACTGTTTAGCCTCCATGTATTTGTGTTTTTTATGGTTTTTTTCCTGTAACTGATTTCTAATCTCATAGTATTGTGGTCGGAAAAGATGCTTGATACGATTTCAATTTTCTTAAATTTTCCAAGGCTTGATTTGTGACACAAGATGTTATCTATTCTGGAGAATGTTCCATGTACACTTGAGAAGAAAGTGTACTCTTCACTTTCGGGTGGAAGTGGTATAAGTGGGGTGTTACAGTCCCCCACTATTATTGTATTACTGTCGATTTCTCCTTTTATGGCTGTTAGCATTTGCCTTATGTATTGAGTTGCTCCTATGTTGGGTGCATAAATATTTATAATTGCTATGTTTTCTTCTTTGATTGATCCCTTGATCATTATGTAGTGTCCTTCCTTATCTCTTGTAACGTTCTTTATTTTAAAGTGTATTTTATCTGTTCCGAGTACTGCTACTCCAGCTTTTTTGTGATTTCCACTTGCATGGAATATCTTTTTCCATCCCCTCACTTTCAGTCTGTATGTGTCCCTAGGTCTGAAGTGGGTCTCTTGTAGACGGCATATATAAGGGTCTTGGTTTTGTATCCATTCAGCCAGTCTGTGTCTTTTGGTTGGAGCATTTAATCCATTTACATTCAAGGTGATTATCAATATGTATGTTCCTATTACCATTTTCCTAATTGATTTGGGTTTGTTTTTGTGGGTCTTTTTCTTCTCTTGTGTTTGCTGCTTAGAGAAGTTCCTTTAGCATTTGTTGTAAAGCTGGTTTGGTGGTGCTGAATTCTCTTTGCTTTTGCTTGTCTGTAAAGCTTTTGATTTTTCTGGGAATCTGAATGAGATCCTTGCTGGGTAGAGTATTCTGGGTTGTAGGTTTTTCCCTTTCATCACTTTAAATATATCCTGCCTCTCCCTTCTGGCCTGTAGAGTTTCTGCTGAGAAATCAGCTGATGACCTTATGGGGATTCCCTTGCATGTTATTTTTTGCTTTTCCCTTGCTGCTTTTAATATTTTTTCTTTGAATTTAAATTTTGATAGTTTGATTAATATGTGTCTTGGAGTGTTTCTCCTAGGATTTATCCTGTATGGGACTCTCTGTGCTTCCTGGACTTGAGTGGCTATTTCCTTTCCCATATTAGGGAACTTTTCAACTATAATCTCTTCAAATATTTTCTCAGACCTTTTCTCTTTCTCTTCTTCTTCTGGGGCCCCTATAAGTTGAATGTTGGTGCATTTAATGTTGTCCCAAAGGTCTCTGAGACTGTCCTCAATTCTTTTCATTCTTTTTTCTTTATTCTGCTCTGCGGGAGTTATTTCCACTATTTTATCTTCCAGGTCACTTATCCATTCTTCTGCCTCAGTTATTCTGCTATTGATTCCTTCTAGAGAATTTTTAATTTCATTTATTGTGTTGTTCATCATTGTTTGTTTGCTCTTTAGTTCTTCTAGGTCCTTGTTAAATGTTTCTTGTATTTTCTCCATTCTATTTCCAAGATTTTGGTTCATCTTTACTATCATTACTCTGAATTCTTTTTCAGGTAGGTTGCCTATTTCATCTTCATTTATTTGGTCTTATAGGTTTTTACCTTGCTCCTTCATCTGTAACGTATTTTTTTGTCATTTCTTTTTTTTTTTTTGATGGGTGGGGCAATATTTGTATTCCTGTCTTACTGGTTGTTTGGCCTGATACCACTGGAATTTGCGTGTGGTTGGGTTGATCTGGGTCTTGGTGCCGAGATGAGGACCTCCAGGGGGCCTCACTGGGGGTCTGAGGTTCTCTGTTAGTCCAGCAGTTTGGACTTGGCGCTCCCACTACAGGAGCTCAGTCCTGACCTCCAGCCTGGGAACCAAGATCTTGCAAGCTGTGCGGTGTGGTAAAAACAAGAAAAAAAGGATCAGTACAATAACAAAGAATAAAAAATAAAATAAAATAAAATTAGAAAGATAAAAAATATATTAGCAAAAATAAAAATATAATTGAAACAATTGCAACAAGGTAAAACAAAACCACAACAGAAAAAAGAAAAAAAGGGGTGGGGGGGAACAAGTCAAAAGGAGCAGAACAATAACAAAGTATAAAGAATAAAATGAAATTAGAAAAAAGATTTATTAGAAAAACTAAAAATATAAATGAATCAACAACAACAAGGTAAAATAGAATCCCAACCTAAAAGAAGGGGAAAAAAAAGGCCAGAAAAGGCCTTGGCTATGGGGAGCAGAGCTTGGGGGGGGTGGAACTTAGGCAGGGGCGGGGTTTAGTGTGGGGCGGGGTCTAGGGGTGACATTTAAGCATGCGGCAGGGCCTAAGCGCAGGACCTAGGCAGCCGGAAAAGTCCTTGGGGGTGAGGTCTAGGCGGGGTGAGGTTCAAGTGTGGGGCAGAGCCTGGGCTTAGGACCTGCAAGGAGAGAGGCAGTACGTCCAGAGGGGGGCTTCTGAGGGTGTGGAGTTACAGGAGTTTGGAAGTAGGGCCCTGGGTGAGGGTGTGTGGGTGGAGTTTAGGCCCATCGCGGTTGCAGGGGGTCTCAGAGGGGGTCTCCGAGTGTAGAGGTAGGGCCCTGGGTGGGGGTGTAGGGGCGGGGCTTGAGCTCTGCACAGCAGGAGGGAGGCTCTGAGGGCAGAGGATTAGTCCCAGGAGCCCAACAGGCTCCCTGGTGCCCAAGTGGGCAGGGAAAGCACTGGCTGCGTTCCCTTCTGTTCCTCGGCACACCCCGCCCCAGGGGTCTCCCCACCTTGCTGCTGGACCCCTAACTGTGGTTGGGTCCTGCTGGGTGTAGGAACTCCTCCCCTCCCCCAGCCGCCCCTCAGGGGTGCTAGTCCCATAAGTCCGGCCTTTACTTTTGCTCCCCCTTCCCTCCCTCCCACTCCCTGACACCCCGCGCAGCTAGAGGGGGCCTCGGTGGGCAGAGGATCAGGTCCGGGATCTCATCAAGCTCCTGGGGGCCCAAGTGGGCAGGGGAAACCTGGCCACGCTCCCTTTTGATCCTCTGCCCTCCCAGTGGTCCCCCCCTTTGCCCCTCAGGATGCAGGATCCCTTTCCCTCTCCCAGCTGCCCCTCAGGGGCGCCGGTCCTGTCCTGCCCCCACTTCTCCCCCCTCACTGCCCCCACACCCCATGTCCTACCAGTCACTGCGGGTTCCTCCCATCCCCTTAGGTGTCCGTGGTACCCCACTGGTGCCGGATAGGTGCACTAGTTGTGCGGAGGTGCGAATTCCGTGTCCTCCTACTCTGCCACCTTGACTCCACCCCTAAAGTGATACTCAGATCCTCAGTAGCTTGCAGTAATTGGCATGGAAGTTCAGAGGAGATATTTGTTTATGTTGTTCAAATCACATCTTTTGATAAAGTGGTGAGAAAGGAGGCCCTGGCAACCCCGAGTCTGAAGGTCTCATGAGCTGGCATTGCCATAATGTTCACAGGATCATCCTAAAGGTGCTAGAAAATAATGATAATTATGCAGGGCCTAGGTGAGGGTGAAAAGTAACTGTATTTTCATGAAATTCGTCAGAGTTTCTGAAGTGGCTTTGGAAAGGATTTCAGTGCATATGAAGAGGGAGCTTGAGTTAGAGAATTTTCATCCTGATTGATAATCTATACAATGGTTCTTTCATTTTTTGGAACTTTCTGATAGACACCTCTGAAGGAGGCTGCCTGCTTTACAATAACTCCCCCATTGTGTGAAAACTGCCCCCTGGACCCACTGTGATGGGCCTTTGGCAGCCATGTTTATATTATGTAACCCACCTCTCTGGGGAGAGTTGATTGGATCAGGGAGAAGACACTTGACCCAGGTTAGGTCAACAGAGTCTCTTTCCAGAGAGTTTGGAATTTGGATTCAGAGACAACCAATCAGCGTTTTTGAGTTGCTGGTAGTAGGGCCGTGAGATTAACTTGGGGGCCGTGAAATGACCTTCTGCTCTGTGTGTAGAGAAGCCAAGAAAGCCGATTTGCAAAAGAGAGGAGATTTAAGCAGATTCATAGAGAAAACCAGAGACTGGTGGTGGGAGGGAGAGTGTTGACCTGGTTCCCAGCAGCTTTCCAGTCTTGGTTCCTGTTCCTCTGGACTCCTTGTCATAATTCCACAAAAAACCCTTGCATCCTATGTTAAATTCCCTGTCCACCTCACCAGTCCCTCCTCACCCTCTTAAACTAGCTTGAGCTAGCTTCTGCTACATGCAGAGTCTTAACAAAGATGGTTTGACTCTCTCAAGCATGTGTTTGTTTGATTACAGAGATGGCCGAGTGAACAAATAGGCGAATGTTCAACTTTCTCTTTCATGACCTTGAAGGTTTGAATTGGAAATGAATCTCAGAGATCTCTCAGTCCTATCCTCTCATTAGACAGATGGGGAAACTGAAGACTATAGATGTGAAGGGATTTACCCAGGATCACACAGCCAAGACTGGAGCCTGGACCTCCAGTTCTCAGATAGGCCAGTGCTCTTTCTAGGCTGGTCCCCTGGTGCCATCCGTCTATCCATCCAACAAATACATAATGCACAAGCTCCTACTATATGGCAGGTCATGGGATCATGCTTTCTGTGTTCAACGAACTGACTGTGTGGTAGGATCAAAATTCTACACACTTATTTTCACTTCATTCCATGGGGTTTCCCATCTGAAGGGCACCTGACTACCTTTGCTAGCCTATCATCAGAGAAAATTCATCCAGGACTCTCTCAGAGTATACTTCTGTCATGTATTCTCTGCCTCTCTTTTTAAATATCTGTAATAATCTGTGTTCATCTCCTATCTCCCTTGGAAGCCCCTTGAAAGCAGGAGCTGTGTATGAATCATTACCTTCACTTCCTAGCCCGGACTCTGTCACAAGACATGTCTACAATAGACATCTGCTATCCTGGAGAATTTATTTCACTCCTTAGAATCTCAAGTGGAGACTGTGTATCAGTTATCTATTGCTGGGTAAAAAACCAATCTAAAATTAATGCCTTCCACAGCCATCAATTTTTTTTTTTTTTTCGGTATGCGGGCCTCTCACTGTTGTGGCCTCTCCCGTTGCGGAGCACAGGCTCTGGACGCTCAGGCTCAGCAGCCATGGCTCACGGGCCCAGCCGCTCCACGGCATGTGGGATCCCCCCGGACCGGGGCACGAACCCATGTCCCCTGCATCGGCAGGCGGACTCTTAACCACTGCGCCACCAGGGAAGCCCACCATCACTTATTTTTAATATCTCTCATGGTTCTGGGAGTTGACTGGGCTCTGTAGCTGGTTCTCGTTCATTGTCTCTCTAGTGGTCGCAGTCAGATGGTACCTGGGGCTGGGGTTACCTTGAAGGCTTTTTCATTCTCATGTCTGGTGTCTGGACTGAGAGGATTTAAACAGCTGGTGGTTGGAACAGCTGGGGCTCCAAGGGGCTCTTTCTCTCTCTCCATGGACTCTCCACATGGTGGCCTCAGAGTAACTGGACTTCTTACATGGCAGCTGAAGGCTCCCAGAGGAACTACCCCAAGAGAGACTAGCAGAAACTATGTAACCTTTTCTAACCTGGCCTCAAAAGTCACTCACACGTGTCACGTCTACAACATTCTATTCATCAAAACAGTCACAGAGGCCCCACCAGAGACAAGGAATGGAGACACAAGACTCTACCTTTTGATGAGAGGAGTGTCAGTGGATTTGCAGACGTTTCTGCATCTCTGCTTTATACTTCTTCACATATTGGAGTTGTGAAAGGATGCTTTATCCCTGGCCTCAAGGAGCTTGCATTTGAGTTTGGAGCCATGGTTTTCTGGCAACTGCTAGTTTCTGACCCCACTGACAGCTACATCCTTTCCAACTGTTTTCCCACTCCTAGCGACAGTCACTCACAAGGTTTGATAATCATGGACTGGTGGCCTAGGAGTTAGTCTAAGCAAGCAGGTAGGGTCAGGGTGTCATTTTATCATGAAATTTTTATGTGCTGGGTCATATGTTAGGCACTCTGGAAGAATAGACAAAAGGCTCACATTTGGGCCTTGCCAAGAATGAATGTACATTTATAGAAGTGTAACTTATGGAAATAGTACAAAGGGGAAAAAGATTTAAACATAAATGTGTACACTGAAGCATTATTTTTTAAAAGCAAAGAAATAGAAGGGGGAGCTAAATACTCATCTTTTGGGGTAATCCTTTCATTGTGATTTCTACAGCTGGATGTGCTCACCTCCCTCCGGAGCAGACCACAGCATTTTTTTCTGGCATCTTCCCTTGTTCCAATTATTTTTATCAGTCTCTTTGCCATCAATACTCTGTGAAGTCCAGGAGAGATGGGACGGGTACCTCCCTAGTACCTACACAGGTGTTTCATAAGTATTTGCTTATTTTTCTTCTGTTTTCCCCTTCTCTGGACTCCTTCCCTCCCCCAAATGCTTGCAGATTCCCAGCAAGAGGACAGGAAATCTGGGGTTTCTCTCCCCATCCACTCTGCTCTGGCTCTTGCCCATTCTGCCTGACAAAACGCAGGGGACCATCGTGCCCGTCTGCCACAGTCACACAATTCCCACAGCCAGCCCATTTTAATCTCACTTCCCCTCTCCCGAACACCTTCAACACCACTGTCTTGACCACACACTTAGCTTTTACGCTCACTCTGACTTGTACTTTCAAATTAGATCCCTCTTCCTTCCTTCAGGATCTTAAGGGGCTCCTGAAGGACAGGGACCATATCTCTTCCTTTTAAAAAATCTTACCTATTACTAAGCATCACCTCCTTTGGAAACTCTTCTCTGACACCTCTGTCCCAGAAAGCAGGTTAAGTTTCCTTCTTTTGTGGTCCTCTGTCACACTAAACGTACTCAGATTACACTGGATCATGATTGTTACTTTCGCTGTTTGATTCTATAGCCAGGCGGAGACATCTTTGAGCATAGGCACTTAAATCCATTGGTTCATTTAGTCATCAAACATTTTCTACATCTATCCAGAGCAAACCTGTGCTTGATTTAAGGTGCTTATAAGAATGAAAAAAGCCTGATCTGATCGCCAGTGTTCAGTCTTGTGTGTTTGATTGTTGCCACTTGCTGCTAAGAAAATATTACCCACTTCAGTTTTCATTCCAGATGGCTTAGTACTTTTCTGGTTTCTCGAAAAAGCGGTAGAGCCAATAATCTCTAATGTTTGAGGAATTTGGTTCCAAATTTGAGGGCAAAACCACTCCATTCAGAGCAGAGGACATTCGGGTGACAAGAACTTCTCTGATGCACTGCCCTGCTAACAAGAGATCTGAGATGTGGTTAGGTCAGCAGATGCTTTCAAAATTTGAAACATAAATCCTGGACAGTGAATGGAGATGGGAGGAAAGAGTGGTTTGTGTGCCTTTTCATGTTCCCTGAAGTTTATTTTCTGGGGAAACCTGAAACTGGGATATTGGCCTTTGTGGAACGGAGTTGGAAGGCTGACTGGCACACAAAGGGACTCGAGTCCTGTTCAGTCAAGATGTGACTTTAGGAAACTGAGAGGGTATAGCTGTGTGGTCCCTATAGGAAGAGAAATTCCTTGGCCAGGATGGCAACCTTTTTTTGGAAAACCACTCAGGCTCCACTTAGAGCCATTGAATGCTTGAGAATTTGTTCTGACTGGCCAAGCTGTTCTTCACAGCACGACAGTGAACATACACTGTGACTCGGTCTCGCAAGGCCCTGAATGTGGCTTGGTTCTTCCTCACACAGGGCTCCCTAGCAGGGCTGAAAGTGCATCCATTGCCTTTGCAATGGGCCCGAGGCCAAGAGTCAAAAGTTTTCCTTTTTGTTGTTTTTAAGTTAGAGCCTTACTAAGTTATACTGAAATGAGGTAATAGCTGGTGGTTTTGCTGGTATTATTTAGTTTGGTTTTGGAGGGCTGGGAGAAGCTGTAGTGATGCCTTGGGATGTAGATCTACCCTGTACCTGAAGAATTCTTAGGCCTGTGAATTTACTTACCATCCTGGCGTTCAGCTGAAAATGGGTGGCGGGGGAGGAGGGACAGGAGAGGCGGGTTAGTTAAAAAAAAAAATGACCGGGCTTCCCTGGTGGCGCAGTGGTTGAGAGTCTGCCTGCCGATGCAGGGGACACGGGTTCGTGCCCCAGTCCGGAAAGGTCCCACATGCCGCAGAGCGGCTGGGCCCATGAGCCATGGCCGCTGAGCCTGCGCGTCTGGAACCTGTGCTCCACAACGGGAGAGGCCACAGCAGTGAGAGGCCTGGGTACTGCAAAAAAAATAATAATAATAATAAAAAAAAATTTATAACCAAAAAAAAAAAAGTCGCTAGAGTAACTTCGTTGGCAGTTGCCAATGATCCCATCAGATAACCTGCTCCAGGAGTAAATATGAGGGAAGGTAATGATGACAGCATCTTTGCATGACAAGGAGGTATCATCCAGATGGATTCAGGTGAGTTAATAGTGGAAGAAGTTCTTAATGATACTAGGGTATAAAACAGTAAATTGCCCGGGAGATGTGAGAACAAAGAAGAGAAAGGGAAATCTCTCCCAGCAGCCTCAGAAGCAGTGGATTAAAGCTCCAAAATCAAGTAGATGTACCCTGCATCTGTGGAATACATGAATAGACAACAAATCATCCCAAATTGAGGAGCCAGGAGTCAGTGCTGTGCCTCTGAGGTGGGAGAGCCAACTTCAGGACACTGGTCCACAAGAGACCTCCCAGCTCCACATAATATCAAATGGTGAAAATCTTCCAGAGATCTCCATCTCAACACCAGCACCCAGCTTCACTCAACGACCAGCAAGCTACAGTGCTGGCCACCCGATGCCAAACAACTAGCAAGACAGGAACACAACGCCACCCATTAGCAGAGAGGCTGCCTAAAATCATAAAAACTCCGCAGACACCCCAAAACACACCACCAGACGTGGACCTGCCCACCAGAAAGACAAGATCCAGCCTCATCCACCAGAACACAGGCAGTAGTCCCCTCCACCTGGAAGCCTACACAACCCACTAAACCAACCTTAGCCACTGGGGACAGACACCAAAAACAACGGGAACTACGAACCTGCAGCCTGCAAAAACGAGACCCCAAACACAGTAACATAAGCAAAATGAGAAGACAGAAAAACACACAGCAGGAGAAGGAGCAAGATAAAAACCCACCAGACCTAACAAATGAAGAGGTAATAGGCAGTCTACCTGAAAAAGAATTCAGAATAATGATGGTAAAGATGATCCAAGATTCTATTTCCAAGATCCAAAATCTTGGACATAGAATAGACAAAATGCAAGAAACAGTTAACAAGGACCTAGAAGAACTAAAGATGAATCAAGCATCGATTAAAAACACAATAAATGAAATAAAAAATACTCTAGATGGGATCAATAGCAGAATAACTGAGGCAGAAGAACGGATAAGTGAGGTGGAAGATAAAATAGTGGAAATAACTGCTGCAGAGCAAAATAAAGAAAAAAGAATGAAAAGAACAGAGGACAGTCTCAGAGACCTCTGGGACAACATTAAACGCACCAACATTCGAATTATAGGGGTTCCAGAAGAAGAAGAGAAAAAGAAAGGGACTGAGAAAATATTTGAAGAGATTATAGTTGAAAACTTCCCTAATATGGGAAAGGAAATAGTTAATCAAGTCCAGGAAGCACAGAGAGTCCCATACAGAATAAATCCAAGGAGAAATACGCCAAGACACATATTAATCAAACTGTCAAAAATTAAACACAAAGAAAGCATATTAAAAGCAGCAAGGCAAAAACAACAAATAACACACAAGGGAATCCCCATCAGGATAACAGCTGATCTCTCAGCAGAAACTCTACAAGCCAGAAGGGAGTGGCAGGACATAATTAAAGTGTCCTTTAATGAAGGAGAAAAACCTGCAACCAAGATTACTCTACCCAGCAAGGATCTCATTCAGATTTGATGGAGAAATTAAAACGTTTACAGACAAGCAAAAGCTGAGAGAGTTCAGCACCACCAAACCAGCTTTACAACAAATGCTAAAGGGACTTCTCTAGGCAAGAAACACAACAGAAGGAAAAGACCTACAATAACGAACCCAAAACAATTAAGAAAATGGGAATAGGAACATACATATCGATAATTACCTTAAATGTAAATGGACTAAATGCTCCCAGCAAAAGACACAGACTGGCTGAATGGATACAAAAACAAGACCCATATATATGCTGTCTACAAGAGACCCACTTCAGACCTAGAGACACATACAGACTGAAAGTAAGGGGATGGAAAAAGATATTTCATGCAAATGGAAACCAAAAGAAAGCTGGAGTAGCAATTCTCATATCAGACAAAATAGACTTTAAAATAAAGACTACTAGAAGAGACAAAGAAGGACACTACCTAATGATCAAGGGATCGATCCAAGAAGAAGATATAGCAATTGTAAATATTTATGCACCCAACATAGGAGCACCTCAATACATAAGGCAAATACTAACAGCCATAAAAGGAGAAATCGACAGTAACACAATCATAGTAGGGGACTTTAACACCCCACTTTCACCAATGGACAGATCATCCAAAATGAAAATAAATAAGGAAACACAAGCTTTAAATGATACATTAAACAAGATGGACTTACTTGATATTTATAGGACATTCCATCCAAAAACAACAGAATACACATTTTTCTCAAGTGCTCATGGAACATTCTCCAGGATAGATCATATCTTGGGTCCCAAATCAAGCCTTGGTAAATTTAAGAAAATTGAAATTGTATCAAGTATCTTTTCCGACCACAATGCTATGAGACTAGATATCAATTACAGGAAAAGAGCTGTAAAAAATACAAACACATGGAGGCTAAACAATACACTACTTAATAACGAAGTGATCACTGAAGAAATCAAAGAGGAAATTAAAAAATACCTAGAAACAAATGACAATGGAGACACGACGACCCAAAACCTATGGGATGCAGCAAAAGCAGTTCTAAGAGGGAAGTTTATAGCAATACAATCCCACCTTAAGAAACAGGAAACATGTCGAATAAACAACCTAACCTTGCACCTAAAGCAATTAGAGAAAGAAGAACAAAAACATCCCCAAGTTAGCAGAAGGAAAGAAATCATAAAAATCAGATCAGAAATAAATGAAAAAGAAATGAAGGAAACGATAGCAAAAATCAGTAAAACTAAAAGCTGGTTCTTTGAGAAGGTAAACAAAATTGATAAACCATTAGCCAGGCTCATCAAGAAAAAAAGGGAGAAGACTCAAATCAACAGAATTAGAAATGAAAAAGGAGAAGTAACAACTGACACTGCAGAAATACAAAAGATCATGAGAGATTACTACAAGCAACTCTATGCCAATAAAATGGACAACCTGGAAGAAATGGACAAATTCTTAGAAATGCACAACCTGCCGAGACTGAATCAGGAAGAAATAGAAAATATGAACAGACCAATCACAAGCACTGAAATTGAAACTGTGATAAAAAATCTTCCAACAAACAAAAGCCCAGGACCAGATGGCTTCACAGGCGAATTCTATCAAGCATTTAGAGAAGAGCTAACACCTATCCTTCTCAAACTCTTCCAAAATATAGCAGAGGGAGGAACACTCCCAAACTCATTCTACGAGGCCACCATCACCTTGATACCAAAACTAGACAAGGATGTCACAAAGAAAGAAAACTACAGGCCAATATCACTGATGAACATAGATGCAAAAATCCTCAACAAAATACTAGCAAACAGAATCCAACAGCACATTCAAAGGATCATACACCATGATCAAGTGGGGTTTATTCCAGGAATGCAAGGATTCTTCAATATACGCAAATCAATCAACGTGATACACCATATTAACAAATTGAAGGAGAAAAACCATATGATCATCTCAATAGATGCAGAGAAAGCTTTCGACAAAATTCAACACCCATTTATGATAAAAACCCTGCAGAAAGTAGGCATAGAGGGAACTTTCCTCAACATAATAAAGGCCATATATGACAAACCCACAGCCAGCATCGTCCTCAATGGTGAAAAACTGAAACCATTTCCACTAAGATCAGGAACAAGACAAGGTTGCCCACTCTCACCACTCTTATTCAACCTAGTTTTGGAAGTTTTAGCCACAGCAATCAGAGAAGAAAAGGAAATAAAAGGAATCCAAATTGGAAAAGAAGAAGTAAAGCTGTCACTGTTTGCAGATGACATGATACTATACATAGAGAATCCTAAAGATGCTACCAGAAAACTACTAGAGCTAATCAATGAATTTGGTAAAGTAGCAGGATACAAAATTAATGCACAGAAATCTCTGGCATTCCTATATACTAATGATGAAAAATCTGAAAGTGGAATCAAGGAAGCACTCCCATTTACCATTGCAACAAAAAGAATAAAATATCTAGGAATAAACCTACCTAAGGAGATAAAAGACCTGTATGCAGAAAATTGTAAGACACTGATGAAAGAAATTAAAGATGATACAAATAGATGGAGAGATGTACCATGTTCTTGGATTGGAAGAATCAACATTGTGAAAATGACTCTACTACCCAAAGCAATCTACAGATTCAATGCAATCCCTATCAAACTACCACTGGCATTTTTCACAGAACTAGAACAAAAAATTTCACAATTTGTATGGAAACACAAAAGACCCCGAATAGCCAAAGCAATCTTGAGAACGAAAAATGGAGCTGGAGGAATCAGGCTCCCTGACTTCAGACTATACTACAAAGCTACAGTAATCAAGACAGTATGGTACTGGCACAAAAACAGAAAGATAGATCAATGGAACAGGATAGAAAGCCCAGAGATAAACCCACGGACATATGGTCACTTTATCTTTGATAAAGGAGTCAGGAATGTACAGTGGAGAAAGGACAGTCTCTTCAATAAGTGGTGCTGGGAAAACTGGACAGGGACATGTAAAAGTATGAGATTAGATCACTCCCTAACACCATACACAAAAGTAAGCTCAAAATGGATTAAAGACCTAAATGTAAGGCCAGACACTATCAAACTCTTAGAGGAAAACATAGGCAGAACACTGTATGACATAAATCACAGCAAGATCCTTTTTGACCCACCTCCTAGAGAAATGGAAATAAAGACAAAAATAAACACATGGGACCTAATGAACCTTAAAAGCTTTTGCACAGCAAAGGAAACCATAAACAAGACCAAAAGACAACCCTCAGAATGGGAGAAAATATTTGCAAATGAAGCAACTGACAAAGGATTAATCTCCAAAATTTATAAGCAGCTCATGCAGCTCAATAACAAATAAACAAACAACCCAATCCAAAAATGGGCAGAAGACCTAAATAGACATTTCTCCATAGAAGATATACAGACTGCCAACAAACACATGAAAGGATGCTCAACATCTTTACTCATTAGAGAAATGCAAACCAAAACTACAATGAGATATCATCTCACACCAGTCAGAATGGCCATCATCAAAAAATCTAGAAACAATAAATGCTGGAGAGGGTGTGGAAAAAAGGGAACACTCTTGCACTGCTGGTGGGAATGTGAATTGGTACAGCCACTATGGAGAACGGTATGGAGGTTCCTTAAAAAACTAAAAATAGAACTACCATATGACCCAGCAATCCCACTACTGGGCATATACCCTGAGAAAACCATAATTCAAAAAGAGTCATGTACCAAAATGTTCATAGCAGCCCTATTTACAATAGCCCAGAGATGGAAACAACCTAAGTGTCCATCATCGGATGAATGGATAACGAAGATGTGGCATATATATACAATGGAATATTACTCAGCCATAAAAAGAAATGAAATTGAGCTATTTGTAATGAGGTGGATGGACCTAGAGTCTGTCATACAGAGTGAAGTAAGTCAGAAAGAGAAAGACAAATACTGTATGCTGACACATATATATGGAATTTAAGAAAAAAAATGTCATGAAGAACATAGGGGTAAGACAGGAATAAAGACACAAATCTACTAGAGAATGGACTTGAGGATATGGGGAGGGGGAAGTGTAAGCTGTGACAAAGTGAAAGAGCGGCATGGACATATATACACTACCAAACGTAAGGTAGATAGCTAGTGAGAAGCAGCCGCATAGCACAGGGAGATCATGATGCTCGGTGCTTTGTGACCGCCTGGAGGTGTGGGATAGGGAGAGTGGGAGGGAGACGCAAAAGGGAGGGGATATGGGAACATATGTATATGTATAACTGATTAAATTTGTTATAAAAAAACCCAGTAAATTGAGATGGGACAAGTTGGGAGTGGGAACAGAAGGAGGATGCTGGGGAGAACGGGGTCCAATCCCAGCCCTGACCTAGTTATGTTAAAACCTCTCTAAGCCTTGGTGTCTTCCTTAGGTGAGGCTAGAAAAACTTACAGACATGACAGGGTTTTGGAAAGGATAAAAGACAGTAATATATGTAAAGTGCCTGATAGAATCAGTGTTCAGCACATGTTTATTCCCCTCTCCTCCTACCTTTATTAATTATAGCTGGGACACAAAGTAATCTAAAGCCTGGAGGCCAGCCACTCTCATTCTTTGTAAATCTTAACTACTTAAGAGGAAAATGTAGTTTCCCTGAGCTTTTAAGGGTCTATTTACATACAGTTGGCCTAGTTGTAAAAATGACCTATTCTTTAAAACAAGCCTCTAAATGGTAGCAAAGTTTTCTTAAACTTTTTTGAATCTGCTAGGTGTAGTTTCTGTGCTTCCTAAGGAAGAACCTATAAAGGTGGCTCTCTTTTCCGTTAGTCCAGATTTACAGGAGGTTTGCTCTAAGTGCACATTTGCAGAACCATTTCTGATGTATGTGAGTTTCCTCCCCCAAAGGAGCTGCTTCGTTGACCATTTGTTGTCTTTGGTGCTATGGACATGCTTTTTGTTTGTTTGTTTGTCATAAGCTTAATTTATTCCACTTAGAGTCTTCTTCTTTATTCTGAGATAATGCCCCCACCTACTGCTTTTGCTTTTTAAAGGTACCTGGTTCACTGTAGCTATGGACACTCTTTAAACCTACCCTTGTTACTCAGAGGTCACAAGGCTGAGCTCAGCTTGATGCATTAGTACTTGAACTTTTAAGAAAATGTGAGTGTTGGCTTTGCTGGGTTTTTTTTTTTTTTTGACTTTTAACCATCATGCCTCCTGGTCTACAGCAGCTTTGTTCAGCCAGAAAATTTTTATCTTCATCGAGCCATCTCTTTCCCTGACTGAAGACATAGGCTTGAAGACTGGCCAGTTCAAGGCAAAAGTCTTGGTTGGAGATGTGGTTTCACTCTTGATCGGTCATGTGACCTTAGGCAATGTGCTTAATGTCTCAGCGCTGGTTTCTTCTTCTGGACAATGAGGAATGTAGTGGAGAATCTTCCTGGAGATTTTGAGCAGTAAAAACAGGGCTTAGCAGGAAGCCAAGTAAGAATCAGTGGTCAGAAACTGGTAGCTATAATTGCTCTAGCCAAGTGTTCTACATTTACATTGCCTGCTGAGGAGAATCATTCGGGGAGCATCTAAAAAAATGCTTATACCTGAACTCCACCCAGGATCAACTAAATGTGAATTTCGAGGGGTGAGACCCAGGTGTCAGTGGGTTTTTTTTTATTATTATTCCTTAGGTGATAGTGATGTTCCATGAGGGTTGAGAATCTCTGGCTCTAGCTCCCTGTAGTGAACGTTTTTGATGTTTCAGAGAAGGATGATCCCATTTAACCTCCACAGCAACACTTTAGGGTAACTAGAGTTATTAGCCCCATTTTACAGTTGAGGAAACTGAGGCTAAGGGAGGTTAAAAAAACAGCAAGTGAGAGGTGGTACTCAGACGTGGGGCCAAGCAGTTCAACTCCAGAGCCATGTTCTTAATTACCATGCTGCATTTCATTGTCACGAATAGCGCCTCTAGTGAAACTCATCAGTGGAAATTAAGATCCACAAAGTGGGGTCATCCAGTGGTCTCTGGCTCTCTCCATACCTTCAGCTTACCGACCTCCTGCTCTCCGTGTGTTCGGAACTTCCCAGCAGCCTCATGTCAGATAACGAACTGCGGTTATTCAGAAGTCCCCTGCTATTTCCACTGATTTTTATTAAATGCAGCTTGTGGCTCTGACTCAAGAATGTGCAAGCCGATTTAGATTATGTTTTGCATTGAGTTTATTAAGATAAAAAATATTTCCTGAGATAGTGAGTCAGAAATATTTATGGTGAAGTGTGCTGAAAGTGAATGCAGGTTGATAGCATGAACAGAATGTTCTCTCAAAGTCAAATGCAATGACCTAACCATGTTTGGCAGCCTTCCTTTATGTTTAGCTAAGCATTTTATTTCATGTCGGGAACCTCCTCCCTCTTCTGAATAGGATCGGTCCTGAAGGGGACTAGGATTTGGCATGTGCCTCTTTGATACTGAGATGCAGGCCCTGAGCCTAATTGTGACTGGCTCCCTGGCTGACTGGCTGGGTTGCCATAGTGAAGGACTGTTCAACTTTTTATATCCGGGTTTCTCTCACCTGTCAGAATGGCAATATAACTCTTGGCCCCGCCTCCCTCCCTGGGGGGGAAGGGGAGGGCGCTTTGAAAATTAAGTAATAAATGTTGGGAGGGATTTGTGAATGTGACGTCTTGTCAAATGGGTAAGTAATAAATGGGGTGTCTCCAAAGCTCATTTGCCTGAAATACACTTGAGGCTTCCATTTACTTAATCAACCAGCATTTATTAAATGCCTACGAAGTTCACCATATAACACATGGAGTGCTGGGGGGACTACGAAAAGGAGGAAATAGAGTCTCAATTCCCAGAGAGCTCATAAACTAACTTCTTTTTTCTCGCAGTTCACTTTTTAAGTTGATTAAGCGTCAGGATTAACAATGCCTGTGGTGTATTTATCTTTTTTTTTTTTTTTTTTGCGGTACGCGGGCCTCTCACTGCCGTGGCCTCTCCCGTTGCGGAGCGCAGGCTCAGCGGCCATGGCTCACGGGCCCAGATGCTCCACGGCATGTGGGATCTTCCCGGACCAGGGCACGAACCCGTGTCCCCTGCATCGGCAGGTGGACTCCCAACCACTTGCGCCACCAGGGAAGCCCCCCGCCCCGTGGTGTTTTTAAAAAGCTCCTTCTCCATGATGACTTCCACTTACATCATAAGAAACTGGTAGTGATTAGTTGTTCTCAGTACCAGTGGGTATTGTCTTGTGCTGGATGGACTCATAAAAAGGGCAACAATGTTTCCTATTACAATTGTAATAGGAAACAATGAAAGACTAAAGTGTGGGTCTACTGGGAAATGGTGCACTGGCTAATATTACAGTCTCTTGTGTCGAAAGGTCTGGGTTTGGGTCCTGGCTCTGCCACTTTCTAACTGCATGACTTTGGGCAATTACTTAACCTCTTTGTGTCTCATTTCCTTATCTCCGAAAAAAGGGTAAGAATAGTATCTACCTCAGGATTGTTTTCAAGATTAAATAAGTTAATGTGTACAAGGTGCTTAGAATGGTGCCTGGAACCTTGTAAATGCTGAGAAAAATGTTAGCTATGATCATCACTTTCTGTGGGTAATGGAGGAAATGGTGGTACTGAAAGAATCCTGGCATTTTCTTTTCATACATTTTAAAAAGCATAAATATCTTTTTTTTTATTCAGAGTCCCAAACTTTTTCCCAGATCTCCCAAAATCACTGAGGATTGCCCCCAAATCCCAAGTTGCTTATTCAGAAATAGAAACAGACCATGCAAGCCTAGCTTATGGTATTCAGGGCTTGAGCTAAATTATTTTGTTCTGAGAACCTCACACTGGTCCAAGACCCATAGGGGTGGCAGAGGGCAGCTGTGGAGTGTGATGGAAAGAGGATTGAGCTTGGAGTCCAAATCCTGGCTTTAGCTTTTATTAGTTGGGACAGGTCTAGGATAGGTCTTTAAGGTCTCTGAACTGCAGTTTACCCATCCTGATTGTGTAAAAGCAATGGTAGGTAAAAATTCTGGGGCCTTAGCATGAGTCAAAACAATGGTAACAAACTGTACTAAACTGTACTAGAAGTTACTGTATTCTCCACCACCACACACTTACAGTTTAGAAAAAAAAAAAGCCAAAATTGTGAATCACTATATTGTACACCTGTAACTTATATAACGTTGTTCATCAACTATATTTCAATTTTAAAAAAAGAAAAGCCAATTGCACTTAAGAATATCTTTGATGGGGCTTCCCTGGTGGTGCAGTAGTTAAGAGTCCGCCTGCTGATGCAGGGGACACGGATTCGTGCCCCAGTCCAGGAGGATCCCACATGCCGCGGAGCAGCTGGGCCCGTGAGCCATGGCCACTGAGCCTGCGCGTCCGGAGCCTGTGCTCCGCAACAGGAGAGGCCACAACAGTGAGAGGCCCGTGTACCACAAAAAAAAAAAAAAAAAGAAAAAAAAAAGAATATCTTTGATGAAGCAGCAAAAATTATTAACTAAATCTTGACCCATGAGGTACATGTCTTTTTTAATATTTTGTATGGCAAAATGGGAAGTATACATAAGCAGTCGTGCTGACTGGTAAAACACTATGGTTGTCACAAAGAAAAGCATTTTATTACTTGAAAGAATGATTGACAATCAAACTATGGTTAGTTATTCTTGAAACTAAACAAAACGAGCCTGACACTTGAAGGAAACAGGAGATAATATTAGTTGCCAATAATAAAATTTGAGCTTTCCAGCAAAAATTTAAAATTTGGAAAAATTTTAGCCACCACCAAGAGCTTGCAGTTTCCCAATCTTTACTAATGAGATAGATGGTGATACTAATGAATGTGATTTTTCTATATTACATGATTAAATGTGTTCATATCTGGAAGATCTATGTAACTCAGTGAACCAGTGTTTTCTAAATGAACAGGGCATGGTGTTAAAAAGATCATACGTGGATAAAAGATCTGTTCAACGTTCAAGATAAATCAATCCATTTTAATATAACAGATTATGAAAAATTCACTGGTATGGTTTCAGATTTCACATTACAACTATTCTTTAAGAAACCACCATTTGTCTGCTGGAGAGGGTGTGGAGAAAAGGGAACCCTCCTGCACTGTTGATGGGAATGTATTGGAGCAGCTGCTATGGAAAACAGTGTGGAGGTTCCTTAAAAAACAAAAACTAGAGTTACCATATGATCCAGCAATCCCACTCCTGGGCCTATATCCGGAAAAGATACATGCACCCCAATGTTCATAGCAGCACTGTTTACAATAGCCAAGACATGGAAGCAACCTAAATATCCACTGACAGATGATAGATAAAGATGTGGAATATATGTACAATGGAATATTACTCAGCCATAAAAAAGAACGAAATAATGCCATCTGCAGCAACATGGATGAACCTAGAGATTATCATTCTAAGTGAAGTAAATAAGACAGAAAAAGATAAATATCATATGATGTCACTTATATGTGGAATCTAAAAAAATGATACAAATGAACTTATTTACAAAACAGAAATAGATTCACAGACATAGAAAACAAACTTATGGTTACCAAAAGGGAAGGGGGGGAGGGATAAATTAGGAGTTTGGGATTAACATACACACTACTGTATATAAAATAAACAGCAAGGACTTACTGTATAACACAGCATACCATATTCAGTATTTTGTAGTAACCTATAATGGAAAAAACTGAAAAAGAATATATATATATGTATATATATATATATATATATACATATATATATATATATATATATAACTGAATCACTTTGCTGTACACCTGAAACATTGTAAATCAACTATACCTCAATTTTAAAATGTCAAAAAAAAAAAGAAACTACCGTTTGTCAAATTTGGGTTTAGTATCCAAGAATACTATCTCCTAAATTATCTGAGAAGGCTATAAAAATACCCCTCTCTTTTCCAACTGTATGAAGCCAGATTTTCTTCGTATACTTCAACCAAAACAACATATCTCAAAAGATTGAATGCAGAAAGAGGAGAGTCCAGCTGTCTGCTCTTAAACAAAATGATAGATCAATAACAATAGAAAACAGTGCCACTCTTCTCACTATTCGCATGTGTATCAGGGGGTGCAGAGGGGAATACAGTTATTTTTCATGACAATATTTGTTAACAAGTAATGAGGTTATCTTTATTTTCAAATAAATTAGTAAACAAATTTTTTAAAATTTTCTCTTGGGGGTCCTCAATATTTTAAAGAGTGTATAGGGGGTTCTGAAACCAAGGGGTTTGAGAACTTCTGTCCTGGAACAAGGACTCTGGAGCCAAAATAATTTTTTAAAGATTTTTTTTTTTAAGAATTACTGTTTTTTAAATTAATTAATTAAGTAATTAAAATTTATTTTTGGCTGCATTAGGTTTTCGTTGCTGCACGCGGGCTTTCTTTTAGTTGCGTTGGGCAGGGGCTACTCTTTGTTGCGGTGCACGGGCTTCTCATTGAGGTGGCTTCTCTTGTTGCGGAGCACGGGCTCTAGGTGTGTGGGCTTCAGTAGTTGTGGCATGTGGACTCAGTAGTTGTGGCACACGGGCTCTAGAGCACACGCTCAGTAGTTGTGGTGCACGGGCTTAGTTGCTCCACAGCATGTGGGATCTTCCCATACCAGGGCTCGAAACCATGTCCCCTGCGTTGGCAGATGGATTCTTAACCACTGTGCCACCAGGGAAGCCCTGAAGACTTTCTTTTAGAGAAGTTTTAGGTTCACAGCAAAATTGAAGGGAAGATACAGAGATTTTTTTGTAT
This sequence comes from Mesoplodon bidens, assembly GCF_964165515.1. NCBI lineage: Eukaryota > Metazoa > Chordata > Mammalia > Artiodactyla > Ziphiidae > Mesoplodon > Mesoplodon bidens. The sequence continues at coordinate 131,688,566 of NC_138177.1, read as the reverse complement.
ACACCCTGCCCCTTCACATGCATAATCTCTCCCGTTATCAACATTCCCCACCAGAGTCATACATCTGTTAAAACTGGTGAAATTACATTGACACATCATAATCACCCAAAGTTCATAGTTTACATTATAGCTCACTCTTGTGTTGTACGTTCCATGGATTTAGACAAATGTGTAATGACATGTATCCACCATTATAGTATCGGAGAGAGTATTTTCACTGCCCTAAAAATCCTCTGTGCTCTGCCCATTCATTCTCCCCCACCCCCCCAGTCTCTGGTAACCATTGATATTTCTACTGTCTAAAGTTTTACCTTTTCCAGAATGTCCTATAATTGGAATCATGCCATATGTAGCCTTTTAAGATTGGCTTCTTTCACTTACTAATATGTATTTATGCTTCCTTTATGTGTTTTCATGGCTTGATAGCTCATTTCCTTTTAGCACTGAATAATATTCCATAGTCTAGATGTACTACAGTTTATCCATTTACCTACTGAAGGACAGCTTGTTTGCTTCCAGCTTTTGGCAACTGTGAATAAAGCTACAAACATCCACGTGCAGGGTTTTGTGTGGACATGTTTTCAACTACTTTGGGTAAATACCAAGGAGTGAGATTGCTGGTTTATATGGTAAGAGTATTTTTATTTTTGTAAGAAACTGCCAAACTATCTTCCAAAGTAGCTGTAACATTTTGCATTCCCACCAGCAATGAGAGAGTTCCTGTTGCTCCATGTCTTCATCAGCATTTGGTAATGTCAATGTTCTGGATTTTGATTATTCTAATGGGTGTTTAGTGTAACTCATTGTTTTAATTTGCATTTCCCTGATGACATATGATGTGGAACATCTTTTCATATGTCTATTTGCCATTTTTCTTCTTTGGTGAGGTATCTGTTAAAGTATTGGCCCATTTTTTATTGAGGTTGCTTTCTTATGGTTGGGTTTTAAGAGTTCTTTATATATTTTGGTATTTTATCAGATGTGTCTTTTGCAAATGTTTTCTCCCAGTCTGTGGCTTGTCTTCTTGTTCTGTTGATATTGTCTTTTGCAGAACAGCATTTTTAATTTTAATAAAGTCCAGTTTATCATTTATTTATTTCATAGATCATGTCTTTGTTGTCATATCTAAAAAGTCATTTCCATACCCAAGATCATCTGGGTTTTCTCCTATGTTATCTTCCAGGAATTGTGTAATTTTGCATCTTATGTTTAGGTCCGTGATCCATTTTGAGTTAATTTTTGTGGAGGGTGTAAGGGCTGTGTCTAGATTCATTTTTGCACGTGGATGTACAGTTGTTTCAGCACTATTTGTTGAAAAGACTGTCTTTGCTCCTTTGTGGTGACTTTGCTTCTTTGTCAAAGATCAGTTGATTATATATAGGTAGTCAACTGGACTCTATTTCTGGGCTGTCTATTCTCTTTCATGGGTCTATTTGTCTATTCTTTCACCAGTATCACACTGTCTTGACTACTGTAGCTTTATAGCAAGTTTTGAAGTTGGGTAGTGTCAGTCCTCCAGCTTTGTTCTTCTCCTTCAGTATTATGTTGGCTATTCTGGGTCTTTTGCCTCTCATATAAACTTTAGGATCAGTTTGTGTCAATATCCACAAAATAACTTGCTGGGATTTAGACTGAAATCTAAATCAATCTAAATCAGAATCAATAATTGTTTTGTCTCACTCCTACTTACTATGTGATCTCGGATGGCTTTTTTACCATCCCTGTGCCTTAGATATCTATGTATAAAATGAGGACAATAATAATGGTTTGTAACAACACCTGCCATAGTAATAAGTACCCTTTAGATGTTAGCTATTATCATTATATTGTATCATCATCATTGTCATTGTCACCATCATCATTATTACTAGTACCACCACTGGGAGACATAGTTCATTCAGAGACACAGAGCTAGAGGTGGAGTCAGCAGAATTGGAATTTTTTCTCTCTCCAGCCAGATTATATCCCACCTCCCACTCACCAGTCTGCCATCTCAACATTTGTGGTCCACAAAAGCAGGGAAAGAAGGATGAGAAATCTTCCACAGCTCAAGCACACATTGTCAGAGGTATTGAATCAAGCCACTGAAAAAAATATTGTTAAAAAACAAAATTCAAGTGAACAAATTTTTTAAATCTTATTGGTTTTATTCAACAATTCATGAATCAGGCAGCAGCCCATGTAGCAGATAGAAAGGAGTTCTGAAGAGCTGTACAAAATGAAAGACTTTTATAGGCAGAAAGGGGCAGAACAGGGTTGTTCCTAGCAAAGAGTAGATTGTTTGTGGCAAGGTCACTTTCAGGGCACAGCAGGGGTCTATCAGGCAGATCACCTCACTAGTGCTGACTAGGTAATTCCAGATTGATTGGTTTAAGAGTCCATTCCTGGGAGAGGTTGAAAGTGTAATTAAGTTAGGTATTAAGTATCGGTTTGGTGATGTGGACTTAGCACAAGTGACTCCGCTTGCGGCCTTTTTTAACAGTATGAATAGCCAGGTTTACATGTACAGGCCAAAATGCTTTTTCTGGCATTCAGACTCAGTCAGTACCTGCTGTCTGCTGTCGACTGAAAAAACTGCACAACCTAAAATCTGATGATTGTTTTATTTGGTAGACTTACTGAAGACTTAAGCCCGGGATACAGCCTCTTACGTAGCTCTCAGGGACAGTTTCAAAGAGGTATGGGAGGAGCCAGGCTATATAAGAGCTTTACCAAAAAAAAAAAAAAAAGAAAAGCCCCAAAAAACCAAATGAACAACAACAACAACAAAACCAGGTAGTCGGAACCTCAAAAGATTACTGCTAATTAAAGAAAAACCAGATATCTCAAGTTAATGAATTTAGTGCTTTTCTGTAGGGGAAGATGCAAGAGCCTGGACTTAATGAAATTATCCCTTTGCTATGCAGCTTAACTATCTAGGGCCAGTAATCTCTTTTTTTTCTCCATCCTGAATCCCTTCAGAGTGTACCACTGGGGTTGGGGGGGGGTGTGGATAGAGGGAATTCAGCTGTAGTGGCTGACGGCTCAATGACTGCAACATCTTGTTTACTGATATGGCAGGTGGCATTCTTAGTCCACACTGCCATCCAGTGCTTCTGTAGCTGAGGCCCATATGGAAACTTACACTATTTCAGGAGGTGCAGACCGCACAGGCCCATGTAATAGATCATGACTCCAAATCCCAGGGAGGCAAAGTGACTGCCTGACACTTGCAGCTAGGTAGTGGCAAACTGGTATCAGGTCCAGTTTACAGATTTCCTCTGCCCTGGGCTGCTTCGCTAGGATGTCCAGGTGTTCTCTGAAAGAAATGACTAGTCCATAACCTGCAATGGTCACGCCAAGTGCTGGGTGTAGAACAGAGAGTGGGTCCCCTAGTGTGGCCCATGAGGCTGCTCCAGGAGGATCCAGATAGTTCTGGGAAGAGAATGGATCACGGCCAGAGGCTTGTTAACAACAAGGCTGATAGCAATGATTCAGACATGCGTTTTTATTTTATTTTATTCCAGTCACAAAATGCTTTCGTGTTGTTTAGGCCAAATGTGTTTCTGATGCTTCCAGTCTTTGCCAAACTGAGGACCAGATCGTTTGCTTGTTTTACTTATTAAGTGAGCAGCTACAGATGGCAAATAAATTGAACATTATTCTTTATCACTAAAAAGTTAGAACCAAATTCCCTGTGTTTATGGCAAGGCTCCTTTGTTCAGTAGACACAAAGATTTGTTTACATTTCCTTTGGTCTCCCTGGAAGCATACTGCTTGAGCCAGCTATTACACTGATTTCAAGATGCCCTGTAACCCTTGTTTTTGTTTTAGGTAGATATGATATAGAACTTCACGGACAAATTAACTACTCTCTCCTGCAGTGTGTTAGTTATGTGATCTTGGGCAGGTGGCCTCATCCCTCAGATCTTTTCTGTAAAGTCAGGACTGGACATGGCCAGGAAACCAATCAGTTCAATGGATAATCATTCCCCATTTTTAGGCATAAGTTATTTGTGAGAAAAAGAAAAGAAAAAAATAGCTAATATAATAGCAGAAACTTTCACATGCTGTTTGCTCTGTGCCAGACCCTATTCAAAGTACTTTCCATGTATTAATTAATATAATCCTCACAGTAGCCCTATGAGGAAGATATAATTATTGTACTAATTTCACAGGTAACAAAATTTGAGACACAGAGAGGTTAAATAACTTGCCCAAGGTCACACAGCTGATAAGTAGCAGAACCAGGATGCAAATTCAGACATTCTAGCTTCAGAGTTTGTGAGGGTTGATTTCATCTGGTGGATCAACCCGTACTAATTTGTTTTCAATAAGTTTAAGTACACCTTCAGAGAATATTTGAAATACTCCACCCAGTTACAGAACTCTCTGTCTCTGGGCTAATTTATGTTCCTAGAAGAAAAAATTTGAAGAACTGTGTGTCTGTGATTGTAGTATCATGCAAAGTAACTGGGGTTTGGAGGTAAAAGAAACAGTTTAAAGTTCCAGCTCATCCTTTTATATTTTATGCTATGAGGGCTTGGCCAAAAAGCTTGCTGGGATTTCAGTAGCAACTTCCTATGGGGGAAGAACCAAAGAAATAAAGTAGAATTGACTTTTGTTTTCTTGACTAAAACTCAACAGTCTTGTTAACCCCTGAGATGCACACCTAGACACTGTCGTCCTGGCCTCTGGGGAGTGTGGTTGATGTTGGCTGGCTTTGATATTTAAAGAAGGTAGAAATCTGGGAGAGGGAGCCAGGCTGTGGGAGTACCTGGGTGATGGCACCTCTTGCCACTGTGGAGACCCCTCTGAAACCGTGCAACTCAGATTGGGACTCGAACCCAGCCTAAACGCATATTGGGACTCGAACCCACGCACCAGGACTCGAACCCAGCCAAACCCAGGTTGGGACTTGAAACCCACAGTCTTTTAATTGAGATCACACACCTGGTGCCAGGACTTAATGAAGCTCAGGTTTTTGATGTCTTGTCGCAGAAAGACTTCAGTGAGAGACAAAGTGATAGGTGAGAAGTGGATTTATTTAGAGAGAAAGAGACTTCACAGACAGAGTGTGGGCCATCTCAGAAGGTGAGAGGACCCGATACATGGGGCGGTTAGTTTTTATGGGCTGGGTAGTTTCATATGCTAATGAGTGGGAGGATTATTCCAACTATTTTCGGGGAAGGGGCAGGGATTTCCAGGAATTGGGCCACCGCCCATTTTTTGGCCTTTTATGGTTAGCCTCAGAACTGTCATGGCACGGGTGGGTGTGTCATTTAGATGCTAATATATTACAATGAGTGTATAATGAGGCTCAAGATCCACTGGAAGTCGAATCTTCTGCCATCTTGGACCTAGTTGTTTCTAACCAGTTTTTGTCATGTCCTATGGCTATGTCATTCTTTTAAAGGTTGTGCCCTGCCCCCTTCCCTCCTGTTTCACCTCCAACTCAAAGCTGGACCCCTGCTACAGAAAGGACAGGAAACAGGATGTAGTCTCAAGGAGAAGGGCCTATCAGAGGATATCAGGTCAGTGAGGTACCTGGCTTCTGGAGGGAAACCAGCCAGAACACATAGCTAAAGGTTAGACCCATTAACCAGACAGTCCTGGCTGGAGTTAGGGGAAGATCACAGCCCTGTGGGTGTGTGGATATGTGTAAACCCCAGCTCTTCCTTAAGGAAGAAGTTTGAATTCTATCTCCACTCCTCAGTGTGACTCAGGCTACCAAAGCAATCTGATGGGGTGGAAAGAGCTAGGTTTTGGAGCCAGAGGGAGCTGAACCAGCCCTTGGCTCAGCTGTGTGGCCTTTGACAAGTCACTTAACCTCTCTGATCCTAGGTCTCCTCATTGTTGAGCAGCGATGACAATTCCTCCTCCCTTGTGGGGTTATTGGGCAGGTAAATACTAAAGTAAAGCCCCTGGCATATGGCAGGACTTAGAGTCTGTCTGTTCTTACTACTGTACTAACCAGCTTGGCTCAGTTGAACTTTGTTTAGGTGCTTGGCTGAGCCTGAGGACACGAAGTCGTTAGTGCTAGAAGCTTTGGGCACAATGTACATCTTACTGTGTGACCACAGGGCAAGTCAGCTAATCTCTGAGACATCTCCTCTGCACCTGGGCATCATGATACTTCCTGTGCCTTTCCTACCTCACGGGGTTATTAGAGGATAACAGGAGACAGAGTAAAAGTCATTACACAGAAGTTGTTATTATTATAAAAATAATAGAACACATTAATACTTTTGAGTGCTTACTTTTCGCCATATACTAGTTTAAATGCTTCCCATGCCTTGCCTGATTTAATTTTAATCCTCTCACAGTTTTGCCAGGTAGAGGGGGTGGAGCAGGGATTCACTACTAAGGATCTTGGGGGTACTTTCTGGGATATTGATGATGTTCTGTTGTTCTATATCTTGATAGGGGCATTGGTTACATGGGTACATGCATTTGTCAAGACTCGTGGGGCTGTGTAATTAAGACTGATACATTTCATAGAATATAAATTATATCTCAATTAAAAATTGAATGCATAGAATAATATATTGTAATGTGTTGCGGTTGACATGAGTAACATTATGGAAATAATTTCATTGCCTCACCACTTTGTCTGCCAGCAACCTGGCCTCCATAACCTTTATTATATCATCACTGACAGGAAGATTTTCAGCATCCTTCCCAATCTTGGGCCATGTGGATATAAATATATTGCTCCTACTTTTCCAGTTTTTCATACTTTCTCTCTTATCAAAAGTGGACAAACTGGTAGGATCTTTGCCAGAATGCTAAGAGGGATATCATTTCGGGATGAGTTAAATTTTACTTCTTTTTCTTTTTCACTGTATTGTTTGAGTTTGTAACAAGGAGCATGTATTTTTTTTTTATACTCTGAAACACAAAAGCTCATCTTATCTTGGCCGAGAAAGTACATTTATCCATGGGTACCACATAGTCATTTGAAAACTTTGGGTTTTATACCATGGTTAGTAACAAATTTCCTTCCAAGCAGCAGACTCTATGGGTGATTGTTTAGTAGTCACAGGGTCTCGGTAAAGGGATGATTTCAACCATCCCTTATCTGTCTCCACCATGCCACTCCTGTTCAGTCTCTCTGTGGTCTGGGTCACACAGAGTGAGCTTGGGTTGCTTGGAGGCACTCTCCAGCAGTCTGCCCCTCTCACCTGCCTGCTTCTCCCTCTGCAGAGTCTTACCTGACCCTCGATGAACCGATGAATAATATCACCACGTCCCTGGGGCAGACAGCAGAACTGCACTGCAAAGTCTCTGGGAATCCGCCTCCCACTATCCGCTGGTTCAAAAATGATGCACCTGTGGTCCAGGAGCCCCGGAGGATCTCCTTTCGGGCAACCAACTATGGCTCTCGGCTGCGGATTAGAAACCTCGACACCACAGACACGGGCTACTTCCAGTGCGTGGCGACGAACGGCAAGAAGGTGGTTTCTACCACTGGAGTCTTGTTTGTCAAGTTCGGTAAGCAGCTTCCTAGCAGGATGGCCTTTTGCCCTTTGGATGGCCTTTTGGATGGCCTTTGGCCTCCACGGGGGTGAGGAGGTACTGGGTGTGCCCAGCAACACAGAAGCTGGTCCTCTTGTGCCCATTTTAGAAATAAGTAAACCAAGGCCCAGCAGTTAAGTACTGTGCTCAGGGTCACCCAGCCAGTAAACTGCAGAGCAGGAGCAGAGTCCAGATAGGTCTGACCTCAGCCCCAATTCTAAGTCATCACATCAGTGAATTCTTCTCAGCAAGAATGTTCCTTGTCCAGAGAAGTTGGGAAGATTTCCAGCACGCAGGCCTCTTTTCTGTCCAGCTGCCATCAAAGACCCCTGCCTGCTGTTGCAATCAATGTCCTCATGCTCATTCAGCCTCCCACTGAAACTCACTGCATCTCGTGAGGATGCCTACTCTGACTCATTTTTTAGCCCTTGTCTTAGCATTTTTCAGGCTCTGAACTGTGGGATATAGACACAGTCTCACTGGTATGTTTTTTCATAGAGGTGGTTGGGGGAGCTGGAGTAAAATAATAAATTCCAGAAAAATAAATATTACTTAGGGGTGGCTGAGAACTTTAGTCCGTAATGGTTTGACTGTCCTGATGTTCACCCTCCAATAACCCAGACTGACTGTTTCTTTTGTTTTTCTTTCATTTCTTCAGGCCCTCCTCCCACTGCAAGTCCAGGGTCCTCGTAAGTACTTATATCTTCTTTCTTGTCTTTTTTAAGCACTTCTCCAGAGTTGCTAGGGCAAAGGCAATGTTGTCCTCTGCTTAGGTCAAAACACTGTGTTTCCAGATTTCATTCCATTTTGCCCTGCCCTCATTCCATTTTGCTTTTTCTTTGATATGAAGATTCATAGGAGACCACTGGCAGTAATCTCAAGCATGGTAATGTTGATTCTGAGCAATCAAAGCAAAAAACCTACTTACATGTACTATTTTAAAATTAAGCTAACATTTAGTTACAATGGATTTGGTAAAATCAACCCAAAAAAATGAAACAGTGCTGGTTTAGGAACCTATACTCTAGTCTTTGCTTAAAAGAATCTGTTCTCCGTTTCTGCAAACATTTCTGATGCTTTAGTTATTGAACAGGTCATCTGTTGGGTGATCACTTTATTTTTATTCCCTTTTAAAAACTCAGGCAGAAGTTCTGACTCACCTAGGAGAAGAAAGCCCTGTGTCTGGATGAGAGTTACATGGAAGTTTGATTCATTTTGAGTCCCTTATTAATAGAGTCTCAAGATCCAGTTTCTTTAACTGATGCTATTGTTGATAACATTTTTCCTTTTCTGGCTAAGGGAATCCCTTCTTTCATTGTAGGATCATTCACTTGGGATATTTTTCTTTATGTATAATTTTTATTTGGGGGGGAGACCCATTTATTAAAACCCTTGCTCTGCAAGAAAATATATTCCATATTTTGTAGATTTCTGAAGTAAAACTTGCCGGCTTCTGCCATGAGAGCATCAAAATGCCTGGCCTTGACTAAACCAATGGCAAGTACAACCGCCGCTTCATTTGCTCTAATCCTCTCTGTGCCTCTTAATTACAGTGTGGGACATTTTAATATATTTGTGTGTTCCTGGAGGCCCAGTAGCCCACAATGCCATTAATAAAACAGGTAATGGGTAAAAATAAACATTGGCTTTCAGCCACACTGTTCTGCTATTTCATCAGCCAATTAAAGGCAACTGTTAAAGAGTCTTTAAAATCACCCAAGTGCTAACTGCCTTCTACTTGCTCAGGTAGAAAATGCTGATTCATCTTAAAACAGATCAGAAGTGTGGTCACTGTGCCTTGCATTTCTTTCTCTTTTTTAAAAAATAAATAAATTTATTTATTTATTTATTTTTGGCTGTGTTGGGTCTTCGTTGCTGTGCGCGGGCTTTCTTTTTAGTTGCGGCGAGCGGGGGCTACTCTTAGTTGCGGTGCACAGTCCTCTCATTACGGTGGCTTATCTTGTTGCGGAGCACAGGCTCTAGTTTCGCGGGCTTCAGTAGTCGTGGCACGTAGGCTCAGTAGTTGTGGCTCGTGGGCTCTAGAGTGCAAGCTCTGTAGTCGTGGCACAAGGGCCCAGTTTCTCCACGGCATGTGGGATCTTCCCGGACCAGGGCATGCACCCGTGTCCCCTGCATTGGCAGGCAAATTCCTAACCACTGCTCCACCAGAGAAGCCCTGCCTTGCATTTCTTAAAGTTAATATATATATATATTTTTTTTTTTTGATGAACTCACTTATTGGTTGATATGTGGAATCCTTTTGAAGTCTTATTTAAGCAAAGATGAAAACTTTTGTTACTGGCTGTAAAAATGCTTCCCACTCTGGTACCTTATTTGTTCCTGTTAATCTGAGTTTCAAACGTTGTTGATAATCTGTATCCTAGGTTGATTAATGTGGTTCACTAGTCTGCCTTTGCTATTAAGCACTGGGCTGTTGACTTTCTACCTGCTGTATTTGCATCAGCCTTCCTTTTTTTAGTATCAAAATTATTTTTAAACCCGTTTATGTCCTTACTTGAAGTTTTCATTCTTTGCTGCTACCGTTCTGATGAACCCAGTCTGTCTTTCATGGTTTTTAATTTCATACAAAGATAGTATTCTGCTTTTCTGAGCTGCTATCTATGGAAAGGGTATTGAAGTTCCTTAAGGATGCTCAACCATAGCAAAAAGTATCCTTTGATGTCAGGCACTCTGTTTTATGTTAGCTGTCCATTTATCCATCATGTTAATCGGCAATAGCATGAAATGTACAGTTGCCATGTTTGCTTTGAGGGAGCTGCAAAAAATATACAATCAAAGTTGGAAATCCTACAGGGCCTTCTGCAGCTCAATCTTTATCCTCAGTTTGGCATTTTGATACCCTTTTCTCTCATTCCCTTAGAAACTGGCGATGTATCCTGCTTTTTTCTCCTTTCTCAGCTGCCACCACTTACCCTATCTCTAAGAGTTCCTTTCTTCCTAAGACTTACCCCCATATGGAATGCTAGTTCCCTTCTCTAACCTCATAGCCCTCAACAAGCAGCCAAACCTCCCTACACAGGGACAGGCAGGATGTAAAAAAATAATAGCCATGGGCAATATCACCGCCTTGAGGAGTGCTCTGAAGGCCTTTTGTCAAACTGCACAGTCCTTTCCCAATGCAGGAGTGAAGTGCAGTTATAAGATTACTCTGTTTACTTGAAGGTGGCACCGCAAGAGTTACTGCAAGGAAACCAAATGCAAGTTCATGATGCACCCTGACATTGGGAACAGTGACATATATTAGGTGTATGAAACCTGGTGAGAGCTGAGTGCCCACTGAGGCCACAGGGCTATATACCCCTGGACTGGGATGGGCTTGTAGGGCCCTGGGGACTAGGACCCAGGAAGGCAAAGCATGTGAGGCACTCACCACTCCCTCTAGGGACTGCATCAGGTCCTCACATGAAGCTTCCAGGATGGCATTTCAGTTTGTAGTAGGAGCAAGTTAGAGCTGTTGGTTTGGCTTCTGTTCATAGCTGCAGGCTAGCTTTCTTCTGTCATTGCTGGGTCCTGCCCCCCTCTAACAATTATCGGACCTGGGGCATGAGCGCAAGTGGAGGCCCACATACCACACACCTACATATTGAAGTGTTGTAAATCAAGCTAGCAAACTGCTCAGTGAAATATGTTCTGCCCTCTCACATTGACACATACACCTTCATAATGACAAAAGTTAAAAATGCATGCAAAATTATGGTTTGTATATGACTGGAAGCCAGGTGCTATCAAAAATGACTACTTAAATCATTCTTCATGTCTGGATATTCTGTAAATGGGGCCAGAGATATTATATGTAATTCATAGATTGTTATATATTAGTTCCATTAAAACTTTTTTTATTGCCTTCATTTCAGCAGAATGAATACCTAATGTTCTAAACAAGATTTTCACATAGTGTGTATTCTTTTGACATTCTTTGGCTTGTAGGTGCATCACCCCATTTTCTGCTTTGATACTCGCATGGCATTCTCCCTGTGTGTGTCTCCAAATTTCCTCTTTCCATAAGGACACCAGTCATATTGTATTTGGACCCATCCCAGTGACCCCTTTTAACCATGATTACAGGGGTAACAGATTACCTCTGTAATCAAGGTACCCTGTCTCCAAATAAGATCACATTCTGAGCTGTTGGGGATTATGACTTCAACGTGTGAATTTAAGGGCACACAATTTGACTCATAACATGTAATATTACAAAATTTTTCTTAGCCATGTGAAACTGTTGCAGATATACTCTCATTTGTGAGAACTTTCAGAAGCACTGATTGGAATACAAAGCAAAACAGGAAAATGGATGCTCGGTTATACTGGGAATGATAGTTTGTTGTACAAGAATCTATTGCATTCAGACTGGGAAGAAGAATTTGACAAGTTGATTAATTTATCTTTTCTCTTACTGAAGTGCTTTTTTTTTTCGTTTAAGCTACTAATATTTTTTAACATCTTTATTGGAGTATAATTGCTTTACAATGCTGTATTAGTTTCTGCTTTATAACAAAGTGTATCAGTTATACATATACATATGTTCCCATATCTCTTCCCTCTTGCGTCTCCCTCCCTCCCACCCTCCCTATCCCACCCCTCTAGGTGGTCACAAATCACCAAGCTGATCTCCCTGTGCTATGCGGCTGCTTCCCACTAGCTATCTATTTTACATTTGGTAGTGTATATATGTCCATGCCACTCTCTCACTTTGTCCCAGCTTACCCTTCCCCCTTCCTCCTTCCCATATCCTCAAGTCCATTCTCTAGTAGGTCTGTGTCTTTATTCCCATCTTGCCCCTAGTTTCTTCATGACCTTTTTTTTTCTTAGATTCCATATATATGTGTTAGCATACAGTATTTGTTTTTCTCTTTGTGACTTACTTCACTCTGTATGACAGACTCTAGGTCCATCCACCTCACTACAAATAACTCAATTTCATTTCTTTTTATGGCTGAGTAATATTCCATTGTATATATGTACCACATCTTCTTTATCCATTCATCTGTTGATGGACACTTAGGTTGCTTCCATGTCCTGGCTATTGTAAATAGAGCTACAGTGAACATTTTGGTACATGACTCTTTTTGAATTATGGTTTTCTCAGGGTATATGCCCAGTAGTGGGATTGCTGGGTCATATGGTAGTTCTATTTGTAGTTTTTTAAGGAACCTCCATACTGTTCTCCATAGTAAATGTATCAATTTACATTCCCACGAACAGTGCAAGAGTGTTCCCTTTTCTCCACACCCTCTCCAGCATTTATTGTTTGTAGTTTTTTGATGATGGTCATTCTGACTGGTGTGAGATAATATCTCATTGTAGTTTTGATTTGTATTTCTCTAATGATTAATGATGCTGAGCATTCTTTCATGTGTTTGTTGGCAATCTGTATATCTTCTTTGGAGAAATGTCTATTTAGGTCTTCTGCCCAATTTTGGATTGGGTTGTTTGTTTTTTTGATATTGAGCTGCATGAGCTGCTTGTAAATTTTGGAGATTAACCCTTTGTCAGTTGCTTCATTTGCAAATATTTTCTCCTATTCTGAGGGTTGTCTTTTGGTCTTGTTTATGGCTTCCTTTGCTGTGCAAAAGCTTTTAAGTTTCATTAGGTCCCATTTGTTTATTTTTGTTTTTATATCTATTTCTCTAGGAGGTGGGTCAAAAAGGATCTTGCTGTGATTTATATCACAGAGTGTTCTGCCTATGTTTTCCTCTAAGAGTTTGATAGTGTCTGGCCTTACATTTAGGTCTTTAATCCATTTTGAGTTTATTTTTGTGTATGGTGTTAGGGAGTGTTCTAATTTCATACTTTTACATGTACCTGTCCAGTTTTCCCAGCACCACTTATTGAAGAGGCCGTCTTTTCTCCACTGTATATTTTTGCCTCCTTTATCAAAGATAAGGTGACCTGAAGTGCTTTTGCCACTGCAATCCTTCCTGCTGTCCAAACACTGTCCATCACTTCCACTGGCAGTGGCACAACTCACAAACCTTCACAGTTTTCAATCATGGTTGTCTTCTGTTTCAAGGACATAGGGTAAGAGATGTTAGAGAAGGGATCCCTAGGACCAGAACAGTGTTAGTCGGTCACGGGAATGGATGTTTAAGGCTTGGATCACTGTGCCAGCACTAAGTGCCAGATCCCAAGAGGCAGAGAGTCCCATGTGTACTCTACACTTATTCAATTTATTTTCTATGTACTTTTTGTATGTGGGCCTGGGACAGGGGCATTCTTCTTCTTTTTCTTTTTAATAACAATTTTACTGAGATATAGTTCACATGCCATAAAATTCACGATTTTGAAGTATAAAATTCAGTGTTTCTAATATATTCACAGTGTGGTGTAACATTTACTACTATCTTATTTTAGGATATTTTCACCATCTCATAAAGAATCTCCTCCCAGCCCCTGATAACCTCTAGTCTGCTTTCTGTCTCTATGAATTTACCTGGTCTAGATATTTCATATAAGTAGAATCATACAATATTTGTCCTTTTGTGTCTGGCTTCTTTTATCTAGCATACTGGTTTCAGGGTTCATCCACATTATAGCCTGTGTCAGTACTCCATCCTTTTTTAAGGCTGAATAATGTTCCATTGTATTCTATGTTTTGTTTATCCATTCATCTCTTGGTGGACTTTTGGGTTACTGCCACTTTTGCCTATTCTGAATAATGCTGCAATGTTCATGTACAAGTTTTCGTGGGGTGTGTGTTTTCTGTTCTCTTGAATGTATACCTAAGAATGGAATTCCAGGGGCATATGGTATTTCTATGTTTAACTTTTTGAGGAACTGCAAAACTCTTTTCCAAAGGGCTGTACCATTTTATACTCCTACAAAGAATGTTTGAAGGTTCCAATTTCTCCTATTTTCCTTCTATTTATTTTTAATTATTATAGCCATCCTAGTGGATGTGCAGCTGTTATTTTTTTTCATTGTGATTTTGATTTGCATTTTTCTAATGCCTAATGATGTTGAACATCTTTTCATGTGCTCATTAGCCATTTGTATGTCTTCTTTGGAGAAATGACTGTTCAGATTCTTTGCCCATTTTATTTATTTATTTATTTATTTATTTATTTATTTATTTATTTTTCTGCTTTATAACAAATTTAATCAGTTATACATATACATATGTTCCCATATCCCCTCCCTTTTGCGTCTCCCTCCCACTCTCCCTATCCTACCCCTCCAGGCGGTCACAAAGCCCCGAGCTGATCTCCCTGTGCTATGCGGCTGCTTCCCACTATCTATCTACCTTACGTTTGGTAGTGTATATATGTCCATGCCGCTCTTTTGCTTTGTCACAGCTTACCCTTCCCCCTCCCCATATCCTCAAGTCCATTCTCTAGTAGGTCTGTGTCTTTATTCCTGTCTTACCACTATGTTCTTCATGACATTTTTTTTCTTAAATTCCATATATATGTGTCAGCATACAGTATTTGTCTTTCTCTTTTTGAGTTACTTCACTCTGTATGACAGACTCTAGGTCCATCCACCTCATTACAAATAGCTCAATTTCGTTTCTTTTTATGGCTGAGTAATATTCCATTGTATATATGAGCCACATCTTCTTTATCCATTCATCCGATGATGGACACTTAGGTTGTTTCCATCTCTGGGCTATTGTAAATAGGTCTTTGCCCATTTTTAAATTGGGTTTTTTGCCTTTTTATTCTTGAGTTGTAAGAGTTCTTCACATATTTTGGATACTGTACACTTATCAGATATATGACTTGCCAGTATTTTCTCCCACTGTATGGGTAAAAGGAATGAAAATCTTTTCATTTTCTTAATAGTGTTCTTTGAAACAAAAAAGCTTTAAATTTTGATGAAGTTCAATTTATTATTACTTTTAGTTGGTTGCTTGTGCTTTTGAGAAACCATTGCCTGATACAAAAGCATAAAGATTTATTCCTATCTTTTCTTCTTATTTTTATAGTTTTAGTTCTTATATTTAGGTTTTTGGTTCATTGGGAGTTAAATTTTGTCTGTGGTATGAGGTAGGAATCCAGATTCATTCTTTTGCACATGGAAATCCAGTCTTCTCAACACCATTTGTGGAAAAGACTATTCTTTACCTATTGAGTTGTCTTGGCACCCTGTTAAGAATCAATTGACCATAAATGTATGTTTTATTTCTGGACTCTCAATTCTACTCCATTGATCAATGTCAGTATTCTTTATGCCAGTTCCACACAGTCTTGATTACTGCAGTTTTGTAGTAAGTTTTGAAATCAGGAAATGTGAGTCCTCTCTTTCAGTCAGTGTTCTACTGGAAAAACAGAGCCAGAGATTTATTGCAAGGAGTTGGCTTATGTGATTGTGTGGGCTTGCTAGCCAGGTCTGAAATCCATAGGGTAGGGTAGGGTGTCAGGAGGAGCAGGCTAGACTCTCCTCGCCAGGTACTCATGCTGCAATCCATGGATATAATTTCCTCTTCATCAAGGAAGCCTTACTTCTGTGCTAAAGGTCTTTCAACTGATTGGCTCGAGCTCACTCACTTATGGAGGGTGATTTCCTACAGTTAGTCAGCTGACTGTAGATGTTAATCACATCTACCAAGTACCTTCACAGCAACACCTAGACTAGTGTTTGAATAACTGGGAACTATACCTTGCCAAGTTGACACATAAAACTGACCATCACATCCTCTAAAATTGTTCTTCTTTTTAAAGATTTTTTTCCCCTATTCTGAGTTCCCTTGCATTTCCATATGAATTTTAGGGACAGCTTGTTAATTTCTGCCAAGAGGCCAGTTGGGTTTTTGATATGGATAGCATTGACTCTATAGATCAATTCAGAGAGTATTGTCATCTAAAGAATATTGAATCTTCCAGTGCATGAACATGAGGTGTCTTTCTACTTAATTTCTTTCAATAATGTTTTGTAGATTTCAGTGTACAAGTTTTACTCTTTTATGTTAAATTTATTCCTAAATATTTTATTATTTTTCTTGCTATATATGGAATTGTTTTCTTAATTTAGTTTTCAGATTATTCATTGCTACTCTGTAAAGGTACAACTGATTTTTGTAAGTCGATTTTATATCTTATACCCTTATTAAACTCATTTATTAGCTCTCTGTGTATATGTGTGTGTGTGTAGCTTCCTTAGTATTTTCTATCATATGATCATGTCATCTGCAAATAGAAACTGTTTTAGTTCTTTCTTTTCAATCTAGATGCCTTTTATTTCTTTTTCTTGTCTAATTGCTGTGACTAGAGCCTCCTGTACGATGTTAAATAGAATTCATGAGAACAGACATTGTCTTTTCCCTGATCTTAAGGGAAAATCTTTCATGATGCTAGCAGTGGGTTTTTTGTAGATACCTTTTATCAGGCTGAGGAAGTTCTGTACTTTTCCTATTTTGTTGAGTATTTTTTATTATGAAAGGGTGTTGGATTTTGTCAAATGCTTTTTCTGTGTCTATTGAGATGATCACAATTTTTTGGTCCTTTATTATATATTAGTGTGGTATACTACATTGATTAATTTTTAATGTTAAACCAAGCTTACATTCCTGGAATAATTTCCAGTTAGTCATGATGTATAATTCCTTTTTATATGTTGCTGGATTCAGTTTGCTAGTAATGTTTTTGAGAATATTTGCATCTATGTTTATAAAAGGTATTGGTCTGTAGTTTTCTTTTTGTATGATGCCTTTGTCTAATTTTGATGTCAGGATAATACTGACCTCTTAGAATGAGAATTATTCTCTTCTATTTTTGAGGAAGAGTTTATGAAAATTCTTCCTTAAGTGTTTGGTTAAAATTCACCAGTAAAGCCATTTGGGCCTGAACTTTTCTTTGTGGGAAGTCTCAAAATTACTGATTCAACTTCTTTACTTGTTATAGGTCTATTCAGGTTTTCTATTTCTTTTTGAGTCAGTTTTAGTGGTTTGTGTCTTTCTAGGAATTTGTCCATTTCATCTAGATTATCTAAGTTGTTGGCATATAGTTGTTTATAGTTTCTCTTATGTTTTTTAAAATTTCTGTAATATCAGTTGTGATTTTGCTCCTTTCATACCGAATTTTAGTAACTTGTATTTTCTTTTTCTTTTTTTTCTCAGTGAAATTAGCTAGTCTAGCTAAAGGTTTGTCAATTTTATCAATCTTTTCAAAAAACTACCTTTTGTTGAAAGCTGGGCATTCAAATAATGTAATGTGGCAACTCTAGAAATCAGATCACCTCCCTTCTGATGTTGCTGTGTGTTGTTGTTGTTCCTGTTTGTTTAATGACTTTCCTGGAATAATTCTGAATAGTCTATATTACCCCATCATGTGTGGCTACTGAAGTCTCTGCTCAGTTAGCTCAGTGATCAGCTAACAATTGGACAGAGATTTCTTTAAACCAATGTCTCCCATCCTTTGCCAAGGGGCTCCATGTGTGTTTTGGGGGATTACCCTTAGCACTCCAGCAGTTTATAATTCTGCCTTTGCTTTCATTTCCTGCTTGAGCATGGCCTCAAAGTTAGCCAGGGCTTTCTCAGGTCTTTCCTGGGCATGCACACAACCCCTCACATGAGTGCATCCTTCTACATCCCCAGGAGTATGTCAGAGGTTTTCAAAGCCTGCCTATAAACATCTCATTCCTTAGATCCTCCCTTTGAGCTTTTTGGCCAGGCTCTTCTTTTCCCCAACTGGTATTGTTACCCCAGACAACTATGAGTTTTTTTCAACAAATGTCCTGGAGCTAGGGCTTTTCCACCGAGAAGCTCTGAGTCCAGTCAAAAGAAATAATCAAGCCCTGTGAATGGGGCTTTTCCAGAATGCTGCTGGACAGGGCAAGTCATGCCGGTTCTCTGGAGATATGGCTTTTGAGGCGCTCCAACCCATCTGCCTCCTCCAGTGATTGCTAGGCTGCGGGCATTCACAGCTGCTGTTGGGGGTAAGCTGATGCTTTTCAAGGCTACTGCGGAACTCAGAAGAGGGAGATGAGAATAGGGCAAGTTAAAATTCCATAGGACTCTGATCTTACCAAATTTAAGTGTTTTTTCTTGAATAAATGCTCCTCAGAGTATTACAAGCCTTTGGCTAATTTCCAGAGTTATGAAAATGTTGATTTTCACAATTTTTTTTGCCACTATTGATGCTTTTATGGAGGAACAGATTTTTGGAGGCCCTTACTCTGTCATTCCATATTTCCTGCCTTCCCCTGGGCATCTTATTGATGTCACGGACAATACAGGGTGGCTGCTGTCTTAGGAGGCCAGTGAGGCCCCAGGGTATGTTCCATTTGATGACAGCTTCCCTTTGTTGAATTTCTTCCCCCAGTAAGGCAACGGATGGGATTTTTTTTACATACATCACCTCTCTGCTCCAAAACAGCTCTTCAGGGAAGATGTTTTGATCCCCATATTATTGAAAAAGCTCACAAAAGTTAAATGGCTTTAATTCGACCTAGTTCATATTCAACTTCTTCAGTTTTAATCTTTTGGGATCATTAAATTTATTAGTTGACCCCAGTGAGGCCTGGGGAGCACCAATACTATATCACTTAGGTTTGCCTGAGGTCTCCTGGTATATATCTTGAGCCTTCTAACAGGCGAACAGATCCAATACAGCAAACACTAAGCATCAGTTCAGTCCAACAAATAGTTATCAGTCACCCACAAAATGCCAGGCTCTTGTCCAAGCTCTGTGGAAACTACAAAGACCAAGCTTTTCCCTCCAACTGCTTACCCACTGTGCTGGGGCCTTCCGCTGCCTCAGCAAGCGCTTCTGACCCCTCCAGCCCCTCTTCGCCATCTCCCCTGCCACCCTCCTCTCGGCTACTCTCATATCCCATTTGAAATTCGTACTGAGGCCGCTTAACCTTCTTCCACCCTTGTCTCCTACAGGAGATTTCTCATCACAGAAACCAGAGTAGCTTTTAAAAATAACTTCTGCCCTGTTAGGCCCCTCACCCCCCAGGACTTCCCATTTGGATTGATTCCCAACTTCTTGCCCTGATGTGTAAGGCTCCCTGCCTCCCTCTGTGGCCTCCCACCTCTGACATTCAACTCCAGCCACGCTGGCTGTGGTTCTGTTCCTTGGACTCTCCAGCTTGTTCTGCAGGCCCTAGGATTTCTGTGTTACCCCTTCTCTCTACCTGAAAGGCTTTGTTCCAAGATCTTGGCATGACTCACTCCTTCTTGTCATTCAGTGCTCATCTAAAATGTCACCTCCTCAGAAATGACCCCTGAATCTAAAGTAGCCCCAGGCACTTTCTATCATCTAACCCTGCTTCATTTATATCAGAGTTTTTATCACTACTTAGCATTTTCTTTTTTTATTTGTTTGTCTGCAAACTAAGTTTCATGAGGTCAGGGCACTGGCTGCTTCATATACCAGTCTATCCCAGTCCTAGAACATAGCCAGCATTCAGTAAATAGTCACTGAAAAAAAAAGGGGGTGGGGTGGGGGGAGAAAAACAACATGTAAGCATCCTTTTCTGCAAGATGGCGATAACAGTACCTATCCTATAGGATTGCCATTGGCAGTAATGAGACTATGACTATGGAGTACTTAACACCTAGTAGAACTCAATAAGTATTCCTCCAATGAGTGAGATAATATTTGTTGACTGACTGACTACACTGTTCCACTATCTTCTGACACATGAAAAATCCCAGCATGGGGCCTGGTAGATAATTAAAGTGCAATGAATTTAAGTTGTATTTCTTTTCTTTAGTCCTGTCAGGTCTCCTGCAGAATCAGTCTGTAGAAAGATCATGATTTTAAAAAAAGTATCTCATAGAGTTTTTGTAAAGGTTAAATAAAAAGATGATGCGTGTAAAGTAGGTAGCACTGTACCTGGCACATATTAGAAGCTTCCTAATATTGACTGATGTCACCATCATCATCACTGCTATTTTAGCAAAGAGGCTATGTCTTCTTTCCAGCTAGAGTCCTTCTGGACGGTATATCCTGCTGTGAACACCAACCAGGGACCTTGAAGCCTTTATTCCCTTTCCTCTCGTGGGCCTTTGGCTTAAGTCCCTTTCTGTAGAAAGACAAAGTGACCAGCTTTTGATGAATTTTTTCCTTCTCTTATCTCAGCCACAGTGAAGAAGTGTAGCTGGGTGCCGGCCCAGCCCAGGAAGTGATAATGTAATTTTCAATTCAAGATAAACTTCAGGCTAACTTTCAACACAGTTACTCAGGCAGTTCAAGGGTGGAGATGCCCTGCAGAGGGGAGACAGGGAAGTCCCTCAGCAGCTGGCCCAGGACACAGGGGGCCACGGCTCCAAGTGAAGTAGCTAACCTCCATCTCTTCATCAAACCGCTTGAGACACAGTACCCTGCAGAGACGGGGCAGAGGGAGGGAATGTGGAGAGATTAGATAAGAAGCATTTACCAATCCCACTGGGGGATGGATCCAAAAGTACAGAGGTTGAGAAGCCAAGCTCTTATATCCCAATCCACCCCCATCACTCAACAGTTCCCACTGTATGACTAAGGTGTGGAAAGCTTCCAATTAGAACGATACTTGTGAATATTGGCAAAGTGTATCTGTGTGTGCAGGGCACATTTAACGGGAGAAGAGGGAAGACAAGTCCTTGCTTTCTAAGGGCACATGCTCTGAAATGAGCTTCTCAGTCTATGTGTTAGTCATAAATGTATCCGCACACCTAACACAGCACCTAGCACATAGTAGGTGCTCAACAAATGTGTATTAAATTGAATATCTAAGAGTCTCTGTTGTGAAATACTTTCTCCACATATGACAAGGTTTTATTAATTTGCTTGACACATTTTTATCTAGTTCCTTCTATGTTCCAGTCTTCTGATTCTTAGAAGCTGTTTTTAAGTCATACAAGTGGATGCCAGGCAACAAAACCAATCTAAAAGTCCTCATTCAACATGATTTATACTTTCCTTTCCTGTATTTATGAGCTCTGATATCAGCTTCTGCTATAAGTTACAGAGCCAGTACTTTTCTCAAGAAATAGTAAACATCTCTACCCCAATTCTGGCTGTGAGTGAACAAGAAGCCCCAGAGGAATCAGAGTGTGGTTTCAAGCACTACTTCTTAAATTAATGTACTTCAATTTAATGTAAATTCTTAAATTAATTTACTTCTTAAATTAATGTAATGTACATGTAAGTCACCTGGGGTCTTGTTAAAATGAAGATTCAAAAGGTGTAGGTCCAGGGGCTTCCCTGGTGGCGCAGTGGTTGAGAGTCCGCCTGCCGATGCAGGGAACACGGGTTCGTGCCCGAGTCTGGGAAGATCCCACAGGCCACGGAGCGGCTGGGCCCACGAGCCATGGCCGCTGAGCCTGCGTGCCCGGAGCCTGTGCTCCGCAACGGCAGAGGCCACAACAGTGAGAGGCCCGCGTACCGCAAAAAAAAAAAAAAGGTGTAGGTCTGGGGTGGGGCCTGAGGTTCTGCATTGCTAGCAGGCTCCTAGCAGGTACAGGTTCTGGTGCTGCTGGTCCACAAACTTTGAGAAGCAAGGGTCTAGAGAAAAGGCAGCTGTCTGGATTCTAGTCCTTTCTGTGTCATTCACTAACCAGTGACCCTAGACAGAATGCTTACCTCCTTTGGGCCTCAGTTTCTTTATTTGCAAACCGAAGAACCTGAGTTCAATGTGATCCAAGCAATCTTCTAACTCTTAATTTTATGGCTCATTGACTCAATTTGCTATTTCCTTTATTATAGTAAGATCTCTTCGAGTTCGGAATTTCATGCAATTTGCTCTTGCGTTCTCTTTCTCTGCTTTGAGGTGTTAATTGTCCTCTTTTTATCTGTCATGTACATCCATCCTGCCCATTCCAAGCATGATGGTGTATAGTTAGATCAGTCAGTGAGAATGATTTTGCAGAGAACTTCCACATAGGAACCCTCACCATCACCACCACCAGATTCTGCAGTGGTGTGATATTGTGCCCTTCTGGGTGAAGAGGAAATAACTATTCGTTCTGCTGGTCAGTGGCAGGCTCTGCTCACCTCGGTTAAATAGAGAAGCATTTTCCTGCCATATTTCTTCACTAGGCTTCTGCCTTGAGGGCTGAGTTCCTCTGCTTAAAGTTAAGCAAGGGGATTACAGCAGGAAACAGTGTGATGTAGTATTGGAGACAGCCCTCTCTGGTGTCTTCACGTGGACTTTTTTTTTTTTTTTTTTTTTTTTGCGATACGCGGGCCTCTCACTGTTGCGGCCTCTCCCGTTGCGGAGCACAGGCTCCGGATGAGCAGGCTCAGCGGCCACAGCTCACGGGCCCCGCCGCTCCGCGGCATGTGGGATCCTCCCGGACCGGGGCACAAACCCGTGTCCCCTGCATCGGCAGGCGGACTCTCAACCAATGAGCCACCAGGGAAGCCCCACGTGGGCATTTTTAAAACACTGATCAGATGACCTTGTTGCCTGACTGGCAGGCCCTGAAGGCTCATAGGAAAATAAGGACACTGGTTTGCATGTGTGACTTGTGAATACAGGGTCATTACTGATTCATATACTCATAGAGCTTTACAAGAGAAACAACCAAATCTTACAACAAACACAATAAATGAAATGTGATGAATAATCTTGACTCTGCTAAAGGTTGATGATGCTACTCAAAGATCAGCAACAGATAGAAGCTGCAGCCATGCCTAGACTGGCAGGACAAAGGGTAGAGGCAGTTTTACCGGAGCCCAGGAATAGGGTCATCTGTGAAGGTCAGGATATTGGCAAGCCTGTCCCGTGGGCACTGGGGCTCCCCCTGATCTCCCAGGGCAGAAAGAAGGGGAAAGGCAACTTGGCTTCTCCCTTCCTCCCCACTTCCAAATGCCAGCCAGTGCTTCCCATTAGGGGAACTCTACCAGAAGCCAGATGACACAGGAAGCCTGAGAATTGCAGCCTGCAGAGGTCACCTCCCTTGTGCATGCTGAGCTGAGCAGGGGAAGGGCGAGGAATGAATCTGAGGGCACATAGCACCAACATTAATACCCCAGATTGATTTCTATGCCACTAGAAAGCTGGGGTGGAGGCAAGCTAGGAGGCAACTGTGAGTCAAAGATAGCATATTCAAAGTTGCTGTCCCTGCCTGATCTTTGGGTGAAACCATCCAGTGGACAGTTTGGGTTGTGGAACTGGGACCTGGGATAGAAATCAGGACTGAAGGGGTAGGCATGATAGTCATTTTGCCTAAGTTGATGGGCAAAACTTTGCATGGGGTGAAATTCCCAAGAGAGATTGTAAAAAGGAACAAGAATAAGAAGACCCCTTACATTTGTATGACTGTAATTTTCAGAACCTTTTTTCCTATGTCTTTTGACCTTACAGCCATCCAATAGCTTTGACAGCATAGCCTGGTGCTCTCCTTTCCTGCCTAGAAATATAGACAAATTGAAAAATGATCATGTATGTGCTTTTTCTTATCATAGTAAATTCTTTTAAATTGTGTAGAGAGGTGCTCAGAGTCTAGACCTCAATGTTTATGAACTCTTGGAGGCTAAAAACAAAGACAGAAAACTTCTAGAAATTTGCTTCTTGGGACTCTACAGACAGAATTTGCTAATAACTGGGGTAAACGTACTGAGTGCTATTCTGTTGAAGAAACTATTGTTCTGACTGAACTTTTCTGAACTTACAACATCTTTCTCATGATTTACTGACTTCTGAACATTGACACTTAGGTCTCTGAAGAGGGTATAAAGAATTTTTTTCAGTTAAACAAAAACAAAACAAAACAAAACCAACAACAGCAAAAAAAAGAGTGCTATTCTGTGCCGGGCATCTTTCTAAAACCTTGCATGAGGATGCGCTTATCAAATCCTTTGGTGTAGGCATTATTACTTCCCCATTATACAGATTAAGTAACTCACTGTGTCTTAGTCAGTCCAGGCTGATGTAACAAAGTACCATAGACTGGGTGGTCTTTAAGCAACAGAAGTCTATTTCTTACAGCTCTGGAGGCTGGAAGTCCGAGGTCTATTGATAGTTGCTAACCTGGTCGGGTTCCGTTGAGAGCTCTTTTGCAGGTTGAAGACTGCTGTCTTCTCGTTGTACCCTCCTATGGTGGAAAGAGAACAAGAGAGTTCTCTGGGGTCCCTTTTGTAAGGGCACTAATTCTATTCGTGAGGGCTTCACTCTCATGGCTTAATTACCTCCCCAAAGCCTTACCTTCTAATAACATCCCTTTGGAGGTTAGATTCCAACACATGAATTTTGCCAGGACGCAAACATTTAGGCAATGCACTCACTCAAGGAGACACAGCTAGCACAGGATGAAGCCTCACTCTGAGCCCAGGCAAGTGGACCCCAGGGCTCAGGCTTTAGCCAGTCAACTATATGACTCCTCTGTGGGGAGACAATCAGTTGATGAACTCTTACATGAATCACACATTAGCTACCTGACGTATCTGACTGCTAAAAGGACTCCTGGCACTCAGTTTACCCTCATGAAACAGTCTTATTACAGGCAAGGGATACAGCACAACAACAGTAGGACGTGGATATGCAATGCAGGGGGTCCAGAGATCTCAGGCGTAAGCTTTGTCTTACAACTGGTTGCACAGAACACCCTTTGTCTCAAGGTCTCAAACCTCTACTGGCCTGCATGTGAAGCACCTGGGTACCAAGAAGCCCAAAGTCAGCTCATCGTGGAGGGCCTTTCTTAGTGAGCTGGTCACATAGGCACATTCCAGCCACGTGACACAACTCAACCAATGAAACCCCAAGACCCCACTGAAACCAGGTGCAAATCATAAATCCAATTATTTTTACTAAATGATGCTGACAGGCCAATATACCCTGCCCTAAGTTGAACTCATGGTTACAGACCATCATTTATCTTTAGTAAATACATTCCATAGTGATTGCCAGTGGTGGGTAACTTTAGAAGATTAGCCGGGATCAATTCAGACCAGCTGACATTAACCCATGCTCTTCAACCCTCTTGGCTTTGCTTAGTGCATAAGTCAGGAACCTACTCCTACAACTTGGACAATGGTGAAGTAACCTAAATGTGAATGCTTGCCATTGGGATGGGAATTATTCTATAGAGAATGGAAAAACCATCATTGGTCCGTTCTTACAAACATCTGTTACTTCAGCAGATGGCCTAGTATTTCTGTAGCCAACTTCTAATGTCCCTACCCTTTGCTAAGTATTCCAAGACTGTACCAGGTAGCCATTCTGTGTGCTTGAATGAAACCCTAGCTTTGTCTCAAGGCCATTAGAATATAATATGATGAATGCTGTGATATTTATCTGTGTCTCTAGAGCAATGCTGCCCATCAGAAACATAATGCAAGTTATATATGTAATTTTAAACTTACTAGTAGCCACATTTAAAAAAACATTTAAAAGAAACAAATGAAATTAAATTTAATAAATGTTACTCATCCAACATGTCCAAAATATTATAATTTCAACATGAAATCAGTATAAAAGTCATTAATGAAATATTTTGCATTCTTTTTTCTAAATTTTCAAAATCTAGTGTGTAACTTATATTTGCAACCCATCTTAATTTGGACACTAAATTTTCATCAGAAATACTTGATCTGGGGAATTCCCTGCTGTCCAGTGGTTAGGACTCCGTGCTTTCACTGCCAAGGGCACGGGTTCAATCCCTGGTTGAGGAACTAAGATCCTACAAGTTTATGCTTTATAAAATTAACAATTAAAATCATAGATTCACATTCCCAAGTTGTTCCAAATATGCTCAGTTTTCCAATAACCAAATTTAATAACCAATAACCAAATCGAATCCAATAACCAAAAAAATCACTTTTCCTTAATATTCACATCCACATTACAAAACTGGTTTATCATTTTTAGAAGAAGTGATTTGACCTTGAACCATAAGGATATCAGTTTCTAAACTATGTCTATCCACTTTAAGTAAATTCACTAAATCTTATATCAGCTCAGTATTAATAATATTGAATTCAAAGGTGTAGTTATGCAACTCTAAATTTATCAATACTAACAAAGCATTCTTCTAATTTTTCTTGTAGTTTTTGCAGTAAATTTATAAAACTCTGTCAATTGCAATTAAAATCTTCTGCATATCAATTCATGTTAAATATATAAAAATCATGATTGTTGATTTGTATTATGAAAAGTCTCATTTACAACATGCATTCTCATACTTGACTACTTAGGTTGCAATAAGCTTTTCCTTTCCTTGGAGATGCAAGTTTAGCTTGTTCACATCCAATGTGGCATCGGCAAAAAATGTAAATCATTCTGCCATTTTCTTGTCTTTGATTATTGAGTATTTGACAAGCATCCCTTAAATTTCAAGAAAGTCTTGAATTGGAGTTAACAGCAAAGTAAATCTTTGTAAAATTCTTCCAAAATTCAATCAACAAGCACTGGCAATGAACACAAGATCATTACATTGATTGCCTTTAATTTCTTTCACCATTTCTGTAAACTGGCAATGATTCCATTTGCATGTATATATGAAACAATTTTAACAACTGTATGATGATGCTTTTCATAGAGTCTGCTTAATAAAACTGAGCACAGATATTTTCAATATGTTTCATACAGAACTAAGCAATAAGGAAACCATCAGTCATTTTAAGATTCCACTAAGTCTAAATCTTTGACCTAACAGCTGGAATACCATCCATCGTGGGAGAAACTAATTTCTTCATACATAGCTAAAATTCTTCGACAAATGTAAAAGATTAAAAACTACCTACTCCAGGAGTTCCATTTTATGGGCTACAAATTGATATTTCTTTGTGAATATGGAAGTCATTTAAAGTAAAATGCACCCGAAGTATTAATTGGCCAGTTTTGTAACTTTTGACTCATCTAAAGCAAAAGAAAAGTTCCTACAATTTTTCAAGTTATGAATCAATTTGTCTTTGGCTTTGTTAGAAAAGTTTCACATTCTACAGCCTACCCATAACTAAAACAAAGTGGTTTTATACTCTCTCCATCTCAAAGTGGTTTCATAATTTGGTCAAAGTCACAACTCAGATTCTGTTAAAACTGTGTAAAAATACTTTTGTACAACATTTAATTCTGACTTCAGGTGACCAGTTTCATTGATTCTTTTTTGACTGTTGAGAGGGACCTATTTTAAAATCAAAATCACTGTGTAATTGCTGAAAATGCCTCATTAATATTGTCTACTTTATTATCTTTAATTTTTTAACACAATAAACAACTTTTTTGTTTGGCTCTGCACAGTTGGCATTTATCATGAAATTTGCAACATACCTTATTCCAGTCTCTTTTCCCCATTACTGTTCTGGTCTTAGTCCTATCTTCCAAATCACTACTCAATTCTGCATCAGTAGTATGCCTTCATTTTAAACTTCAAAATTTGTCCATAGTTATTTTTTAACTAGAAAAATAAATTAACTATATTATAATGAAAATAATAGTATTTGAAATTAGTTACCAACTATGATTTACATAGGTTTCATAATTCATGCTCTCTGCATAAAATACTCAAAACAAGCAAATTACATTGTTACATAGTGTACAGAAAAAAATCATCTGAAATTACTCTGTTTTTACCTTATAGATTGGTGATGTGTTAATATGTAATGTTGGAAGCAATGTACTTGCTTGACACATGAAACATAGTAAAAGAATAAAATCTTAGGTGATACAGCAGTTAAAGTAAAATGTAGTCCTACCAGAACAAATAAAGTTGTGTTTAACAGAAAAGTATTTTACACTGCTTCAGTTTTTAATTAAAATTAATTAAAATTGAATACAATTAAAATTCCATTTTCTCAACTGCATTAGCCATATTTTAACTGTTCAATGGCCACATGTGTTTTGTGGCCACCATATCGGACAGTGCAGCTCTAGAGTCTACACAGATCATCAACTCTGGCAGCAGCGAACTTGTTTACCTTGTTCACTCTTTATTCCCAGTGCACAGCAGGAGTTGAGTAATAACTTGTTCCATTAAAATGAAATAATGGGTTTAGCACAGTGACTGGCACTTAGTAGGCATTTGATGAAGTGCTGATTGAATAAATGATGCGCCCTTTACTCATTCATTTACCAGTGACCTGGACCCAGGCAGTCTCTCTAAGCCTACTCTGCCCAGGTGACCCAAAAAGGCAGTGAACAATCATACCGTGGCCTCATTCCAAACAGTCCTGAAAATACCATCTTACTAGTGTTGTGCAGCCTATTTCATAGAATTCAGGGGAAAAATCAAGAAGTCAGTATTTCTAACCCTGATAAAGCACTCTGATGGTTAGAGCATGAGGAGATTTGATATTTAGGAGCAAAATGATAAGCATTCTGTTAAACTTGGGGACTGGATAATGTTCCAGCTTTGAGGTTAGAAAGATGTTTGAGGCATCTTCCAGCACAGAGCACCACCCCAGTCCCCACTGCATCCCCTTCCCCTCTCAGTTCTGTTTGAGAGAGACTTTCCTTGGTAAAAACACTACAGAGCTCACCACTTCTCCAGAGTAATATTTGTTTGAGTCAGTTTTCTGTTTAGGGCTAAAAATAGAAACTCAAATATTGAGAGCAGCAGTCGGACAGGATTTCAAATCATCATTCCGCAGGCTACATTGTCTCTTGGATTAAAAACAAATTTTATATATATATATATGATTGTTTGGGTGATCATCCTGATTAAAGAGAAAGGGTAAATTACAAAGAGAAGCACTACGAAGTCGCAAAGTAAAATGTTATTCTTTTAGATTAGGGTTAATTGTGAAACAGTCCACCTCGCTGGCAGGCAGATCCTGCAGAAGGTCAGGACAATGACATCTGCAGCCAGCACCACGGGGGGCCCGAGGGGACCACGGCTTGGAGTGGGTTCCTGGCTCAACTTCCAAACGGCTGTGGGTACCTGGCTCTCCTGGGGAATCTTCCTTGCTTTTATTATTATTATTATTATTATTATTATTATTATTATTATTATTATTATTATTATTACAAAATATATATAACACTAAATTTACCATTTTAACCTTTTTTTTTTTTTGCCGTACGCGGGCCTCTCGCTGTTTTGGCCTCTCCCGTTGCGGAGCACAGGCTCCAGACGCGCAGGCTCAGCGGCCATGGCGCACGGGCCTAGCCACTCCGCGGCATGTGGGATCTTCCCGGACCAGGACACGAACCCATGTCCCCTGCATCGGAAGGTGGACTCTCAACCACTGCGCCACCAGGGAAGCCCCATTTTAACCATTTTTAAGTGTACAGTTCAGTGGCACTTAGTATATTCACAGTGTTGCGCGATCATCGCTGCTATCTAATTACAGAACATTTTCATCACCCCAAAGGGATACTCTGTACCCATTAAGCAGTCACTCTCCGTCTCCCCCTGCCCTTAGCCTCTGACAACCACTAGTCTGCTTTCTGTCTCCCGGGGTTTGCCTCTTCTGGACATTTTATATAAATGGAATCATGCAGGATGAAGCCTTTTCTGTCTGTCTTCTTTCATTTAAGCATGTTTTCAAGGTTCATCCATGGTGTAGCCTGCATCTTGTATTTTAATGGCCTTGGGAGACTACCTGGCATAGTTACAAGAGGCCTGGCATGGGAGCTGTGCAGACCTGGGTTTGAATCCCAGGCCTGCCCTGAGCTTCGGTTTCTTGAGCTACAGAATAAGAATGTCCTGAGATGTCCGCCTTGGGAGTCCTTGGGAGGGTTTGTTTGTTAATATTGCTAATTCAGCAAATATTAATGGAGCAACTACTGTGTGCCAGGCTAAGGCTTTGGGAGCGCATTGGCAAGCAGTACCAGGCAAGTTCTTTGTCCTAATGGAACTTGGTTCTAGTGGGAGGCTGACAACAAACACAGAAACAAATAAGTTAAATAGGAAGAATATTGAGTGATGTGCAATTTTCTGGGGGTAGGAAAGGGGCTGCTTTCACAGCTTGGCGAGCAAAAGTTTTCCCCCAAGGAGTTGGCTTTTGAGCTGACATCTAATGACTGGGACGAGCCAGCCTTGAGAAGAGTTGGGGAAAGAGAGACTATCCTAAGCAAAAGCACAGCAAGAGCAAAGGCCCTGGAGTGGGAAAGGATTTGGCACAATCATGGAATGGAAAGAAGGTCAATGTGACTGAAATTGGGTGAGTAGGGGTGGAAGGAGTGACGTGAGGTTGGAAAGGTATTAGGAGCTGCGTCTTGCAGTGTGACGTGGACATCTAAATCCAAGAGTGATTGAAGCCATGGGAGGCTTTAGCTGAAGGAGTGGCATGTTCTAACTTATAATCAGAGGAGTACCCTGGCAGCCGTGTGGAGGCTGAGGCAGGTATGAGCAGGAGCTGGAAGGCTAGTAAGGAGGCTGCTGTATTAGTCCCTATGGGAAAAATAGGTGGTTTGGTGACTTGGTCTAGGATGGAAGTAGGTAAGTTGTAAAGAACTAAAAAGATCTGAGATGGCCTAGAGAAGAGGGAAGTGTAAAAGATTAAGTTCAATAAATAAAAGTAAACGGAATGAAATCAAATGAGAAAACGCATGCAAAATGCCAAACAGTGTCTAGGACAGCGCTGGTATTTAACTCATGCCCCCTTCCCCACCCCACCCCACCCCACCCCACCCCACCTTCACACCCCACCCCACCCCACCTTCACACCCCACCCCACCTTCACACCCCACCCCACCTTCACACCCCACCCCACCTTCACACCCCACCCCACCCCACCCCACCTTCACACCCCACCCCACCCCACCCCACCCCACCCCACCCCACCCCACCTTCACACCCCACCCCACCCCACCCCACCCCACCCCACCTTCACACCCCACCCCACCCCACCCCACCCCACCCCACCCCACCTTCACACCCCCCATGCACATACTCATAAACTTTGGTGGCTCTTTTTTTGGGGGGGTGGGGGGCTACATTGAGTCTTCGATGCTGTGTGAGGGCTTTCTCTAGTTGTGGTGAGCGGGGGCTACTCTTCATTGAGATGTATGGGCTTCTCATTGGAATGGCTTCTCTTGTTGCGGAGCACGGGCTTTAAGTGCGCGGGCTTCAGTAGTTGTGGCTTGCGGGCTCTAGAGCACAGGCTCAGTAGTTGTGGTGCACGGGCTTAGTTGCTACACGGCACGTGGGATCTTCCCAGACCAGGGCTTGAACCCATGTCCCCTGCATTGACAGGCGGATTCTTAATCACTGCGCCACCAGGGAAACCCAACCTTGGTGGCTCCTTGATGAAGTATATTATGGGCCTCATCCTCACCTGGATTTTTCCATCATCAGGGATGAGTGGTGACTGCAGGGAAAGCGACATGGATGTGTCTCTGGCTTTCACGGGAAAATCATCTTCATGTCCTCTACCACTGGCACAGAGAGGGCATTTGATGAATATCTAAACGATCAACTGGGGAGTCACAGACACTCCGACACCGCCTGGCTCAGAGCAGAGAAACTTCTGGGGATGCAGAATAACCTGTGAGGTTTTCTCTTCCGTAAAAATGGGGATCGTAATAGCATCTACTCAAAGGATTTTGCCGATTAAGTGTGACAATGTGTGTGATTCATTGCACACAGTGCCTGGCACATAACAAACCCTCAATGGAAGTTTGCTATTATCCCAGTTATTAAGGGTCTGCTTTCTGTGGATTCTTCATTAGGGTTGTTGAATGTAAATGTCCCATGGAGACTCTCTTTGGGGCCCTGAATTAAGTGGGGAATATGGGCCAGTCTCTAGGAAAGCAGGGCTTTGGTGCAGGAGACTGACCGTGCTCTCCTATTCTCACTGGCCCCGGGAGGCGTGAAAGTGGAATTAATAAAGTGCCGTAGGTTTACCGCCGGTTCCTGTACAGCCTGATTTCCTGCATGTTGTCTACCAGATGAGACATAAGGGATTGCAAATGCAAATGGAAAGTGGGATATTTTTAGCTGGGGCCAATATAAATATATTTGTGGGGGAGGGCAGAACAAAGGCCTGAGGGCCTGATGTTGACAGAAACCATGTTATTGTTAATATATGACTTCATCCTAGTAAAAATGATAGCTCCCCCAGGCCTTGCCAGGGAATGGGAGAGCTGGGTTATCTGTACTTACACATGCCAGGAACCTTGCGGGGGGAGGGGCAACCTGCATGTGACCCTGACCCATCCCCCCAGCAACCCTCTTGGCATGTCTGGGGCAGGGGCTCAGCAAATGGTACTCACCTTGGAATCAAAAGTCTGGATCCCAGCTCTGCTAGGCACCAGCTACAGCCAAGGCTTCAGCTGGGAGCCTCGGTTCACCCTGATAGAAATTCGGAAAACGGTTGAACCCTCACAGAGTAGTTGTGATGAATAAACAAGATAAATAAGGTCCACAAAGTTTAAGAGAAATGCTAAATTAAAGAGAGCCTCTGGTATTTGCATTAACCTCACCGGCCCGGTGTCTCCCGCCACCACAGGAAGCATCTCAATTCCAGCCTGCGTCTCCAGCCTCCCCTCCCCACCCTTCCCCCACTCTGCTTAGCTTATCTCCTCTCCATAAATCTGTTTTATTTCATTAGACCTGTTGCAAGATGTATAAATGTTGCTGGGCTAAGAAAGCAGAAGGCCAGGGAAACCTCTAAGAAAAGATTGGCCACTTGGGGTCCTTATTCTTGCCCAGCCAGTGGGAAGCTACCAGCTCTGCCTGCCCCTTTATTCTACCCATTTCCTCCATCATAAATGGAAGCGTGAGGCTTTGACGCCACAAGGGGAACCTCCGTGAGTGGAAATTCTTAGGCTGTCAGTTGAGGAATCTCTTCAATTTTAGGAACACTAGGGCCCAAGAAGTGGACTTGAAGCTCCCCACTTGGCCACTCTGTACCTTCCATTTTCTTCCCCTGAAAGTTTCCACTGGACATTCCCCAGCTTTGGTTTGAGTGCTTGGTTCTGTAATCTTGGAGACATTCAGCATACAGCCCGCAATTAAGACTTTGCAACTCCATGCAGCGTTTCTTAAGAGAAAGTTAGAGTCAATTAGATCATTTGAAGATGGATTAGCCTGCCGTCTGCACAATATTAAGAAAAATCACGTTGGCAAATGACGGAGCCTCTTTGAAGAGCTCTAAAGGAAAGCCACTAATGAGCTCTACACAGGGTTTCCCCCCTGTCCCCGAAGGGTTAACACAATTTGTGGGAAAGGAAAAAAATCCCCTGTGGTATTAAAA
Source organism: Mesoplodon bidens (assembly GCF_964165515.1). Lineage (NCBI taxonomy): Eukaryota > Metazoa > Chordata > Mammalia > Artiodactyla > Ziphiidae > Mesoplodon > Mesoplodon bidens. The sequence goes on along the minus strand of NC_138177.1, from coordinate 131,655,039 downwards.
TGCTGTGTCAGAGATTTGTAAGCTCTCCTTTGTAGCTCTGCCCCTAGGCCTGGCTCACTTCAGTTGAGATCAGGTTAATAAGACCTCTGTCGCTGCCTGCCAGTTCCAAATGGGATTACAGTCTGGTGCCTGACCAGAGAAGAACAGTTATTATTATTGGTATTAAAGTGCCGAGGAATTTGATTCAATAAGGTAAGGGACATCTGCTGTTCTTGCCTGCCCAGTATCCGTTCATCCTTTTTGACAAGAGCAGCTTGCTTTTCCTTTGGGGAAGACTGTCTCATGTCCACTATCAGTCTGGATGGAGCTGGCCCAGTCTCCAAGTGGGGTAACCACATGCCCGAGCCAGATCAATTGGTATATTGGAGAATCCAACCATGCACCAAGCCATGGGACTTGTCAGTTACATGAACCTATAAACACCTCTTCCCTCTACCCTCACTTTTTTTGTTTTTAGCTTCTGCCAGGTGGAGTTAAGTTTTCTGTTATTTGCAACTGAGAGTCCTGAGTAATACAAATGCTAAAGGAACTTGTACTGTACTAGGCGCTCTGAAGGGACAGAAAAAGAAATATATATAAAACTGTCTTGGGCTTCCCTGGTGGCGCAGTGTTTGAGAGTCCGCCTGCCGACGCAGGGGACACGGGTTCGTGCCCCGGTCCGGGAGGATCCCACATGCCGCGGAGCAGCTGGGCCCGTGAGCCATGGCCGCTGAGCCTGCGCGTCCGGAGCCTGTGCTCTGCAGCGGGAGAGGCCACAAGAGTGAGAGGCCCGCGTACCGCAAAAAAAAAAAAAAAAAAAAAACTGTCGTACTCTTAGGAACCACTAACTTCAAAGAGTCAAGTCTTAGATACATTAACTATTTAAAGGATTGAACAGTGTGGAATATAATTAAATGACCAAAAAATATGTTCTGTGGGAAGTCAAGAGAGGGAGAAATTGATGCGGGCATGTGGGCTTCCTGGCAGAGGCTGAATCTGAACTGGGTCCTAAAGGATGGAGAGGATTAGGTGAGACCATGAGAATGCAGTGCCCTGCAGGAGGTGCTGGGAGAACTCAGAAGGAAGTTCCTTTGCGGATAAGAAATGGAAATGGATTTTGACACATAGGGCAGATACCAGAGGACTTGGAATCCCTGGATATTTCTCCGTTGTGGGCTTATGTACAAGTAGGGGAAATCCACACTGGTTTGGGCTTCCGGTTTAGGCAAGTGTATGGCACCATGTATATTTCACCTGTGCTGGAGAGAAGCTGGTACAGGGGAGGGGGAGCACCACTGGGCTTGGCTGTACCACTTAGTAACTGAGGAACAATGGGTGAGTTCCTTAACCTTTCTGAATCTCAATTTCCTCATCTGCAAAATGAAGATAATAATAACTAAACACTCAGGGAGTTTGTGAAGGGCACTTAGGACAGTACCTGGCACATGATAATAACAGCAGATAATATCTGTTGAGTGTTTACTATTGTCCCCCTGACACCGTGTTAAGCACCTGACCTACCTTATTTCATGTACTCCTCTCTATAGCCAGGGCTCAAAGAATGTCTGCTGAATCTGATTTGGGGTAACATTTTCATTTCTGTGCTTCATCAAACAGTAAGCCTTATCAGAGTGCAAATTCACTGTCCAATGGGAAATGAGTATATTATCTGAACATTCTCGGAAGTTATGAGTTCTAATTTAATACACGTTTTTAAATGTTTTAAATTTAATATAATCACACTACAGAACATTTGGAAAATAGGTTAAAAGAAAAAAATGTATACATAGCTCCCGTACCTACAATAAAACTGTAATTTCCTAATAGAGAGAGGTTAAGAGTATCTGCTTCCAACAATTAACCGCAGCGCGATCTTAGGCGAGTTATTTTAACTTCCCTCAGCCTGTTTTCTCATCCTATCAAGAAGCATCTTGATAGAAGCTTCCTCATAGAATTTTTTGGTAAGGATGAAATGAGATTATTCATGCTTTATTGGGCCCCTGGCACATAATACACACTCAATAAATGTTATCAGTACCTTTGGGTCATTTTCCCCATACTCCTTCCATATGATTGCAATAGCCATGTATGGACAATTGCTTCCATCTTTTTTTTCCCACTTAACATTGTACCTTAGATATTTTCCACGTAGTGACTTGATCTCCCTATCTCTCATCACTAATGTGTATGTTCTCCTGACTAAAATCACTGCCATTTGTCAACTTGTTCCCCCTTTTTTAAACATTTATAAATAATGCTGCACCTCACATCTTACACAAGTGGCTCTTTGTAAAGGTTTAAGTCTCAAATCACTGTTTCTTTGAGCTCAGACCATGAGTCTGTCCATACGTTTTCAGAAAGTGGTAAGAGTCACACCCATGTTAGCAAAGACCTTTGACAAATTGTGGATTATGCTGGTTTGATGGACCGCCACCAGAAGATAGAATTGTCATTATTTTTCCATCAGTGAATTCCCTGCAGTGTGATATTCTGTGCCTCATCTTTAAGGAGGTTTTATTATGGGTCCGAGTGTCAGCTCAGTCTCTCTACCTTTCTTGCTGACAGAGCAAAAGGAATCCCAACATCTTTTAGCTGGAAGTTATTACCCTGGTCTCTCTGAATCTTGTTTCTTGGAGTAGAATGGACTCCGCAAAACAATTCGAAGCTGTCTTTCTGTTGCAAATCAAAGCCTCAACCCCTTATTTGGGTCCTGGAGTAAGAATTTCCTAAGGACTTTGAAATCGGACCCTCCTGCTTACACCTGGAGTCACCAGTAAGCCTGGCCCCCAGATCCCCCGGCTGATGGACACACAAAGTTAAGGGCAAAGGTGAGCTTTTCATTTCTTCCCCAGGTCCTAAAATTCCTTTGAAATCTTTATGATCTGTACCTTCAGGGATCATGCAAACAGCTTGAGGAAATCCTAAAATTGTGTTTTCTCCAGATAAGCATTCAGGTCAAAGGAAAGACCTTTGCATGCCATCCCGTTGGACAGAATCTTGCCTAAGTTTAGAAAAGGCCACCAAGAACAAAAATGACATTCAGCATTTATGCAGTACATTGAGAAATCATTTTCAAAGGGCAAGCAGCAGAAAATAATACCCTAGAGCAATGACACCATCCTAGAAGTCGCAGACCCCACAGACACTTGGAGTGAGTCGTAAAGTCCAAGAACTATTTGTGAAATTTCAAAAGTCCTACTGTTGTATATTATTATTATTACTTTTTTAAACAGCACAGGATAACTAGAGCCAGAAGCTTATTCGTCTCAAATTAGATCAATTAAATGAAAAAACATTTGCATTCTCATGCTAATTAGAGGCTTTAATTGGAAGTAGTATTTTTATATACTTACTGTATTTATATGTTGTATTTTAATACATTTTGGTTAATTATTTTTGTATTTTACAAAGATACTTATTTTAGTAACAGTAAGGGGAACAGTTACTTTTTTACTTAATTAGCTGTTAGTTAGTTGAGATCGTTTAAAAAACTGTGTCCTTAGACAAACTGACTACAAATAAGATCTTTTATAAGGTGTGTGGCCCTGAACGAGTTACTTAAACTACCTGAGCCTCAGTTTCCTCATTTATAAAATAGAAATAATGGACTCTCCCCATAGGGTTATTATAAGGAATAAAAGACAATATGTGCATAGTACAGAGGCAAAGTACTGGCACACACTAAGGGTTCAATATATAAATATTTTCCCCATAAAAACTGCAAATTTTTATATTCAACAAAAATATTTAAAGCATAGGTCTTTGGGGGCAGGCGGATGTAAAATTTAAAAAGGAGTCTTATGGTGGTGAAAAAATTAAGAGGACAGCTCTTTGGCTCTGACTAGTGTTGTATACTTAAATAAAACAACTAGCCTCACCATGACCAGAATGAAACGTCCAGTAAAATTCATCTCCACTTGGTAGCCACCAAGCAACATTCCTTCAAGTGCTTTCACACCTGGCATAAACATACCTTTTCTCCCTGTACTTGGTGGCTGCCATTACCCCAGTTCCTGAAAGCAGAGGTGGAACCGAGTGCTGTGTCTGGAAGAGAGAAGCTGACAAGCAAGTCCTCTGATCGTTGCCCAAGATCCCGCTTTGAGCGGTGGCAACAATGCCACTATTTTTTTTTAACATCTTTTTTGGAGTATAATTGCTCTACAATGGTGTGTTAGTTTCTGCTGTATAACAAAGTGAATCAGCTATACCTATACATATATTCCCATGTCTCCTCCCTCTTATGTCTCCCTCCCACCCTCCCTATCCCACCCCTCTAGGTGGTCACAAAACACTGAGCTGATCTGCCTGTGCTATGCGGCTGCTTCCCACTAGGTATCTATTTTACATTTCGTAGTGTATATATGTCCATGCCACTCTCTCACTTTGTCCCAGCAATGCCACTTTTGTTGCACCTTCAGTGTTTTGCCCACAGCTGAACCTGGAGAAGCTGGCTGTTAGGGCAACCCTGACTCTCCAAGGGCAGACAGCGCCAGCCAGGACCAAGAGTTCATTTGGCCCCCAAGATCCAGCACGGTGGTTCCCCCCACTAGGGAATCAGTCTCAGGGAACGCTAACTCGCTCTTTGGCATTCAAATCCATTCCAAACTTCATGGACGTAAATTGCAGTTTTGAAATGTGATATCACTGCTGAAAAGGCCAGAACCATTAGCCCAGAATCAGTATACCCTTGTTAATTATAAGACATGATAATTGCCTTGTACTCATGCAAGTGAATTGTCATTCACTCATCCATCAGATATTGAGTTCCTACCAGGTACTAAGCATTATGCTCAGTGTTAGGTACATATAGATGAAAAAATGGTGTCCCTGCCCTTAGATTTGCGGACTGGTGGAGAATTTGTCACACGCTTAGACAAATACAACGTAATGTCCTGGAGAAGATAAGAGATACCTAGAGAAAAGGAAACAGAACCTGCCTAAGAGGCTAATAATAATAGCTGCAATTTATCGAGCATTTATCCTGTGCCAATCACTGCACCAAGCACTTGGTATATATTACTTTAATTCTTTTTTTAAAATTTATTTATTTTTGGCTGCATTGGGTCTTCGTTGCTGTGCACGGGCTTTCTCTAGTTGCGGTCAGCGGGGGCTACTCTTCGTTGTGGTGTGCGGGCTTCTTATTACGGTGGCTTCTCTTGTTGCTGAGCACGGGCTCTAGGCACACAGGCTTCAGTAGTTGTGGCTCGTGGGCTCTAGAGCACAGGCTCAGTATTTGTGGCACATGGGCTTAGTTTCTCCACGGCATGTGGGATCTTCCCGGACCAGGGATCGAACCCGTGTCCCCTGCGTTGGCAGGCGGATTCTTAACCACTGCACCACGAGAGAAGCTCTATTTTATTTAATTCTTAAAACACACCTATAAAACTGACTATGTGGTGGTCTGATTATCTTTCTACCTCTCTAGGGAAGGCCATGCAAAGGAGATGGCATCTGAGGGTCTTAAAAAAAAAATGAGTTTGCTAACTGGACAAGGGAGATATCATTCCAGGCACAGAAAACAAAATGGTTTTCAGATCCCTTGGTATGTGTGGAGCAAAGGGAGTATTCTGATATGAGGATGCTAATTGTAGTGAAGTAAGAAATAAATGAGATAAGACTTCAGATATGGATGACCCTTAGCAGAGCCAAGATGTAGAGGAAGGTGGCTCCGTACTGTGGTGCTCTAGTTACAGGGAGGAATGACCATGTTTGTTGGTTGGTTGGTTTTGAAAGGGAAAGCCTACACATATAGGTAGGCTGTGAGAAGGGGAGAATGAGAGGGAAAAACTAAAAACACAGAATAGGAAGAATGATTGGTGGAGACAGATCTTTATCCTCAGGTTGGAGGAGAAATAAGAAGAGACCTAAAGACATAGGTAAGTTGGTAAGAATAAGTCTGGGAGGGAGGACCCAGGTAGGAGGCAGAAGGAAAGGATGTATGATCTTGAGAGTTGTATCTATACGATGCCTGTTCTGTCTGTGAGACCAAAGACAAGTCTTCTGAGGGGAACGAGAGGGCCTTGATGACAGGAGTGAGAGTTTAGCATCATTGTTGACTGCGATTATGAGGTGCTGGTGAGACCCCTTTGGATCCTGAGGAAGGAATCAGTGGTCAGAGGAGGAAGAAGAGAGTGACTGGTGGTGAGACAGGTGATGATGGCATGTGAAAAACAGTTGAACTTACTGGGAATGGTTGACTGGAGTGGAGAAGAGACGTTGAAGAAAAGACCTAATAGGTAACTTCAGGGTCTACTTTCAGACATCTCAATGAGGGAGTGGACTTATTCCAACAAATTGTCATTTCTCGGATGCAGATTGTAACCCCCAACATGAAAACTGGTAAGTAAGTAGTGCTGTCCAATGATGGAATAACCTACCTTGTGAAAGGTTTCAATCATCTGTCAAGGATTTGGGCAGGAAATTTGGTAAGCTTAATTAAATAGCTTCTTAGATCCTTTCAATACTAAGATTTTATGGTAATGTAGCAAGTAAAGTATTAAAATAGAGGGAAGCCAGTCTAGCATCCTTGCAGGTTGTCTCACTTTCTGAGCATGAGAATCTTGATTGTGATGTTCAATAGGGTTTATGCAGTTCAGTAATTATAGAAACAATCTTGGATTTTTGTTAATTCCAGGAGGATTTTTGTTAAGATTGGCAGAAGCCATGCTCTGGAGAAGACCCTTAGCTGGGGTGACTAAAGGAGGGCCTTCTGTTCTTATCTGATTTGAAGTCCTCTGCTCAAAAGATGTTTTGTACATCTTCCATGTCAAATAACTTTTTGTTTGCCCCCCACATTGGGATTGGCTGCTTTCTTTTTTGGAAACTATTAGTTTATTTCAGTGATTCTCAGCAGGGGTGATTTTAACCCTCAGAAGACATTGACATTGTCCGGAGACAGTTTTGATCGTCATGACTGGAGAGCGGTGCTAGTGGCATCTGGTGGGTAGAGTGCAGGAATGCTGCTAAACCACTACAATGCACAGGACAGCCCCACAATAAAGAATTGTCCAGCTCAAAATGTCAGTAGTGCAGAGGCTGAGAAACCCTGGTTTATTTTTAAATTTTCTTCTAAATCACTTGCTATCATCACATTCTGTAAAACCCTAGATGCCTCCTTTTATTTTCTAATTTAAGAATTGTTGCATGGCTGAATGTTCTGTCTCTGTGAACTGCACACCCCACCCATTCCTTTCTTCATGTTGTAACAAAAAGAGGGGCATTTTTAACTCTCTTTGGCCAGAAAAGTCACTTCTTGGTTAGGGTCCAAACAAGAAACAGATCTCTCCCTGGATAAAGGCAGGGATGCCATGACTTTTGGGGTAAGAGCATCAGATATCTCCTAACTGCAGCAGCTCTGGACCAAGGGTACGGATGGAGGACAAGCTACAGATACAGCTGCATGGCACCATTTGTTTAACTTTAAGTAAGAGCTCATATCCTTTTTAAAAGACTGGGTATTAGAGCTCAGTCATAAGGACCCCTGCAGCCTTTCCAAGCCCGGACAAGACCAAGACAGTAATACTGATGCAAATGTAACTACAGCACAAATACACCCTGAGAAAATAGTAGGTTACTCCTAATCTTCTGATTCTCATGCTACCTGTACCTACACATCTGAATCCCAGATCACGCTGAAGTTTTAAGGGAATTAGGTTGTAAGTTATCCCTTTGTAGCTCCCAGGCCTTCTACCCCCTAAAGAATCCTAGGACAGCATCACTTCATTACCCTGCAGGGGTACCTGACCCAATACAAATAACTTAGGGCTGAGATTTCCCTTTTCATCCCTTACCTTTTACAGGCTGGATGGCCTTGGGGAAATTATTCAAATTCCTAGAACCTAGGTTTTCTCATCACTGAAATGAAGATATATACTTTCCCATTTCTGGAAATCCATTCTGAGGAAATACTCTTTAATTTGGATGAAACTTTACGTACAGATTTATTGCTTTATTATTTAACATTAGACATCATTATAAAATAGATTAATTGTGACACATCTACAGAATGAAATGTGCCAATGAAAAAATAATGTGCATGAAGAGTTTTATTGACTAAGAAAATGCTTGTGCTCTAATGTCAAGAATCAGAAACAAGATACAACATACACATACACACATATAATATGATCTCAACTATGTAAAATATGTGTAGAAAGAAGTCTGGAAGGAAACCAAACTATTACCAAAAGTTTATACTTAGTTTTATGTTAGCACATATATCACGTTTAATAAAATAATTTAATGCTAGGGTATACAATAATTTTTTTCCTTTTGAAAGCAAGCATATAACACTCGAGTCTGAGAAACATTGATTTAGAGTTCTGGACAGAACTGGGCCTGGAGATAAAAAATTTTGGGGTCATGGGTATTTCAGTAGAGGTTGATTAATGGATAAAGTCATCGAGGATAAGCCTGTTGTGTGATAGGAGACAAGCGTTAAGGACTGAATCCTGGGAAACCACAACATTTAGGGAGTGAGTGAGAAAGATGAGCCAAGGAGAACAATAAGCAAGTTTAATCAATATGCAATATGCAGTCTTTACGGAATAGTGGCACTGAGACGAAAGATGGAATGATAATGCTGAGAAGCATTTTAGAAGAATTTCAGAGTTCCAAATTGGATATAAGCGATAAGGGTATTGGAAAAACCAAAGATCACTTGAAGTTATCTGGTTTGGAAGATGGAAGAATGCTGATGCCAAAGGCAGAGATGAGATCATCTGAAAGCATATAAGGTGGGAGAAGAGGAAGGAAAAGCTTAGTTTTGCATGGATTGTGTTTGAGATCTCCTTTTGAGAGAGAGCCTGCTGTAAGAATTGCAGTTAGCTGACAGCCTCCAGCTCCAGCGCCTTGGGCATCTGCCATAGCACACAAGCAAGGTCACACTCTCCCCAGGCAGCTCACAATCAACCAGTGACTAAGCTCCGAAGGGGTGATAGAGCTGAGCCTTTCTGTCCCACGTTGGCCTCCTCTGATAGGCGGTCAGTGCTCTGGGGCTCTCCACTGGGCTGGCCCAGACTCAGAGCTGCACCTTGGTCTGATGCTCTTCCTTCCTAAACCCTCCTTCCCTCCCCCTCTCTTTACTAAGATGTCAGGACTGAATCACAGTCTGAAGCCTCTCTCTGTGTGTTTTACTCTTTTCCCCTTTTTCATCCACAAACAACACCCCCAATAAATCTCTTGTACTTTTAACTCCATCTTAGCATCTGCTTCCTGAGGACTGGAACTGACCCCTGTGATGGTTTGTACATCCAAATGCAATTATGCTGGAGGGAAAATAGGATGGGTCTTGAAGACAATCAAATTGAGAGATAAGTGAATTCCAAGGACCTTCCCAACAGCATGACCAGAAGGAGGAATGGAAGAGCAAGGTTTGAGCATTAAGTGACACTCATCATTGGGAGGGGGTATAGGAGATCAGTATGGGAGGGGAAAAGTTATTAGAGATTTAGAAGAAAAACCAGGAAAGTACAATATCATAGAAACCATGGAGGAGAGAGAGAGAGCTTTTGGGGAGTAGGGGATAAACAGAGTGTTTCGAAGGAAAATGAGTGGGGCCTAAGATTGTGCATTTAGAAACCGAAATTGTGGTTGGCCATCGAGAGATCGCTTCAGAGAAAGAATGGTGCCTTATGTACGGTAATCAAGAAGAAACACCGGGAGTTCCCTGGTGGTCTAGTGGTCAGGACTCAGCGCTTTCACTGCCGTGGCCCGGGTTCAATCCCCGATGGGAGCTGAGATCCTGCAAACTGTGTGATGTGGCCAAAATTTTTTTAAAAAAGAAAAAGAAAGAAAGAAACACAGTGAGAAGTTACTGGAGGTAATGACAGTAGACCTCACATTTAAAATGTTTGTGAGTGAAAGGAGGAAAATTGGGCTCAGGAGAAGTAAGACTGTGTGTGTCTTTAGGAAGATCTGACCATTTCTGGAAGAGGTCTTTGAAGACACTAAGAGGCAAAAACAACCATTGTGGGGTTAAAATCCTGGAGGTAATGGGAAGAGAAAAGCTACCCAGGAGAGGTAGAGGGGTTAGATGTCAATAGGGAGAGAGAAACTTCTTCTCTGGAACCTGGAGGGAAGAAAGAGAACATGGCTGGAATGACAGAGAGACGGAGGAGAATAATGGGTGAGAATGAGGAACGTCATACTATGTCTTCCAATAACTGAAATGAGCAGGAAAGCCTCTGAAATTAAGGGAATCGGTTGCGGAAACTATTTAAAGGCGGGGAAAGTCAGGAACAGCTAATGTGCACACTCACTAAGTTATCCCTCGAGAAATGTGATGGGGTGAAGAAAATTCTTGTTTTTTGGCCGCCCCACATGGCTTGTAGAATCTTAGCTCCCTGACCAGGGATGGAACCTGTGCCCTTGGCAGTGAAAGCATGGAGTCCTAACCCTGGACCGCCAGGGAATTCCCAAGGGAAATTCTTGCCTTAGATGCATGAAGCTCAGTCTCTGTAAAAGTACTGGACCAAAGGGCTGTGACTCTAATTGGCAAGAAAGGACAAAGAAGTACTGACATTTCTCTTAGAGTTTGAGTGTTCCCAGCTCAGATGTAACTTGAGTGTTCAGGGAAAGGGACTCACACTATGAGATCTACTATTGTAATTATCGACATGCGTAGAAAAAGAACTAGTCCGTAGATACCCATTTGCTTTGTTTGGGTGGCATTGTACTTTATTATTCATAACAATGGATGATAAAGATGATGAGAATGACTGAGAAGCACCGTGCTCTATGTGAGACCTATTATGATCAAAGAAGAAATGTTGGTCTCCTGAGCAAAAGCTCTATATCATCAGCCTGGATTTGCATGGTGTTTAGGCTTTATAGCTTTATCCTGGTCCCTCAACTCCTTGGGCTATAAAGGAAACCTTTATTATTGACATTCCTACAAGGAAAAAAATCACTGTTGTTAAGTGTGAAAGTGCCTAACTCCCAAGTATTTTTTCTATTGCAATAATTGTTTCAATAACATAATATCTGCAAACTTGTGATATCTTATCTTAGGAACATGACTATACATTTAGGGCAGAGCAGAGCCCAGAACAGTAGCCTGAAATCATCTGAGTGGCAGCATCCACAGCAACTCTCATTAGTATGAGCCAGATGTGGCTCTAAGAGCCAGTTCATGGAGAGGCCTTTACACTGTTCTTACGAAGAGAAAAGCAATGCAAAACAAAGAAATGAGCCAGGCATGTCAGTTTCTCCAAAGCTGCCAACTGGTATGTCTGCAAGGATGACTTACGCTTGCTAATTACCCCCAAAGCCCTGCAACAAGACAAAGCTCTTTATTCGTCTGACTTTGAAGCCAAAGTTGGAGACACCTTGAGAAGGTCAAATGATAAGCCAGCGTTTGCCTTGTAGTGGGCTGTGCAGGTGCTGCCTGTTGGCTTCCAAGCCTATTTTAGTGTCAGCCTGGCAAAGTTTGCAGGAATGTCATGTGAAGAGATTTATAATACTTTCTGATTCCACCCAGCTCCAAATCACTATATGAATAATCTTTCTCAGAGCATACGAGTAATTCTGTGAACAGTCTTAGCCAAAATCAATGGAATGAGCAAGCTTAAGGAAATACTTTCTTTTTCCTTTTAAAGAAATTGTTTTGCTGAAGTTTTACAAACCTCATAAAAATTAAGGGTTCGTTTGAATTTGGGGAAAAGACTCACTTTATCTAGGTTCATTTGCCAAAAATATTTAAATGAGCACATGCTGGATATAAAATCGCCAAAGAAATAGTATCAGTTATGCATTCTCAACCTTCCAGACTCTCCAGAGCCCTTAAAGCGCAGCGTTTTCCTACAGGTGTTAATGGGATCCTGCAAAAAGGAAGGCGATTTCAGGTAGGGTTGTGACACAGACGCTCATGCGGTGGGTGTTCTGGAACCCACTGAGGGCTCCTGACCGCCGTCCCATTCAAACCTGACAGTGGCACCCGTTGTTACAAGCAAGTGTCAGTCACAAAAGAGCTGCCATTATGGAGTGGAGCCCAGGTTTCCATATTCCCAACATGGCCAGAGGTTTCATTCCTCGAGAATGTGTTTATTCAGCCTAGTAAAAACATTAAAAAGGAGAATAAATCTCTGCTGACCCCAGAATGCTTTTCACCACAGCTGTAAACCATAAAACATTGAGAAAGGTAAGCAGGACCAAAGATAATATAGTTCCCCCAAGCAGCATGGACGTGGAGGTGGCCCTTGCAAAGACAGCTGCAGTGCACAGGGCTTCCCTGCAAAATCATTAAGAGAGGGACAGGTTCTATTAGGTGTTAAATTATTAGTAGTCATTTTGTTTCTTTTTAAGGTGGGGAGGGCAATAATAAAAACCACGTGCTCAGCAGCCTGCTTAGCCATATAAAATAGAGAGGCCTGTGACTTTAAGTGTTGTTGTAAAAAGGGTTAATTGTCGATTTCTGAATGTGCCAAGTTTATTGATCTTGTTAACAGCAACGAAGCATGTGCTGTTGGTTACCATGGAGGGAAAGAAAAACAGTCTTCCATCCTGTTATTCTGTGGACACCCTTACTGGTTTTGGAGCCCAAGTTAAGGGACATAGGGGTAAAAGCAGCATTAAAATTGCTTTCTTTCTACTTATCCGAATTTGTGCCCCATCCTTAAGGTTCCAGTTCCTCGTTACAACTACATTTTTACTGCCATTTGTCAAGTGCCCACTGTGGATCAGTGCCTTTCACAGAAAATGTGTTATTTATTTGTATGACAAACCCACGTAGTGGATGGGGATTAGCTAGCCATTTTACAGATAAGGCAACTGAGGTTCAGAGAGGTTAAGGAAGTTCTCCAGTAATACAGAGCTATTGAGCAGGGATCCCAACCAGGTCTTCGTATTCCAAGTCCAGAGCGTTCCCACTAATTACTTAAACAATTCATTCATCTATTCACTAGATAGGTATTTACTGACTGCCCACTAAGAGCCAGGCACTGGTCTAGGTGCTATGGATAGAACAATGGACAAAACTGACAGCATCTGTGCCATTGCAGTGTCTATATTTTAGAAGCCATTATCCCAGCTTTCAAGACCCACCCTCTGTTCTAAACTACTTTCATATGCACAGTCAGCATCAGTAATTTTATACTTTTTGCTGTTGAGTATTGTTCTGTTGTTATTTCATGTGTGTGTATTCCCTTTGACCCCCCCATCTAGACAATAAACCCTCTGAGAGCAGGGCTATTATCTAATGCTTCTCTTTTTCACACTCCATCCTGTACAGACCATTAGATAAAGGGCATGTGGCTTGTTCTCTGCTGCAGAAATTCCTTATTATTATTCCTTATTATTCTGATCTTAATATCATTTGGGGCTTTATTTAGGGCTTAACTATTGCCACTTCGGTGATTGAGCACTTTGCTAAATGTGATACTTACATTGTCATATTAATGCTGGAACAATCCAACTATAAGTACCATTTTCAACTGAGCAAATTGTGGCTTATGAAGGCTAAGAAACTTGCTCAAGATTTCATTATCAATAAGAAGCAGAGCTGGGATCCCCGGTGGCTCCAGCTGGGTTCTGTTTCATAGTAGTTGGCTCTTGCCCTGGCTTTGTCCCATCATCTTTTCTCCGAATGGATGCCAACTGCTAATGTACTATGGTGGTTCAGACCCCATTCGTTGTGCTAATACTACTGGGATCCTGGACACTACATGAAGGCTGACCCTTTCTTTTCAGTTTTGATGGCATAGTTTCCACCTTAAGTAATGTGGGCTTAATGTTCATTTACATTCTCTGATCTACACAGAAATGTATTTGTTATTGTTTTGTGATAAGCAGTAATGATGTAAAGCAGGGCTCCCTGAAACTGCCTGCAGTTTCCAGGATCTGGACGTAAAGACACAAAAATGCAGTGAGGAGAGAGCTCTGCTTCATGACAGAGTTTATTAAAATAAAAACAAAACAACCTGAAAGAAATGAATGCTAATCCTTTTGGAACTTTTATCAATCAGTCTGTCAACAAGTAACTGATAATTGCTGAATGTGAAGATTTGGATAACAAATGAGTTACATGTGTAACTAGGTTTTGTTTGGTTTCTGCATGTGGATAATGACTCCATTGGTGAGGACAGTCAGAAATCGGCAGGCTAGGAGACTGGGTCTCCTGTGAATGCTGTGTTTATTTAATGAAAGGCTACTGTTTTCACTGGGGCTTGCTGGAAGAGTGATACCTTGCCAAGCTGCATTTTTGCTAGTTGTGGTTTTGAGATAATGATTTTAAATTGTGCCCCCAACTGAAAATCCGCAGTCTTTTTCATGTAGACACAATTCAATTCAGTCTCCTTAAAAGAACATGACAGTAATTATTGCTTCTCAATATTATTGAGTATAAGATAATATAAGGAATGATCCAGAAAGGAGTGATCTATTAGTATTATGCCCTCACATGAAATGATCATGGGCATGTATTGTTTTGTATGTCCAAAATTGCTCCTCTTAATTTGGAGGAAATCTGTCTCTTCTTACTAACAATATGAGTCTTATGGGCATGCCCACCAGAGTGCTTCACACTCAGACCACAGAGACTGGTCCAAGGATGGGCAGATGACACAAGCCAGGCCAATCCTCATCCTTCCACAAAATTTTTCTAATATGGAGCAGACAAAAAAGCTCTCTTGTGTTTCTAGATGTGTTATTGCAGTATAAATTTGGATTTGCCTGTGGCTATAAAACCAGAAAGTTAAGATGAGAGACAGATAGGAGTATCTGATTCCTTGGATCCAGTCTTTCCTGAGCCAGCTCCACCCCTGCTCTTCCTAGACATTGGCTAGTGAGCCAGTAAATATTCTTTTATTGCTTAAAGTAGATCAGGTTGGGATTCTGTCATTTTCAACCAAGAGTCCTGAGAGATACAAATGACTAGAAAGATCAGCCCCAGAGAAATATGATCTTTAGTAACCTGATAATTGGGAAAAGCATTCAGGCAAGCCTTACATTACATGAAATAAGGAGAATGCATATGCAAAAGACAGTACACTTTAAGACATTAAGGGCTAGTTTGAAACCTTTGAGGAGAAATACAGGCTGCAGAATATATATCTTGTCAAGAGGACCAATCTCTACAATGTTTTCTGTAGAACTGAGAGAACAGAGCTTAAAAATGACAGATCTCATTTGTTCTGGATACAGGTTTTCAAGAACATTTTTTTTTACTATGTTTTAAAATATATTTCCATTGTGACTAAATACTGTTATTGGTATTTTTCAGGAGGATTACTCCAAAAGTGAAAAGAAATTATTGTACTCAAAATTACGATACATTTCACCTTTGGTACACTGTTTTATTTCCCAAGTTAATGCTTACCATTTTAGCTGCCCTTGATAATAATAACTAAATAATCAAACCAGTAGGTTAAGAAGTATGAGTATGGACAGACTCTGTTGAGGGATATTAACCAGAGAATAAACAGACTGGAATGTACACATCAAACTCATTTTTCTTCTTTGAAAATGTTAACAATGAATGGGGTACATTTCTATGTCTATAGCTATACTTTTCATAAATGAGAAAAAAAATATGTGAAAATCTGGCCACAACTTATAGTTTTTGGAGGCAGGAAAATATTTGATATTCACAGTGGAATAAGGGAAATGTACAACTCTTCTGCACATTGAAGAGAAAGTGCCTGTTGTATTCTCCATGTCCAGATCAATTGCATTTATCCCACGTTTAGGTATGTCTCATGGCTCATTCAAGGAACACCCATGGTGGGTCACATTACAGGCCTTTGGGGAGAAACAGAACCATGTTCATAAGTATCTATTCAAAAAAGCAGAGGATCTCAGAAGTCACATTTGGATGAACTTTAGTTGATTCATTGAAACATTAATTATGTCAAATATCTCATGCACCTTAAGCTTCCTTAGTAAAAACTCTCTGATGCTCTGTTTAGTCAGTACATAAGTACCTCCAATTGCTGTTGAATGTACATAGAACAATAATTAAAGATGAATAAATAAACAAGTTGGGATATGATGTCATCAGAGTGCAAGGAAATGACCCAAAAGCTCGATGTTCTAGAATTGCTTTCCAAGAGGAAATCAGTTCCTACCCCATATGGCGATTGTTACAGACTAGAAGCTGGATTTTGTTTGCACTTGACTATACAGAGGAGGAAGGAAAAAATATGTTGTCCTGGTGAGAAGCAAACAGTTGGGTGGTTTTCCTCACTGGAAATCAACGTGAAGTCTTACT
This sequence comes from Mesoplodon bidens, assembly GCF_964165515.1. Taxonomy (NCBI): domain Eukaryota; kingdom Metazoa; phylum Chordata; class Mammalia; order Artiodactyla; family Ziphiidae; genus Mesoplodon; species Mesoplodon bidens. The sequence goes on along the minus strand of NC_138177.1, from coordinate 131,638,856 downwards.
CCCAGGCCTAGAAAAAGGTGAGGGAGTGGGAGAAGGCATGCTATTTAGCTCACCAATATCATTAAAGTTCCCTTTTTTCCCTGGTGAACATCCTTTTTCTGATTGTATAGCTTAGTTCTATCCAGGGGCTCTAACATGAATTTCTCACACTTATATGGGCCTGTTGTAATAATGGCCATTTTATGTATTAATTCAAGTAATTTTCAGAGCAACCCTATTAGTTTGATACATTTGTTCTCATCCCCACTGGGACTCAGAAAAGTTAAATACTTGTCCAGAGATCCTGTAGATGGTTAGAGGCAGCTAGGATTTGAATACCCGTCTGTCTGAGTCTGAAGCCCATGTCTTAACACTAAACCTATTGAAACATGCAGTTCACTCCCATGTATGCAGGGTTGCTGCTTCTGACTCATGAATGCTTCAGAAGTTATCAAGGATGAGCTGGGGGGTGCTTCCTCCACACCCCAGACAGGCACACGTTAGCATAGTGGTATAAGTTTGTGAAAGGTCTGACTAGAGTATGAAATACAGATTGGGCCCTGCCACTGAACAAACCCGGAAACATGTTCCTTTCACATTTTGCATTAGCACACCTAGACAGCTGACCAGAGACCGTAATACTAGCATTATAGACTGTGAAGAGATCAATAAACTCCTTATAAAGTATTAAATTTCAGCGTATTTGTAATCGCATTTTATAGATGAGGTCGCTGGGAGGAAAGGAAAATGACAAACTTTGATCCCTTTGTGTCCTGGGATCCGGAAGAGCATCCTCTCAGCCTGCTGGCTGCCAGTCTGATCTTTGGTAGTCCAGGGCACACGTCCCACTCTGGGCCTGTGGGACCCTGGAAATACTCTCTCTTTTTTTTTTTTTTTTTTTTGTGGTACACGGGCCTCTCACTGTTGTGGCCTCTCCCCTTGCGGAGCACAGGCTCCGGACGCGCAGGCTCAGCGGCCATGGCTCACGGGCCCAGCCGCTCCGCGGCATGTGGGATCTTCCCGGACCGGGGCACGAACCCGTGTCCCCTGCATCGGCAGGCAGACTCTCAACCACTGCGCCACCAGGGAAGCCCCGGAAATACTCTCTTTTAAGCTCCGTCCTCCCACATTAATGCCTACCTGGGATTCTTCCTTCTCATCCCCAACCACTGACCACCATAATATTCTTGCCTCTCCTCTTCTCTCTTCCCCTGCCGCTCTCTCCCTTCCTCTCCGTCTCTTTCTTTTCCCCATCTTATTCCCATCATAAGATTTAGCATCAAGCCATGCCTCTTCTCCTCAAAACTGAGTTTCTTGAAGTATGGGGTCATTCACTCCCCAAATCCCAGCTGCAAGTGATATCTCTGTAAAGAGTCTATGAGTTGGATGGATGAGGCAATGGAGGAATGGGGCCTTGGACCATTTAGTTCCTTCAAGGCTCATTGAAGCCATTGAATTTAGTAAGTAAAGAATCATTTTGATATCATATTTTCTCCCCTTGCAAATTACTTATCCACAGTTTTGATTGGGACTCTAGGAAGGGTAGGGTAGTTGCCGGTGCTTTTAATGTTGAAATTTAATTCTCTCTTTCCCTACCACCCTCTTTTCCTCTCTCCCTTCTTTCCTGCCAAGTATCGTTTAGACAAGCGAAGAAAAAAAACTTCATTGAGAATTTAAACAGTTTGTATCTGACTGTGTGACTCCTATGGAGTGAACTGCAGATGGTTTCAGACACCTTGTTAGAATGACTCCATGTTACATAATAGCAAGAACACTGGGCTGGATATCAAGAGGCCTAGATGTAGCCCTAGTCTTCCCTTTCATTACGCCCTGAATTCTGAGCAAGTCACTTGGCCTCTCTGTGCCTAGTTTTGTCATCTATAAATAGGGAAGGTAGGACTAGTGAGTGATTTTTCAAACTGTTCCTGGGAGCCCTCAGGTATTCACGGAGGTGCCTTGAGGTTTGACTCAAGAGGGATACTGGCATAGAGAAGCAGAAGGTTGTAGAGAATAGGCAGGCTTATCCCTCCCTACCCCTCATCTCTACTTCAATCAGAATAAACGTTCTTGTTAAACTGTTTTCAACTCCATCACATTTTTGAGCTTCTGCTAGAAAATCTATTCCAAAAGAGTTTGAAAACTACTGCCATAGATTAATATCTGATTTCAATATATAAATTATCTGCTTATGGTCTTCATTTACAGAAAGAATGGAGACTTTTCCTCCTGTGATTGTTGCTCTAAGAATGAATTTCTTATCACAAGAATAATCTCCTTTTCATCCTGCTTCCTACCTGGCTCAATACAGCACAAAATGCACAAGCTAGATCCATTATCCCCTGTGGAATACCTTCTACGTAGACACGTCTGTCAATGGTGGGTTTGTGAAATACATGTGTGTTTTCACAGTTGCCACACGGGGCCAACTGTTTAGGTAAGAATGACCATGTAGGACGGCTTTGCACTCTTGAGCTGTCCTCTGTTAGCTGGGAAGTCACAAGCCATCATCAAAGCAGAGCCCAGGTTGTTCATCCACTTTGAAAGAGACATCTTTATGGTCCTGCTGACATTTCCTTTACTATATTAATAATGCGTTTTGAGAGGGGGTGTTTGGTTTGTTTTCTGGACAAGTTGGATGAGTCTCTCTCTATTTCAGCCATGGCCCTTTGTAGGGTTTGTTTTTCCTGCTGTCCCAAGACAGACACCTTAATGGGTTGCTGAAAATGTCCAGGCTGCTTCTGGCTCTGGAGGTAGCTGGGCTCCAACAATGGAAGGCATTTAGCAGAGCCTCTATGTTTTCGAACAGGAAAGACTCCAGAGGGCATGTCATCTGGTGTTTTTCAAGATGCTTTTAAATTTTTTAAGCAGCTCACTTTTCCCCCCCAAACAAATCTGATGCAAAACCTCAATTTATAAAACAGATAAAAGAAGGGGATGGAAGTAGGGGAGTTCTACCAAACTGCACTTCCCTTGCTATTTGCCCTCTCCCACACTCAGCAACACCTAAGCACTTGGGGAACCCTCCGACTTCTAGAAGCAGTTATAACTTCACTGATACAGCCCTGTCCTAAACCCCTTTTTCATTTGTCAAGAAAATGAGACCCAGTGAGTTTTAATGACTTGTCTAAGACCCCACAGCTATAGATGCCAGGTTCAGATTACAGTGCTTCTGATTCTAGCTCAATCTCCCCGACCCAATTCCTACCACTGCCTCGACTTTACTATATGCCACCTCACCTTTAACACTGGAAAAGAGTAGGGAAAAAGATTTATGGACCAGGCAGCGTGCTTGATACTTATACATCTGTCTTTAATTCTCAGAGTAACTTCATGAGGTGGGCATTATTATTATTCCCATTTTACCGATGGGGGACATGGACAAATAGAGGTTAAGTAACTTATCCAATGAAACTCAGCCAGAAGTGGTGAACTTGGACTGAAGCTAGTCCTATCTGATTTCAAAAGCTGCTCTTTCTCCTACACCACAGGATAAAGAATGCAGACTAGGGCTTGGCCGGAATAAAGCCCTTTCTTAATATGGCAAGTTTAGGTAATAAAGCTGGACTCAATTTCATGAGCTACTTTGTAGCTCTTCTTTTTTTTTTTTTTTTTTTTGATGTGGACCATTTTTAAAGTTTTTATTGAATTTGTTACAATATTGCTTCTGTTTTTTGTTTTGGCTTTTTGCCCTCAAGGCATGTGAGACCTAAGCTCTCCTACTAGGGATCCAACCCACAACCCCTGCATTGGAAGGCGAAGGTCCCAACCACTGGGCCTCCAGGGAAGTCCCTGTAGCTCTTCTTAAACAACTACTGTTGGCTGCCCCTCTCCAAAGTTTGTGTGTCTACTGTAAGCACCTTGGAGGGTGTTTTCCCAAACCTTAGCCAACAACACCCCTTCTCTAGGAAACATTCCCTGTCATTCCTCGAACTCACACCATCCAGAAATTGGGGCTTCCAGAAGCCATAATTTTAATGTTTGATTCAAATCAGGTCTTGAGTGGGCCAAGCTAGGAACGAGGACCAAGAGAGAGTCAGCATGGAAAATCAAGAGGCTTACTTGCCATGTGTATTGAACGTTGGAAAGAAAACCAGAGAGAAATGGAAAGACATCCTGTGGTGGCTTATATCTTGGTTCTATTTCTGTGCTTCAGTTCAGTGAGACACCCTTCTCACCATGTAATGCAGTCTGTCATTCCTTTCTGAAGCTGTGGTTTCTATTACACAAAACAAAGCAGTCCTATTGACTATATCAAGTCCAGGGGTCTGAAAATTCTTCAGGTGGGTTCAGACTACCTTCCTATTGCAGTCACGCTTATTGTGCATACAAACCATCCAGTGCTGGCATTATTAGAGGCCTCAGCAATCAGCTGTTTCATTCCTCTTTGTCTACAGAGAAACAAGTGAGTCTGTAAAATCTCTTTTCAGAGAGATAAGGTGCAATATCCAGAGAAAGTTGATCTTGCTCTGGCCCAACTGACTTTGTCTCTTAGAGGTCTCTCTGCTGGACAGAATATGGAAAATATGTATGTTCAAAATAAATTAAAAGTAGAATAAAATGCTTTCTATTCTACAAACAGATTAACTTGAGAAGCAAAATCAAAGTTATTATAGTGTCCAAATGGAAATAGCCCAAATTTCCATGAACAATAGAATAGATAAACTATGGTATGATATAGTCATAGCGTATTGGATAACAGCAAAAAGAAAATTACTGCATAGCAGCAAGAAATAATGAGTTATAGCTACAGGCAACAACATGGATGAATCCCACAGACATGTTGAAAGAAAGTCGAGTGCAAAGAAGTAGAAATTATATAATTAAGTTGCTCTAAAGTTCAAAAAGATGAAAAACTAACATAAGGTGATAGAAGTCAGAACAATGGTTACTTTTGTGGGAAATGACCAAGAGAGCCGTAGGGGAAGTTTCTGGGTTCTGTAAAGTTCTATATCTTACTTAGATGGTAGTTATGTGGGTGTATTCACTTTGTGAAAATTCACTAGGCTCTATATTTATGATTTGTGTAGATTTCTGTATGTATATTATACTTCAAGTTTAAAAGCTTACTCCCCCAAAAGTCTGAATTATTAGAATTCGGGCACAAAACTTACTTCTATTAGGTCTTGGTCTCACATTATATAAAATAGAAATTAGACTCAGCATTCTTTTTTTTTTTTTTTTTTTTTTTTTTTGCTGTACGCGGGCCTCTCACTGCTGTGGCCTCTCCCGTTGCGGAGCACAGGCTCCGGACACACAGGCTCCGCGGCCATGGCTCGCGGGCCCAGCCGCTCCGCGGCATGTGGGATCTTCCGGGATAGGGGCACGAACCCGTGTCCCCTGCATCGGCAGGCGGACTCTCAACCACTGCGCCACCAGGGAAGCCCAGACTCAGCATTCTTAAACCTGGCAGAGATCTAAGAAAGACTTATCTAGTTCACTCATCAAGTATTTTACCAGAAGAGAGACCAGGGCCAAAGAAGTGAAGTGATAGGCTATAAATTTTACAGCTCGGGGCTTCCCTGGTGGCGCAGTGGTTGAGAGTCCGCCTGCCGATGCAGGGGACACGGGTTCGTGCCCCGGTCTGGGAAGATCCCACATGCCGCAGAGCGGCTAGGCCCGTGAGCCATGGCTGCTGAGCCTGCGCATCCGGAGCCTGTGCTCTGCAAGGGGAGAGGCCACAGCAGTGAGAGGCCCGCCTACCGCAAAAAAAAAAAAAAAAAAAAATTTACAGCTTATAATTCACGGAGCTAAATTTAAGGCTTAGATCTTTTAGCTATGTTAACAAAGATATTCCAGATAAACTTCTTAAAGGATAATATGCTAAAATCAATCCACTCTGAAGTGTACTTTTGTATTGGCAACAGAGGGTTTGTAAAATAAATAAATAATGTGAAAAATGCTATCAGTGTTTGCATAGAAACAATATGATAGCATTCCTAAAGATAAAATCCTTCTGCAACCCCCTCTTGAGATAGCCATCTGGTTTCGTTTCTGAGAATTTTGCCAAAATTATATATTGCTAGAAATCTCATTCCCAGGCTCATACTTGAAATAAAGCCTTGATGATGATAATGAAGATGATGTCAAGGGTGATGACGATGTCAAGGGTGATGGCAATGTCAACATGGATCCGTTTTCTAATTTGCTCACTTACTTTCCTAATTGCTGCTCTGACAAATGACCACAAACTTGTTGGCTTAAAGCAGCACACATGTATTACCTTGCAGTTCTGGAGGTCAGAAGTCTGAATTAAGTCTCATTGGGCTAAAATCAAGGTTCCTTCTAGAGGCTCTAAAGGAGAATGCATTTCTTTGCCTTTTCCAGCTTTTAGAGGGTGCCTGCCTTCCCTGGCTCCTGGTCCCTTGTATCTCCAAACCCAGCAATAGGCAGTAGAATCTTTCTTACACTGCATTACCCTAACACTGACTTTTCTGCCTCCTTCTTACACATTTAAAGGATGCTTCTGATTACATTGGACCCACCCAGATAATCCAGGATAATCTCTTTAAGGTCAGTTGATTACTGATCTTAATTCCATCTGCAACCTTAGTTTCCCCTTGCCATGTAACTCTAATGTATTCCAAAGTTCTGGGGATTAGGATATGAATATTTGGCAAGGCGGGGCTGGGGGGAGAGGAGGGCATTATTCTGTCTACCACAGGTAGGATTGTATTTGTGCATTTTCCAAACACTTTTACATCTTTTTTCTTTTTTAAGTCTCAAAACAATGCCTTGCCTAAAACCAAGTTATTCTGCTCTGGGTACGATTATTCTCTTTTTCTTCCCCTTTATTTTTGGGTGTGTTGGGTCTTCGTTGCTGCGCAGGGGCTTTTTTTTTTTCTCTCTCTAGTTGCGGTGAGCGGGGGCTACTCTTCGTTGTGGTGCGTGGGCTTCTCATTGCGGTGGCTTCTCTTGTTGCAGAGCACGGGCTCTAGGTGCACAGGCTTCAGTAGTTATGGCACGCAGGCTCAGTAGTTGTGGCGCACGGGCTTAGTTGCTCCACGGCATGTGGGATCTTCCCGGACCAGGGATTGAATCCGTGTCCCCTGCATTGGCAGGCGGATTCTTAACCTCTGCACCACCAGGGAAGTCCCCGATTATTCTGATTTTACCAAGAAAAAAAAGAGAGAGAGAATCGAAGTGAATTGCCTACATTTCTGCAGCTGGTTAAGGCAGAATCAGCACTAGAAGAAGCCAGATTCCCAAACTCATTACTTGTGTCCTTATTCAGTGACAAGTGGTACTCTGAATCCATCTCTTGGTTCCTTTAAGCTCCAGAACCTCTTGAGCCATGGTGGACAGTTTGAAGCATTTGAGGTGTGAAGGCTGCATAGTAATTGCTACTTGATGGACAAATTTTTGGAAAGAGAGGGCATTCTCATTCAATCTATACACAATTGCTACTCATCTACAAGGCTTAACATCTGCCTCACTGTTTCTTATATTTAACTCAGCCCAAGTCACGTGCTGATCACAAAGCAATATTTCTCTGGCTCTAGGAAAACGTCAGCCCTTGCAGGTTTGTTCCAGGTAATTGGGGGAGGCCCCAAGGCAGTGTTGAAATTGAGTGAAAGCTGCCAATTGACTGGACCCAAAGGCATGCACAGTGGGTGAGAAGTCCACACAGTGTGGTCAGGGAGAAGGACTCTTATCACAAGCATTTAGGTTTTTAGATGTGCTGTGCTTCTGTGCAGAGGCAGCCACCCTGCGAGCCCATTCCCCAAACCCCCTCTGAAATGGTAGGAGAAGGGGCCAGGTTGTGCAATTCAAGCAGCTCAACGTCTTCACTCTCTCAGGGGTAAATAGAAAAGTGATGTTCCTGGCCCTTCTCTTAGCTCGAGGTCTCTTACAGTGATGCCGCTGGCTCACCTCTACCATTCCTCCTCAGGCCAGTATTCTCAGGTGTGCTGAGCCGTGGGACAAACTGGGACTCCAGGCTAAACAAAAACAGCACAACTGGAAGTGAAAGCACTTTATTAGTGCAGAGGCCGGGCTTTATCATCACTCTCTGTAACTTGTCCAGGTTTCTTCCCAGCGATCGCCCCTCAGTGTTTTTGACGATGCGATCTCAGGTTCCGTGATTCTTCAGCACCCCTCCTGCAGGGTCCAGCCAGAGGGGATCTCTGTTCACAAATGTGCTGTGTGCCTGATTCTTTCATCCCAGCTGTATGTGGGACAGAATAAGTTTTGTAAGGTTGTTACAGAGCTAAAGCAGACCCCCTTTGACTTCAGGATTTCATCAGCCTAGAATAGTTTTCTCTTAGTCGTAAGTAAATCATTTCCTCAAGAACCATGAGAAATAAATATTAGGGCTCTGGGTGAAATAGGTTGCGGAAGAGAATTAACGTTATAAATAATAATAATGGAATCTTGCATGTTTTACCGTTCCTAAAGCACTTTCACATATATTATCCACTTACTCAAGAAATGTTTATGGGTGGGGCCCCAGTGCTATGGATACATCAGGAAGTGAGGCATAGTTTATGCTCACAGGAGACTTATACACTTCTGGAATTATGCGGTGAGTTTGCTGAGGAATGGACCTGAATGATCCTGAATATCAGAGTCTACCTCCAGCACTAAGCTCTAACTCCATGAGGCAGGCAGAGTCTTACATCCATCACAAGGATGAAGAAACTAAATCTCAGGGTGGTTAAGAGTCTTGCCAAAGCCCCACACGTTTGTGTGTTAGATCTGCCTTAAACCCCAGTGGTCCTTTCAGTGCATTGGTTTGTTGTGACGCACAGTGCTTGGCCCTTAGGAAGCTCTCTGTAAATGTTCATGGCTACTAAGTGCTCAATGTCAGTTGCCATTATAATTGTTATTGTAGCATGAGAAGGTTGGGGAAACTCATTTGAGCATCTGAACTCATCAGAGGCCACTGAAGGAACATTCTGCTCTGGAGCATTTGCATTCTAACCGAAAACTGTAAAAGCAGAAATAAAGTGTTTATATGTTCTAGTGGATCGTAAATCGAAAAATAATGATAAAAACAAATTAGTTGCCTGACCCAATGTTTTAAAGTTTGCATATAGGCTAATATTTTTTCCCTGAATTAAATAATTAAGATAATTAGAATTTCAAGCAACACATGCTCATTTTTGCTAAAAGAAGTTTGCGGGTTTATTGTTGCAAATAAATTAGGTGTTTACTGAACCGAATATTTTAAAAATTGGAAAAACATTTCTGAAAAATGTTTTAAAATGTTACCACAGTAGATACTTAATAACTGTATCTTGAACTAAATTGAATTCAACTGAATCTTTTGATTTTTAAAAATAATTTAAAGTGATTTTTTAAAGTGTCTATCAGTAATGTCCCAAAATACTAACATCAATACCTTGATTTAGAGATAGCTGCTTTCCAGTGATTTCATATCAGTATTACTTAATTTTAATAAATAAATACTCCAAACATCCATTCTGTTTTTAAGTCCAGTTGTAAAATAAAGCTGGACAAATATCAAAACCCCTGCTGGTGCATGCCCTCCAGTGATCAAGGCTACACATATCTGAGTCAAAACAAATCTGTTTTAAGGGTATCATGAACACTAGTGATCCACCCTCCACAAGAAAACATCTAATTCTGTGGAGTCCAGAGTTAGCCCAGAGTCAAAATCCAGACACCCTGGGGCCTGTAATTCAACCTAGGTAGGTGCCCTCTCTGTGCCTGGACCGTGGAATAGATCGCTTCATAAGATTGCCACATCTCAAGAGACAAGTCTTTTCAGGGGCGCTCAGTGATTAGGCCAAGTTATTTGGGAAAACCAGTCGCTGTATTTATTTTTACAAGCCAGATGCCTGCACATAGTGCATTCTTTTACAAAAATAAAAGGGGGTTGAAAAAAAGAAAGGTTTGGGGTCACAGATGAAACCATGAGATGTTTTACAGTTTTATGGGTAGAAAGTCTCCTTTATTTTTACCTTCTATGGTGGTTCTGAGAAAAACAGTTCAGCTGAACTTTATGAAAAGTAAAGTAGGAAAGAGTTTTAAGTTATGCCCAGGGTATGATAAAGACCTTAAAACCAGGACTTCAGGGGACTCTGTGCCTAAGGGTGTGGAGAGGGTGTCAGTGCCATGGGGGGTGGGGAGGGACAGGGGATAGGGAGTCTCTGCTCACCGTGAGCCTGTCTCCTTCCTAAGGAGTCTTCAGGAGCCCTTAGTTAAGCTGTTTTGATAAACACTAAATAATAACCAGCTGGAGTGTGTGGAATTGATTTAGAGACGAGGGTTTAACTAATGCACTAAATAACCCCTCACATGCTGGTGGAGTGGGGGAAAGGTGGAAGTGGTCATGGTACAAGTTCCTGACCAAGACTGGCCAGGAGACTTTCCCATACTCCACAGATATTCACTGAGCAGCTGTATGAGCCAGCGACTGCTCTAAGAACCACGGATAAAACAGCGGAAGAAATAGGCAAAGATTATGCTCTTTCTCTTATGGAGCTTGCTTACATTCTTGACGGGGGAGCCAACGATGCGAGGAAGGGATGACTGCTTAAGAAGAAATAGAAAGCAGAGTAGAGGAAATCAACTGATGTGGTCGAGGGCTGCTACCTTACTTAGGTTGGCTAGAGAAGGCCTTTCTAATCAGCTGACAAATTGGGGCAAATGCCTGAATGAAGGAGTGAGCCACTAGCCTATCTGAACGAAGAGTATTCCAGGCAAAGGGGACAGCCAGTGTAAAGGCTTCTTGACAGAAGTGTGCTTGGCCTAATCAAGAAGTAGCAAAGAACCTTAGAAGTCGATTGAATACAACTTGAAGATCAACTGTCATCTTTTTATCAACCTTTTGGAAACTTCTGTATGCTGCATAGTTATCGGTCAGACATGAAAAGCTGGAGCCCATCAATAACTGTAGCACCTCCAATATTCAGGCAATGAGGAGAAGACGACAGTGCCCTCGAGAAGCGCAGAGTGGGGCTGGGGAGAGATTGGGGAGAATGGGAGGCTGAGGCGTAAATGGCTAACGAGACTTCAAGTAGCAGAGCCCTGACTCCCACATTCCTCCTGTTTGTTTTAACAGCTCTACTTAGCAGCACCACACCAAGGAGTGTGGAAAGTGTGGAATCAGATCTGTTTGTTCAGTTTTTACATTTCAGACGATTAAGTGAAATGTTAAATGAAACCAAATCTATATTCCTGTCAGTGTGAGGCAGAGAAGGAAAATAAATCCCAACTCCTGGTGTAGACAAGGGAAGAGTGACACAAGCAAACCCAGCTCCTTCACACCCTCTTCTCCTTCATGTTACCAAGAGCAGCCCCTCAGAGGCTCTCAGAGCTTACAGTAGATGTGTCCAGAGGGGACGTCAGGTGAACTCTGAGAGCCCCAAGAACTCAAGGACCCATTGTTGGATCCTATAGCTGTGCATTTATGCAACCGTCTTTTATTACACGTCCACCATCGGCCAGCATTGTGCTAAGTGCTATGATGGGGGATGTACACAGGCCCATAGTGTCCAGAGGGGGGCTTCCAAATATCAGATTAGAAAAGACTTCCTGAAGAAGGCAACATGTATCTCAAAGCCAGACAATCAGGATTTGATTGACTTTGTTTCTTTTTTTTTTTTTAACAGTTTATTCATTGTTCATCTGCTAAAATCATCTCAGAGCTGTGGTATAGAATGGGATTTCTCAGCCTCGACACTACTGACATTTGGGGCTGGATAGTTCTTTGCTGCGGGTTGGCTGCCCTGGACATTATAGGATGTTTAGCAGTGACTCTGGCCTCTGTCCACTAGATGCCAGTAGCCCCTTAGCCCCCAGTTGCAACAAAAACCAAAAATATCTCCAGACATTGCCAGATGTGCCCCGGGGTGCAAACTTGGCCCCTATTGAGAAACACTGGTCCGGAAGTGGAAGTCCCAGGCCAGGCCTGAAGTTACTTAGAATCTCCAGGTATAAAGGAATGAATCTCTTCTGATAAACAGCTGGTCTCATGTTCCACTGAAGCTTGAACAATGGAAAACAGGCTTAAAGAAGCAGCAGGAAGATGTTAGGTTAGCTATGCAAAAGAATTCCCTGCTTTAAAAGTGAGTAAGTACTTAGGAAACCTCAATGTAATAGTTATAAAATATCCTTGACTTTAGGGATGTGAGTGAAACAAAACCTCATTAACCTGCTTATTAAAAGGGAAGCTTAATCGGCATTAGAGGACAGTCAGAAAACAAGTTGTTTTAGAAAATATTCCCATTTCAGTTCTTTTAAGTGTAGTTATCAGTTTAAATTTGCTTGAAAATTGTTGGCAGTAGATGTGGGTTTTTTGGATAAATGTCTAAGCATTGTTTGTATTTAATATAGAAATTGAATGTAAATGGCTTTCCCGTGACTGTTTATAAACAGTATGTTTTCATGAGTGAATTCAGTGTCCTCTGGATTATTATGGACACTGCTAACTTTTTTCATGTTACTGAAACTATGGGCTTCAGTTCTGCCATTATTTAAATGAACACAGATTCCAAATTAGTTGGGTCTCATCTCACCCAAAAAATATGAGGCTTTATCCAAAAGGAGGGAAAGAATTAACATTTATTATATTCCAGGTACTGGACTAGGCCGGTGGTTCTCAACCAGGGGCGATTTTTGCCCTCCAGGGGACATTTGTCAATGTCTAGAGATATTTTTGGTTATCACACCTGGAGGGGTACTGCAGGCATCCAGTGGGCAGAGGCCAGGGATGCCACTTAACATCTCACAATGCACAGGGCAGCCCCCGACAGCAAAGAATTATCCAGCCCAGAATATCAATAGCACTGACATTGAGAAATCCTGGACTAGTTATCTATGTTATCTCGTATAATCCTTCTAACATGCCTTACGACGTCCTTTGAGTCATTAACCTAGATGAAGAAACGGAGGCTCAGAGGGGTGATATAACTTGCTCAAGATCCTAAAACTAGTAAATGCGGGAGTCAGGGTTCATCTCCACCTGGATCCTGTGGTCAGTCATCTCTACTCTAGCCAGCTGCCCTCCTGAAGGTAGGTTTTAATTTATTATGGTTATTATTTTTACTTAAAGCCACGTGTGATGGGGCTTTGCAAGGAGGATGCTGATAAGTCAGAAAAGAAAAATCACAGAGCTTGTGGCCAGTGCTGTACTAGGCAACATAGCTCCATATGTCTTATTCCCTCACAGATAATCAGTTCTTGGTGCACAGTTGTGGTCCTTTGTTCCACTCTGTTTTCTTCTGTTTCCTAAATGTGCCGTTTTTGTTCTGCCTCTCGCCTTTGTGCACGTGCCAAAAGTCTGGAAGGCTTTGCCCTCCATCCGTCCATCTTCCCAGAGCCTCCCCCCTGCCACGGAGGTGGAGCAGGCAGGTGACAAATCATGCTGCCTAATGAACTCCCGTTTTCTCATTTGAAACAGGGACAATGACACTTTTCTCATGCGGTCGTTGAAATGATGTGAGAATAATAATAGAGGAGCCATTTATTACATGCGTGTATGTACTAGATATTATATTAAGTGCTTTACATGTATCATCTCATTTAATTTTTAGAATAACCTTTACAAGCAGAGCTGAAGCACAGAGAGGTTATGTAGTTGGCTCGAGCACACACTGTGAGTCAATAGCACAGCCAGCATTTGAACTTGGGATGTCTAGTTGTAAGGCCCAGGCTCTCTTAACCACAAAGCCCTCTGTCAAGGATTACACAGATGTGAGAACCATTAGGGGTAATGATAGCTAGTTTAGGTGATTAGAAAGCCGTTGTGAATGCCAGAGCCTCTCCACAGAGCAATCACAACCAATTCCTCTTCTAGTTTTATCACTGAGATGACCTTTGTAAGGGGCCTATTATATTTCACTTCTGTGTTTTCCCAACTTTAAATAGGGAAACTAGGGGCCTTTTTAAAAAAAAAAAAAATCTGGCTTTGTTAATAAGTTTTCAAAACACATTTTAAAGTGCCAGCAAATTAAATGCTGTTCTTGATTTGTACAAATTTTTTTTCATCAATTCACTTTTTAGATTTCTATTTTAAGCCCTCCACTTAGAGCTGATTACAATAACCCTTATTTATAAATGTAATTGTACTGGGCCTCACGTCTGACGTATTTTCAAATTTGGTCTCACTCACTATATTACTAAGTAAAATAATCATTCATCAAGTGGAGGTCGGGTAGAGAAAAAGCATATTTCTGTAGCCCACTCTGTGTCCTGAGGGAGCCAGCCATAAATATTCAGCATCGGTGGCCAAAGTTTGGCCCTGTGCTAAATCATAATCATTTTAATGGCAAATAAGTGACATGTTTCATTGTATTATACAGTTGTATAAATTGGGGGTTTGATTTGAGCATCACATTTTTGCCATCTGTTTTTCTTTTTTAACCACTTTTTAGTTCTAAGTCATAAAACATGAGGTCACTGCAGGCTAGCAAAATCTCAAATAACCGGAACTTTCAAATAACCCCATGTTTGCAGCTCTCCACTTCTAAGCTAAAGAGGTAAGCGACGTGGGCAGAAGCTGGCAATGGCAATTGCTATGGGGCTCCTGAACCCTGGGCAAGTTATGTTGTGTGAGCCTCCACTGTACCCACCACACACACACACACACACACACACACCCAATATAACATTTTAAAATAAAAAAGTGAATATTAGTGATATTAGTGATGCTGATCACTAATGACAGTTTTGAAGGAAAGAATCAGGGAGAAGAAGTCTCCCAGGGATGTCCTGTGTCCCGGCGTTTATGCACAGAGAAGGATGGGAGGAAGTTGTTTGGCAACTAGTTTCAATAAGCTTCTGTTATACGGGTCACCATTACAAGATCATTAGTATCCCTTGGGGGAACTGTTAAAAATAATGTTTAGGGGTCATACTAAATCCAAATCTCTAGAAGAACTAGGGGAAATGAATTTTTTAAAGGGCCTCAGGAATCTGGGACCCACTCCAGACCTACTGAATCAGACTCTAAGGTGGAGGCCAGGGTACAGAACTGTGGATGAAGCTGCACAGATAGTTCTGATATAAACCCCTGCTTTAGAGGAACCTCGGGGTCCCTCTCTTCCTTAACTCTGTTTGGGAGGGTGGCACCTTCCTCCCTAATGTTTCTCAAGGTCTGGTGGGCAGTCCACATGCAGTTTGTTAAAAGTGTACATTCCTGGATCCCTTTTGAGTCAGACCTCTGGGGGTGGCTCCTGGACGTCTGCATCTTTAGCGTACCCTCTTAGGTGAATCTTATGGACACCCCAGTTTTAGTAGCACTGCACCAAGGATTGTTCTGACTTTTATCAGAACAGGGGCAGCCTAAACTCCTACACTTTGTAGGTCGGCTCCAGTGAACAACACTGATGTGAAAACAGCCTTTATTACAGTCTACACAGCACTTGCACATTTCCTATTCCTTTTGGTACTCAAAGTCCAAACAGGCTGCTGTACCTGGAATTATATGAAGAAAATGAGGTTCCGAGAAGATAAGTGCCTTCTCCAGGCTCATCATCACACACTCTGAGCAGTGGCCCTATACATCTCTTTGACTCAAGTCCTAAACTCCATTCCCTACATTAATGATTTTGTACACAGTGCTTGTAACTGTACTTTCACACACAAGACCTCCTTTGAGCTATAGAAGACCCCTCCCTGTAAGATAGGCTACGCAGGTATTATCTCCACTTAAAGTAGTAAAGTGCTATCACTAAGAGATTAAGTTCTTTATTCAGGGTTGTATGGTGCACCATTGATAAATCTGATATTGGCACTGACATCTGGTGCTTACTTCCCATGCAGAAACACAGTCATAGGTTGTATAAGATCCACAGCTAGCAAAGATGATTCTGTTATATTCAATGACCCTATTACCAAAGCAAGAAGAAAAGCCCATGGATAGGGCAACAAATTTCATTCTTCACTTTATGCCACTCATTGTACTACAGCCCAGTGGGAAGAAGAGGTTCAGGAAGGGTCCCAACATTGATGAAAAGATATTATTTCCTGTCCTCAAGGAGGTCACAGTCAAGTGGAAAGTAGACTTAAACATTTTAGAAAAAATTCAACCTAAAGGATTCAATATAACTTTCACTTCCTACTAGAAAATATAATAAACTAGAATATTCCATTCCGTTGACAACCAATAGTTTGCAACACCTCCTGTGTGCCAAGCACTGTAGTAGACCCCAGGCATACAAAGGTCACTGGAACTGTCACTGCACCCAAGAAGAGACCAACTGTTTAAGCTTTGCGGATGTGTGGTACTGAATGAAAGTAATTTCTGAAGAGGGAAACTTCGGGCTTCCCTGGTGGCGCAGTGGTTGAGAGTCCGCCTGCCGATGCAGGGGACACGGGTTCATGCCCCGGTCTGGGAAGATCCCACATGCCACGGAGCGGCTAGGCCCGTGAGCCCTGGCCGCTGAGCCTGCGTGTCCGGAGCAAGAGGGAAACTTCTTCCCATCCAGAATCTCTGCAGCTGGTCCCAGACTTCCCAGTAGACAAAGTACTTCCTTAGGGAAATAGCAGTACAGGAGGAGCATTAAAGATAATCATTGGGAAAGAATGTGATATTTTTAAAACATTACAGTGATCATCATGGGAGAAAGTAGACCTTTGTGGAACTTGCTGGCATTTCTCCCTCCCTCCCTCCCTTCCTTCCTTCCTTTATTCCTCCCTCCCTTTCATTCATTCATTCATTCATTCTATAGTGGGGTGAGATGGGCAAGGAATACATTGTCTTTTTTGGGCTTCTGACATCCAAGGGTCGTACTCTGGCCTTTGAGCAGGTATAACTCAGACCAGAGATAACCCAACAGATCTCTCACATGTACATACTTGAAACATGTTTCCGTCTGCTACCACTAAATAATATCTCTGAATAGCATTTAGAATATGAGCTGCAGTTAGCAAATCATTAGTGCCTTTGAGCTGGGCAGGGCCAAAGGGTCAAAAGGATTTGTTCAATTTTAAACACTGAAAGTAATTATTGTAAGCACTTACTTATCACTTGTAGGTCTGAGCCATACTGTACTAAGACACCTATTTCCCTCATGTTATTGGATCATAAGATTGAATCATAATCACTACAGACCTGCATTCTATGGGTTGCCCTTGGGTTAAGAGGAGAGACCAAACCAGTTGCCATGAGCTCTAGACCTTAAAGTCACTCTCATCTGCAAAATGATCGTGTTTAAACTCTTCCTGTGTTTTTCTTTTGCACTCAGGATGAAGTACAGACTCCTTTCCTTGATTTAGAAAGCCATTCCTAATCTGTTCTGTCCTTCTCCACCACTCTAGCCTCTTCTGCCCTAATCCCCAACCCTAATCTCTCTCTACACTAATCCTGAACTACTCTAGTTCTTTCTCGCTCAACAGTGTTTGCATATGCTGTTCTTTCCATGTGGAACTTTCTCACTCCTGCTCTTTCCCTTCAGCTCTGTTTAGACATCACTTCCTCTGGGGAGCCTTCCCTACAGCCCCCAGTCCAAGGTCACATGCCCTCCTCTGTACTCCCCAGGCTCCCTGTCTTTATGGCCTCCATATGGGACTGTCTGACTGTCTTCTGAGGCTAAGTATTCTCCATATATACAACAGGCACCCACAAACACTTAACTAAGTATTTGTGGAATGAATGAATGACTGAGTAAGTGGAATTAGAATCAGTGGGTAAATCCTTCTAATGTCCAAAATCATGAAGGCAGCTCACTTTCCTCCTATGCCTGTTCTAAAATCCAACCATCCTTCTCTTATCTATATTGTCAGATTTTGTGTGCGTAAATACGTGGTAATGTGGGAAGAGAGACTACTAGAGGCAAGTTCTACTTCCTGCATTTGACATTGAGGAAACTGAAGGTCAGAGACAGCAAGTGACTTTCCCAAGGTCACACAGCCTATCAGGTATAGAGCTGGGATTTGAATCCAAATCTGTCTCATTTCAAACCACCCCAAGGACAGACAGCTAGTATCACAGCTGGGATTAGAACTCAGGTCTTCTGATTCCCATTCTCTTTATTCTACTTGATTCCTGCATGAAAAAAAATAATAACTACTGAGGGTTGTTTTTGTTTTAATAATTTCTAGGTTAGTACTCAATATAGTTCAAGGATATCTTAATGGAAAATCATATGGTACTCATTGGCTACATATTCCTTCATCTCCTTGCAAGGGTTAAGCTCTGGTCTCTCTTATTTTACCAGATGAGAAATGAAGGCAAGGAAGTTTAACACTCTCACAAGCTCCTCAGAAGGCTTATATAGCTTGAAAACAGAATACAGGGTAGCACTGGAGGGGCCAAGAGTAGATAAGGATTAAGGGAATATGTTAGGAGAAGTGGGATAAAGACCTTTAACTTGACACCATTAAAAATATATATACTTTCACACCATATGTTTATTATAAGCCCAGGTAGTATCTGAGTCTCTGATCCAAATCCTTTTCCACAAAATAAGTGCTAGGAAACTCGAGGTGGGGACTCAGGGGGAGCGGGGAGAAAGAGAAGAAAGGACAATGATGCCATTCAGAAACTTGTTCCAAATCCTTGTCTCTTTCTTCTATCAGAAATCCTCTGTTGTTAGTCCCTGGCATTCCCAGGAGATTTCCTTCACAGCCGCATTCTTGTGTTCTTACTAAACTCCTCCTATAAGAGAATGTTTTGCTTTTAAGAGCCAGACTTAAGAAAGCAAATCGGTGTAAAAATACATTTGGTTGTAATTTTTGTCAGTGCTGCCATCTGACAGGATTTGAGGATGCTTCCATCTCTGCCGGGATAATAGCTTTGTTATCTGCTGAAATCTGCAAGAGCTCTACAGCACGGGAAATCTGTGTCTTGGCCCCCTGCTCCAAATTTAGCTCATGCATTACCCTAAAATTGGGTTTACACAAGGAAAATTACTTTAGTGCTAATCCAGTTGGCTTATAAGTAAATTTAGCCTCCCCAGATTCCTATTTCCACCATCTAAACTGATTGCAAAGGCAACTTTAGTAGTTTTCCCACATTTCTCAAGAACACACAGGAGCACATGTCCTCAACGTGCTGGTCACTGTCTCCTGGTCCATTGCGAAGCCTTGGGGAGATGTTCTTTAAGCTGGTGACACTCACAGCCATGGCACACATCCATGACCCCACAATTACACACTGCAGGGCGGGCCTGGGAGTGGGCTGAGAGACGATAGCTTTCGGCTAGTCATTTCACATTTCTGTGAAACACTGGTGACAGATGAGGTGCCACATAGAAGGGAAAAAGCAGATCACATTCTTTGAACCCATTAACAGGAAACCTGTGTAATAAAAGCCTATGATTAAAAGTAACAAAATCTTCCTATTTTTTTTCCGTTGTTACCACGTGTTAGATCTGGGTTCACTTTCCGCAACTTACAAACCAGTCAAATGTGATGGTTTTTCAGACTTGTTTACAGTGGTTTACCCAAGGCTCATCAATAGAAAGTCCTCACATTTCCAAACCCTGGTCAGCTTGACAGCAACAGTCCCAGAAAACAGCATAGTTCACATAACGTGCCTTCCCGAGAATTCCACCCCAGAGCCTTGAGTTCCATCACAAAGCAATGGGTGTCCTGCATGAGTGGGGGCCTACCAGGGGGATGGAGAGGTTGATCTGATCTGTGGCCTCTCAGTTCAGAAGCCATGAGCTTTTGAGAAATGGGCGGATTGGCCTGTGTGTAATAACAAACACCCACTGATTGCTTACCGTGTGGCAAGAATTGTTCTAAACGCTATTGTGTTTATTGAGTCCTCATAATAATCACAGCAATCGAGGAAAGGTGTTGGCCCCAACCCAGGCACAGAAAGAAAGATTAAGTTGTCCAAATCACACAGCTAATAAGTGTCAGAGCTGGGATTCAAATCCAGGCACTCCATCGTGGTTACTAGTGGCCAGGAATCAGATGATTACAGTAACTTGTCCTGGACGTGGGAGACCTGTGTGCTGACCCAGGAGCACCAAAAATCTCCTAATTGAAAAGTCCAGTGGTTCCATCTCAGTTGCCAATGTACATCGTCTTCGTGGAACGGTCTGTGGCTGTGGCTGATTACACTTTCTTCTCTAGTATTTTTTCACCCTTCTCTCCACTCTCTGAGACTATCTTTTTAGTCGGCTCTGCTAATTCCTCTTTTCCTTTCAACCCCATATTTGTGGACCATCACCCAAGTTTCTCTCCCTGCCCTTCCTCCTTCCTCCACCATCTAATCTCACCTGTATACCTGGATGAGCTCATCAGTTCCTATAGCTTCAGTTGCCAGCTCTAGAAGGATGACTGAAGTTTGTCAATCAACCCCGACTCTGATGAACTGAAGACCGGCATTTCCAACTTCCCATTGGACATTTCCCCATAGACAGCCTGCCAGCATTTCTCATTCAGCCTGTCTGCATTGCCCCAGTAACTTACACGGTAACCAGCACAAGATAAGCATGTGCTAAATGTTTAGTGGATGAATAAATGCATAAGTTAATGAGACGAGTTTCATAGATTTTATCTTCCAGATTGCTCTTAATATGCTGGCTTCTTCCATTTTCCTAAAGCCCCCTCGAGTATCCTTCTCTCAGGCCCCTAGCTTCTTATGTTTCTCTTTGTTCTGGTGCCTATTTTTTTCCCCTACATTCTGCTATAGTTATTCATGTAAACATCTTTTCTTTTCAAGAATGTACATACTTTAAGGACAGAAATCATATTTTATTCATTTGTATCCACCAAATAGCCTGACAATGTGCTTTTCACAAAGAAGCACTTAATATTTATCGAAAGAATGAATCAGTTAGTAAAAGTGGATCTAGCACTTTGCAGTTGACAGAGGGCTTTCACATATACCTTTTTGAAAATTCCACAGTATGTTAAGAAGGGAGGTGGTTGAGTCACAAGCCCCATTTTACAGATGAAGAAGCTAAAGGTCAATGTAGTATTACTGGTCCAGGATCTCACTGGTCAGAAGGCACCAAGCTGGCCTAAATTGGAAGACGGATTAACCCCTCATCATGACTTCTCCTCCATGTAATCAGGAATAATGAGGGACAAGGAAAAGAGAAGTTTGGGGGGAAAACTTGCACTGCGGACAAGTTTGGACTTACACATTTGTCCAGCTTAGTACCTGAGATGTCACAGCCACTTACCCAAGTTCCATATGTCTTTCAAGAACCCCCATTTAAAGCTCCTAAGAGTAGCTCACTTCAGAGGAGACCCAAGTACCAGTTATTCTGGGGAGTTCCAGGATTTAGTCTCTGATAAGAAAAGCATGAAGTTAAAAATATCCAAGGATTTTTCTTTTGAAATCAGACAGATCTGGATTGGAGATCCAGCTTGAACATTTAACAACGTTCTCTTCATCCTTACCCTCCCCCACCCATCTATAAAATGAAGATAATAACACTCTGGCTCATGGAGACATGTGCAGATTCAAAGGCGGAAGTTTTAAAGTGCTTGGCATGGCTCCTGGCATGGGGAACCCAACCCATCCTCTTCTTCATCCTCTGAATTATGCCTCTGTGCCTTTAATTCTTTCTACATGTGCGACCCTACCCAGTGAACTTGGGCCCAAGATGAGTCTCACCTACTGGGAGGAAAGAGAAGAAAAGAACAAACTAAGGACTGAAGCACAAGATGGAACTGGGAAATGTCAGCTGCTTCTTGCTCGCTCATTTGTCACAGTGTTTTAGCAGCTCGAGACCATCTGCAACTTGCAAATGACTGACACACAGCTGAGTCAGACCAGCAGAATTCCTCAGCCTAGTAGGCCACTTGTTAAGACAGTTAGCACCCATTGGATACTGCCTATGAAACATTGAGAAGCAAAAGGGGAGAGAATGGTTTCCAGAGGAGTGACTGAAGTGGGGAGGGGCCCGGCCATTGAGAGAGCAAAGGTGCCTGTGGCAGGTGTGAACACAAAGCTGGCTTCCTTGGGAGGTTAGTACTGAAAGAAAGCCTGGCCCCATGGCCTTGAAGCTCCTTTAAAGAAAGGGTGGGAGAGACAAGCTTGGGTAGTCTTTTCTGCTGTACAACAAGGGCCCAGGGTATCAACGGTGTTGACAGATCAACTGAGAAGTGGTTTAAGGTGGCATTAACAACACTGGCACATTGACTTTTCTGATTGACAAGATTCAAAAAGGCATCAACTGCCTTTCAGTCCCATTGAGAAGTGATGAGCGATGAGGGGATCAGAGAGTCATCCCAGGGAATTCCTGGCAGGGACCATGAACCATCTTTATTTAGATCCATCTCTTTGCACGAGTGAGACATCATGAGATAAGTGATAAATTCTCCATTCACAGGAACATTTCAGCAAAAAGCTAAATGAATTTTTAAAAAGAGTTGTTTGCCTTTTATTTTGTTATGGTCCAGCTTTTGTTAAGGAAGGGTAAATTAGGCAAAAACAAGATGGTTGGGATTTTTTTTTTTTTTTTTGAGAAAAGTAATTTTAAGTAATGTACAGTTTCATGTCTGGGGCTTTGCGCCACTACTTACTAACTAGGTGACCTTGGATAAGTTTCTTAAATGCTTGAATCTGTCTCATTTTACTCATCTGTATGAGGGGATAAATAGAACTGACCTCTTAAGAGTTATAATGATAATTAGAAGAGATAGAGCCTGATCACTTACAAAGTATACATACTTGATAAATATTAGCTAGTTTTAATACTACTGCTTTTGTTCTCTGCTTTTGCTATCTCTCTATTCCCACCTGATACACACATCAAGGTTGAGTGGCTTTGTAAACAGAGGCTGGTATCATGTGGGCCTGGCTATGAACTTGGCCAAACTGCTTCATTTCCCTAAGCCTCAGTCTCCTGTCTATCAAATGAGAGTAGTAATATCTGCCTCTCTTGTTTGTTATATGGTGTGAATAAGGTCATCTTTCTAAAGTGCTGAGTCGTCCACGTGCCTGCAAATTGTCGATGTTACAATGTTCTTAACAAGGACTCTCAAAGCGCTATAAAGTACAAAATCATCAAAGAAAGCATCTCTTCATCCATTCACCATTTACTTCTTACGTACTTACTCTGTGCCAGACACAGAGTTTGGCACTGGGGACACAGATTTACAATGTGTTGGAACAAGTAGGGAGTTTCTCGTGAACTCTCGGTCACTAAGGAAACAAGGCCATCCCATTCCCCTCGCACTTTCAAATTAATCCACGCTCTTCTGCAGAATCCTTACATTCCAGCTACGGGATGGCTGGGTTTCATATCTCCTCAGATCAAAAAGTATTTCTATGAACAGTGATGTCTAATATTAAACTGGCTACATCAGACTTGATAGTGCAGCCATTTTGTGTTTTGTGTCACAATTTTTTAAATGCCATGCCTGGTGGATCTGCACATGGTAGACATAAAGGAAGTTTCAAAGAGGGCAGCTTTACTACTTGGGCTTTTACATTGCCAGGCTGCATTTTTGGGAAAGCCACAAGAAAGAATGCCTTTTTTTTTCTTTTTTTTTTTTTAATGAGTATTACCTCAGAAGGTATAGCTCTTTCACAAAAGCAGTATGCCACTCTGAGCACTGCCCTCAATTGATTTTACTGATATTGTGATGGTCATGTTGACTAACAGATGAATCAACATCTTAGACCACAAACATTCACAAATAGACTATCTGCTTGCCACAGCTTATATCCCCCAACCAAGTAACACATGAGTGTGTTTGCATATGTGTGTGTGTTTAAAGTCAAAGGGCATTTTTAATGTAAGATCTAAAAAAAAAAATAAGATCTACTCTTCCCTTTGGTGCCAATCTTCATAGTAAGAAGAATACTTGTCTGAGACTCAGGGTCTGGCCTCTGGCCTCCATTCTGCCATGACTACGAGAGGAAGCTCAAATTCTACCTACTCCAGGAAGTCTTCCCTGACCACCCAGCTTCCAGGGGCATTTTCCTGCACTGAAACTATTACACTTAGATTCTGTACTATAAGATTTAATGCACTTTCTCCGTACTTGTTTCAACATTTGATATCTTATCTGTCTAGAAAGTTTACATGCTCCCTGGGGGTAGAGACCACGTCTTTTGAACTCTCTGAGATAAAGGACAGTGCTGGAAAGTAAATATTCTCCTCAGCTAACACCTGATTAACCAAGACCAGTGACTGATCAGTGAGGTTAAATTCTATTCTGCTAAACATTTTTTGGCAGGGAATAGAGGGAAACAGTAGGATGGAGGTTGGGCTCAGAGGATACTGAATGAAGAAGAAAGGACATTCGATTCAACATCAAGACCTGGTATCAAGTCCCATCTTGCTAGTTAATAACCAAGGATCAGACAGAAGCTACTCGATCTCTTCAATCTCATATTTCTCATCTTTAAAATATCCACCTCATAGAGTGACTTGGAGGATCAAATGAGACAATGCATGGAAAATGCTTTATAAGCAGGAACCCACTTTGCAATGTTATTTTTTAATTCAATTTACAATTTGGTTTGGGTTTTTTAAAATGGATAATTTTCTTTCCTCAAACCAATGAGGGAGGCAAGAAGTGATAAAAATCACATTTTCCAAAATTACAGAGAAGTCTTACAGAAAAGTCAGATCTCCCTAATCTTTGCCCTTTTGTCACACCAAGCCACCCACTGCGTCCATTGATTAGTCTGGTACATTCATGTAGGGTTTTGTAGCTCACAAAAGCATTTTCACATGCATTGTCATACAAAAATCCTGTGATCCAGGCCATTCAGAGGTAAGTCTTCCCGTTTAATAAGCAAAGTGAGACTCCAGGAGCCTTACAAAATTCCCCCACGTCACCGGAGGGGTCTTGAAGGCTTGCCTTCCTCCCGGTTCTGCCCTCTTCCCATGATACCACCTCGGCTCTGCAGTGCACACATCCTACCCAAGGCCTTTTCAATCACCAGCATGGTTACATGTGCATCCTAGCCAGGGAGACTGGTTCCCTAGCATTTGTCTCCATAAAAATAATTAAGGGACTTCCCCAGTGGTCCAGTGGTAAAGAATCCACCTTCCAATGCAGTGGACGCAGGTTCCATCCCTGGTCGGGGGAGCTGGGATCCCACATGCCGCGGGGCAACTAAGCCCGTGTGCCACAACTAGAGAGAAACCCAAGCGCCGCAATGAAGAGCCCACACCACGGTGAAGGATCCCGCACGCCTCAACGAAGATTCCGCGTGCCGCAACTAAGACCCGACGCAGCCAAAAAAATAGATAAATAAAACAAAATAATTACGACATTCAAGCTAAAATTCCACCCAATTAATAAGTCTTTGATATTGCATAATGAATGTAAACATCGTGTTCCTGGCCTTTCTGTATTGGTAGCAGCATGGCAGCCTTGTTAAGAATTAGCTGGAGCTGATTCTAGCCCTCGTTCTGATACTCGCTGGATCAGGGGGACATTGAGAAGCCTCTCTGGACCTCGGTGAATTCGGGTTAACAATACCCAGCTCCCAGCGTTGCGGTGAGAATGCACACAAAGCCCTTACTCCCCTGTGTGGCTCAGGGAAGAAAGCTGCTGGGATTTCAACTGCTCCCAGCTCTGTGAAGTAAGGTCAGGTTTATGTCTGAGCAACACGTGAAAGGCGCAGCATCTGAACCCGTAAATGCTGTCATGCTTTGACAGTGTTAATGAAACACTTCATCGTGCATCAGGCAGCATCACCTTGACAGGCAATCTCTGGCTGACGTAACCCGAGGGCCAATGTGAAAAGGACATTTCACCAAGGACACACCAGGTTGCTTTGTTTTTCTTCCTTCTTTAAGAACTATTTCAATTAATTGTTTTCATGCATAGGCCTGACCCCTTAGCCTCCAGGTAGAACTCTGTACGTGCATGATGGGAATTTTGACGTATATTGTGTGCACTCAGTGGGAACGTGGTTCTCCTTTTATTGCCTTTCCCAGCCCTCTCCCCAGTGGCAGAATTTTTCCGTGAGGCAATGAAGCAAAGGTGATTCATATTTTTTTTTACCTTTCTTCCTAATTCTGAACAGCTCCTTAAAAGGGATGGCTGGGGGCCTGGGGTCTATCATCCATGAGTTGGCCTGCATCTGTGGCACGTGTGTTATAGGTGGAACCATGGTGTGAGGTGTGGGTAATGGTATCCTGGCTTCAGAGATGAAGAAATGGATGCGTGAAATGGTTCAATAATTATTCAAAGGCCACATGGCTAGGGAAGGGCAGAGCTAGGATGTGAACCTGGTTTATCTGACTCTAAAGCCCTTGCTCTTGTATATTACAGCTTTAGAGTTTTTCAAATGCCACTTTCTTTAACAAGGGCCTTCTAGAAACAAACACTTTGAACTTCAAGGCCAGCCTTTCATGGGGGAAGTTTGTGTACTGTGGAGGTCCAGTTGGGAAAGGGTGTGTTCTTTTGAAAGGCAAAAGAAAGCCTTTGGGGCCTTCTCGAATGCTCTCCAAAGAGGACGCTGGGTACTCTGCCCACATGTAAGGGCCTCCATTCCTGGGTCTTTAAAGGATCCCACAGAATAATCACGATAATTCTTGATAAATCCTAACACCCAGAGAGCAGGACTCTGCCCCATGAACAGGACCCTGGAAAGCTGGGACTGGGGGTCCTGGGGAAGCAATGACATGGCAGAGTCAGCAGGCTCAGGGGAGACCTGGGTGGGAGGAATATGAGGGGTAACTGGTAGGTGGTAAAGCAGCACCAGCCAGTAGAAATATCATGTGAGCCACGACTACGAGCCACATGTGTAATTTTAAATTTTCTAGGGGCCACATTTTAAAAAGTAAGAACAGTGAAATTAACTTCAACTGTTTACATTTTAGTATATTATATTTTAACGGTATGTTTTATTTAACCCAGTAGATCTAAAGTATTATCATTTTGACATGTAAGCAATATACAAATATTAATGAGATATTTTACATGTATTTTGTTTGTTTCTTTTAAGACTGAGACCCAGAGTGTATTTTACACATCTCAGCTGTCCGCATTCAAGTGCTCAAAACAAGCACGTGTGGCTAGTGACAACTACCTTGGAGCATGGGGGTCTAACAGCAACACTGACATTGCAGCCTCCCTCACCTGCCAGCCCTCACTCTCCCACCCCCTGCTTTATTTTTCTGCATACCAGTTATCACTGGACAAACTATGCATTTCCTTTCTTTGTTTATAGTCTATCTCTCGGTATTCCTTAGGATACAGTGCAGGCTGGTGTAATAAATGAGTAGATAGATAGATACATAGATAGATAGATACATAGATAGATAGATACATAGATGAAGATACAGTGGCTTAGACAAGATAGAAATTGATTTCTCCTCAGTCCTGAGGAGGCTGCTCAGAGCTGGAAAGGTAGGTCTGTTCCCCATGCTCACCCTGAGACCCAAGCTCAGTCTGTATTACTCTTCTGCCAGCCCCAACATGTGTCATCTATCTTGTTCTAGATGGCTTCTTCAGCATCTTCACGGCCACACTCCAGTCAGGCGCACATTCTTTCTTTTTTTTTTTTCATCTGAAGAAACAACAATCTTTATTTTTTTTAACTTTTTATTTTATAGTGGAGTATAGCCAATTAACAATTTTGTGATAAGTTTCAGGTGCACAGCAAAGCAACTCAGCCATACATATACATGTATCCATTCTCCCCCAGACTCCCCTCCCATCCAAACTGCTGCATAATATTGAGCAGAGTTCCCTGTGCTATACAGTAGGTCCTTGTTGGTTATTCTTTTTAAATATAGCAAGCACATTCTATCTTTTCTTTTCTAAGGACACAGCCCTCTCTTCTTCCTTTCTTCATCCCTTCCTTCCTCCTTTCCCCCCTTCCTTCCTTCTTTCCTTCCTTCCTTCCTTCCTTCCTTCTGCCCTCCCTCCCTCCCTCTCTGTCCCCTCTCCCTCCCTCTCTGTCCCTTTCTTTCTCTCTGCAGGGTCTGACCCAGCGGTAGTACACTTCACTTCTGCTCACATCTCTTTAGCCAGAACATAGCCACATGCCACCTCTAGCTGAGGTCTCCTGCTAAGTGAGCCGGTGGCCAGCTGATATAGGCAGCTCTATTACTAAAGGAGAGAGGAGCCACCACCCTCCCCCACTGGCATGTCAGCTCCATGAGGGCAGTGACTGGGGGATGTTTTGTTCACGATCGTAGCCCCAGCAGTGGTTTACGAAGGACAGGGCAGTGGGAGCATCTCCCTGGTGGATAGGAGTATTTCATAGGACATTGTTTGAATTGCAGACACAGTATGGTAATAACAGCAGACTAACAGAGAGTTGGTTTCATGATTGTTTTAAAATTCTCCGCAGACCCTACACCCTGTATTGGCCGCACCGAGTAGACTGCTCCCCTGACCTACCCTTTGTTCACCACCGAGCCCTGACATCTAGAATAGTGGCGGGCATGCAGCAGGCACTCGGTATCTGCAGAATGAATGAATAGAAGTACCGCTGCCTCCATTCCTGCCATTTCCTCCTCACCAGGTTGTAGCCCTTATGACATGTCGCCACAGTTTCTTTAAACTGTGAGCTCTTCGAGCACCAGGACCTGCACCCACTGCCACACCGTGGCTGGCACTCAGCTGGTGCTGGTTGGTTGAAGGAACCAATGACGTTCATTGAAGGTTGCCTCCCTGGGCTGCCCCTAGCCTGCACTGAGCCAACCCCAGGCAGGAGTTTTCTATCCGATTCTCTTCCTTTTGTCAGAACAACAGAGCATAAGACTGGAAAGAGAAAAAGGCTCCCATCTGTGAGCCAACTTATGCATCCGGTTATGGAATTTGCACTTTTTCCTAAAAGCAATAGGGAACCATCAACGTGGTTTAACCGGGTGGGGCTTTAAGTAGAGATGTGATTTAGTGATGTGAGGATGGAGAAGAGGGAACGAGTTGGCCTTTACTCCTCAGACCTCTGACTTCAGCTTTGCAGGCACTGGCGTTTCCTAGTTATCTTCAGCCACTTCAGAGGTCACCACTCATTTACCATCTCTGTCCAAATGTTCCTCCTCTGCTCTCCATTTTGATGAGTACAATCTTTGACGCATTCACCTATGTATCCACTCATCCTCAGCAGCCACGTACTGGATACCTTGAGAAGGTATGCTCCTTTAAGGCAGGGGCTCTGTCCACTGCTGGATCCCCAATGGGGACAGTGCCTGGCACCTGTCAATAAATATGTTTTCTGACTGAGCACCGTGTGCCAGGACACTGGAGATGAGGCAATGAAGAGGGAAGCTGAGGAACACACGTGTCCAGTAAAGGATGTAGAGTGTCCTTGAAGCATTTGAAGACTATTCTTGTGTTCCCTCAAGTCTTCTCCTCTCCAGGCTCTCCACTCTAGCTCCTTCAGCCATTGCTCTCGTGACATGATTTTAGTTCTCTTCATCAATCTAGTATCTTTGCTTCCCATGAATGCTTCCCTTTTGAACTCTGGTGCCCAGAGTAAAGCCTGATGCTCCAGGTGAAGTTGGACCAGGAGCTCAGCTGATGCTGGTTGGTTGAAGGAACCAATAACGTTCATTGAAGGCTGCCCCCTGGGCTGCCCTAGCCTGCACTCAGCCACTTGCACGTCCCTCTCTGATTTCAGAGAGCATGCTCCTAGTCACAAGTGCCCCTACCATCAACCAGCTTTTTTGATAGCTACCTTCCCTCCCCCTCTGACCAGTGGAATAGACCATCAACCAATACACCATCCCCATATACACCATACACACCAATACACTGTCACCTTCCTCAGCATCTCTCCTCACATCTCTGTCTACAGGTTTACTTTAAGTCTACCAACCTGGAGGGAAGAGCTCATTCAAATAAAACACATTATAAACATGGTTCTTAGGCTATTGCTATTTCTCTGCAAATATTCTAAGCACACAACTCAGCGACTGTAATTAAAGACCAAAGAGATATTCGATAACTCCTCATGAGGGGCTCTGCACCTTGTTGTACCGTTGTGGATTTTCTTGATTTTATTTATTGTGGTTTCAGTGGATTTTGTTTTGCTGTGTTGGACTTAGGATATTATTATCCTTGGGATTTATAAAAGAATACCGTGTTTAGCATGACTTGAAGCCAACTTAAAAACCAAATTTGCCACTTAACCATGTGATCTTGAACAAGTTGTCTCTCAAAATCTCAATCTCTTCATCTAATAAGAATACTAATACCAACAGTAGAATGGACAGAGAAAATGCATAAAATATGCAAATGTTTTACATTACTAGTACAAATGTTTTACAAACATGTGAGCATATGAAAAATATGTTTAACTTCAGTATGGATAAAAATGAGATATGATCTTAAAAAGGTATAATACCTAGTAGGTACCTTAGCAGGTATTTGTTAGCAGCAAGTGCAGAGAAATAGACACCATTCTGTACTGATGGTAGAAATATTAATTAGAACAATTTGCTTAGAAGACTATTTGGAAATATATGTAAAAAGCCTTAAAGAGCTGCATACCTTTGACTTAGAAAATAATTCCTCTCATTGTTTGTAGCCTAGAGAAATATCATAGATGTATATAAAGATTCATACACAAGGATATTCATCTCAACAATTTATAAATAACAAAAAGTTGGATACAACCTGAATGTTTCACTGCAACCACTAAAAACCATGTTTTAGAAGAATAATGATGGGGAAAATACATATTCCATTCAAAAGAAGAAATTAAGTCTAGTATAATTCCAAGCTGTAAAAAGAATTCATGCGTGTGTTTATATGTATGCATGCAAATATTTGTTAAGAGTGATTATCTGTAGGTCCTGGATGTATGGTGATTTTAATTTTCTTCTTTGTGCTTCCATTTTTCAAAATTTCCACAACAACCATTGCTTTTTCAAGGGTAGATTAAGAATGCCCTTACATACCTTACAAGAACGTGATAAGACTCTAAACTTAAGTTATAATATGTGTGTTGAAAGGTCATATGAATTTATTTCATCATCATGAGATGTTGTATTAACCCCCTATTTTGCATTTCTTTCACACTTCTTTTTTGTCCTCCCTCCATCTCTCTGCCAAAGCCTTTACTTTCCTTCCCTTTCACTCTCTCCCTTCTCTCTAGGCTCTGCCTTACTTTCCTGTCTCGTGGGCATTGCTCCACTGCCTCTAGGAGCAAGGGTCAAACACTTGCTGACCCTGACCTGAAGCTCAGTTGATCCAAACTGAGCAAGAAATGAACAAGTTTCTTGCATTTCCTTTCAGAACTCTAGTAGCCCTGACACACATCCTGGACTAATTGAGACTGTGTGAAACGGATGTCTCTCAGGTCATAGTTGAGCTCTTGTCATCTAGGACTGAATTACCAACTTCTCAAACACTGCTGGGAAGGTTGGGGGCAGGGTTGCTCTTTTCTTCTCCATCCCAAATGTTGGATGCCCCTGCCTTCCAACACGACTCGAAAATAGCTTTGTCAAGCAAAGCATGAACACTAGGAGTTTCCTGACATTTTCATAACTACGAGCATATGATTGGCAGTTCATATTGAATAACGATGTAAGAAATCTGCCAAGAAATCTCCCAATACTATTTCCAGTACTGGTTCATAACCAGTTCCAGCTGCCTCACCACAGAATAGGAGCACAGTAGACTACCAGGTTCCATGGTTCACCCACTTGCAAAGTTTGTGTTGAGTTACTGGGAGTCATGCTAATGGGGGGAGTCACTCTCCCGGAAAGCATTTAACATGAATAAAGCTGAGGGTTTAATGTACTAATGAAAAAATTTGTCAATATTTAAATCAAACGTGTGAACACTAAGTGTTTTTACATATGTTTGCCGCAGAGGTTTCAAGGCAGTCTTTGGCCTTCCAGACACGAATAAAGTAGATAGATGCACTGTTAGACTTTTGAACAATGACAAAGAAAAACAGGGAGTAATTGCTTCACTCGAAGCCTGCCAGGAAATTAATTGCCTAAGAGATGTATTTTATGCAGTGTCCAGAAAACTGCAGAGTCTACGGGAGTGGCTTGCTTTCACTAGGAGAAAACATATGTCACCTCTCACCAAAGATGTTTATGTCTTCTCACAAACCTGTCTTTTTTCAGCCTAAAGACATTCCAACTGGAACTGACTACAAAGCCAGGAGTTGATAGGTTAGGGGTGTTTAGTAATGCTTAAAATAATACCCTCATGGCAGCAGATACGATTCTGTCCTATGAGCCCTGTGGAACAGCAACCCGGATGCCTGGCACCTGGACGTCTTTTTGTTTCTGCTTAGAGAAATTGGTGGGGGGGGGTGATCCTGCCTTTGACTGCCAACTCTGAAACTCACAGATCTGGGCAAGGCTCTGGGGGAGCTAGCTAAGTGCACTTAAGAATTAGGGATGGAACCTTAGTCCACCTTTGGGATTGTATTCCAGGGAGTGCTTGCGGAAGGCTGCTGGTTGAAGGCTGAAGGAAGTCTGTGCAATTCCGTAAACATTTCTTGGGCACCTTCTGCAAACCAGGTTAAATGGACTGGGCTCTGCTGGGAGTCAGATTGGGGACCTCACTCAGAGACTACAAAGAAAAATAAGAAAAGCTGCTACATTTTAGGAACCTTCCGCCTGGTAGAGGAACAGATATCTCAATAAAGAATCCTAGACTAATGAAATAAGTGCAGGAGGGTGGAGAGAGCAAACCTACTCGTGGACTAATCTGGGGGTTTCAGGAAAGTATCTTAAGAGAGCTAAGAATGAACTAGAACTGGAAGGATAAAGGACAGTGAGCCAGGTGGAGAAAGGTAAGAATGGATTTCTTGGAAGGAAATAGCCAAGGCATAAATGTCAGTAATAGTGTGGTGTGTTCAGAAACTACGAGCTGTTCTTTATTACTAGGGCCTGGAGTTCGAGAAGGGCAATGGTAGGAGATGGGGCTGAAGAGATGTATGGGGCTGGACATTCAGGGGCCTTGTGACCTCTGTTAATGTGATAGGACGGTCACCAGGGGACTTTATGCAGTGGAGAGTAACTGCAGTTATAAGAAAGAGATGATCTGATCTAGCTATCAGATAGCTCATTCTGCAGCAGTGTGAAATATCAATTTACAGCATCAAGGATGGAGGTCAAGAGACCAGTTAGGAGGATACTGCAATAGTCTTGGTGGGACAGGATGAGAGCTAAGACTAGAACAACCATAAAAGGTTAGAATTAGAAAGAACATATCAGATAGTTCAACTTCTATATTATACAAATGGAATAATTGAGGAAAAAAGAGGGTAAGTGACCTCTCCAAGTTACATAGAAATAAGCTTGTTGGCAGCCAAATCAGCACCAAGGACCCTGGTCCTCTGATTTCCAGCCCAGTGACTTTTCCATTCAGCAGTGCCAAGATCAGTCCCAGCATCTTGCTTGTTAGGTAATGCCCTAGAGAAATTTGAAACTTACTTGGCCAGCATTTTTGCTATCAATTTCTAGGAAGTGGGAACAGTCCTTGCTGAATAGAGAGAACCTGTATCAAGCCAGACCACCTGGGAGGGATCTTTTCTGTTCATCTTCCTCCTCTCTGGCTTTAGACGTCTCCTTAATATTTGCCTCCTTCCTCTCCTCCTCCAGAAAACCAAATACTCCTTATGAAATTCTCTCCCCTCTGCTAAGTCTAAGAAGTATACACACAATTGAGCACTTTTTCTCGAGCTTGTTTTCTCAGTGTTACTCTAACTACTATATCACTGCTAAGCACTGGGACAATTTGGAGGGCACGTGGTTCAATAAAACCAAGACTGACTATTTCCATCTAAACTCCTTCCTTGTCTATGTACATATAACCATTTTACATAGCAGCATCATTTTATATAACCCTAACCCCATAGCAGCGTCATATGTGCAAATACTCTTCAGTGTTTCTTTTTCATTAAATCATGTGTGTACATATTTTCATATATTTATATTAGCTTTATAGTATTTCTTATAGTGGAAACAGCAGGAAATTTGGAGTGAGGCCCAAGGTTTTGGGCAAGAGACTCAGTCTCTGAACCTCAATTTCTTCAACTAGAAAATGCAGGTAATACTACTACCTTGACGGTTCCTGGCACATAGTCAGTGTACAGAAAGCATCCATCCTCCCTTCCTGCCTTTTTGGGGGTTGTTTCTGGGGCAATATACTATTTTCATAAACATCTTGGTATGGTTACAAATGATACCCATAGCTAAAAGTCAAAGGGCATGCTTCTTTTTTTAATCTACCTCAATGCTGAGAATCTTGTTGAGGAAAGAGTACAATCTTGATAACTTGTGAAGGTAAGTGGAAGAAATGAGGAAGAGAAGAGGAAACCACTTGAACTTGAAAATTAAATTAACAAAAGTTTGTGGCCTTCTCATCTTATAAACATTGAAGTAACCAGTATTTATTGTGTACCTGACGACGGCAGCATGGTCTATGGACTGCGCCAACCACAGGGATGACACAGATTTCCATTTTAGATGGCCCTTTGGCAGCTTCATGAAGGGTGGGTTTGAAAGAAAAGAAGACTGGAGGCCGGTCTCCCAGTTAGGGGAGTCATCAGCTGGCGGGGGTGGGGGGGGGGCGGTGACGGGCTGAGCCTGGAGGGAGGAGAGGTCAAATTCAAGCAGTGCTTTGGAAGCCAATTTAGTTTTCAAGTTAAGCTGTTGCTCCTCTTAAAGGTCGCCCCTTCTCTTCTTCCCATCTTCGTTTCTTCCATTCAGCAAACTAAGTGCATGGGGAGCTTGAGTGGCTGGTCTGGGCAAGGGGAGAAATTGTAAATTTCAGGCTGTGAGATGAACTCAGGTTCCCTCTTTGCTGCCACCACACAGAAGTTAAAGTAAAAAGTGGGAGAGATTTAATTCACTCATTAAACATGTATGTATGTATGTATGTACTAAGTGTCAACAGCTTGATACTCACTAGGCACTGTTCTAGGCAATGGGGACACAGCTGTGACCAAACCAAAGTTCCTGTCCCCATGAAGTTTGTATATAAGCAATAAACAATTAAATGTATCAATACAGAGTATATCTGATGATACTAAATGGAATAGGTAATAATCAGTTAGATAAGGGCAAGGGAACAGTGGTAGGCATGAGGTCAAAGAGGTGGTGGGAGCAGCAGAAGTCTATGTAAGGACGTTGTAAGGACTCCAGTATCTCCTTAACACAAGAAGGGAAGTCTTTGGAGGAGTTTGAGCCGGGGAGGGACATAAACTGATTTAGGTCCTACAAGGATTCCTCCACCTGCTGCACTGAGAATAGACTGGGGAAGGTGGCCAAGAGTGGAAGTGGGAAGACCAGTTGTGAGGCTACTGGAAAAAAAAATCATGAGGAGACAATGGTGGCCTGAACCAGAGGGTAGCAGTAAAGGTAGGTTTGGGATCGGTTTTGAAGGAGGAGGTGGACGCATGGGCTGCTGGTTTGCATATGGTTGTGAGAGAAAGTGTAAAATCAAGGAGAACGCAAAAGTTTTCGTTGTGAGCAGGTGAAGGAATTGGTATTTACTGGGATGGTGGAAGAGCTCCAGAATGGTCTTGGAGGGAAAGAAAGATTTCAATTTTAGACATGTTGAGTTTGAATTCCTTTTACATACCCAAGTGGAGATATGAAGGCTGAAGTTCAGAGAGTTGTCTCAGCTGGAGATAAGAGTGTGGGAGTCTTCAGTACAGAAATGGTAATTTAAAGCTTAGGAGGCAGGAAGATCAGGTAGGGAGAGAGAGTACAAGGAAGAGGTCTGAGGACTGAGACTTAGGGCTCTCAATGACTAAAATTTTGAACTAGCGCAGGAGAATAAGAAAGCACAGCCAAAGAAGTAAAAGGAAAACCAAGAGAGAAACACTGTCCTGGAAGCTGAGTGAAAAAAGTATTTCAAGAGCTGTCAGATGCTGCTGCTAGGTCAATAACGATAAAGACTGGACATTCACTGTTGGATTTAGTAATGGAGACCACTGACCTTGACATGAGCTCTTTTGGTGGAATGGCAAGGCAAAGGCCTGATTGGGGTGGGTCCAAGAGCCAATGGGGGAACTGGAGAAAGCAGGTACAGACATCCTTGAGAGGAGTATTCCTATAAAAGGGAGTACAGAAACGTGGAGGTAGCTGAATGGGGACACAGTCTGAAGAGAATTTACGGTGGGAGGTATTATAGTACATTGATGTATTGATGGGAATGATCCAGTAGAGATGGGGGGAAATGGCAATATAGAAGAGAAAAGGGACAATTGCCAGAGCAATATCCATGGATAGGTGAGAGGGGGTGGGGTCCATGCACTCAAGTTGATGGTTGTTGGGCCTTAAAGTGGAGCACAGAGCGTCTACCCACAGTAATGGGAAAGCAGGCAGAGTCTATGGAGCAGACCAAGGAGGGGTGGTTTAATCAAACTTCTCTTCTTAAAGGCTAACCCCTAAGTCTTGGCCTTTCTGATTCATAAGCCATACCCACTTCTGTCCCCAGCATGTTCAGAGTTCACACACATGCATGATTTTATGTATGACTTATCTTTGGTCCAATGAGAAGGAACTGCAAGCTGCAAATTATAAAAAAAGGAGTGAGAGAAAGAGCTTCCAGCTAGAAGTCTAAGCTAATGTCAGCACTACAAGGGTGGGGATTTTTGTCTGCTTTCTTCTCTCCAGTGCCTACAATAGTACCTGGTAAATCGGTACACCTATTTCTAGAATACATAGAGCAAAAAAGGAACTTATACTTCATAAACAACTACCATGATTGAATAGTTTGTATACATGATCTTATTTAACACACTAGTTTTACAGATGAGGAGATTACACACCTAGCCCAAGGCCACGCACAGCTGGAAGGCAGCTGTCAGGACTGCACCCAGTTCTGTGGGTCTCCAAAGCCCAGGTCTTGCCCAGACACTGCACTTTGACCATCCAACTACTTGGTGAACTTGGTCAAGTCATATAGCCACTCACTCTTGGTTCTTTCAGCCTTAGAAGGGGTTGAACCAGAGGTCGGAAAAGTCCCGTTCCAACGGAATGACTCCATTAGACAATAAACAGACCCAGGTGCCTGCCCTGAGTTCATAGTCCCCTTCCACACACACCAGTTCTGCTAGTGGGCCCCTTACCATTTTCTGCCAGCTCTGACATAGACTCAGCTGTCTCCATGAAACAGCTGGATGTTCTCTACTCTGTGTCTTGCGTGTATTGCCCTTGTGCCAGGTTGTAGACAAGTTGAACCTGCCATCTTGGGCTCTAATCCCCAGCCCTAGCTCTCCAGCCATTTGCCAGACTGTCACTAATCACATCACTTTCTGGTGTCCCCTTGTCTTCACTATAAAATCCCTTCCCTCCCCATTTTTCCCTACTCTTATAATTTTGAGGTAGCAGATTGAAATAAGACTATGTTAAAAAGACTTTAGAGGAACATGAGAGTAGGACTTGAGTCCACAGAGAAGTCCCCTTGGGCCTGTCCTGCCCCACTCCCCCCATTACTCCATGAACCCTCACTCTGTCTTCAACTCCACGTATCTTGGTAGCACACCACTGAATCCATGATCTGTTGACTTATTCCTTTTTGAAGCTATCACCTCCTCCAGAAGCCTTCCCAGCCTCACTTGGATGTGTTTTCTTTTATTCTCAGCACAAGGCTTCAGCAAACTTGGTTGAAAAGAAAAAGGAATGGGGAGAAGGAGAGAAGGAGGGAAAGGGTAACAGAGGTGATGTTTATCACACTCACATTTCTCCCCCATAGAATGTAAAGTCCTAGTGAACAGGGATCATATCGTTGGTATCCCAATGCCAAGAACATAAGGCCTCCCCTTTCTCTGCTCTGCACTTTCCCATTCTAGTTAAAGCAGCCCCACAAATCCACCCTCATTTCTCCGTAAAGAGTCCACTGGATTTCACAGCTCTGTCCCAGAGACCCCCTGTCTAACAGATACTGCTTGTCCAGTTACAATATTCCCATTTGGTGCCTCACAAATCAAACCTTATTTTAGTGGGAATTTCTGCCTCTTTACATTTTTGTTTTTTAATGTGTACTTTTTTTTATGTTTGACATGGGCACTTCTGTGTTGCCTTATTTGGGGCTGGGGGTTGGGGGAGGCATTATACTCACCACTGCTTTTTATGGAGGCTAGTAGTCTTTCCTAACTGCCCTCAGCAGAAGGAATGGGAAACAAAGCTGAGATGAAACAGAAAAGCAAAATGGGGGATTGGGTTTCACCCCATTTCTGAGTAGTAAGATGAAATCAAAACCCTCCTAAGAAGTCCCTAAGTTCCCTTTACCACTCTTTCCACAAACCCCCTCTTTTTTCAATCCATGGCCATAGGCATAAAAGGAAAGTGAAAAAAATATCAAAGCAATCCTAGTAACACTTGTGGTAAAAAATCTGACCAGATTGGTATGTGTGCATGTCATATTATTCTAAACTTCCATTATTCTCAATGGGCAAATTTAGGGGGTAATTTGAATGCCTGATATTTGAAGAACAGCCAGAGAACATCCAAAGGGTTTCTAATGAGAACTTGGGGCCCCAAACTTGGGGGCTCCAAGACCCATCTGTGCATTCCCAGTGCCAGCCTAAGCTTAGGAGCAAAGTAGGCCCTTCATAGGAGGAAAAGTCAAAACACCCCAGGGCTTCTTAGAAGGTACAAGGCTACCCCACCACGAAAACCTCAGTACATAGGAGGGGGCAAAAGTCACTCATCCTTTTTATTAGTGACCTTCCATATTCTTACAAATATTGTCGTGTACAGTCCTATCATTCCAAACGCATGTCTAAATAGGAATAAAATCTATCACACACGTAATTTCCCCTTAAATTACATTTGTGAGATACAAGCCCGGGTAATTCTCCTTTTCCAAAGTGAAATAAAACCCTTGTGTTCCTAAACATCGCTATGAAGTAAAGCCAATACCTTCCCATTTCTAAGTTAGACACAAGTAACTATTACGTGCTGCTCTGGAAACTATGACAGAACGTTATTCATCTGTTTGTTTTAATGGTTCACAGCCAAGGGGAAAAAAAACACTTTAAAATTTTAATTTAATTTTTCAAAGCAAAAAAGTGGTGTGAGAGAGCGGACTCTTTTGCTGAGGAAATAAATGTTAACAATTGTCAGGGTCCAGGTGTGGGAAACAGCACGTGATACTTGACACAGTTGCCTCACAATTGCTCGTGCTCACAAAGGCATTCCAGGAAGAGAAGGGCTATTAGGATGGGCTGATTTCTCAGCCTTGTAGATTGAAGTCTTCTCTGTGAGTCATCACCTCTCTGGGTTGATGTGCCTTGATTGGGTCACTCTGAAAGCTGATCTTAAAGGTCAAGTGTGTTTACACGTTACCCTCTTTGATGCCCACTTTCAGGTTGGTCTTTAAAAACAGAGTTTGGACGATAACGTGGGGATCCCATATTAAACCTGTAATCTCTGGGCTTCCCTGGTGGCGCAGTGGTTGAGAGTCCGCCTGCCGATGCAGGGGACACGGGTTCGTGCCCCTATCCTGGAAGATCCCACATGCCGCGGAGCGGCTGGGCCCGCGAGCCATGGCCGCGGAGCCTGTGTGTCCGGAGCCTGTGCTCCGCAACGGGAGAGGCCACAGCAGTGAGAGGCCCGCGTACAGCAAAAAAAAAAAAAAAAAAAAAACCTGTAATCTCTCCACCGCAGGCAGCCTGAGGCAAAGTATACTTTTGGTGCCCCCGACAGCTCTCCTTCCAAGATGCCCACCTTCTCTCTTTCACTCCAGCCAGCTCTTTCCATGTCTCCACCTATGCTTATCCTGATACCTCTTCTCCAAGGGCCTTTTCTTCCAAGCTGGTATGACTTAAACTTTTCCCTCCTCCTGGTTGGCAGCTAACCAAGGATGCTTCAAGGCTCAAAGCTGTTTCAGGAAAAGGAAGGAGGTGGCTTTGGAGAGGTGGTAACTTTTTTAGACCACACCAGATTATATTCTGTTCTTAAAATTTCTGTGTCTCTGAGTGTTTATCCATATTGGGTAATTCTGTATCCTTTATGCAAATTCTTAATTTTATCATGTATCCCCCTTTTTAATGAAAAGACAGAGCTGATTTTCACCTTTAAGAGATCTGACTGCACCTCCCAAGGGAGAACCTGCCTATGAGGTGGGAAGCTTTGCACCCAGCCCCAAGCTTACTAGTGCCAGCCCTGGGAAGCACCGTGGGTGTGGATCTGCCGTGGCTGTGCTCTAACCAGATCAGGGTAATATGTGGCCTGATTTACAAATTTGAAAAGGGATACCTTCCATCATTTATGTCCGTGCTGGTCTTTGGGGAAGCAAATGTAACTTACGAGTTATATTTGCATTGGTTAAGTGAAATTACTTCCCACATGAGAGGAAATAACCCGAACTTTGCTAAATTGCTAACTGGAGCACACCTAGGGATACTACATCCCTTTGAACTGCATGATGGATTTCCTTCAAACCAAGATTCAGGGCTCGGGGACAGGCATCTTGATGGGATTTCATCTCCATGGCTCAAAATGGGGCTTGTAAGAGGCACCGAGTGGGGTAAATTCAGAAGTGTTGGAAGATGCCACTCAAGGCGGTCAGTCCCCCATGAGGCTGCCAAGTTGTGGGCTTGCGGAGCACTGTCTCTAGCA
Organism: Mesoplodon bidens; assembly: GCF_964165515.1. Lineage (NCBI taxonomy): Eukaryota > Metazoa > Chordata > Mammalia > Artiodactyla > Ziphiidae > Mesoplodon > Mesoplodon bidens. Next base: position 131,598,534 of record NC_138177.1, on the reverse strand, counting down.
TTCCAGCTGAACAACCATGAGAATCAGAACAAAAAAACCTGCTGGGACTGTGTAAATTGCCAGCGCTTTTGGCCCATGAGTGTGCTTGGAAACACCCCCCAAAATCTCTCCCCAGCTCTGAAGCTTAAAATTCCCACTTACTGCTCCTCTCCATTGCTCCCTCTACCTTGTCCCTTGTGTATAAATGAGATTTTTCATAAAAATTGAGGTGAAATTCACATAACTTAAAATTAACTATTTAAAAGTGAGCGATTCCATAGCAGTTAATACATTTACAATGCTGTGCAACCACCCTCTCTCTCTAGTTCCAAAACATTTTTATCACAACAAAACAAAACTCTATACCCATTGAGTCGTTATTCCCTATTCCTCCCTTCCTACAGCTCCTGGTTACCACCAGTCTGCTTCCTGTCTTTATGGATTTATTCATTCATGTCAAAGGAATCATATACTATGTGGCCTTTCTCATCTGGTTTATTTCATTTACCATAATGGTTTGGAGATTCTTCCACAGTGTAACATGTTTCAATACTTCGGCCCTTTTTCGTGGCAAATAATATTCCACCGTATGGATCTACCACATTTTGTCTATCCATTCAACTGTTGATGAGCCTTTGGGGTTGTTTCTACTATTGTGAATAGTGCTGCTATGAACATTTGTGTACAAGTATTTGTTTGAGTCTCTGAGATTCTTTTGTTTGAGTGAGATTTTATAGTTAGCCAAGTCCCTTTATGTCCATTCTCTTCCTAGTAAGAAGGAGCATGCATTTTAACTAGTCGTATTACCCCAAAGCGGAACATGTTAGGGCCTCACTCATCAGTAAGAATCACTTCCACTTGACTAAGCCTGTCAGGCCCCAGTGTAAAATCTGGTGCAGAAGAAAGTGGTTTCCAGTTTGGAGGGTCCTTCTGGTATGGAGAGGGTCCATGTCTGAGAGCTAGCCTAGGTCATCTCCATGTCTGTTATGTCTATTACAGTTCTGTTGGTCAGTCTGTGCACAGTGGGGTGGGGGTAGAAACAGCTCTCAGCAGCACCCTCTCCCTCATTCAGCTCTTATTTACTGAGCTGTGCACTATGCCGGGCCCTGGAGTTACAAAGCCAAATCAGACATGGTCCTTGCCTTAGAGTAGTGGTGAAGTGGGCACTAAACAGACAAACATAATATGAAGTCAGAAATGCGTAGGAGTGGTGTGATAAAGGTGCTGGACGGGGGGCGGGGGGGGGGGAGTGGAGTGGGCAGTGACTAACTTTCCTGGGGGAGTTGGAGCATTGGGTTCTTAAAGACATAAAGGCAACCACAAGGTGAGAAAGAGGATGGAGGGAGCGCTGGGTCTCAGGAAGAGAACAGGCAAAGCCAGGAGAGCAGCAAAGTGCATTCCTTGTTTGGAGACTAGCAAGGTCAATAGCACGGCTAGTCTCATTAAGTTCACAGGCTCATCAGGCCAGGAACCAGGCTGGAAAAATGGGCAGGAACTAGGGAAAAGCCTTGTGTATTACAGTCAAGAAACTGGTGAGTCAGAAACTAGGATGAATTTTAGGCAGGAAATGACCTGATCAAGTCTGTGTTTTGAAAAGGTCCCTTTGTAACAAGTGACTGATGAACCAGTCTCCCATAGCCTCCCTCCTGGTCTGCCTTCTCTGTCATCTCACTGGCGGTAGGCTGGCCCTGGACTGAAGTGCAAGGCCAGGAAGATTGCCTTCCTCTTCACACACGGTCCTCTCATCAATTGCCCCACCCTCCTTGTATACAACTTTCTACAAAGATGAAAGTGCCAACAGCAGTTAATAAAAAATCCATCTATACTGAGCTCTTCCTGACCAAGTATGTCATCTCTCCTGGAAGCATTTGAATTTAGAAGTAGGCCAAGCTCAAACAAATGAGTGAACTGTTCATGATGGGAATTCAGCCACCCAGGGATAGGCCCAGATAGATTCTGATAAAGTTGTTTGGAAGATTAAATGAGGTCATTTGAGGGCCTTCCCAAAACCCTCACGCCATAGCCCCTCCTGCTCATCTGTATACAGTAAGGTTCCCACCCCCACCCCCCGCCATCCTGTAACACTTTCTTTTTTTTTTCTTTTTTTTTTTTTACTTTTTATTTTGAAATATTTATATTTAAGAAAAGTGGCACAAGTAGTACAGAGTTTCCATATGCTCTTATCCCATTACCCCTAATGTTAATGTCTTGCATCGACATCGTACTGCTATCAAAAGTAAGAAATGAACATTGGTACAACACTACTAACTGATCTACAGACTTCATTCCATTTTCACCAGTTTTTCTACGAATATTAAGGGTTTCTCTGGAAATCGTGTGTCTAAGACAACAGTTGAGTTTGCTCTCTTGTCTGCCTTAAATTGAGGCACGCTTCAGAAACCCCGCTCTCCCTGGAAACACTAAAGAGAGCGCCAGCAGACCTCTGATGATCCAAACTTGGCACATCTCCATTTTGGCATCCATTTGGGGTATTCTGCGTCCTTTTACTCCCCGTACCCCACCTACCCACCCATCCTTTCTCCTCCTTTCCTGCTCCCCACTCTCAAAAAACTACATCGTGGGCTTCCCAGACCCCACACTACACAATGCGTTGTTTTCATTTTCGGTGAGCTCTCGAGAGCCTTGTTCCAGACCCGAGAGGTTGGCCAAGGAATGTGTAGCTATTGACTCCCACTGTCACTGTCAAACTCCCGTGGGCAGTGTTTCCCCATTCTCGATCCGTGGTGCTTCCTGAGTGGATACTCCTACTGCTGCCACGTTGGTCATCATCGCTGCCAGCTCGCGTGACCATCCCTTGAAAGCTCCTTGCTCTGGGGAAGGGGGAGACCCCAGAGGTGGAGGGCAAAACTGTGTTTGCTTTTCCCTATCACATGACAGCGACTTCGGAAGGTTGAGGGGCTGGTAACACAGTAACTAAATTACCTTTATGAGAAACAGGAGTGCCTATCACAAAGCGCCCAGGCATCCTGACATCACGATGAGGTAGCTGGCACATGTTTGTGCCAGCTGCTGTGATGAATGGCCAGAATTCCGTTTGCCCTCTCCTAGTGCACTTTTCTTCTCTCTAGAATGCAGCCTCGGGCACGCTCGCAGCAAGTGCCCTTGCACTCTTTCTGCCTTGCTGCTTCATGTTTTTAATTTGCTGAGCATGGAGGGCATCAACGATGAAAGAAGTGTGAGCTGGAGAAAAGCATAAAGCTGATTAATGTTGGAGGAGCGTTTGTTCCCCTCCAGCCACAGCCAGCAGGGAAAATGGAAAGGATGAAAGGCGATTGCGACTTGATGTTTAAAAGAAAATCTTTTTGCCACCCAGCAGATACCAAAACATCTTCACAGTGGAAGGCCCCTGTAAGCAATGCAAAAACTTCTATAACCAACCTTTTGGAAGGAAGCTGTATACCATGGTTACAAGTGCCAGTCTGGGGCAAATCTAGTTCTTCTGCTTTCTGTGTCACATTAGACAAGTTCTTTTCTCTTTCTGACCCTATAGTTTTCTCATCTGTAAAATAAGAATAATTACACCTTCACCTTCTGTATAAGACTGTTGTCAGGATTAAATGACTTAATATTGATTTTATACATAAATGAAATTTAACAGTGCCTGGCACAGAGTAAAGGCTCATTACAAAGCCTCTTATTTATTATTAGGCTGATTTAATTTAAAGTAGTATTGAAAAGTAGAACATCATTACAGATCCAACAGCCTGGTATTCAAGCTTCAGTTTGAATTTTGAGTTTAAATCCTAGCTCCACAACTTACTGGCTTTGTGAATCTGAGCCAGTTACTTAACTTCTCTGAACTTGAGTTTCTCCCTCTGATAAATAAGGATAATAACACCGCATAAGGGGCTACTTTGATGAAAGCACTTAGCATAGTACTCAGCACAAAGAGTGGCAGACACTTAATACATGTTTATTTTTCTAGTGCTGTGGTTCTCCACCGCATTCAAATCACCTGAGACCTTTTTAAAACGCTTGAATACCTAAGCTGCATCCCCAGAGACTGACTTAATAGGTCCGAGGTGGGGTTTGGGCACTGGTATTTTCGAAAGCTTCCTAAGGAGATTGTATAAGCAAACAGGACTGAGAACTACTCCCTAGCAGGTGACATTACATACTGTTTTTTTTTTTATTTTGTTTGTTTTGTTTTTTATATCTGTCCCCAAAAGACTAGCCAGAATATCAAGAATTCTGGGCACAGTCAAAAATTTAATACACCTGCAGCTCTAAGCCCTTGATAAGAGATATGCAGCCAAGGAATTGCATTCCATTTCATTCCGAGAAACAGTATTCAAAGGGTCTTTTTAGAATCTTGAACTGGAAAGGTGGTAAGAAGTTTAGCCTAAGCCTCACACATAAAATATGGAAACTCCCAGTAGGTCAGGGATTTATATCTGGGGGTAATTCCAGGATTTTGTCCTCCCAAGAGATATAAATTGAGGCCTTGAGGGTTTAATGCGGGGGAGGAAGAAGTGTTCTCATAATGACACCTTAAAAATCCAAACTCTACTAATGCCTAGGGATAGAAAAGCATCGTCTGTAATAGTGGGGGTGGGAGTAGGGAGGTGCATTCTGGTCTCCGGACTTCAGTCTCCAAGATCCAAGGCTGGGTCATCAAGAAACTTCTTTCTCCCCATAGGTTTATGGTATTAGCTACCCAATAAAAGTGGGGGTAATTTTACAACCCAAGTAAAATTTAAGCCAAAAAGGCTTCATCAACATTACTCTAGGATTTATGAAAGTAAACATTTAGAGTGCTTGCAGGATTTTGCAACATTAAAATTTCAGTGTCTTTATGTCAGGTATATGATATATTCGTTTGTACGTGTACTTAAAGGTTACGTTTTTAAGAGCTTTGCACTGCAAACTATTTGGAGAACTACACTGAAGATACTGCTCCCATCTCCACCTTCAAAATGACTGTTTTAGTGAATAGGGAGTAGAAAGCAACTGAAAACTGGTGTCTTTTAAGGATCAGCTCTGTCAGATTTTTTCACCTGGTTTCCTATTCTAGTGGGCTTTCTAGACTCCCTCACTGAACCCTCAGGTGTGGAAGTCCAGGGTCACAGCACTGACCACAGTCGATTTTACAAAGTAGACGCTTAGTAAATAATTCTCCTTTCAATAAATGTCTTCTTTGGTAACTGTAAGTACTTTAATAATAATTGTATGTTACCTCAGTGTAGCAATTTTTTAAAGGTTTTACACAACTTGATAGGATCCTCATGACTGTGACTTACAGGGTCGAGAGGTCAATTATTAGCTTCATCTTATAGATAAGAAAACCATAGCTCAGAGCACTTGGGAGGTTGCCTAAGGATATGCAAATGTTAAATGTAGAAGGAGAATTTTGTTCTCCTGATTTTTGCTCTAAAGTACTTTAACTTAGAAGAAACCAAAGAAGAAAAGTGATGCTTTGTTCAGATGATGTGTTGATTGCAGCCAGGTTAACGGAGGAGGAGCATCCAGGCTAGAAGTCCGCCCATAAGCCTGGCAGCTAGCCTTCTGCTTGTCTGTGGTCTGCCTTTCAGAAGCGGATTGATATTCTGTACTCTGGTGTCTTGAGCTTATCATAGGCCCTTGTGGGAGGTTTTGGCCTCTGTCCTTTCAAGTTGAACCTGCCATCTTGGGTCCTAATCTCCAGCCATTTGCCAGACTGTCACTAATCACATCACTTTCTGGTATCCCCTTGTCTTCAGAATAAAATCTCTGCCCTCCCTTTTATTATTGTCATTTGAGGCAGCAAAAATTTTTTAAAGATTATTTTTTTAAGTTTTAGGGGATTATGAAAGCAAGTATCCATTGGCATTTGCTCTGGATTTCCTGGGATTTAGTGACTCATTTGAAATTGTCCGGTCCATGGTTTGCCATGGACCTCTCTCTGCAGGGCGGAGAGAATAGGTCTCAAGCAGGAGCCACATAACTGGACTGCCCTCTGGTTTCTTTCCAGCTGCCCCCAGCTTCTCACCCCATGGAGTCTCCTAACTGACATATCAGTCCGAGTGTAGATTGGGGATAACGCGCCCACGCCTTTGTAGCAAATGAAGAGGAAATACTCTGTGCTTAAAAAAACAAAAAACTGTAGAACATGTGCCCAGATTTCCAACTCATTCCCTCTTTACTCTTACAAGTACATCATCTTCCAGCCCACCACCAGCTGCGAAAATAAAAGTGTTTTCTCCCATATTTAAGGATGATTTTGTGCTTCAGGATGATTTTTCTCGGGGTGAAGGAAACTTGACCGACGTGACCAGCAGATGTTTTAAACGATGGAGAGAACTGAGGAAGAAGTCGGATTCCTTAGCCCAGTCTTTAGGATACTGTGCCCGACTGCGCCCCCTAGTGACTGTCTGGGGCATCGCGCAGTCAGAGCCAACTGCGAGTGTGTACTGCACCCTCTAATGTCTGCGCTCTGTTTTTAGAGATGAGTACGAAGAAGATGGATTCTGTCAGCCGTACAGAGGGATTGCGTGTGCAAGATTTATTGGCAACCGCACTGTCTATATGGAGTCTCTGCATATGCAAGGGGAAATAGAAAATCAGATCACAGGTAGGTAGCAATGAAATTATATTCATACCTTGCATAACAATTTTTCTCACCAGAAGTTTCATTGAGCTCTTCTCTTGACAAAGGATTAGGCTAAGCATAGGGGTTAGGAGCAGGGCCATAAAGAAGCAGGAGATGCAATCTCTGCTCTGGAATTTACATTAGAATAATTTATTGAAGTTTGCCCTTAGAGGAAAAGGAGGCTTTGAGAAGTCTCACATTCATTCAAACACTCAATAAATATTATTGGGTGCCTTTGGCATACCAGGACCTGGGCTGGGCACTGGGGATGTGAGGCTGTGGGGAATCAGCCAGGTACGTTTCTGCCCTCACAGAGCTTACTGTTTGGAAGCAACGTTGTGTCGACTGAAAGCAGATGAATTTAGAGTTCAGAATTCTGGATGCTAATCCCAATATCGCCATTACTGTGACTTTGGGGAAAGTCTCTACTCTCCATGGAAATCTCTTTCTTTCCCTGTGAAGTGAGCGAAGAGGCAGGATGATCATAAGTCTATTCCTGCTCTAGCTTTCTCTATTTTACCCCTTCACTTTCCTGAATTGAAAGTATCTTTTTCATGGAAATCTAATAGTGAAGCACTACCTAGCGCACGTGAGGTACATAGTGTCGGCCACCTTGCACGATTTCGTACACCTAGTTCTGGTGGTTGCGGCCGCCTGTGCCTCTCCCATTAGTGTAGTTATTATGCCTCTGTGCCCTGTACCCTGGCAACACATTAAAATGGCCTTTCTGAAATTCTAATAAGGTTGCCAGCTTTAGCACGGAAAAATACAAGACACCCAGTTACATTTGATAATTTTTTAGTATGAGTATGTCCCAAATGTTTATCTGAAATTCACGTGTAACTGGGTCCTTTGTAGTTTATCTGGCAACTCTAGGATCTAAGAGAGGCAAGAACAAACCCAAGGTAGGCACACAGAACAGCCAACAGTCCAGAAACTATGTCCCGTGAGGACTTTGAAGGAGCTAAGAGAGGGCCAGGGGAGCTATTTAACCCGAAGAAGCAACTGTAGGAAGATGTATTTGCCCATTGCGAAAGGCTTCAGGCTTTCAAGATGAAAGTCTCTGTGAAATTCCAGAGCAGAAGCAGGACTGTTGGGGAGGGGCTATTGAAGAAACATTTCAACCTAGTAAAAGAACATTTGAACATACTTTTTACTAAGTATTCACAAAAATAACTGGGAGTTCTGATATAAATATTTGGTCACCCAATTATATTAATCGTCTCTTGGACATTTTCAATGGACATCAGCTTACTGGAAAGTATTAACATTTTTAAAAAATCCATTTAACTTTTTTAACACAGCATTTCCCAAACTTGTTTTGTTAAGGAACCCCAACTTCTCAAACACTTTTAACATCCTACAGAATTAATGTTCTGAGGAACATACTTTGTGAAACAGTGTACTAACAACCTCTTCGGCTGCCTTGTGAGTATAAACTCCTTGTCAGTAGAGCTATGCAAAGGCTAGTGCTCTTTTTGTACAGGGGTAAGTGGTTAGGCTAAGTGACCACTAATATTCTATAATACACACTGGAACAACTGAGTTGTGCGCTTTGAGAACTTCCAGATGAGTTGCCTCATTTTCAGAAGATGGAATAGAAAGTATTCAAGCCACAAAGAAGTTAAACAAGTTACCCAAAGTCATCCAGCAACTCAGAGGCAAGACACAGAACTAAATCCTGTGATCGGGCTCAGTCACTGCATAAAGCAAGTTCTGCCCTGCAGCTGTCAAATGTTTTAGAAGCCTCACAAAACTAATAAAAAGTACCGGATGAAACACAAAGTTCTGTTGCTTTGTAGTAAAAATGAAAAATATATTGTACTTTAACCTAATTAATTCTTTTTATTAGGAAACGGTACATATGTAACTTAATCCTGTTTTTTTAACTTTGTAGTCAAAATTATTTTTTTCAAGCCAGTGAAAGTAAGCTGCTTAGACATCTGAAATGAATCTCCTTCTCTTGGCCTTGTCTGTTTGAGCACAGCAGATTCTTTCCAGTGTGTGTTTACATCTGATATCTGTTGACTCGATAACCGGGAGAGATAAACCCTGCCCCTGGGAGTTAATAATTGTGTTTGTTTTCCAGCTGCCTTCACCATGATCGGCACCTCCAGTCACTTGTCTGATAAGTGTTCTCAGTTCGCCATTCCTTCCCTGTGCCACTACGCCTTCCCGTACTGTGATGAAACCTCATCTGTCCCAAAGCCCCGGGACTTGTGTCGCGATGAATGTGAAATCCTGGAAAATGTCCTGTGTCAAACAGAATACATTTTTGCGAGATCAAATCCCATGATTCTAATGAGGCTGAAACTGCCAAACTGTGAAGATCTCCCCCAGCCAGAGAGCCCCGAAGCTGCAAATTGTATCCGGATTGGAATTCCCATGGCGGATCCTATAAATAAAAGTAAGTGGTAGCCCCTGACCTTCTGTGCTGCCTCGGGGGCCAGCAACCCCATGAAAACTGGATCTTGATCCCTGGTAATGATTCGTGTTGATAGATTACCTTCCAATGGGCCAAATACTGTGTGGGGCTGAGCATTCAGCGGTGGATTAGATGCAGTGCCTATCTTCAAGGAGTTGCATGATGATGATAATTTTAAAATATGGTTTCTGGTTCCTTAATAACTTAAAAATAGAATTGCCATAGTTTGCCACAGTTTCATCCCAGCAATGCCACTCCTGGCTATATACCTGAAAGAATTGAAAACAGGTGTTCAAACAAAAACTTGTACAGAAAGGTTCATAACAGCTCTATTCACCACAGCTAAAAGGTGGAAACAGCCCAGATGTCCATCAGTAGGTGATTAGATAAATACATTGTGGTATATCCACATAATGAAATATTATTCAACCATGAAAAGGAGTAAAATCCTGTTACATGCTATAACATGGCATGAACCTTGAAAATACTGTCATAGAAGGAAGCCAGACACCATTGTATGAGTCCATTTATATGAAATATCCAGAGTAGACATCTCCAGAGAGATAGAAAGCAGATTAATGGTTGCCAGGGGCAGGGGGAAGGGGAGAGTGGGCAGTGATTGCTTAAGGAGCATAGAGTTTCTTTGGGGGATAACATAAGTGTTCTAGGATGAGATAGAGGTGAAGGTTGCACAACATTTTGAATGTTCTAAATGCACTAATGGTAAATTGTATGATATGTGTATTGTGCCACAATTTAAAAAATATGTATGTGGAGGCTTACCTCCATCCTCCTTTGTCTCACCTCCATGAAACAAAAGACCGTTTTTCTGTGCATTTCCCATGTGCGCTGGCATGGCCATGGCCCTAACCCCTGTCAGAAATCCATAGTGCCCTGCTGCTAACTAACATTTTCTGAGAACTAGATTCTTTATTACAGGACTCATGTGCAGAAATGGAAAAAAACAGTCCCTGCACCATTCACTAGGAAATGACTCCTGTGCCCCCAGGTCCCACCCCAGTTCTGATTCTTTTCTGTGTTCAATATCAAAAATACTTGTGGAGGACTGGTTTTCTTCCTGAAGCATAAGCTGTAAATCCTCCCAGGAGTGTCACTGCAAGGCCGGCTCTGTGTCCCATCAGGGAAGCCTCGGCCGTGAGGGTAATCGCACGTCCTCCCTCCAGAAACTGCTGGCCGGGAGCTCCAGCACCTCCTCTGCTTCTCTCTCACAGTTTGGGCTCTTCTTCTGTGTATTTCAGATCACAAGTGCTATAACAGCACAGGTGTGGACTACCGGGGAACTGTCAGTGTGACCAAATCAGGGCGCCAGTGCCAGCCGTGGAATTCCCAGTACCCACACACACACACCTTCACCGCCCTCCGCTTCCCGGAGCTGAACGGAGGGCACTCCTACTGCCGCAACCCAGGGAATCAAAAGGAAGCTCCCTGGTGCTTCACCTTGGATGAAAACTATAAGTCTGACCTGTGCGACATCCCAGCATGTGGTAAATACCGTCATTGCCTTTAAAGGATTCAGTCACTTTAAAAGATCCCCACTCCATGCCCCTTCCCTTAGGAGAATCGTGTAAGGGGGCAAAGGAGATTGATAGTGTTTGTTTGATCTCAAACTGTTTCTAGGATAGATAAACCTTGCTGCATTGACATAAAACACGTTTTAGGGTACCAAAGCACACTCTCAAGGAGGAAACTGCTTCTATCCCTGCAGCCATTGTGTTAGTGAGTCTAACAGGCACCGTCTCTCCAGAAGTATAGCTTATCACCATCATTCATGTAGTGAAATGTGTTACCCAAGATGGTCCGTGTCCAAGGGTGCCTTTTTTAGCACAACAGGTGTATTGGAAGCAGAAAGAGAACTGTTTTCCCTGTGTCCTTGAGAACACCCACAAGGGAGGATGAATCTATAGCCATTACTCAGTGATCCAAGGCAACCTGTGGATAAACTGTGTCCTTTGCGTCATCCTTTTATACTGCAGAAGTATAGAAAGAAAATGAAGTTTCTGAATCAGTTTGTTCCTTTTTCTAGAAAATGTTTGGAAGGTAGGAGAAAGAGAATGCAAATGCTGCTGATACCTGGAGTTTCAGACTATTCTGGAACTGATTCAACTTCCTGATCCTAGTTCTACCTATAATGTCACCTGAGTTTCCCAGGCATAGTGGGAGAGTCAGGATGTCACAGGAAAGCCACACCAAGTAAAATGGAGCTAATAATGATATACATCCAGGGTTTTTTGAGAGAATAAATGAGTTGATACCTGGAAAACTCTACAATGTCTGGAAGATAATAAATGTTTAATAAATATTTTCTAGTGTAATTATTATATAGTCAATATATAAAGAGGAATTTATTATAATTAGTATGTAGTCTTCACATATAAAGGAATGCTTGCTCTCAGTTTAGCAAATATTGTTTGAGCCCACTATGGAGTCGGGAGGGTGAAAAAGGAAGAAAATACGATTCATGTTACAATCGCAATGCAGTATGTGTGATATGGTAGAAGTTAGCACAAATGCTGTGGAGTAAAGAAGAGGAAGCTAAAACATACTACAGAGGTCATTAGGAAAAAGTAATAAAAATATTAAAAGAACCCTTAGAGATAAAAATTTTGGAAACTATTATACTACAGTTTCATTCTTACATGTTACCTGTTACCATGGTATCTTTTCCTGCAAAATGGTTTTATAGATGGTTAAACATACTCAGTTTGAGAAAGAGGTAAACAGACCCTTTTTGTGTCGCTGGGCTTTAAAATGCCTTCATATGCAGCATAAAGAACAAATTATGAAGTTAACTCTTCCAGAGCCACCATTGGAAACATCAAAGCAAATTATCCTGTATTTTTTAAATGGTTTGCACTTAAAATTTATGACTTTTCCCACATGCTATATTCAACATTAATAGGAAAGGAATAAAATAAAATGTAGATTTATAATCATTTACTTAGTTGCCCCATCCCTTCTCCTACACCAGGTAGGTGTGAAGATTTGCAAGAGAGCCAGGGATAAAAGCAATACTTACTGAGCATATCCCATGTGCCAGGCATCATTCTTAGAGTTTCAGAGGCTTTATTTATGATAAGGGGGTTAAGAGGGTTAAGAATACCCTCACGTTGTGACAGGTATTCTTAACCCTATGCTGCCAAGGAAGAAACAGAGGCTCAGAGAGCAACAGAGTCACCCCGCTAGTCACTCCAAACTCATCTTCCTGCTACTTCACTGTGCTGTCTCAGGAGACTGATGTGTGTCCTTAAGGAAACCAAATGAATTATTTTAAGGAAGAAACACATTGTTTACTCGACTCTGGGTGAACACCGTTGTCCTTTAGGTGACTTCTGACCCTTAATTTCCAACTATAATCCTCATCAGAAGTAGGGAGATATCAGACATAGAGAACAGACTTGTGGTTGCCAAGGAGGAGGGGAATGGGGGGAAGAATTGGGAGTTCGGGATTAGCAGATGCAAACTAGTATACATAGGGTTGGATAAACAACAAGGTCCTACTCTGTAGCACCGGGAACTATATTCAATACCCTATGAAAAAGAATGTATACCAAGATATGTATATCTGAGTCACTTTGCTCTAGAGCAGAAATTAACACAACATTGTAAATCAACTATGCTTGAAAGCAATTTTAAAAAATAAAATAAAAATAAAAAATAAAGAAGTAGGGTGATAATTTGCTCATAAGCTGGAAGATTTGTTGATAATCGGATTCAAGCTTTATTATAATGAGTTTAAGTCAAGATTCGAAATGATACCTAAAAAAAGTATTGCTTTCCATTTCAACGGTGTTCCTAAAGCAGTCAGACAAACACACTCTCCAAAAGATGAAAGAAACCCTTGAACAGTCTTTCGGACTGTGGACACAGAAAGAATGACCACCTATATTACCTACCATGTGCCTGCACGGTGCTTTGTGCTTTACATCTTCGTCTCCATTTAAAACTCATCACCACGCTATGGGATAGATGTTATTAACATATTCCACCAAGGTTCAGAAGGGTTAAAGGACTAGTCTAAATGAGACAACTCATGGGATTGGACCTTGAACCCTCGTCTATTTGCACATAGCTCTGACCAAACTCAAAGCTTGCACTCTTTCCCCAGACACTCTGCTGTTTCCCATTTAAAGATTTTTCAGAAATAAATAAAAGAGTGACAATAGGCTCAACCCTGGATTTCAGTATACTGAGTCCCATAACATGATACGACATCTAAATATGTTCCCTTGCTGATGAAGAATTCCATCATAGTATTGCTCAGTATCTTATTATAGTATTAATCAGTACAGTGATGTTGGAAACCCTAAGATATTTATTTCTGAATATCAATCTGCATAATTCTGAGGACTGGTTAATTCTAGTCATATGAGGGATAAGTTTAGATGAAAGTTAAATCTGCAGATAACAAGCCAGTTTTCACCACTTACAATAATACTTTTTTTAAAAAGAAATTTTCATTTCATTTGGAAAGAAAACAGTTCCTTTTGAATTCTTCAGGCCAAGCCACAAATACATCCATTAAAGGAACAGGGAATCCTTGACATGTGATCAATAAGAAGCTGCTGAGAGGCCAGCGGCTCCCCAGGGTATGAAATAAAGAAGAGAGCAGGTCGGCATCAACTGTTGCTCCAAGGCAAGGCTTCTTGTAATTGCCCCTTGATAGCCCATCTCTAACAAAATAATCATACTAGAATCCTACTTTTATAACATTTCATTAGAGCATTTGATTTTTTTTCTCATTTCATCCTTACAAAAATCATAAAAGATAAAGCAGGAATTTCCTGCCCTGCTTTAACATATGAGACAACCAAGGCCCAGGGAAGTGGTAGGACTGACCCGAGAACACAAATTACTTAACAGAAACCAGGTCTCCTATCCCTAGGGCCACTCACTGCTGTTTGTTCTGTACCAGTGGTTCTCAAACAGGGAAAGTTTTGCCTTCCAGGGTGCATTTGGCAATATCTAGAGATATTTTGGTCATCGCAGCTGGGTGGGGTTGGGGGATGCTACTGGCATCTATTGTGTAGAGGCCAGGGATGCTGCTAAACATCCCAGAGTGCACGGAACAGCCCTCACAAAGAATTATCCAGCCCAGAGCACCAGTAGTGCCAGGTTTGGGGAACCCTGAGACTGAATAAGAATTATACAATTTAGACTGTAGAATATAGCATATTGTATATACTGTATAAATTATACAATTTAGACTATAGAATAACAATATTCAACAACAGTTAACATTTACTGAGTGCTTACAAAAAGCCACTATGCAAAGAGTTTTTTATGCATTATCTCATATATAATAGTTCTATAACTGTATGAGTTGAGTTTTATCCTACCCAAGAAGAGAAAAATGAGACATAGGTTAAAGAACTTGTCCAAGGCCACATGGTTAATAAGAAGTAGACCCAGGACTCAGAGCTATAGCCAGTCTTGTAAATTCTATGATTTATATATGTGTGTGAGTATTCGTGTGTTTATATATACAAATAGGTAGGTAGGTAGATGGATGGATAGATAGATGATAAATAGATTGATAGAGATACTGAGGATAAGTTTGCATCTTATAATGAGGTGTAAGCTGTGGGGCATGTCTGAAATGAGTTCTTTTCCTCCTTCCTCTCAAATGGGATGGAGTCTCATGGGAATGTTCCTGCATTCTTTGTTAAGTCAAAGTTAAGGAGGTTTCAAAATCTCCATGGGGTTTCTCATTTTCCTACTGATATCTTTTGTTTTCATTTCAACTAAGTAAGGCTAAAAGAAGTATAGACCTAATTAAATGCAGAATGTGAGCATTTGTTGTACTTTCTAGAATAAAGGCACTTGAGAACAGTCTGCCCCAGATTGTTTTATCTGTGAACTTTTACTCTAAGACAGAACATAAAATTAAACACAACCAAATATGTCTGCTGGGAATTCTGGGAATTGGCTCAGTGAGGGCTGTGTGCATGTGCCCAGGCAGTGCCTGGGAAAAGCTAAAGAACAAAAGATAGTTTGAGCCAGACTTGACCTCTCATATTCCCTGTCTTTTCTTTCCTATCCCAGGCATCCAGCAATTAGAATGGTTATTATTTATTCATTCACTTACTGAAACCAATATGTGTTGAACTTCTACTACACTTTAGATTTTGCTAACAAGCCACGCCCTCGTGTAGCTTACAATCTAGCGGAAGAATCAGATGAAAAAAGTACAAATCACATTAAGCACTGTCTTACAGTTCCCAGCGTTAATATGTGCTGTTATGTGCTTTTCTGTTTGTGCCATGATGTCCGCTGTTGGTTGAACACTGTGCTAAGTTCTTTACAGCAGCATCTGGCCTATGACTTAGCTGATGCTCATTAAAATGTGCTGAGCTAACCCTCATAATGACCACATGTTAAAGGTATCTCCTCCATTTTACTGATGGAGAAGCTGAGACAATGTGATTTTTACTAAAGCCAAGATCAGATCCACAGGACTCAAGGTCCGGCCTCTGTCCACCATGCTACAACTACTTAAAGGACACATTCTAGCTTATTCAGAGGAATAAACATTCCTTTATAATTTTCCTCTTCCCTTTGATCCTTATGAGCTCTCTAGGTCTTTGATTTTCTTATCTGAAGCTGCACAGATGCAGGAATGGAGCCCCCAGCCACAAGACAACTACTCGGAGACCCCAGGGTGCTCTACTTAGCCTCAGCCTGTTAGGGACTAGGTCCCCCGGCCGCTCCACCCAGGCCTCACAGCGTTTGTCCTTTTCCCATTAAGTCCTAGTTCTCCTCCCTTCCTGGCCGCCCCAGGTCCCCAGTCCTCAGAGTTGGCCATCTTCCCTGAGATCCTGCCTGCAAACCTTCATTCACTATGCTGCCACCTCTAGTCACTGTGGCCACCTCCCAAGCCAAATACTGTGGGCTGGGCTGGGTGGAAACAAAGTTGAAAACGAAACGTTTGCCCGTCTTCTTTCCAGCTGGCACCTAGGCACACCTCCCAGCTTCACAGCTTCACTGTAGCCCTTATCATTGCTTTTCTGTGCAGCCCTGAGTGGAGAACCGTGGAAAATATCTGTTTCTTTGGGAGCTCCTTTTGCAATGACCTAGCCATTTGCCCTTGTCCGTATTCTACCACATAGCTTATATTCTGTCTGTCTCCCCAACTAATTGAGATGCCCTATTTGTTTCTTTCTTGAATTGTATGGGGAGGCGGAACCTTGATTACCTTCCTGTTTTCATATTCAAACCTTGGCCCTTTATTTCACTCTAGATAAGTCCTGAGCCACAGTTCTTCCACTAGCCAGGCCAGCATGTCTGATTCACCTCTAATTAAAGGTTTCTCCATCTACCAAACAACCAGATCTTCCAAACAGCAGTAGAGTAAGTCCCTTACATACGAACCTTCAGGTTGCGAACTTTCAAAGATGCAAACTCGCGTTCCATCAGCGTCGGGCGTGAGTGAAATTGCAGCTTGCCCTCCGTCTCCTATCGCTGACGATCCTTCAGCTCTACCATCTCCCACCTCCTCTCCCTCCTCCAGTCAGTAACTCTTCTTGCCTGTTCACTCGATGCCAGCCCCTGGATGCCAGCTGTTGAACTGTACTACTGTACTTTTCAAGGTACTGTAAGATTAAAAATGTTTTCTTTATTTTCTGTGTTTGTTTTTAATATATTATTTGTGTGAAAAGTATTATAAACCTATTACAGTACAGTACTATATAGCCGATTGTGTTAGTTGGGTACCTAAGCTAACTTGGTTGGACTTATGTACAAATTGGACTTAAGAACGTGCTCTCAGAACGGAACACGTTCGTATGTAGGGGACTTACTGTGTTGTTTTTACACCTAAACCAGCTTCACTGAAGAGTACCCATTGATAAGAAAGTGGTGAACCATTTGGCTCAATTTGGAGTTTTCATACCTGGCCTGTTGCTTTTGTATTTCCTTTTAAGTCCCTGCCTTGCAACGGTTTGCCAAAGGGCATGTTGCCCAGTTCTGTGCCTGAATAGCCCTGACTTGTCCCATAACCTTACAAACACCCGCCCTGGGTTCTGCTTTGTCACAAACCATTTTCTCTATCGTGGTGGTTTACAGTTTGGGGCAAGGCAGATGTTTTCCAGATTGCGAACATTGCAGTTTTTAACTCACTCTGTCAGCAGCCTTCTCCCATATTTCACAGAAGACCTGTTGTAAGGCAATTTGTCTTTCAGCCATTTCTTCAAACCAAAATTGAACATTACAGTGAATTGGATGGTGGGGAGGGGGGAAGGAGGTAGGAGGAAGGAATAGAGTACTGCTTTGTATAGTCTGAAGTTTTCCGAAAGAGTTATTTTTGTGCTACAGAGATTTTCAAGATGTACTTTGGTCTCCAGTCTTTATATATTTTCGACAAAGTAAAGAACAATAGTTACCAAAAACTTATAACTGAGTCATGTTCCACAAACATTTTTCACCATGAAATAATTTTCTCTCAAAAGTTTTTTTATTGTCCCCAGTATGCATTGAGTCATTTACACAGTGTGTCAGCTACTCTAGCAATAAGCTTTTGGAAGCCCTTAACTCTTTGGGCCCACTACCATGCCAATAGGAAGTGCTCCTCGTCATCTTGGACTTTTGGTGACAGAATTCTGCTATAACACCACAATGATTGTTGTTACCGGCTTTGCATCAGTCAAGATTCTGGCAGGAAACAAAAGGCACAGGCAAATAGACTAAGAATTTTATAAAGAGATTGTTTTTAAAGGTGTTGGCAGAGTTGGGATAAACCAATGAGGTACAGGACCTGGGGCTATCAGGAGTGGGAAGCATTACCATTCTAGGCCTGGAGAGTCAAGGGAATGATCGGTTACCCCTCCCCATAGAGTACAGCTGAGGCTGAAGAGAGGGCTGCCCAGTGTGTGCTGTGACCTTTGGTGGAGGGATGCAGAACACACCAACCCTACTCTCTCTTCTTGTCCTGGGGTTCTTCTTATCATACCAATGCCTCCTATCAGCTGGACCTAACTGGAAGCCAGAGTCCATTACTCCTGTACATAGAGGTCAGCCTCAGCATAGAGCTGGATAAAAAAGGACTAAGACTGGATCTGGTGAGCTGAGGACACTCAGGGAAAATATTCATCACTGGCTTTAAATCAATTGCTTCGTAAGAGAGTCCGAAGTTCAGTAGGGGTCTAAATAAGGTATATCAGTCAATTCAGTTTATAAGATCAGAGAACCTTGAGAGGAACGTAGAAGTCAACCAGCCTCTGCTTGAACATGCCAGAGACCTCCAGAGACAGGGATGTCTCTCTACACCAAAGTGATTATGGGGTGGCTCCCCCCGCTCAAAATCTGCCTTTGTATGCCAGAAACTAAAACTTGTATGTGAAATCTCCTGAATTTTTTTTTTTAATGTGAGCCACTAATTCAGACTGGGGGGGAAAAAGCCTAGTAAGGAACAAGTGTATTTACTAGATCCGGTTTTTAGCCTCTTGTGTCATTTCTCATCCAAATTTGAAGACATCTATTGCATCCTTCATTCGATTTTTTTCTTTGGTCTAAAGAGCTTGTAGCTCTTCCCACCTTTCCTTACCCATCCTCCTCCTCCTCCTCCTCCTCTGGATGTTTCTTGCTCCTTCAAAGTCCTTCTTAAAAACATGACTCTTAGAGTAGAAAACTTTTGATGTCTTTTAACCAGAACTGACCAGAAGAGGACCATGATGTTCTTGACCATGACTCAGTCCTGCCAATGAAGGGTATTCCATTGCTATAATGCCATCTATGAAAATTTTTTGAGCAATTTCATCATGCTGTTGTTGGGTCCAACTGAGCCTTCAAGTCTTCACTAAAACTTATTAGTCTTCTTTTGTTTGTTCATTTGTCTTTAATTTGGTTACCTCAAAAATTATTTAGTAGATTTGCTGAATCATGGACTTCTCTAAGCAAGGTCTTTAACCTAACTCCAAGCTATCATATTTATTTGTAAAATTTCAGCTGTTGGTTTAAGGGTCATTATTTTAGCCTGTTGTGTATGAATCTCTAAAATTTTATTTCTATAGTCAATTAGGTATCTTTCCTAGTTCAGGCCATTTTCAAGTTTGATAAACATATCACCATCAAGTAGTTGATGACAATGTTGAACAGGCAGGTTCTCTCAAGGATAGCCTTCTATAATTTGATGTTGTTTTGCTAATTAACACTGTTAGGGTACAGCCATGTGGTGAAGTACAAACATCTATTGATATTATTATCTAGCCCTCCATCTTTTGTCCATAAGGATATCATGCATCACCTGGTCAAATGCTTTGCTAAAGTTTAACTGTGTTTGGTCTACCACTCCAAAATAATCCTATCAAAGATGAAAGATATTTAATTTTATAAAACTTATTGGATTTTGGAACTTAAAAAATCAGCTCAACTGAAAAGTGGGCAAAGGACTTAAATAGACATTCCTCCAAAGATGATATACAAATGGACAACAAGCATATAAGAATATGCTCAACATCACTTATAAAGATTAAAGTAATTAAAGAAATCAAAGCTACAATAAGATCTCACCTCATACCCATTAAGATGGCCACTATCAAAAAATAGAACATAGCAAATGTTAGCAAAGATGTGGAGAAATTAGAACCATTTTGCACTGTAGGTAGGAAGGCAAAACGTTGTAGCTACTATAGAAAACAGTATGGATATTTCTCAAAAAGTAAAAAATAGAATTACCATATGATCCAGCAATCCCACTTCTGGGTATACAACTAAAAGAATTGAAAGCAGGATCTCAAAAAGATATTTGCACACCCACGTTCATTGCAGCATTATTCACAATAGCCGAGAGTAGGAAGCAAGCCACATGCCCACCAGTGGACGAATGGATTAAAAAAAATGTGGTGTACACGTACAATGGAGCATTATTCAGCCTTAAAAAAGAAGGAAGTCTTGTCACATGTAACAACATGGATGAACCTTGAGGAGATTATACTGAGTGAAACAAGCCAACAAAAAGACAAATACTATGATTCCACTTATATGAGGTATCTAAAGTAGTCAAATTCCTAGAACCAAAAAGTAGAATGGTGGTTGCCAGGGTCTTGGTGAAGGGGGAAATGGAGAGTTGCTGTTCAATGAGTATGGAGTTTCAGTTTTGCAAAATGAAAAACTTCTGGAGATCTGTACAACAGTGTGACTATACTTCACACTACTGAAATGTACACTTAAAAATGGTTAGGACGTTAAATTTTGTTATGTGTTTTTTACCATAATTAAAAATTTGTTTTTGATTAAAAACAAAAGTTTAGCCCAACTCTTTCCTCTTATAGAGGAGAAAACTGAGGCCCTGAGATTTAAAGAAACTTTTAGTGAACTCGTGTGGATTCTAGTTGCTAAGGTTTTTTCTCAAGAGCTCACAAATGAGTTACTGCTCCTAACTTAATGTGGTTAAAACATTTTCCAAAGAGAAAAATGTTAATCACTGTATATGGGCTATTCAGAGTCTTTTAAAGAATTCGTTTGAGAATACATAAGGCAATAGATCATCTACTTAGTATTTCCATTATTAAGTCAAGAGAGGGAATGGCTGGGCCCAGCATGCCAACTGAAGGGCTAATTACCACCTTTACTCCTTCGGCTTCCAGGTATACGCCTAAATATCACCAATGCAGGCCCCTATCTGCCACAGACCTGCTTATTTTGTAGTTTTCAGATAATAAATGGTGGCTATTCCTGTTTGTTTTCTATGGTTTTAAAATTTTTTTCAGACAAGATCATAATTCAACTTGTTTAATTTCATTTGAATTCTAAGGTTCTGTAAGACTCCTTCCCACCTTTGCCAGATTTAAGGTCTGAGCACTTTCGTGTTTTAACTCAAAGTAATATCCCAGATATGTTTCACTTCATAAAAGTACCTCTTGAATGAGAAATTGTGTTTACCTTGCTTTAAGCCCCAGGAGAAGAAAGAAGTATTTTTTTCCCCATTATATTTAATTACTAATCAAAGTATTGAATATCATTGTAAAAATAAAATAGGAATGTCAGATGTGAACTGTGATACCAAATTGTTGATTTTTAAAAGGAAATTAATCATGTGGTCTGGACTAAATTGTTGGTTTCAAAAAATCCCAAGTATTTAACTTGATGTAACTAAATATGTGCATTTAACTTTTAAACAGTTATTCCAAAGTATTAAAAATCTTCCCCATTCTAATTTTCAGCCAGTTTTCTTTGCAGTGCCTCGGAAGTGTCCATTACCCTTTAAAGTGAATAGTAAGGATAATGTCTATTGTTCTTATGTGATTCTTTTTAATAGTATAGTTCCCACTAGATATTAGTCCTTACTGAGAAGGAATCTTGGAATCTTAAGGAGAATGATGAAAAACAATTCCATATAGTATTTTAATTTTTATTAGCCGTATAATTTAAAAAGCACAGAGCCATCGAAGACAGACTCGCATTCCAGCCCTGACTCCACCACTTCCTAGCTTTGGCAAATTTATCCTTTCTCAGCCTCAGTTTCTCTGTTTGTGAACTCAAGATAACCCAAAGTGCTGGGTTAAAATGAAGAATAAAAATGCTAGGATATTAAAAAGGAGTTGGTCAAATGTTAGTTTTCTAATTTTCCATGAGTAAGGTTAGTTGTTCTGTGGAATGTTTTGTTTTTTGGGGGGTTTTAGTATTTTTTTAAATTTATTTATTTATTTATTTTTGGCTGCGTTGGGTCTTTGTTGCTGAGCGCAGGCTTTCTTTAGTTGCGGTGAGCAGGGGCTACTCTTCATTGCACTGCACAGGCTGCTCATTGCAGTGGCCTCTCATTGCAGAGCACGGGCTCTAGGCACACGGGCTTCAGTAGTTGTGGCACATGGGCTTAGTAATTGTGGCTCACGGGCTCTAGAGCTCAGGCTCAGTAGTTGTGGCACACGGGCTTAGTTGCTCCACAGCATGTGGGATCTTCCCGGACCAGGGCTCAAACCCGTGTCCCCTGTGTTGGCAGGTGGATTCTTAATACCACAGCACCACCAGGGAAGCCCCTATGGAATGTTTTTGTATGAAGTTTTTTGAGCCAGACACCGACTCCCCTTCTGGCCAAATGCAGAGAGCTGTGTGGGAAAGGAAGCGTGTCATCAGTAAGACTTACAATAGGCCTGAATTTGTTTTCTGTCACTTCCAACATGACCACATAGTGTTCTGCTTGATTATTTCACTTGGCAAGAAGACATTGTGCTAGTTTTGCATATCCTCACTGTAATCGGAAGGAGCCAAGTTTGACGACGTTTAAAGGATTTTAGCTTCTTGAAGTTTGTTCTCCTGCAGACCTACAGGGGGATTTGTCCCAGACCTCCCGTTTACAGTCAAAGGCGTTCTGTGAATAATCTGATACGGACTAAGTACAGAATAGACTCCTTTGTTTGCCAGACAGGTGAGAGCCCTACTTTCTCTTGTTGCTAAAAATGTCGGCCAGAGAAATGACTAGCATTACATTCGTACTAAAGTAGCTTCGTTCCTTTTGTAATCTTACCCTCATAATGATTTCACTGAAAATCCAAGAATAACAAGAAGAACTTACCCCGCTAGGGTCCTGAGAAATTTGAAAGTATTTTATAATGTTAACAGTAAGCATAACATCCAACAACTATGCAGCAGTTTTAGATTTTCCGAGGTTCTTTTGTGAACATCCTCTCTCTCGTGAACTAAACAAGATGGGCAGAGCAGGTACCATTATCCTCCTTGAATAACTGAGGAGATGGAGGTCAGTGAGGTGACTCTTGCTTAAGGTTATTTAGAATTTCCTGCCCCAAACTTTTATTTCCTGAATCTTTTCCTACTCTAAGGGTGGGGGGGCAAACATTGGGTGATTGAGTTGTAACAGGTACTAGAATAGATAGTTTCTATGTTACTTCACTTATGATTTACAACAGTTCTATGAAATAATCCCATTTTACAGATGAGTTTGCTCAGAGTGGCCAAGTGCCTACTCAAGATTACAAAGATAATGACAAAGGCAGTCTTCAGAGGTTTCTCACTCTAAAACATAATCTTCCTTTATTCTGCTACATTGTCTATATAGAGATATAGCAATCTCTCTCTCTCTATCTGTCCACCCACCCACAGACATGCAGACACAATTGTTACTAAAACACCCGAGACCCAGTTCCTAATGACTAGGATGATTAGAGTAGCCTCCAGAGATGCCTGGGTTATATGTCTACCTGCCACAGCGTACAAAGTGGGGAGTTCAAAAGCAGCGTACCTGGCAAAGCTTTTGTGTTATTCCCCACCTTTCAGACCTCCTTCATTCTTCCTACCTGTGTGAAACAAGAAAAATCCTACCATGAGAAAATAGATGCAAAACAAAAGCCACTCTCAAAGTACTGGCGGTCTAGTGTAGTAGCTGGAACAGGAGGTGTGAAGCAAGACCAACAGGAGAGGAATCCAAGCTGCTGAATTACTAGCTGCAGGTCCTTGGGCAAGTAAATTAAGCACTCTGCCCCTCAGCTTCCTCACCGGTAAAAATGGGGACAAGGATGGCGCCTACCTCATGGGGTTGCTTGTAAGGATAAAATGAATGAGTTTTGAAAAGTGCTTAGAATACTTAGCCCATATTAATACTTAGATATACTAGAATACTAGTATATCTAAGTTAGAATACTAATATATTCTACTTAGAATACTAGAATACTTAGCCCATATTAATAATAACAGCTAACATGATTTTCTGTTGGTAGAAAACACTCAAGAAATATTAAAACTATCATTTTTATTATACTCAGTAAGCAGATTTTACCCTTCCCCAGCCCGTCTGAGGGTTAACCCACAGATCACAGTCCCAACACCCAGGTTTCTGTGCCCCTTCCTAATTTCTTGTGTTGAGTCTGTTTCTGTGGGGAGTGTGATTAATTACTGCCATATCTCACTGAACAGGTTCCCAAAGAAGGTGTGTGCAAGTAAAAACTATGTACAAGTATATTCTCACTTACCAAGCTTTGCTGGGTATGCGGCTTTTGAACTCCCCACTTTGTATGCTGTGTCAGGGAAGAGGGACTGTTTCGAGGGACTTCTGGGCTCTCTTCACCACTCTATCCATACTTCCCTTGTAGTATTTCCAATAGCATATTGTAATTATCTTTTCTCTGTTTTCCTTAGCAGATCACGAGGTCCTTAAGGGCAAGGGACATGTCTTATTTCATTTTATATTCCCAGTACCTAGTGGAGTGCTTGGCAGTAGTAGCTGTTTGTTTATTGACTGACTGAAACAAATGGGGGGATGAGGGAATGGATGCATGGTTAATTCTTTTAAGTAAATAATCATCTCTGAATTTTGTGTCAATCTGAATTTTCACACTTTGGATTTTCTTAAAGCTAGATAGCTGATGAGGTTACTGGTGATCAGGACATGTCATTATGCATCCCCTCTAATTACTGTCCCATAATGCTTGCATTGTTTTACCAGTCACATAATTCATTAATTTTAGTATATGCCCAGGGTATTTAGTTTAATGGTCAGACTCAAACCAAAAAAAGAAAAGTATGTGTCCTTGTGTCCTTCTATACATGTTATATTCTTTTCCAAGCAATGGTAACAGTGGATGTATAAGATTTCAAAAATATACTTCAGGGCTTCCCTGGTGGCACAGTGTTTGAGAGTCTGCCTGCCGATGCAGGGGACACGGGTTTGTGCCCCGGTCGGGGAAGATCCCACATGACGCGGAGCAGCTGGGCCCGTGAGCCATGGCCGCTGAGCCTGCGCGTCCAGAGCCTGTGCTCCACAATGGGAGAGGCCACAACAGTGAGAGGCCCACGTAAAAAAAAATATACTTCAGAGGGTTAGCACTCATAATTATTGAGTTCATATGAAACCATTTAAGAAGAATTCTTGGGTTTCAAAAAAGTGTCAAGTTATACACTGATGCTGTGCAAGAGGGAATTGTAGACACCATCCAAAACAGATACTTCACTTTTGTGGATGAGAAAAAGTGAGACACAAAGAGGTGAATGATTTGTTCAAAGTCATACAGCTCATCAGAGACTGAGCTGGCCCTGACTTCAGGTCCCCATATTCTCAGGCCAGTGGCTTTGTGGACCCTGGGCCAGGATTCTTTGGTGATATTGCTTCTGGAAGATACAGGACTGGCCCTATATGTCCAAGCCAGCCAAGACAAGGACATGATTTCTGGAACACCATGTTGTGGTGGTTGATTTGGCCTGGCAGCCAATGGAAGAAGAGACTCCTGGGGTCCACATTAATGCTCTTAGATGTATACAGTCCATCCATGTGGCGTTTAACTTTTAAGGTGTTGGAGAAATGCAGGTCTGCTGCTGAGGACATCAGAGGGGGGACCCACACACACGTGAAGTCTTCACAATGTCCCTCTGCAATTTTTAAACGTTTGAACTTTAAACTTTTCAACTTTGATAAACTACACTGAAGGTTTGATGGAAACAAATTATAATAAGCAAGGGTTCTTTTTTCTCACAGTAGATTTGTGTGTATAGAGGAATAGGAGGATATTTTAAGCTCTGCCATGTAATATTATTCCATGTTATTTGAACCAGTATAACTTTTGCTCTTTTCCATTTTCTACACCCAGATTCAAAGGATTCCAAGGAGAAGAATAAAATGGAAATCCTGTACATACTGGTGCCTAGTGTTGCCATTCCCCTGGCCATTGCTTTGCTTTTCTTCTTTATTTGTGTCTGTCGCAATAACCAGAAGTCGTCGTCACCGCCTGTCCAGAGGCAGCCAAAACACGTCAGAGGTCAAAATGTGGAGATGTCAATGTTGAATGCATATAAACCCAAGGTAAAACTAGCAGTCCTGAGCTGCGCTTATTCTATAGACTTCAAGTTAAAGCAACACTTATAACCCACCCAAGCTTAGAAATCAAATGATATAGAATCAGAAATTTTATCAGTGCTAGAGTTCATTTTCAGCATAGCCATGCATTTCTAACTTTGTCCAAGGCAGCTTGTGTATACTTTCATCAGTGTGACCAATTCGGTGCTGGGCCCGTCCTAGCCCTACCTTACGTAGAGTTTGGGCTAGAAGGAATTCTTATGAGATCATCTCTTCCAGTCCCGGGGGACTCAGAATGTGGACTATTTTTCCACATTTTAAAGAAGGAAATTCCATTCTCTCCCAATCAAACTGAAAGAGATGAACAGAGAGAGAGAGATCAGACATTGTTTACTAACTTCACTTTCAAAAAATCCTTTTGCTTGCACAACAATGTGCAGGTATTAATACTACTGTACTGTACACTTAAAATGGTCAATTTTATGTTATGTGTTTTTTACCACAATTTAAAAAATCCTTTTCATGCCTAACCTTAATCCCTTTCTCTTTGGTTTAAACATATTTTAAGAGAAGTGTTGTCCTTCCCACAATCTTTGAATGCTGTTTTATAATAGCCCACCTTAGCCTTCTCCTCTCTTTGCTAAATCAACCCACTTCCTTTTAGTTTTTCCTCAACATCTTTCAACATTTGGGTTGCTCAGGGTCCTGGCAAGGAACCCAGGGTCACTGGCCCTTTCCTTAAATGGAGCACACACCACATCTTGAGGCTGAAATACAACACAGGCTTTCTCTCTGGAAAGCCAGCACCCCAATCCCAGGCCTCTCGGGAAAGAGATTTCATTTAAATAATTTAAGATCCTTGCATCCACAGAAGCCTGCCTTTTCATTGTGTTCCAACTCCATAGGAACATTCATTCAACAAATATTTATCTTCTCTGTGGGTTAGTGACCATATTATTCCTTTGACCCTCATAAAGAGGAGATGCATCACTTTTTATACAATTTTAGGAAAAAAGTTGCCTTCACACTCAAATCAATCCTTTTACCCAATAAGAAAAGTAGCATAATTGGGCCTGACACATAGTCCTCATTTGATTTTATTTTGCTTTGCTGTTGAATTTTTTTTTTAATTTAAAAAGTCTTAAAATATTTTTCTATTGCAAAGTCATACTTGTTGGTAAGGTTTTGGGGTTTCTTAAATGCTAAAAGAAATCATTTTTTAAGTATTCTGTTCCAAGCAAAACCACTGTTCTCTCTCTTTTTTTCTAATTTATTTATTTTATTTGTTTATTTTTGGCTGTGTTGGGTCTTCGTTGCTGCGTGTGGGCTTTCTCTAATTGTGGCGAGCAGGGGCTGCTCTTTGTTGCGGTGCGCGGGCTTCTCATTGCAGTGGCTTCTCTTGTTGCGGAGCATGGGCTCTAGGCACACGGGCTTCAGTAGTTGTGGCTCGCAGGCTCTAGAGCTCAGGCTCAGTAGTTGTGATGCATGGGCTTCGTTGCTCCACGGCATATGGGAACTTCCTGGACCAGGGCTCAAACCTGTGTCCCCTGCATTGGCAGGTGGATTCTTAACCACTGAGTTCATTCGATGGCTTGGGGAATGGGTGGCAGTGGAGGTTTAACTCGTGATATCCTAGCTGCTAGCTAGCCAACTTACATACATTACAGCGTGTTACATAATAGCATGGTTAATCCTTATAAATGTAATAGGAGAAAATAGAAGGGTTAACATTATTGCACATTCATGTAGTCACACCTAGTTGACCGTTTACATATTCCATGACTTCAAACTTCTAGTGCAACAGTCTTTGTTCTGTGAGAATCTTTCCCTGTCATTTCTGTTATTAAATTCTGAGAAGCCTTACAAATGCTAGAGCTCTGGGTGGGAGAGAGAGCCAGATCAGTTTGGTTCTAGTAGTCACTGTGCAGCAGCCACCATCCTGGGAAGGTGGGCTCCTCGTTGCTGTGGCAGGAATTATAGGAAGAATCATTTCCATTTGAAAAAATTACCTGTGTTGTAGGTCAGCCTCAATCTGCAATTCAATTCCATTCTAAGTGGAGGTTTATTTTGCAACACATGATATGTCCAACAGGCACGGTGTTTTGGATTTATGTTGTCTTTCAAATAAAGATCTCAGGGGGCTCCGTGGCACAGATAGAGAAAACTAATATATACTGAATGATACACATTATCAGGAACTATTCCAGGAGCTTTTACATTCATTATCTCATTTAATCCTCACACCTATTATATAAGGTAGGTATTATTATCACTCTCATACAACCAGAGTAACTGAGACTCCAAACCAGTTAAGTAACTTGCCTAAGGTCAAAGAGCTAGTAATTGGAAGAGATAAAATGTGAATAGAGATTTTTCAACTCTAGGGAAAGCCCTTGAACTTGCCCATGCCATGATAACTTTTTCACAGGACAGATCATGCTGGGAAGGGGTTATGGGGGCAGGCAAATAATTAAATATGACACTCCATTTGTCAGTCTGGGCTGAACACTAACCACAGGATTCACCTGGCTCTGGCAGACCTCCTGAAGAGGCCTGGATAACAGTTGTAAGCTTGAGTTACATAGCCCCAGTCCTGCCAGGGACATGTGAAACTTGGCCAGAGCAACAATAGTCCTCCATCCTGCATGGTCATGGAGACAAATGTAAAATATACAGGGATAACTTTTTCCTAAGACTTGGTGAATCAAAACATTGTTTTCATCATTTCTGGACCGTTTCCGAAATGTGCCTTGCGAAATCTCCCAGTGTCAAGATTTCTCCAACACAAGGCTTAGAGTTTAGCCTTAAACAGCTCACAAGCAATTCTGAATCAGACTAGAAGTAGGAATGGCTCAAGAATATGTGACTGGGTGGAGGAGGGGAAAGGAAACAACAAAACAAATGCTAACTTTTTTTTTCTTACTCTCCTAAGAAATTTGGCTCCGATCAAATTTGACTTATTCAGCTGTTTGTTTTGGTTCTTACTGAGTGCCTTTCCTGGAAAAAGCACAAAGAACTTTGTAGACCTTAAAGAAAATTCCCAAATGTAAACAGTCAATCTCTAAAACTGCTTTGAGAGGTCACTGACACATAAATATTACACGTACCTATAAAATCTAAAAGGAAGGGACACACATAAGAAAGAAAGAGAAAAAAACAAAACAAAAAAAGTCTTGGGAAAAAAACACCCTACCAGGGTAAAATCAAAAGGATATTTGGAGGTTGGGATGAAAAAGGAATGAAGTGTAGAAGCTGGTCTGCCCTGGCCTCATTCTTATTTATCCAAATGAATGTGCCCTTCAGGGTTTAAACTATCTCTGTCCATCTCTCTCCACTTGCTGAGCTGATCTTACGCACCGTGCCCGCCCCCTGCTGCCCCACCAACCCCAAGTGTTTGTATTAAGAAGAGGCTCCTCTGGGAGATTAGAAATCCATATCCTTCAGAGGTGACAATAGGCAGCTGCAGACAGACTGGCTGACGGGATCTGGCTTGAGTCCCCAGAGAGGTGAACGGTACAGTTGGAAGTTAAAACTTTTGAGGAGGCATGAGTATCCTTCTGATCTAGAAAAGGAAGGAAAGGAAGCCAGTGGACCAGACAGGCATCTTACGTCTGAGCCTTGAACAGTCAGGAAATGGAGATGCTCCCCTGGCTCCACCTCTAACTGCCCTGTGACCCTGAGTAGCCACTTAGCCTCTCTGTGTCTCAATTTTCTCGGCTGTTCAGAGAAAGAGGTCGACTGTGTTCATGCAAAGGATGGTTTGTTTATTTTTCTTTTGTTTTGCTCAGCAAAAGATTTCAAGCTATTCAGTTGGATTAGTTAATCTCCAATCTTTTCCATCTTTAAAATCTTCTGACAGTACTCTGGTGATGCAGGAACTACGTAGGGTTTTTCTATCTTGCATTACAAATTTTACAATCTGAGTAAGGGTTTTTTTTTTTTTTTTTTAAGTACTGTGGAAAATGAACCTTCTCCAAGAAGCCTGGAAACTCTAACTTGCCATCTCTCCGATTCTTTCCCCCTCTGCCTCCCCCCCTCCCCCTCCCCCCAAGCTGTCACACCGGAAACACTGAGCAGTCTCACTGAGGGAGGGAAGCTGTGGAGCTTGCCTCCTGGGGACTTAGAAGGGGAGCGGAGCCTCTCCGTCAAGCACAGGGTGAGCCAGTTCTGTCCTTCCCTATGTGACCCACCTATGTGGGATTCAGACCCTCAAAGAGGTTAAGGGTGGAGGAATTTGAGAATGAGGGTCAGGAAACCTAAATAAGCCTTCGGGTCAAACTCCTGCAGCTCCTGGCTGATATAAGGAAGATTGCGGGGAAAGCAAAATTGGCCTATAGGTCAGTTCTGAAACTGGTGGCTGTATTTTATTTCTCAACTAACCCTCATCTCTTGCCCACTTCTCTGTTTCTCTACTTCCAGGCTATTCCTCTCTCCTTTTCCTTTCCAGCCAAGGTATTCAGCCATTGCTGAATGTACTGACACTTAATTATGTTCCCTGGGCCTGTCCCTTTTGCTAGCAACATACTTCCATCTAAAAATCCCTGCTGTGGTAGAGCCATCCCTTTGAAATCCCTGTTCTTATCCACTGTCACTACACTTAGTGCTAAAACGTCCTCAATAACTTTTCCACTCACTCCTTAAAGCCATTGTCTCCAAGGCTTCTGAGCTCATCATGCTATTCACATGGCCTCTGGGGAATCACCAGGGATGTAATTTAATCCGATGGCCTTTCCCAAGTCTTCATCCTCTGTAATTTCTCTGGAGCATTCGATATTCTTAACCACCATGTTGAAACACTTTTTCTCTTGGCTCTCCTACTATCTCCTCTTCTTTTCTTCACTAGCTCTTCTTCTTTTTAACTCCCCAAATGGGAGCCTCCTCTGATGTTTTTCTGTTCTCTTTCCTCTTTCTCTCTCTCATGCTGATTTCATCCTCTGGCATTGCTTTAGCTCCCCCTTGACATAATGATTCCCCAATCTGGAAGGACCAAATCTCAGTTATAAAATTCTTCCTCCCAGTACATAGGAGTCCACAGTCTCTGGGCCTAAGTTACCTTTCCAGCCACATTTGTTCTTAGTTTATTTCTAAGAGGTAGTATAATATACTTCAAAGATCAAGGATTTACAGGCAGAGAGATATGATTACAAATCTTGCCTCCATTGTTTACTGGCCATGAGATCTTTGTTTTCTCATTTATAAAACAAGGATACAAATAGTACTTAAAAGAGATTTTTAAATGTATTTTTATTGCAGTATAATTCACACACATTACATTAGTTTCAGGTGTATAACGTAATGATTCAATATTTTTATATAGTGCAACATGATCATCACGATAAGCCTAGCTAACATCTGCCATCATACATCGTTACAAAATTTTTTTTCTTGTGATGAGAAGGTTTAAGATTTATTCTCTTAACAACTTTCAAATATACAATCAGTATTATGAACTATATTGGCCATGCTGCACATCCCCATAACTTACTTATTTTATAACTGGAAGTTTGTACCTTTTGACTCCTTTACCTGTTTTGCCCACCCCTTCCCTCCCCACTCTCCGCCACTAGCAGCCACCAATCTATTCTAAATGAGCTGTTTCTGACACTTCAAGATAGCGTGTCTGGCACCTCACAGGTCCTCAACAGCTAGAAGTTACTATTATTTTTTTGTTACAGTGATGATATGAACAATCACAAACCTTTTAAATTAACCACCAAATGCTGTGTACAGGATACTGTGGGCTGGGGAGGAAGCTATAGGATTCAGCAACCCACAGCATTAACTGGGGTGAGGACAAGGCAATTAGAGCAAAGATTATAGAGGTAGCTCTTTAGATAGCTCTGGTATTCCTGTGCCCATCCAGTGAGCATAAATCCTCTGCCTCACACCCTGTTCACACCCTGGATAAAATCCCTCAGGGCAGAGAGGGTCTGACAGTGCAGACTGGGGGACTGTCCAGTACAGAGATCAGCTTCAAACTATGTCTTTAGAAGTTTTACTTCTAGGGAGAATGAGTATTATGAATGGATATTAGGAATAAGCTGAAGTACTTCACATGCATTATCTCAATACAGTCTTTACAGTAACCCTCTGAAGCTGGTACTAATTTGAGCCTGATTTGGGGCAGTGAGAAAACTGAAGCTTGAGATTAAGAGTCTGCCCAAAGTCACACAGTTAGTGAGTGGCAGAGCCAAAACTCAAACCCAGGTCTGTCCAGGTCCAGAGCCCAAGTGTTCCCTATTTCAGCAGTACCCAACCTTTTGGGCACCAGGGACTGGTTTCATGGAAGACAATTTTTCCACAAACGGGGAGCGGGGGGATGGTTCAGACGTTAATGTGAGCCATGGGGAGCGGCAGATGAAGCTTCATTCACTTGCCCACTGCTCACCTCCTGCTGTGCGGCCCCCTTCCTAACAGGCCACGGACCAGTACCCATCCGCAGCCCGGTGGTTGGGGCCCCCTGCCCTATTTCACTCTACTGCCGTAATTTTCAGGCTGACTGAAGCACACAAGCCCAAGTTATGAGCACGTGGTAGCTCACGCTGACATTAAAATGACTGGCATCTGTTCTGCCTGTTTCTAGGCAGAATAGAACATCTCCTGTTGACATTATAAAGTAACTCCACCACAGAATCAATCCTGGTCACCACCAAACATTCAAACTAACTATCAGAAAGTTAACATTATAGAGAAAAGAACTGTTTCTGAAGTTAAATCACTTCCAGAGAAGTGCAGCTGAACTCTGAACAAATATGGCAAACTATTGGTTGGAACTCCCTCTAGAATTTGATTGCATAAACCAGAAGGCACTTAGTTCAGCTGTAGTCTTTGAAAATGTCCATAATCTCCCAAAATCAAATGGTTGTGGCCTTTAAGCTTTTAGAATGTAATCATTTCCATTTATGAGTGGAGTCAGTTGTTTCACAATTCTAACACTGTTTACCTAAGAACCAGTAAAATGCACAGGAAAGGAAAATAGGCTTTAGAGTCAAGCAGATTCCTGTCAACAGCCAAGGCCAGATACTAAAAAATCTCAATTTCACATACTCTCCAGGGCTCTTGTGCCCAACTCAGGTAAAGCCTGCTGTTGAATGGTTTTGTTCACTTACCCCAGTCAACTAATGGGAGCAACAAAGGATCAGCCAGAGTAAGGTCTAGGTCATCAGAGGCCAGAGAGTAATTACACCTTGACATTCCACTTTTATACCAGTGGGCCTCATGCTTTTAAAATTGTGGAGCCCTCTGAGGATCAAATGAAAACTACCTCTTCTTCCCAGAAAAGTGCTTCATCTTTGGAGCCAGACACAGCTGGAGCTGAATCTTGACATCACTACCTAATAGTTGTGCTTCCATAGGCAAGCTACTTAGGCCTTAATTTGAAGGCTTTAATTTCATTGAAGGCCTTAATTTCTTGATCCATAGAGTGGGGAAATCATAGTATGAATCTCACGGATTTGTGATGAGGGTTAAATGAGTTGATGCATTGAACACTGAGAGACCCCACAAGGGAGTGTAGTGTAGTCATGAGGAAGACAGACCCTGGAGTCTGAATTTACAACCTACTAGTCGTGGGATCACTTAACCACTGTTCCTCAGGTTCTCCATCTGTAAAATGGGGATAATAGTCACAGTGACCAATTTCATAGCATTATTGTGAGGATGAAAAGAATTAATATGTATAAAGCACTTATAGCCCAACACATAAACAGCCCCCCCTCCCCAAATCGTAGCCATTATTATGATCTCAGAGTCTGGTACATGGCAAATATTCAATACATGGTAGTTATTACTAAGCTCAGATTACAAACATCTAAGATAGGAGTTGTGTCCTCTCTCCTCATGGTTCTTAAATGGTTTCTCATATACTATTCTGTGTGTATACTCTTTGGTACATAGTATATATAGTATCAATTGACTGAGTGAGGTAACCAGCTATGAAAATATATCCCACACAATTGGCTGCACATGAAAATATAATAAACCGATGACATGGCCCAAGCTATAACGTGATTTCTATTTCAAAACCTTGAATCTCTCTGACAGTAGCCATGCAGAATATAACCCAGTGAAATACCAGTCGATGGCTCTTACATTTTTCTCTAGCTGGCATTTCTAAAGCATCTTCCGAAGCAGGGTGTATAGTCTCTGTCTCGTGTAAGTCAGAATCATTCAATCAGGTTCTACAGACACACTGTGGTCATTCATCATGCCGGGAGCAGGGACCAGACACTCAGTAACTGTCTGATCCAGAAAGTTGTATCCTTTTCTCTTTTTTTTTTGAAAGTCATATTCATTAATTCCAGTGGTTCTCTCATTTATTCCAGTCCCAGAGCATCCTCATCACCTGGCAACTTGTCAGAACTGCAGAATCTGACTTACAGAATTAGAAACTCTAGGAGTGAGGCCTAGCAATCTGTGTTTTAACAGGCCCTCTGGGGGATTCCAGTGCCTGCTCTGGTGTAGACTCTGCTGATCAACTTGAGATTCAGAGAGTAAGTCCATCAGGCATACAGTTCTCAGAGAAAACTGTGCTTTCAA